>NC_088603.1:74140463-74858236 GCF_036013475.1 Columba livia | reverse complement strand
TGGAAATTGCTGCCAAGGCATGGACTGTCCTGTGTGCCACACCATGCTGCAGACTGGAGATACTAGGCGGGGCGGGGGGGTCAGCCAAGATAAAAGACAACAAGAATCTTCCCCATAAATGCAGCTTAGGCCAAACTCACATGCTTATGACTTCTGCAAAAGGCTTGTTGATCCTGCTTGGGTTTTATTTGGCTTTTCTCAGTAGCTGCTGTTACTCTCTAACCCCTGACTCCATCAAAGGTCTAATGTAAAAATACCAACATACCATGAGAGTAACTCATTTTCTGTTTATTGAAAGCCAAGTAAGTCTATCCAGGGGCTGGGCTGGTCCTTAGCATTTTCTTAAAATTGAAAATTATGTCTTCAGAAATGGCCAGAATATTATTATTTTTTTTAAATGTTGTAGAAGCACAAGGAATTTTCTCAGGGGCTTATTTGTTGCAGAGCTTATTTTGTATATCGAAAAGACCTAGTTCACTGGACAAACTTTGAAATATATGTTTTAGTCTTTCCATGATGTTCTTTTTCAGAACTGCATTAATGATTTTTTGTAGCTCCTCTTCAGTGGGTATGATATTTTTGGAGAGAAGTACTGTGTTTTATAATTGTTTGTTTCTGTTTTGCTCTAAGGTAAGCCATTGCAGTTGTCGTAAGAGTCAAATCGAGCAGTGGGTCACAGAAAGAAGGGAAGATTGTCTTGAACTTAAACCAAAATGTTAGTTGCCATCTTCCCCATGTGAAATCCTGGATAGCAAACACTAGATATGTGTGGCTTATTCACCCTGTAAATGCAACGTATACAAAAACCACAAGAAAATAACATACTTTTGATAAACAGAAGTGGATGATCACATATAGCTAATTTGCATCCATATTATTTATTAGTTACACAGTCAGTTTCAATTTGAAGGACATCTTGCAGATCTTAGTACCTCTTATCATAGGGACTAACCTTTGGTTTTAATTATTGGACTTCAAGAGCTTGTGCTATAATTTTTGTGTTAGCATTTATCTGTCAAAAAAAAAAAAAAAAAAAGGCACAGCCTATAAATCCTTCTTTTTCTATCACATCCAAAATAGTCTTCTGTGGTCTGAATTACTGTAGTTCCCTGCACTTAAAGTAAACAAGAATGCAAAGCTTATGGCAAGCGTGATACCAGGCAGAAGCAACATGAGTGTAAATTGCTCAGTGAGGTCCCTGCACTGCATAAAAGGGCATAATACAGTCTCCTGGGCACTGAGTGAAAATCTGCATCTCTATAAAGCAGGGCTTCTGCTTCCCGCATCAACATGTTTCATATACGCAATGATGGGACAGACATCCAGAAACTCTACTTCAGTTGTTTTATTTTTCGCTTCACTTTCCTACTCAGTGAAAAGCTGCATTTTATTTACCATTAATATTATTTAAGAGGCAAGTTTCCAATTTTATCAGTTTATAATTCTGACAAATGGATTTCCTCATTTTCCTTCTGAGATTTCACATGACCAGCTAACTTTCCTGGCAAGCTGCATTCCATATTGAAGGCTCTCCTCTGTGGAGTCGGCTGGACGAGTTTTCACTGAAACTGAACAAGGACAACTCCAGTCTGCCGGGGGAGCATACCAAACCCCCGAGCTGAGCGTGTCTGTATCTAGCACTGCGCCTGTGTTTTTGGCAGGATGCTGCGGTGGTGGTGGCTTTGCTCATGCCAGGTGTCCAGGCTCACAGCATGGCTGTCGTTGCACCCAGATTTACCGTAAAAATTCAACACCCTGATTAAGGCCTTGGTTGAGAAATCTTTTGTGGGTTGACCCTTGATAATTTCAGCGATGACTCTGAGCTCTCTAACTCCTCTGTTTTTCTTTTGCAACTGTGAGGAAAGTGGAAAGAGGGTGGAGAAGGTGGCAGTGGAGCCGCTCTGGCAGATTCCTGGGGTCACGCCTTCCTCTGACATGGAAAACACAGGGGGACTGTCAGCAAATGTTCTCTCCTTCTGAATACAGATGAAAAGGCAGTGCCTGAACTGATATTTTTAGGATTCTGTAGCTGCTTTTTTATTTTCTGAAGAATGTAGAAGCCCTGTAATTTGCAACTGCAATGCGCATGCACACATAATGGCAGGAGAAAAGAGGTAAAGACTAAAGGTACTAGTGGATAAGCAGATGGTGACACTAAAACAGAAGGGTTACACTGTTGTGTATCATGAAAGATTGAATCTACCACTTTCTAACTGTCTTCTTACAGGAGCCACAAGTAATCTCCATGTCTTGAGCTAAACTGTAGGTTTTAACCAGTATGGGAACATTTAGATGGACTCCCACCTCAGTAACTCACACTTTTCTCATTCTTGAAATGTTATCCTTTGGAGCTACGGAAGAAAAAAGGGTTTTACAGGATCTAAGGACATTAAGAGCAAATAAGGGTCTGCCTGAATTTGCTGCCAGACCTGTCAGATCTAATGCACTTTCCCAGTACTTGTCTGAGAGATGGTAGATAACTTGCACTTTTCATTTCAGTCTTTAAACTGGATCGATCTGGCCTGCGAATTTTAAATTTCAATGGTTCCACTTTTTAGAGGCTGTCATCTTGAGATCCCTGTAGGCAAGGAAGTGGCTGGTGTTGCTTCATCCTGCTTGGTATAAATGCATGGTATTTTTAGGGAAGGATAGAAATGCTATGACATATTGTTGAAGGACTAAACAGATTAAGTAGGGCGAAGTGGCATGGGATTTTGCCAGTGCAGGACACAGGACACGAGGAAACCCTGTCTCTCCCTAGGAAGGTTGTGGCACGTCTGTCCATAGATGCAGGCAAAGCGTAGAGGAAGAATGGCACTTTCCTAGGACATACACATGAGAATATTGTTTCCAGGCTTGCCTGTAATTTCTGTTAGAGTGATCAAATTTGCAGTCTCTCCAACTGGGACTCAATATCCAATGGTAAGGAGGGGGTCCTTCTTTGAAGAATTGACATCAGATGCAGAGAACTTTTCACTTTATGGCCCTGGGCAGCAAACACCAACTTAAATTGACAGGACCCCAGGACTGCTAATTAGAAACTGGCAAAACCAGGACATCTGGACACCTTATCAGAGGTTTATCAAAATTACTGGTATGATCCATACAAACCCTTAATAGGAATCAGCTGTCAAACAAGTGAAGTAATTTAGGCAAAGATTGCAACTTTTTTTCTTTGTTACAACTATAATATGTTACAAGCTGAGTTCTCAGAGCCTGTGATTAACTGTGCAGTTCCATAACCACTGCTTTTTGCTCGTTGTTTGACTCCCTAGCCAAAGAGACTTTGGGCCAAATTCAAAAGTGAGTATGGTTCTAAAGCAGCCAGTACAAACCCCTGCTCCAATACTGGCTCTGAACTTAGCATTCAGCTGCAAGGCCGTGCCCCTCTCCATCACCAAGGCAGCCTTAAATCTGTTCCACAGCACTTTCAATTTCAAGAACTCTGCCACATCACCTTATCTTTATGTGGGCAGCTAAAAGGGTTGTAAAAGAGCATGGAGGAAAGAAATGACACAGTAAAAAATGGTAAAACTGAGTGTGTGGTCCTGCATTTTCCACAGGAGACATTGGAAAGAGCCTAAATTCCTCAGATTGCACAAACTGAGGATTATGATCATTGTTTAGTCAGTATCTTCTATTGAAGAGAAGGAACGAAAGCTGTGAACATAAAGAAAATATGGCCTTGGGGAGTTCTGGGTGCTTTAATTCCATATACCCACACTTGGGGGAGAGGTGAAATCAAAATGCTCCTTTTAAAATATACTTTAAAAACTTTTTTTTTTTTTTTCTAAATCTTGTTGAAGCCATAACCAAGGAAAGCAATAAACGAACTATGAAGAAATGGAGCTGATGCCTGATGGTAGGTACGCAGACCACAGGGAACATGATCCTACTGCCTGTTCATGTTAACTCTGAGATGTGCTAAGAGTCTAAAGAAGGGACAAGTCCATGGCTGGGCAAAGCAGCCAAGATAAATTGTATCTGGAACACAGCCTAGGTCAGTGACTACCTTGCTTTGTGCTTTGATCAGGTTTGAGTCACCATTCTGAAGAAACTGGCATAGTATATGCAAAATGAAGTCAGTTTTAGAAGAGACTTGTGAAATAATTTTTTTTTACAAGGAAGTGGAATTTCACTGTCTTAAACAAGCCTGACATGAGCCTGAGCAAATCCAACCTCTCTGTTCATAAAACTTCAGACACAGTTTTGGTTTTGCAGAAATCTGATTTTTGTTTCTGGATGTAAACGTTTCTTTGGTCACATTTTTCCAAGTGAATGATGCAGTGTTTGACTTATGGAATATTTCTCAAGACTGAAAAGTGCAAATTTATTGTGCTGCTGAATGCTTGCATATTTTGGCAGGTAAGGAGGTACCTGGTAAATGAGGGGTTGGAAAGGACAGCGTTAATAAAAACATGAAATCTTTGGATCCATTTGCTGTGCATAGGGCTTCATCTAAGACCATTTCATCAGTCCTCCCATGAGAATAAATGATGACTTGACAGCAAGTCAAATCCTTTAGAAAGATGGGACATTTTATCTTGCCTTCAAAATGTAATAAACAGACATGCCACAGGACGTGGATCAGTTGCCTTTCAGCAGCTCACCTGATTCAATAATCTTTACTGGAGTAGGACTGACTGAGACTTTACACACAAACCATAGAGGAAGGACTTCAAAATGACCTGTTGAAGCTGTGGCTCCTTTACACATGCTATATACTTTTTTCCCCCCTTCTTTGTTTAGTTTGGGTTTTGTTTGTTTGCTTGTTTGGGTTTGTTTGTTTGTTTTTTCTTATTCTGCATGTAATTTATTTTGGTATTGTCTTCCCCATGTATAGGGGGAAGGAAAATCAACCCCATTCTTCCACTTGGATTCATTTTTAGTTTTTAAAGAGACAACATGATAACATCAGAGCAGACATCATGAGAGTCTGCACAAAGGACAGCAACAATGACCACCAGATTACTTTGCTTTAAGTTATTAGGGCAGAAACTTTGTGAAACAATGTAGCTATCACTTGAGAGATAATTCTTCGTTTCTCTAGAATTTATAAAAACCACCTAAACAGATCCCCTAGGAATATCACCTGCCCAAAGAGTTGTCAGGCTGCTCCAAATACTTTTTATTTAATTACCCTATCCTTGTTGATCTTAGGTTAGTTCCTAATTCAATTTCAAAAGCAATGTTATAAAAAAGTCCTCAAATATTTATATGTTCCAGTGGAAATGCTTTTTCACTTTGCTTGTTCCAAACAAAGCTGCTAAGTGATAACTGAAAATTAATGCTACTTTTGCATATGTGCTTTTTAGTGAGCAAATAATCTGCACAGTACTGGTTAAAAACACATCTATACTTTAACAGTTGACTGCAGGGCCTTATAACCTACTGAAAGTCTCCAGTGCATTGTAACTGCCAGACTGCCCGTAGCTAATAGTCAATCCTCACCATTTGCTTCCCTGAATTAATGCTGCAACCAGTTTAAAAATGAAAGTTTACAGGGGAGGAACTTCTTTCTTGTATGTAGATGTCTCTCTGATATAGGTAGTTGACTATTACCGTTCAGATTGATACAGTTCTTGCAAAAAGCTGGGGTTATTCATTGATCCATCTACCAGTCCCTCACTTTATAGACCATATTTCATTACTGCTGATTTTGAGAGAAAAATCTGACAATATTTGTGGTGTTCAGAAACCTATGTCAAACTTTTTGTCTTTAGCAAGAAAATAAAGTATCTCCTATCAACGGATGACATGGTTGCCATGTTCTCTCTTAGATTCCATGAACTGAACATGTAGAAATCCCAGGCTTGGAACTTTTCATCGAGTTCAGGCATTCCAGTAAACAGTGCATGAAGCTAGTCCGCACTAGCTTGACATCAATGTAGACATAAACCAAGCAGGAGCTGCAATGCCTGAAAAGCTGTCTGAAAGAAATAAACTTCCCTTGTGTACTTTTCCATTTTGCTTGGTTAGCCTGACTTAAGCATAAAATAGGAAGGCTGTTGTGTTGCAGCATGTCCAACAGCGTGTGTTTGCTGATAGGAGAATGAGAACCACAGTTAGCTGATGTTTCATTGACATTTCTTCAGCAACAATGAATGGCTTCAGCTTTACAGTAAAACTGAATCAATAAGCAGTGATCTTTCTGCAACGCTAATCTCAGCTTCTAGAAATGTGTTGCTTTTCTCTGACTTTGATGTCATATTCTACATACATTATCAAGGACATGAGTGACAGTCATTTTTTCTCATATTGACCTATCATCTGTTCAGATACTGTATATGTATGTATAAGTGTGTGGTTTTGTATAAATGAAATCTTCATCACCACAATGTCTAAATGCCAGAAACAGTTAATGAATTCTTCTGTCTGCTTCCTTGCATTGCTGCAAATAGTAGTCTCATGATACAGGCACTATCTACAGGAACTTTCCAAGCTGGGACTGACAGCTATACCTTTATTCAGCCTCGATAAGATACTGATCCCATAATTTAGTGTGCCAAATTGTTGACAGAAGCTGTGCAATGAATCTCAGATAAGCCAGAAGAATGATGTAGCTTAGAGTTAGTTACGTATGTATGCAGTTTTATAAAGAAACTGTTTCAAAACTGCTTTAAATATGAAAAATAGTTCAGCATTATGAGACAGCAGATGCTAGTTGAACATATTAACTGAATTTCCTCTACCAAGATTGTCTGTCTCACTTTTTGTAATTGACTGTATAGTAATCACAGTGTGTAATGCGTGCACATATTCAAGTGTCTGTAAGTATTTAGGCAATTTGCTGTCTTCTCTTAGGTTTTGGGAACTGTAGACCAGAGGAAACATGGATTTTATAGAGACTGTTGTGATCTACTGATATACTTTTGTATTGTGTCCTCTTGTTTCATCTAGCAGATTCATCTAGGAAATGGAGCGTTTCATTACTATTCTTTCCACCAGATAGTATCTGGTACACACAGGTGTTAATAAAAAGTGATGGACAATTAAATTAGCCTTAGGGCACGAACACCGGAACACATTGCTGTTAACAAGTTAACATCTACCTAATAGTGTATCAGATATTCCCCTTTCAAATCAGTGTCTATTCTTGATCCTGAGTCTGTAATCTGAATTTGAATACCCTCAAGAAAATATTTTTGGGGTGGAGGTTGTGTGTAAAAAAATGAGATATTTTTAAGTCATGGTGTTGACTCTTTTTTTGTGTATCTCTTAAGTTGATGCAGGCAAAATACTCAGAAAGGCTTCACACATTCTGGAAACAGATCTGAGTGTGGGAACCCAACAGGGAAGGCGTCCAAATCACCGGCCAGCTGAGGAGCCTGGGTCAGGAAGGACCTCCTGAGTAGTCATCTTTGACTCAGTTGCCTGTTAATAGAGGTAATTATGTCATAATCTCTCTCATAAACTGGTTGAGCTTCAAATTTCAACTACTACTAATGTTTTACCAGAAATTTTCTGCCCTTTCTGCTAGAAAACTTGTCATAATTTCCAGTGGGAATGTATTCAGGGCTTAAATAGCTTGTCAGCCTTCCTGGTGTCTACTGCCTTGATGTATTTATAAAAAGTGAACACATTTCAACTTTCTCTTTGCTAGACTAAACAAGACAGGCTCTTTTGGTCTCATCCAGAAAGACAGGTTTTCTTATCCTCAGCTTGAAGGCTTCCTCAGCTGTCCCAGTCTGAATAAATTTGTTCTTGAACGTGGATGACCTGAGCTGGATAGTCTTGCCAAAGACTTGCACAGCGGCATTTTTAAAATTCAGGCTGAGGCTGGGCTTTTCTTGGTTCTGTATTTTGCTTTTTGTGTGGCAGGAAGTAAGTCTTGGATGTGCTATGTATGCTTTTGTTAAAAGCTTCTGGAATGTTAAACAGGACACTGTCTTTTGATGACAGTTTTGGAAGGATCTTAGGCGATCTGTATCCCCAGCTCTCTCTTGCTTTCCATGGGAGTTGGACTCCCTTTGATAATTCCAATTCTAGTTACAAATAGGACATATGATAAATATTTAAGCAACAGTCCTGAAATCTAAATAAAGAGTGAACAGTGTGGTTTGGTACAGAGACACCAGAATTTCTCCTTGGTGTCAGTAGTAACCTAGCTGTGTCACCACAGAGCCATGAACCAAGAGTCTCTTTCTCTTATGACCACAGTGGTACAAAGCAACCATATCAAGCCGTACCTTGCTGCAGCTAAAGAGCTATCAATGCCTAAGGCAGCCCCAATATCTCTGCAGCAAGCTCCAGTACACTGATTGCTGTAGCACAGGTCAAACATGACTTCGTGTAGACAAGTGGGGAGTCCACTGTGACTTTAGTTCCTTGGCTCTCACCCCACAGCCACACAGCCCTGCTGTCAGGTGTCCCTCAGCATCCTCAGAGACTGTCACAGTTGTACTGCTCCTGCCCAGGACCCAGACCTCATTCACCAGCCCCGTGGACCAAGATGAGTGATCATAATGCTGTGACAGCAGACTTTGCTTCTTCCACTTGCTACACCTGCAGCAGGTTTTTTCCTGGAAGGCTGCTGAAGAGCAGTTATTCTCCCATGCACCCTAACCTTACCTTGCCTCTTGCTCTGTTTTGCAAAAAGCTGAAATTGTTCCCAGAGTCCTTCCCAAGGTCTGTTAGCAAAGCAATGGCTCTGCTGTGAGGAGATGCTGGTGTGACCTTTCTGGAGCCAAGAGTCCCCAGGCAAAGCATCCATTACCCAAAGGGGCTCACTGCTCTCTGCTGGTGGGAAGGATTGGTCCATATCCCCCCAACCTCTTGCAGTAAGCCTCATTACTGCTGCTTCATTTTCCTTGTTTTGTCCATTGGACCCTTTCTTTTGCCTGATCTGCCACCTTGACCTAAAACCCTGCTTCTACCACCTAAAGCCCTGCTTTTACCTCTTCGTTGTCCTGTCACTGGCTCTAGCAGTCATAGTATGGAAAACAAAACAAAACAAACTAGTAAGCCAGGAAGATGTTTTTGAAGATGTGGCAGTACAGGAACCTTTCCCTGTCTTTCCCTGCTGCTGGCACTGGGAAACCTCCCCACTGAAATGCATCTGCCTTGCTGGGAACTGATGCTTAGTGCTGGAAATTAGGGAAATTCTGAGGGTGTTCAGGCAGATCTGCAATACTTGTGTTATTCTCCCAGTCCTTGGCCACACAGACCGAGAAACTGCTGAGGTACTGTGTGTTTGGAGCATGCATGGCACAAGAATTTGCTTTATGATTGTAGTGCAGCAGAAATCACAACCAAAAGAAGAGCTTCCAGGTCTGACAGGAGGAGTTAAGAGACTGTCCACAGAACTGAAGGAGGAACCTGCTTTTTCTTCACTGTATCCTTCATCTCCATCATCTCCCTCTTCTTCCAGCTAAGTGGATTGCCTGCCATTCTTCTGCCCTCTCATCCCCTCTGTAAACATTTTCGGTATATGCATCTCATTCCTTGCTTTCCAGATGACGCTCTCCCAGTGGCAATTCTCTTCCATTCATTTATACCAGTGAATACTAGTGGCAAACTTAGCTTAGTCATGAACGTTTTAAGGCAAAGAAACACATGAAGCAAAAAGAAGTAAGGAAAAAAATGTATGGGACAGAAAGAAAAAAATGTGTAAACCAGTCTATTTTTACAGCACCTTTTCATCAAATATTCCTGCCACTGTTGTTTCAGAAAGGCCTCCTAACCTAGAAATAGTAGCTGGTGGTCATGTTTAGTGTCCTACATTTGTGACTGAAAGGAGCTGTGACTCATAAATGTATATAGCTCTCTGGCTATAAGCCACTCAAAATGGCTGAGGCTTACTGTGAGAAAGCACATCTGACTTGTATTTCCTTGAGACTGAAAAAGTGTCTTCAACTAGCAGCATAAGGGAAAAATAAAAACCATAAAGAACTTTACATTCTTTGGAATGATATCATAGTAGAATATACTCAGTAGACTAATTACAATTTCATCTTTAATTTTGCTCCAAAGTGGGTTGCATTTTTTGAAGTGTCATTCCCTTTTATAATTTTTTCAAATGAATGGCCACATTCCAATCACTTACTTTCCATCATCTGTATTAATTTGTGTTCTTCAAACAGCTGGATAATCTGTCGTAATCAGAATGATCTCTGCTGGCTGGGTTTTATCATCTTGTCAGAGGGAATTATGCGGGTAGACTTCTCTCTACCCTGAGTAGACAGTGGAGGGTGCTGTTGTATTTGAGGTGGTCACAAAAAAGGGACGCGGGATCAGCTCACTGTGCTGCTTTCCTAGATGCTTAAAACTCGCAGATACAGACTTCCAGTTTTGGCTGTATAGGGGTGGCAGGGAGTCCCAGTGAGGGACCAGGACGCACACACAGCTCAGGACAACGAGGCTTCAGTTCAGTTTATTGTCCAGGCAGTGAACGAAGAACGATGTGTAATAACGGAGGTTTGGATTTTCACTCTATGGCTGTGTGTTCTCTAACAGTTTTACAGCCTCTTGTCCACAGATGATATTTTGTACTAAATTCCTCAAGGAAAGAAGGGGGAGGAGGGAGAGAAGGAATTGGGGAATCTGTCTTTTGGCCAGAGGAGTTCTGAGTCTGTCCATTAAGTGCTTGCTACTTTTCCAAAGTATGTTCTGAATTAGGCAGAGCGCAGTACATCTTCTTCAACGTGCTGGCCAGAAGTCATGAAGCCGTGATAAATGCACATATGGCAAGCCTTGCTCTCAAATTTGGGAGATTATATCAGGACACCCAAAGTCAGCACTAGTGCTCTTCAGCTGAGCTTGCATTAGCCAAACATGAGCTGGGGGCAGGAGCTCAGCAAGCCAGTCAGCCTGTCTGCTCATGGTCCTTGAACTGGATGCAGGATACAGTTATTGAATTTCAAATGCTGTATTTCATTGTCATTAGAACACTGTGACTTTATTAGTGAATATATCATTAGTAATATGGCATGTAGATAAAGGATGCATATTTCCAAAACCCAAGTAAATAGCACAGAATTAACAAATGCATTTTAAAGCCTGCTGTGATTTGCAACTATATCTTGCTGCTACTGCAGTTCAGGCAATTGTTTTCCCTTTGTAGTACTTTTCCTGTAAAAACATCAAGTAGAAATTCTACTTGAGTTTCCCAGCTCAACTAAAACTATCTGTTTTATGGATGAGTAACTGGAGAAGTCAAGGAAGTTAAATGATTTTCCCAGGATCACAGATTGAGAATGAAACCAACCTGTGAATTAAACTCAGAACCTGAACTTCCCAGACACTGGAAGGGGCAAAGGGTGCAGCCCATAATCTCTTTCTTTCCACCGTCAGTTTTGCCCCACGCTCGCAATGATGGAGAAGTTTTAGTTTTGCCTCCTGAAGTGAATGCGCTATGCAGGAGCTGTGAAGGATGCAAGCTGGTCTGTGAGCTGCACTGGTCTGCCAGCTCCTTTAACTGGCCAATATATCCTGAACATAATGTTTCCAGATGGATTTAAAGATGAGAAGCACTATGTATATCAATGATAGAAATTATTGTAAAACGTCATTTTCATCCCACAGGATGTAAACCATCCCACTGAGGTACTCAAATATGCTCTGTTATTTCCTTTGCTCCAACCTTGCAAAAAAAGTTCTCCCTAAAAAGTAATAATTGTAAATGCAAAAGCTCCCTTGCCAATATCATTCTGAATGAATGGAGAATTATTAAAAAAAATTTTTTTTGGCCCTTTTTTGAATAATTGGTTTCAGATCATGGATGAGTGGCAGAAAGATATGAAAAGACCTTTGGACCATGTGGCAGTTACACATCCCTCAGATGAGATCCACGGCCTTCAATGTGACAGGCTCTTTAGCACCTTTTGTGCCCCTCTGTGCCTGTCCCTACATATTCTTCTAGGGTGGTGCTGACAGTCATGTTCTCCCCACACTTGGGGGCAGGGTGACTTCACCTCCACCCAGCTGGGGGGCAGGAGGGATGGGATCCGCAGTCAATTGACAGGGTCCTCCATAAAAGAGGTTCCCAGAGAAGCTGAGAAGCTTCTGGACCATGTCATCATTACCACAGCCAGATCTGGCCAGGCTATAAAACAGGGTCCCTGCCGAAGACCCCCTTTGAGTCGTCTTCTAAGAACAGTGGGTCTGTGAACTGGAGCTCTCTCCCCTTAGACTGGGACACTGTCTAAGGAGACTTCCTGGGATTGAGTGCGCCTCACCTCACCTCTCTGTTTGATGAGTGTTTATTTTTCTCTGCTGGATATATCTTTGAGTGAGTCCCTGCCTAGCCCAGGCAAGTGGTTGTTTCTTCTGATACCCAGAAGTGAGTGAGAGGCCTCTGGCTTTGTTTCTTGTGGATGTCTGCATGCATGTTGTGAATCCTTGTTATTCTTACGTAGCCATACCCCAATAATCTCAACTGATATCCAAACCTGTATTTTATGTTGTTGGAATGCTAAATAATTGCATAAATGCTGTTTATAGTTGCTTTATTGGCTATACTTTTTGGCTAGAATAAAGTCCGTTTTGGAACTTGTTGTCCGCTTAAAACTGACTTTGGGGTGCCTCTGTGACAGGCCACTCATACAGTCATGTGGCCAAAGTCGCTTTCTGGGCTAGTTTGCTGAAGACTGATTTGCTAACAGGAAATATTCCTAACTATCTCGTGTTCAGTTTAGCCGGATTTGAATTAGTAGAGGAGAGTGTGTTTATGTTTGTATCCATAGATGGAAACAGATATAGACTCCCAACTTGAATACACAACGTTTATTTTATTCTGAAAGTTTGTTTTCCTTGCCCCTGCCCTTCCCCGCCCCGTTGCAGTGTCACTGCTGCTGTATTTTATTAGACCTCTGGTTTTCATTATGCAAAAAGTCAAAATTGGAACATTATAAATCTCTCCTCTCCTCCCCGGTTGCTGCTCTGAAGCCTGTCCGCCATTCGATGCTGAACAGCTTCTCCTATCAAAGCGCACTATTTCCAGGTTCTTTGGGGAATAGGAGGTGAGAACAGGGAAAGGCGGGGGGACTCGCTTGCCCAAGGCTTGTTAACCTGAACGCACACTCTCTTTCTCAAATTTGTTTTCTCAGCTGGTGGCACAGTCACTGCCCCAGCACCATCAGTCCAGCAGAGAGCAGTTTCATTCGAGATCTGAAGGCAGATTTTAAAGAAGTGGTTGGGGCAGGAGGGGAGGGGAGCTTAATAACAGTTTAGAGCCTGACTCCCTGTGTTTTCTTAGTATATTGAAATATGAACTGTGTAAACACTCTGCATTCCACCTGCTCCAGCATCTGCCAAAAGCTCATAAAAGTCCTTTGCTCTTTTTTACATCCTCCTGTTTTGCTTGCCCTCTTCCCCACGAGGGAAGAGGTGCCCTCTGCACCACCTCGCTGTGCTGCCCCCCACTCCGTCTCTGCAAACAAACACATGCTTTTTTTCTTTCCTCCTGCTGGAGACATGCATTTCTAAAGTCTCTTCATGCTTAAGGTGTGGTGCCTTTTCAGCATCCTCTTTCAGAGAGCTGTCAACTCATTTTGGTTTCAGAGCACTGCTCAGTGGTGGCGCTGGTCAGATTATTGTTCTTTTAATATTATTTACTGTTATTACACATAAATATGGCAGTAATCACCTGAGAGACTGAATGTTTTCCACATAAAAAATCAGAGCAAAAAAAGTTTGCACCCACATGCTCTGCATTTTACCTGTCTTCCCATGAATGGGGAGCACTTTCCATCCAGATGGCAAACCATCAAGGGTTTTACACTTTTACACTTAGTAAAAACACTGAAGAAAGAAGTGCATTTTCCATCATGTTCTGAAAGAGAGCAGGCTGTTCTGGCTTCAATGTGAGAGCAGATTTCCCCTTGGCACAATCCTCGGCCAGCCTCCGGGAGTGGGACAGAGACAGGGACCACATTTCTGCCACGTGGAAGCATTTCCCAAAGGCCTCCAAGGGGGCAATGGTGCCGTATGAGTGATGCAGAATTAGCTGAATAGCCTCTGGCAGTCACTCCTTGTTTTGTCATGTCAGATGAAATCATATCAGCCCCCACAGTGCATAGGGCTTGGTAGGGTTCCTGGAAGTGGCCAGGTAGTAGGTATTTGAAAGCATGGTATTTTTGATCCAGGAGGTCCAGAACAGCCCACTTTTGACTGAAGTTGCCAGTAAATTTTGCCATAATTGCATCAGGATGCAAGAGGCTGACCTGAAAATGAATGGAGAACTGTGATTTACATCTAAGGCAAAACTATTTTTATTTGACTGTGTAGGAAAGCCACCACCTTAGCTATCCACGAATGGAGAAGGTGAGGTTCAGCCAGCTTAGCTACTACTGTACAACATTTGAGCCTCCAGTAAAAGCAGCCAGCTGGGTTCCCTCATCTTCATTTACATTTGCTGAAAAAATGAGATTGCTCTTCTGCTTTCTCCTAATGAGGGTGCCCTTACCACCCTTTACCCTGAAAATACTTCATGCTGCCCAGCATGGACCACAGTGCTTACAACTGATCTCCAATTCCTTTTAGACTGTGGGTTATGAAGGAAATTGTTCTGACTGGTTTGAAATGTGCCAGTAAAATATCACCAGAGTAAAACTGCCCACACCTGGGGAGACCATTTGGTCAGGATAGCCCAGCAGTGGGTCTGGAAAGGATTTGGAAGCCCTCTAGCTGGGAAACACACCTCATCTGGGAAACACACTTCATCTCAGGGCAGCTGATGGGAGGGATGACACTTGCTGCTGCTTAAGATTTTCATGGGTATCCAGATGTCTCTGACATTTGCTGGACTTGTTTGTGGCTTCAGCATCTCACTGGAGCAATGCAATGAGAGAGTGAGACTTGTGCCTAACAAGTTTTAAAAAGAATACTTTACTCCATACATCTTACAAGGTCTTTTATTGGATTTCTTTGTTATTTGTATTTCTCTTCACTTCTTGTGGGTCTGGGGAGGGTTGGAACTTTTTTGTTTTGTTTCCCCCTCCTACTGCCTGTTGCTACAGAGAGATCAGCCATTTTAAGTTGATGAGTTGATGCAGCATCTTATCCGCACATGGTACTTTTCTGGAACTGGGGTTTGGGGATTTTTCATTTTGTTTTCCCCTGCCTTACAATTTGCTTCTGTCTGAAATAGGAATCATGCAAAATATCCTCACAGTCCTTTTCAAGCTCTTAGCATTAGAAACACCCTTCCCTTCTGCCTCTCCCAGCCAAGTGATCTGTGCAGCAGAGCCGGGACTAGGGAAGGGACAGGACGGGAAGGGATGGGAAGGGAGGAGGAAAAGGAAATCATTCACCCCGCCCTTCCAACCAGAAGCAGGAGCCTGAAGCGGCCACTCCAATGGAAGAAGGTCATGTTTAAAAAAGGGGGGGGGGGTGGGGGGTGGGAGAGGAGGGCAGGGGAAAAAAAAATAGACAAAAGCTATTCCTTTCCCCCACCCTCTTAGGATCATCATGGCTGGGTGTGACCCACACTCAGACACCAGCGACCCTTGCCAGAAACACATGCAATAGAAATGATAAATTGATACCACAGTGAGAGAAGGTGTAGTCCCTGATGGGCTTGTGGCTTGCTCTGGGAAGGTGTCCTGACATATTCCCCACCTAATTTGTTTACTTTAATCTGTCCCACACTGGTCAAAATTCTTCTTATCAGAAAGTAAAACTAGAACTGAGTATTTCTAACACAGTCAAGACAAAAGCTGTCCCATTTCCAGCTATTTTTGGAAGGTCAGCATGAAGGACTGAGCAACAGGGACGTGTATATTTGTTCCCTGAAAAGAGGAAAAAACTGGAACATCTAGTATTCTTTTGAAAGAATTACATCAGAAGGAGCCAGAAACAAGATACCACTTGTTAACTTTACTAATCCATTAAAAATACATTGGGCAACTGAACTATTATTTGTAACTCTCTGCAATCTCTCTTACGGCGAGGAAACAATGTCCTACTGCGTTTAGGTGTGGTGTGTTCTCAGAGCACATAAAGCTTTCAGCGGCTTTGTACAAGGCTGATTTTGATTTTAGGTAACAGCACATATTGAATTGGCTGGGGAAAGAAAGTCTCTAACCAGAGGTCTGCCAGTAGTAAATTATCTGGAATTTCAAATGATCAGTGGACATATTTATCATATTATCCAGTTATGAATTTGGGATTGTGAGGGGAGGAGGTGTTCAAAACTGCAAATTATCAATTCACATTCACTACTTCACACTGAGCCAAGTCATTCTCGCCTTTTCTTTTAAACTGGACATAACTGGAAAATAATTGACTGATTGAAATGAAAGATTTTACATTAGGTAGTACTTCATTGTGCTGAATACTCCTGTGTTGGTAAGAACAAGTTAACTGCCTTGTTCTCCACCGTTACAGAAAGCTAAAGAGGGGATGTAAATGAACTGAGAAAATTATTTTCTATTTTAATCTTATTAATCTTTACTTCTCTGTTCCAGTTAAAACAAAAGCAAAAGCTTTGGAGACAGATTGACTCTGTAATAGGAATAGCATAGTCCAGAGAATCTTTGAGTCCAAGACTGTGCTTTTTCTGTCCTGTAGCTCTAAAATTAAGAGGGTTGTCCTGGCTTTCAGCAGAATGGAGTTGCACTCTGAAGATGAAAACACACTTCTGAAATGTAAAATGTAGTTTCATTCACAACACCTTTTATAACACCAGGTTGTCTGACAGCAGAGATGGTAGCTAACAGCAGAAATTGTATTATAGGCCTCTGATGTTATTAATCAAGGAAAACAAACATCCTGAAAGAATTAAATTTGCCTGAAAGAACACAAAAGGACAAACCATGCAAAAGGCAGGCAGCAGCATGGCTGTACGCTTTCACTGTATGCATAGCAGTAACAGCCCATGGCTAATATTTCCCATCTTGCTGGCATTTCAGTTTCTAAATTTAGGACTCTAAATAAGGGATCTGACATGTGAAGGAGCCTACACTACCAACCACAGTTAATGTGAAGAGCTGATGCCTCGTGCCTTTCCAAACCAGGGCATTTAAGTTTAAAGTACGCTCTGAACATGCAGTTTTTACTTCTTTGCTTCAGTTTCTCCATGAGGGAGATGGGGATGATGGGGCTGATGGGCAGCACTTGCTCACCAAAGGGTTGGTGAGGGTTAAGCTCTGTCTACCAAGTCTGGGTCCCAGTCCTCCACCAGAATCTGCTTGTGAGGGTCCTCCTGCCTATGCTGGGACTGATGTGGACTAGCTGAGCCCTCTGCCAGGACCAGGCATGGGCACCTGGCCCAGGGAAACACATTTTTAGGCACTCACATGAAAAATGATAGTTCCTTTGATTTTAGGCAAAAGCCTGCTTGAATTTAGTTGAAATATTACTTCTGTCTAGTGAGACGCCACTTTCACAGCTGACACGTCTCCAGGCATGAAGGATTTGTTCAGAGGCCAGCGACAGGTTTCACAGAAGTATTTTTGCACAGACAGTGCTTGTGACCACCTTAAGAAAATAATAAAAACAGCTGAACAGGGTGCCCAGGTAAAGGCACGCAGACACTGCAGCAAACCTGGGACTGTTATCACCGCTCTGCCTCTGGCCAATGCTGAGAAGCACTGGATGGCAGGACAGAAAGGAGGAGAACCGAGAGACAGGATGAACCTCCACATCCATGGCTGCGCCACCATGGACCCTACCCACTAGCATGCTGTGACAGCTGCACATTAATAAATTGCAAGGGGAAATGGTGCCTACTCTTTAAAATGGGATGGCAAGCTCTGCCCTCGCACACTGGTAATGAGACAGGCAAGATGCAGGAGGCAGCCAGTGTGCCAGGCTGTGCAGGAGCAGGGCTCTTTGAGGCAGGACTGTGTCCAGTCCTGTGGCCCTCATGCAACATATCATCTCTGCTTGTGTGATTAGCAAAATACCAGCAAGGTGAGACAGCCACCTGCTGTGCCACCCAGAAAGAGATGTCCTCACCAGTAAGGGGTCCTCCTTTTAGCACTCAGAGGAAGACATTCAACTTGAAACATCCTTTATGTTTAAAATGCAGAGTAGTGATACAGCATCTTTCCTCCAGATCTGATCTAGGCATGTTCCTTCCATCAGAATGTCTTGTGGCAAAGGCTTCCAGGCCACCTGACTGCAGAGGGTCATGTGTCCAACAAAACATTTGCCTCAGGCCCTTGTTTTTCCTTTATAAGAGCTTCTGCAAGTGGTCATCCCACCAGGGTTCACCCTGCCTCCCAAAGGAGCTCTTCAAAGTCCTTCTCTGAGAGAAGAGATTTGGAGCTTTCTTTATGAGAAAAAGCAGCTAGAGATCCATATGAATAAGAGACAGGGAAATGGATCCATGTGTTTTCATTGCCTTGTTATTCCTGTGCTTTTTTCTGTGCTGCAAGACAGATGCTATGGGGGATGGTTCCCACACTGTCACTTGGGGTTTGAAACATCAGCATGTCACCACTTCTCTCAAACAAGCTCATAACCTGAGGAAGACATGTCTGGCTGTGGCATGAACAGTTTTGGAAGGAGTCAGCGGCAGCATCTCCTCTCCACCTCAGAGCTGAGACTTCAGCAGGAACCAGAAGTCTCTGCTGTTCCTGGGAACAAGGTAGCCCCGACTCTTTGCAAAGGACAGGGCCATCTGATGCTCTTAGAAATTTATCCCTTTTTGATTTTTTTTTTTTTCAGGATTTTTTTACAAATACAAGGATTTTGTAATCACAGTATTTGCCATTTTTTCTCAATTGAAACAGCCTTCAGATCCATAGTTTGTTTCCTAATCAGTGTAGAAGAAGGCTAAGAACCTCACAAACGTCAAGTTTAGAAAACTGGCAGCTGAATGGAGACGACTTCCCTCTCCTCTCCACTCCCACCCTTGAGATCACAATGGAAAAGCATTTGCTGCTTAGCTGTTGCACATTTTCTTTGGTGGCAGCCAGCTGGTCAGTCATCGCATGCATTGATATGAACTAGCCACACTAAATGCTGTTTATTTCTTATATGGCTGGCATAGGGAATATGAGCAAGTTTTTGAGGTGACAAACAGAAGAACAAGGAGAGTCCTGTAGAAGGCAAGGCTTCATTAACTCTGCCACTCAGGAGACAGGTTGGTATTTTCTTCATTTTGAGCATCACCATTGTTCTGTTTTTCTCTTCTCCTTTGTAGCTGAGTATCATGGAAAAGAAAAGCAATCAGAAAATGGGAATGCAAGCCTTGGTCCATCTGGTGTGTGTTTGAGCACTGTGAGGCAGGTGAGGTATTCAAGAGCTGTGAGAATGTAATGTCCAGGGAAAACAGAAGAAATTATATGGAGACATCATTCCAAGGGAAAAAAAAAATAATTTCCCCCTATGTTTCTGTGATTTTCTTCCCCCTTTCCCACTCTTTCCAGTCATCTGCTCTAATGGATTGGCTCTTTTTCAGTGTCTGGAAATGGCCTAAGCAGTTCAAAGAGAGCAGAAGATACTAGGGACTTTGGGATAAGACTCCTGCAAGTAACTTTCAAGGAAAATATTACAGCTTTAACAGCTAACAAGGGGCAGACATCCACTGTATCAAAGAGAGCACACTGGGGTGCTGCCAGAAGCAAGTCACTGATAATGGCTGCAAGTATATCTGTTGATGAAATGTTAAGTTCCTTGACAGAGCTTTTTGGTTTCCAAAGTGACATTTTTCCATTAAAATTTACATCATAAGAATTTGAGGTGGAGCAAAATTGGAACCATGTGCTGACTGAATCTGGCAACTGGTTAAGAAAGAGCACAGGACCGAAGAGTCCATGCTTACAAATTAGAGCATTAAAATCTAACTAACTGTCATCTAATCCAACTACAACAGAAGAAAAAGCCTGGCCGTGAGGGTGTCCTTACAAATGCAGGATTAAGGATTGCTAAACAAAAACTACAGCCCCTCCTTCCTGTATCTTTCAGAAAAAAAATTATAGCACAGAGTATTTTTAATTAACTAAAATTCCTGGTGAAATCCAGTTGACACCAAAAGGAACAGAAATTAGACCAAATAGAATCTCTGCCTTGCTTCCCAAGTTACGGGAATTTCTCCTCTGTTCCACCTCTTTTATCCGTTGTGATGAATGTAACCTAAGTAAAGTGATTTAAATAAATAAATGCACAAACAAAGAAACAAACAAACAAAATAAATGAATAAGGGAATCCACAGATTGCATTTATAAACAATGAAATCCAAAGAAGCAACGCACATTGCACATTCCTTAGAGAGGGATTCCGGTCACATGGACCCTGTTGGCAACGCTCATGTTGATTTCAGTGGGTGGAGACTTGGACCTCTGCTTTAGATACTCTTTGAAGAGAGTTGCAAGACCTAAGGGACTTGGAAGGTGTGTGAGCTAATTGCAAAAATAGCAACTCCAGGAGTCTTCAAGAGCACAGCTTTACTTTTTCCTACCAAATAGCTTCTTTGGTCCCAAACCTGCAAGTGGCTACACACAAGGTTAAATTTAGGTGTGTGTGTATACTCCCATATCCATGAGGTCACTGTGAATATTCACTTGTTTGGGAATAAAGGTGTGTAGGTGTTGGAATGGTTGGGACCTTGGACAGTTTCTGTAGTATGAATGGTGCTCAATGCAAGTATCTGTCTAGCAGTAGACTCCTTAGGTTCATACTTTAGAGCAAGCATTATAAATAATAATCAAAGAAGATAGCAAATTCATACTTCAGACAACCACGTGAATAAGGCTAATCTCCTAAACTCTGCCTGTTAGGTGAACATATTGTAGTCTATTCAATACTTACATATTAAACACGACTTCATCTCTGACAGTTTTTGAACGTTATGATCTCAAATGACAGCAGCTTCTAGATCTGACTTCAGAAACCAACATGAGACCAACTATCCTAAATTAAACCTTTTTTTTTTAATTGTAGAAAAGCTATATATAAAAGCTCAAATTCAAGAAAAAGGAAGCCCTCATACTCAGACTTCCCAAACTTAAGAACATGCATAAAATAAAGCAAATGTTTAAATGCTTTCCTGAATCAGGGCCTGAATTAGTTGTTTTTGCTGAATAACCACTGAAAGACCACAAGTCTCCAAACAAATTAATTTTAACCATTACCAGTAAATATTTTCAGCACACCTTGCATTTCACTGCCAGCTATGATGGGTTGAAGCCAGATTCTTGCAAGGAAGATAAATAAATGCACAACAGTACTGAAAATTGTACTCTGTTGCGTTGCCGTTTTGATTGTAGAAACAAAAAAAACCAAACAAGTATTTTGGCATTTTTATGTACAAAGCCATGAACAGCATGTTAAAAGATTACATTTTAAAGTTGTATACAAATTAATAATTTAAAAGTTACACCTCAGCAGTCATTTATATCATGTGACTGGTCTATCAATCATAATAATAATAAACGAGGAGATTTTTAAGCTAGCACACTTCTGAGTATTCAACCGAAATGGAGAAAAATGGGGAAAACACATAATATATCTTAGGAGTAGTAATGTCCTGTTATTGTTTAAAAACTGCTGGGACCTCATTAGTGACTATGAAAACATCATCTGTGAATACTGTGAGGCAATAAATCTACAGTGTCCAAGGAAGAGAGTTGGGGGCGGGGAGGTAGGGAAGAGGGTAAGCACAACGTGTGTATTTGCTATTTTTTCTTACCCAGCTGTGAGTTAGTAATTTCCATATCTGCTTGCCAAACAGCTTCCAGAAACTATTACTGATTATGTGAATTCAATAGTCTGCTAATGAACGATAAGATAGTGGGTCTATATTCAAGAATGCAGGAGAAAAATAGTTGTTTACATGTCAAAAATTCCTTTTCTGCTTGGGTCATTCCACACACACACATACTTTTGAGGCCACACTTTATAGCAGTGTAACTCCAAGCCAGGGCTGCTGATGCTGCAGGTATGGCCCTTTCATCTCCAAACCAAAAACTGTTTTTTGAAGTATTCCACTGATGACCACTTTTCCACGGCTTTTCGTAACATAAGCAGTGCTTTAGAAATAATGAACTAACAGTTTTGTGGAAGGAAGAACAGAAGGAATTAAGGACAAAGGGCAAATAACTTATTGATGAATTCTGAAATGTATTTGTGTAAATACCTGCTATTTTGCAAGACTTAGCATGAGAACCTTAAACAGATTTGTGATAGAACTTACCTACCATATACTATTAGCAATACTTTATAATGCTTTTCAGCCCAGACGATTTTATGATCTGTCTACCTAGTACAGCCATGGTGCCACAAAGCACAAATCCATTGCTGTCAGACATACATGCTCTTGCATTACTGTGGAATTTGGCTTTGTATTTGCAGAGCTCACGTCACTCGTCATTAAAATGTGGCTACTTCTAGAGAGGAAAAGCAGCACTGCCAGCAAGATTGTTTTTAGCTGGGGAAGCAAAGAGTAATATAGCCAAATAAAACGGCTTGAGAGTTTATGTAGGAAGAACACAAGGTAATGACTTGTGCTGGAGTTCTTTCAGTGCACTGGGTCTATCTATTCATATATGTCTGAGAAATGATACCTAGTCCCTAATGGCCACAAGTATAGCACAAACTGAACAAGTGGAAACTACTTGCTGCAATGAAAATCATAGACTAGTTTTACACAGAGTTCCAAATTATTTTCAATGTGAACTTTCACTTTATATTCATTTCTTTCATTTGGTTTCACAGCACTGGATCCTTGGTAGGTGATGGTCTGCAACTGGATATCTTGTTCAGACGATGAGCCTTCAAGGGCACTGAGAAAGCAAGTAGAAGGTGACTTACCTTCAAGGGTACTGGGTATCTTACGTATGTGAAATACAGTAGTGGGAAGTGAATGTCACTAAAAAGATCTAACATACCTGATACCAGCTTTAGGAATCAGCAAAGTTGGCATCTGTCTAGCACAGTCCCCTGTCAGGGCAGTAAAACAGCTGTTTCCAGCGGCTTGTTTATGCCAGAGCTTTGGACAGCGAGGCTTACAGATGTGGGAGAGGCAGGTTCCAGGTGGTGTTGGGTTACTCCAATCTCCCTCGGGTGGCAGGAGGAGAGGTAAACCCAGTCCTGCACAACTCACCCAGGACTCCCCATCCCAACCCTGTTTTTCTCCTCTTCCCATAGAAGTAGCAGCCTAGCCCCAGATGAGTCCTGAGAGCTTGCCCTTTGACAGCTGAATTTTGCTTGGTTTCAGAAGAGCCTTGAGCCAGGTCTGTGCAATCCCAGGATGCAAGGTCAGAGATGGCTTGAAATACACAAACAGTATTGTCGTTTAATTCAGAAAGCCCTTGCTTATTTGATGTACTAGATGAAATAACCTGGAATTTATTCATTATTAAGCACAGCCTCCAAAGCCTGTGAGCTTGTCAGACAAACTGTAATTAACTTTCTGAAATCCAACTTCATTAGGTTATGAGGAGACATACACATAATGCAATTAAAAAACAAAACAAACAAAAAATAAACAAACACCAAGCCCTCCAAACCAGAACAAGGCCAGTGTTGTACTCAGTGTAGCTGCACATGAGTAGCACTTTAGGGATAAACACAGACCTTACACTCACGTGCAAGCATTCTGTTCAATCCATGCATTAATTACAATGCCTCCTGTGTTCTTATCATTATCACAATCCATATTACAGTTCAGAGTTCATACACACTCAATCTCTTTTCCATGCTATCACCGCTTGGCGACATTCATGAATACAGAACAATCCTTAGAGGCTTTAACACATAGTGAGTGTGAAGAGTTGTCTACTCAGTCTTATGATATTTCTCGGACTCTAAGGACTAGCTAAAACCTCCACCTCTGACTGCAGTCTCTGGGGTTTTAAGGAGTTATTTGGGACTTGCTCTGTACTATAGCAGTCAAAATATGACCCTACAGAAGAAAACTGAAATGCTGTGGTTTTTTCCAGAGATTTTGAGCAGTAAATGATACTAGTAGAATGTGTGGAGCTTCTGGAATATGGAAATCAGACAGAGGTGAAAATCAAGTGTCGACATTGTTGGCTTTGAGTCTTGTGCATCAGCTTTAGTTCCTCTTCTCTGAGAGCTACCTGTTGCACTTTCACCAGTTGAGATCATAGCCTTTTGCACGGTGTCACCTCTTTGCAGAGGGAACAGCAGCTTTTGAGCACCATGGAAGCATCAGAGAGGAGAGTATTTTCTGCTGAAGCTAGCAGCAGTGTTGGTTCTTTCTGCAAAGAGATTGAACAGCAGCAAAAGTCAAAATAAAGACCTGACTATGTCCAATCAAAGGTCATCTCCTGTATCACATCTCATTAGTCAAGAGGCAAAATGGGCCAGTCGTGATTTACAGTAATCTGAAATAAAGCACTAGTGCTTGTCTTGGAAGGAATTCTGGGTTTTGTAATGGATCTAGCAGAACTGTGTGTTAATGTGGTTTGTATTAATTTATGTTTTGTAAATACAGAAAAGATAATGGGAAAGCAATCGGCCCCTGTTGAGCTATATCTCTTGAAAGAAAAATTACATTGGAGGGGATTGAACCTTATAAAATATCAAAGGCAATAGGGAAAGGAGCATGTTGTTATTCATTTGTAAGTGTTGGTGGCTTCTTCCTTCTCCTGGGAAGTAGTTGCACAACCTCAAATGGTCAATTCAGGCATATACAAGCATATAAAAGCAGTGATTGGCAAACTGTGTACTATAAGCATAGTCTACAGGGAAAAGACTTTCACAGGCAAAGGTAGAAATGGCTATTAATCTGGAGAAAAGTTGGAAGGACTAGGTCAGACATACATGTAGTCAGGTTTTTTTACCATTATAACAGGGATGAAGCTTTGTGACACAAGTTACTGTGCCCTGAACTGTGTGCAATCACATGGAGAAAGATTGCAACATGACTTTTCCAAACTTGTGACACAGGAAGATGTTGTCTTTTATTCTTCCCAGTAGCTTGCTGTACTTAAATATAGATCAGAAGTGATGTTTTCATTGACATCTTGGTCTACTCAACAGGAAAGAAATAGTAAATAGGAAGAAAATACATGCCAGTTCTGTGTATATATACACATATCAACATCTGATTACCTAAATCTATACTAAGTCTGGACTGGCCAGTATAGTATTTGAGGTGAAAGAAAAATTTTATTTTTATGAAATTTAGAAGGACACTCCCCCTCCAATTTACTGTTTCTGCTACTCCTCTTTCTTACTGACTATATCTATATAACATTATACTACCATGTGAGCTTCTTGGCTTGTCAGGGTAGCAGAATACTTTGAGCAGAATTTTCATTTCCATTGGGGGAAATTCAGACATTCAACTCCATATAAAAGTCACAGGAATGTGCATGCAC
The DNA here is from genome assembly GCF_036013475.1 of Columba livia. Lineage (NCBI taxonomy): Eukaryota > Metazoa > Chordata > Aves > Columbiformes > Columbidae > Columba > Columba livia. The sequence continues at coordinate 74,833,001 of NC_088603.1, read as the reverse complement.
ATCACTTAGGAAGCTTCAAAAAAATCACAGTGTTCATGTGCGATGTTCTGCAGCATAAGCAATAGATGAGTGTATGCCAGCACTGGACTTGGACTCAGATTTTCCCCTCTCCTGGCCTCACTTAGTATACTAGATTGAAGTTTTCTAATTTTACTCTCTTATTTCTCTTTATTCTCTTTCTTTTCTCTTTCACTGTCTTGAGAGTTTGTTCTCCTCCCAATACCATGTTTCCTTCCCTGCTTTAACATTTACCTTCTGTCATTTTGATTTCATCTCCTCCTTTTTGAGGAAGTACAAGTGAGCTAAATGCTTCATACTCACATCTCTCCAGTTTTGAATGGCACTTTCAGTTAAGTCGCCAACAATTAGGTAACTAATGGAAACAGTTATAACTGCTTCAAAGGAATTGTATCTTAAATGTTGAAAAATATTGCCAGAAATCTGCTAAGAAAACTCAGAGCCCTCAGGATGGAGCTATAAAAATCTATGCAATGAGGTAGCATATTAATTGGACCCCCATGTCAGTTGTTAACTCATCAGTCACTTACTGCAGAAGGTACCTGATTGTGGATTTACTATGTACTAAGATACTAAAGTATGTTGTTAAATGTCATTGTCTGCAATGAGACCTAATCTTATTTGAATCTAACTGACCTGTTGAATTTGCAGCCTTAGGTTTTTGCAATGTTTGGTATAAACTGTACAAAACTTTTCCATTTTCACTTGTAATTCACTTTATCCACCAAAGATGAGTCATTGGAAGCACAAGGATGTGTCACTGCTCTAAACCACCTCTATCAGTATCACATATCATACATGACGTCTTCTATTTTCTTCCTGTTTTCATTAAAAAATATACCAGGACAAAAAAAAAAAAAAAAAAAAAAAAAAAGTAAAGTAAAAAAGAAAATAAAAAAAAAGAAAAAAATAAAAGGAAAAAAATAAAAAAGTTAAAAAACCCAACGCCAAAAACAAACAAACAAAACCAAAATGAACAAACCAAACCAAACCAAAAACCAGAAACAACCACCAAACAGTTATTTTCTCCCACTCATTTCCTGTCTTCTGTATTTCTGACTCAAAAATCCAGTGAAGCATCTATGTGTCGAAGCACTAATATTCAGTTCATCTAAACATTTCCATTCTAAAGGCCCAGTTTCAGTTATTTACTATTTTCATAAACTTTAGCCTTTTTGGCTGAACTTTCTTCAGAGTTGTTCTCTTTCCAAGAGTGACTATTTTGGGAAAGTCTGAGCATGAATCAAGCAAAAACAAAATGAGAAATACACTTTTCCCACCATTTCCCTCAAATCTTGCAACTTTCTTTGGATTGGGTAAAATGACCAAATGTTTTCAGACAAAAATCTGATATTTGGCAGAAGGCAGTCTGTAAAACAGAAAGATATCATCCAACATCCTTCTGAAATCAGATTCAGATTTACCCATATCGTAGGTACTCAAAGGTTAATTTCCACTTACATGCAGTTGTTTTGTAATAAGAACTTAGATATAGTGTTTTGGGTTTTTTTTCATAAGTACTCAGATACAATTAGAATCATCACTCTCAGTTTTTCAAATTAAGAAACTAAGACATGGGACCAGTGACTGGACCTATATTCCTATGTCTTTCCTGGTGTTCTTGCTATTCATTTCTACTTTAATTAGTAATAATCTCCCATGTTCTAAATGACAGTGGCATGCATTCCTTGTGCAGCTAATGTTGTGCAAAGAAGAGAGACAAGGTGGATGTAAAACCTCTATGTGCTGTCTAGGCGTAAATGGAGTAACTTTGCAACAAACACATATACACTTAATGAACAGCCAGTTTACAACCAAGGGGATGCTGAAAGCACTTACACGTAGGGTTTTTTTCTTGTCTTCTTGTAAGTCATGGCAAATAAATAGGTCATGGATGCCTCATTAACTTAATAGCATTGAATCTGATCACTGAATGATAGTGTACTAGCATGAAATTGAAAATTCTCACTTGGGCCTCAACGCAGCATTGCAGGGGTTTTTAAAAGAGTTTAGAAGGGAGTTTTGTGGCGATGTGTGTCATACAGGTGCAGACAGAGATACACAGGCACAGAGTTCTTGTTAGCAGCCAGAGCAGAGCCAGGCTGAGCTGAGCTCTCTTTTATCAACAGTTCTCAGTTTATAGGTTTACAGATACAGGGCTGGACCAAGAGGTTAGACAGGAAGTTTTTTCAAAAAATGTTCCTGACCCCATCTCATAAGTAAAAACCATGAGAACAGGGAGGGAGGAGGGGGAAGCATGAAGAGGCTTGTAGTGTGAGTGGGAGAAGTGGAGGGAGAAGGTTTACAGTGCACTTACACAAACAATACCACAAAGAAACAACTGTAACAAAAACCGACTAAACTACTAACTCACATTCCTGACAGGCTGCTTGATTTTCAGAAAAGCAATACAAAGAAGCACGTAATATGTACTGTAAAACTCGCAGATATAGCTTATGTACATGGGAAGCAGCTTGTTCCACTGCTAACGCAATCCTGCAGCTTTCACGTTCAATGAGGGCTGCTTGTCCCTGTTATATCCAGGGATGGTGTGGCCACAAAAATTTACCCGTCGGATTGTGTGGTTGCTGCTGCACACACTGCACGATGAAGAGCCTCACAGGGGTCAGACACTCACATAGAGCACCATTTGCGGCGATGAAGAACGATTCATACAGACACAGGTGGAGATGCACAGGCACAGAGTTCTTGTTAGTAGTGAGAGAAGAGCCAGGCTGAGCTGAGTTATCTTATGAACAGTTCTCAGTTTATAGGTTTACAGATACGGGGCTGGACTGAGAGGTTTGACAGGATGTTTTCTCAAAAGATGTTATCCCAAACACACCACACTCATGTCATGGCTGTTTTCAGTCACATTCCCATGCATATCTTGTGGGTGACGTTCCGACCCACTCATTCACATGCCCAGGCCCAACGTTCACACATCATACACATGGGGGTGGTTTTCCAACCCGAGATATCATTCTCGCTGGCCTGGGCTATCACTTCTTACACTCATAAAAAACATACTTCTGTATAACCTGTCCAAGGTTATTCAGCTGGAACTGCACATCCTGCCATTCCCACAGAATTTTGGGAGTCAGATGCCAAACTCCCACTGGCTTTGCTTAGTAGAGTTTTTAGCCCTTCTCCCTTGGGCTCCTTTGACAATTCCACCCATGTAATGCAAGTACCATTAATTGTAAACATGAGTAGTTCCACTGAAGCCTGAAGTTATCTGTGTTCTTAGATGATGTGTTGGGTGCATCCTGTTTAGACTCCATAAAAAAAAAAAGTCCACAAGTGGTAGAAAAAAAAAAATAGAACTTTTAAGCTAAGTTAAAATGCCTGAGGAAATTACACAAATTTTCTTAACTTTTTGGGAGGCCAAGACAAAGATGGGAAGTGAGGATGCTTGACATGTATTCCAAATCACTTTTAGTGAAGGAGTTCATGGCTCAGGTGCTCTTGCACACTGAAGAAGACAGAAATTTTGTGCAATGAGCTGCTTCTGATGTGTTGTTTTGGAAAATATGCCTTCTGGGTTCATTCTTTTTTCTGAATTCAAGGTGGAACACAAGAAATTAGTTCTAAGCAGCTTTTGCAAACACTGCATGTATACATTAGCTAAGGGCTTGCCATTAGGGAGGCACTTGCATGCAAATTGTTTCCTCACTGGATTCTCCCCTCCTTCATTGCACAGGGTAACATCTACCCACAAATAAATACTAAATGTGCAGAAAACGAGTCTCGAGAATAACAACTTTGTTTTTTGAAGAAGAGGGTTTATACCAGGAGAAGAAGAGGGAAGAAGGATGACTCCCTTGCTAGAACTAGGTAGCCCTTGTGCAGTGATTTTCCAATGCAACTATATTGTTTCCAGTTGTGGTGACCTGGTTTTGTTAAAAAAAATACCAGTACTCTTTTAGTGAATTTTCCTTTCAGCTAAGTACTTCTAAGCAACTGCATTTTCCAGAAGTTAGCTGCACATTTTTTTTCTTGGACACTGTGCTTGGTGCTGATAAGATGACCAACAGAATGTTGAAGAAGCTCATGTTTAGATTTATTGCTATGACAACTAAGAACTGATAAAATTCTGCTGCGAGAGGTGCATGTTTGAGGGAGGGCTGACAGAACAGGTGGCTAAAAATGATCACCTGAGTATTCCATCCCATAATCATCATACACCCTATATAAGAGGGTGATCATGAGGGTCACTCTCTCTTCGACCATGGCCGGCATCTAGAGAGGACCCCGCGTGTCTGCCTGTGATCTACAGGCCTCAGGCCCTGCATCCCTGAGTGCAGTTTCCATTTTGCTGTGAAGTCCTGCCCATGACTTCTGGGTGCCTGCCCTGCAGCTGTTGGAGTCATGCCAGCTCCACCCACCCAGCCCTGCCGCTGCTGGAGTGACGTCAACTCCATATTGGGCATTCAAAATTGGTTTTGTATATTTTGTATATTTTCTCTATTTATTAGTAGCATTAGTAAAGCCTTTAAAACCCTTTCAGCTTGAAGTCTAATTCTCTCTTCTTTCCTCCTTATCTTCCTTATCATCTTTCCTATCTAAAGGAGAGGGTTGGGGGGAAGGTGAGGGGGTAACAGAGAGCATCTGTCGTGGTTTATTGCCGTCTTGCAGTAAACCTTGATATGTGGATGTCCCCACACAGTGCTGCATTATTTACTGTTGACCCATTTTCTGTGTTTCTGTTCCCTCTGTAAATTTGGGATGGGGATGACCAGTTTTACCTGTTTTGCTGGATTAAGTAAGTGTAATAGCAGATGCCATTTCACCATTCAAATGTTCAGAACCTGAAGCCAACCTTAGGGTTTTGTCCCCAGAGCCCCCATTGCCATCCAACCACAGGCTGCCCGTAGGTAAGGTTGTCACAGAAATGTTCATCATTTTGAGTCTGAATCACTTGCAAATAAACAAGACCTAAGGGTACACATTGTACAGTGAGGAAGAAGAAAAAAGTGAAATAGCAGTTTGCCAAGTAAGCTTGTTGATCCTTACTATTGACACTAAATAGCCGTGTGCCTGAATGACTTCTGCTTCAAGAAGGAAAAGATAGTTTGCAATGATGCAATTAAAGGCCCTATCTTAATCCATCCATGTGAGGAAGGGTGTGAATGTAGTCTGTACAGTTCTTTGATTTTAAGCACTTGACTTCAGAACTCAATAGTGTTCTTTTATTTGATGGGGTGGTTTTGTGTATGCTTTCCCTGTGCATAGTGGTAAGATATGATAGTGGTAAATTGTATCACTACGATGGGGATGTTAGTTAGTGTTATGTATGGGAGGGACAGTGCTGCAGATCTGCATCCAAGGGGAATCAAACACAGATTTTTCCTGTGAGTTTCACAGATACTTGCTGGCAAGCAGAGGAATGACCAGGAATCTTGGGTTCCAGCCCAGACTTTGGAGGAGAGGATGCTTTAGAGGGCATAGCCCATTTCTGCACCTCATTCTCCTCTCTGTTTCCCCTAACCTCATTTTTTCAGACCCAACTGCTTCTGCTCTGATCTTTCCAGGCTTTTCCTTTTCCAAGACATGGTTAAACAAAGGCAGAACTCTATTCAAGACCATTTAAACTTTGAGGCTTCCAAAGACCAGGCTTGGCAACTGACTGTTTTGTCCCATGATGTCCCTGTGCTGACCCAAGCCATGCTCTGCTTGGTGGAGATGTCTCAAAGGCTACTCCTAAGACTTCAAAGCTCTTGGCAACACCTTCACTGCTCTGGGTTAAATACCAGTAGCCACAGCCCCTAGGCAAGCTTGCTCTGTTACGTGCCTGAAACGTGGTCTATCCTTTTCCAGTTCATGCTCCTCTTGCTCCTTGGCTTCTCTTCTCCGTCACACTCTCCTTGCCAATATTAATCAGAGTACTTAGGTATTTCTCAACAAAGAAGAGGGAAGGCTCATTTGTTGAACAGATACAGTGTTTTGCTATTTGGCATTGAACACAGTGGGTGTTTTGTGGTTCTTTTCTAGAAAATAAGAAAACAAAAGGTCTGTGTATGAAGCAAAAAGAGTTCCTGTTCCAACCCACCACTGACATACCACCAAGGTCAGATCACTAGCCTGATGATGATCTACTTACAACCATCACAGTTGCCTTGTAAACCTCACAGAAGAAGCCGAATGTGCAGAAAGGAAAGGGGTTAGAATTAGCTTATTATCACCTACAAACTCTGTCAGATCACTTATCTAAGCCGGATCCAGATACACAGCTCCCATGTCCATTCTCTCCATTCAGTGTCTTTTTCTGTTTCAGGGTCTCTGCAGGCTTGGCTACATAAGCGCTCTTGCCCAACAAATACATTCCCTCAATGTAGGGCTTAGACACAGAAAGGAGAGAACTGGCACTTTCCATGCCACACCTGTTCAGCAGAGAGAGCACTTTGATCTCTCTGACTAACCATTTAACAGCCTCATACAGCAATAAATTCATACACTTTTTTTTTTTTTCTTTTTCAAGTATATCTGCCAAGAAATGAGAAAAAAAAATGTTAAAGGAAAAAAGCAGCAATTCCAGGAAGAAGCTGAAGTCTATAAAGTGATCTTTCACTCTCTTTTGCCAAGCTATTGCTAGTCAACACCACCACAGATCTATCAGAATATTTTCAGAAACAAGCTTTTGAAAAGCTGAATTTAAAATAAGAAGTGGGAAGTGGGGAGGGAGGCAGAGGGAGTATCTTCAAACCAAACGCCACAACTATTCACAAGGCACTCTATAATTCAAAACTGGGTACCCTCAGGCATGCTATGCATACATTTATGTTTTCAAGAGAACAGTCCCACAATGCAAACACTGTAAGTGGTTTTGCCTAAAGGATCCTGTAGGATTTATGCACACCAGGGCTCTTGTCACTTGTAAGTAGAGGTCAGGAACCTGCCTGGGTGGAGAAGGCAAAGTCAGTGATTTCCTGAAATCCCTCCTTGTGCCAGGAAATAATCACCACACCCACAGCTACTACATTTGAGCCAAGGTGTTCCAGGGACACAGTCTGTCATATAGGGCACGCCCATGGAAAAAAAATAAATATATATATATAAACCATATCCCATTTCTTTAATCTTCCATTCCTTGTTACTGAAAGAAATGACGAAGAAAAAATATTAAAAAAAAAAAAAAAGTAGCTGTTTTTGAGAGAAAGGCATTTCTGTTCAATATCCTAAGGTAAAAGATCAAAAAGCAAATTTTGATTTTTCAACATATTCCAGATTGCTCAAGACAGGGTTTATTTCCACTGGGTTAAATAGCAGGTAATGAAATTTTGACCACCATGGCATAAATCAACTCTTTTGATAGAGTAAAAAGGTAAGGAGGAGAATAAAGAACAGACAGTGAGGTTACAATATCAAGTGTTACTTGTAAAAATGTACAACTGGTATTTGTTTCAGGTAGGCACTTAATCTGTGATGTGGATTCAAAAACTCAAAAATTTTTTATTAGGGCTGAATGTATTTGAAACTACCATTGTTACATAAAATGTCTGATTGTGTTTTACTACTTCATTTCAAGCACAAGTCTGTCTTGGTGCCAAAGATCAGGATGAGAAAAATGAGATACTTGATTTGAAATAATTGCAATGAAAATATGTGTAGATTTCCTTTGGTTGTGATTATATTACTCAATATTTTATTATGAATGAAAATCCTAAATAGTTGTTTCCTGTCAGTAGCATCTGTCTTGTATCTCCTTGGCTCAGAAAAAGCCCAGATTTGAATTTATAGCCTATAAATTCTCCTGAATTCCTGGATACCTTTTTGCATTTTGAAACTCTAAGTCTGATGGTTTTCTCATACATACTTAAACACCACATCTCTTATTTCATGTGGAGGCCACTGACATCTGAAATTGAGTAGGCAAAAAGGATGCACAGAGATGTCCTCATAGCCAGTGTGAAGCAGGGGGTGAAGACCACACCAGCATTTCCTCAACTGCAAATGGCAGACAAACCAACATGCTGCAAACAGAATTAATTATTCTCTAAAAAAAAAACCCACAAGCATTCGATGACCTCGAATTGTGGACAGATCTTAGCTTTAAAAAACATAAGAATTTGCCACTTGATGGCACGTCCACATGTGGCTGGGGGAAGAGCAACAGGACATCTCTCATCCTCTCCACTAGGTAGCCATCAAGGGACAACACTGCTAATCACAAGAGCCAGTCAACAGTATCTTGTCATGGCTAAGAAACAGCTCAGCCAGCAGGACCTAGGTTCAGAGGAAACCCCAGAGAAGGCATGAAAAGCAACAATCTGCTGTAGTTCATGCACTTATTACAGATTGGCTTCTTGATGTGGATTCGCACACGTGGGAATGTAAGCAAACCAGACAGGCAAGCAGCAGACTGTGTGCACACACGTGAGTGTAAGCATTTGCATGTTGGTTTGAGGGGGCTCCAGGCAGGTGAGGAATGAGGAGCAAGTGTTTTGCCAAAGCCATAGTTAAGGAGACCTGGTGGATGCTGAGAGAACATACAACAGACCCCACAACCACCTGAGCATCAGAGCAGGGGTGCTTGACTTTGATATCTGCAGGCTCATGTGTTACAGACCTGACTTACTCTAACCCCTTCCTCAGGTGCCAAGACTTACAGCTTGAGATCTCACCCTAACTTCACCATTTTGCCCTGCAGTTTTTTGTGACGCTGCTCTCCAGTGCCTCAGCTACAGGATATAAGACCTGACAGTTACAAGATATTTCCTAAGCTTGGACACTGAGGGCTTTTGTTCCAGACCTGCCAGCCTCACTGATTTTTCTGATCATTTTAATTTTAAGGTGTTGTGCACAAACAGCTGTTTCTAACTATAGTAGATATGATCTATAGTAAGAAACATTGCCTCCTGGCCCTGGTCTACAAGGCTATGTGCATTAATAGATCTAGCTGAAAGTTACAGGATATAACATGGAAGAAAAAGGCAATAGGACGATACCATTACAGACCTGTTTCCTGGCTCTGCTTGTCAAACGTGGCAAGTCGCTCCATAGAATAAGCACTGCACTTTCACTCTGTGGAGTGGAGGTAATAAGAGAAGATAATTCAAGGTCGTTCTTATTTGTAAAATATTTCAAGATCTCTGGATGACAAGATATTATATAAATCATGATATTTTATTTTCAAATGTGCTAGCTAGGATAGCAGGCTTTGTAGGTAATTTATATTTTGCTCTGTTGCCTGGAAAAATCAAACTATGCTAAATAACAGTAGTTTTGTAAAAGAGCACTGTAGCCAGAATGCATATATTTCTGCTGCCATTCTTCTTATAAAAGTATGCAACTATAACTAAACAATGTCGTTCTTTTAAACGGATGGAAGCAATTTTCTTCTAGATAGATGTTTTGTTGACTGTACAGTTATTCCTAAAACTAGGTAGCACCATTTCTAAGTTTTGTGAATAATACACGGTGTTGGCAATGTTTGAATGTGTAGCTATAATGTTAGGTGTGAGGCACAGAGACAGCTCCAAAATCCACTGAACTTAATCTGAGTCTTTTCATTTACTTCACTGTCTATTGAATAAGACCTATAAAATTTAGTTTATTGTATACACTATGATTTGAACATTTTCTGAGTAATCATCAATGGCAGTAATGGCAAACAGCTGAGGTAACTTCTGTTCTGGGGGAACTGTGTTCCAGCCATTCCTAAAAAAATCTACCACCATTTTTATTGAACTTTATATGTGTATGAACAAAAGTGTTAGGGACACTTTATATTGCCAGAATATAGTCAACTAATTTTTCAGGCACTGATACAGAAACATCATATGGTTTTATTTTAGTCAGTAATAAAATTATGTGGGTTACGTAGTGTTTATGTCTTTGGCTTGCAAGATACCATCCACTTGACATGTCATATGAGGAAAAAGAAATTGATGCTGCTCCTCTCTCGGATGATGGGGTGGGGGGTTATGGGTTTGTTGTAGTAGTAGTAGTTGTTGTTGTTGTTGTTTGTTTGTTTTAAACTGTCAATTAGCTACTAACTGATTGATAAAAATCCAGTATTCTAAAATAAGGATTTGAAAATAGAGCCGTTCATGGCACACTGAAAGTACAACTTCTAGAAAAGATCTGCTCCAGTTCAGACATTTGTCTACACTGTCAGATTTTCCATAAGATTTATAATGAGCACTTTGTAAGACTTTGGCACCTGGGCTGAATACTAAGCATTTACAAAGTTGTCCCTGAGGATGTTTTCAGTCAGATGTAAGGCCCAGGAGTACATGAGGTTCCTGTGCTGCACTGAGCTTCATGCACAGTGGCTGAACTTGAGCAGAACTGCAGTCACTCAGCATCTTGCAAAATGGGGCCACAAAAGGAAAACATGGGATAAAGTAAAGCCTTGGATCTGAAATGCTGGCTTAAGGCTGGTTTTTGATTCTTCTCTGACTTACACTTGTTAGTTGTGTTGCCTCAGCAGAGTTACGTGGGTAGATCCCAGAGCACAATTTGGCCCCCTTCAGCTCACTCCATGATTTGAACTAAATTCTCTCATCAGTTTCACAGGGTGGGAAGCAGTGAAGTGGCAGAAACAAAGGCTTATCTTGGCTGCAGTGCAAAAATGTTGGATATTTCCATATATCAAATAGTGTTTTGCATCAGCTGCACATTGTGCCTGTGCTGTGGCAAACTGATCTCCAGGAGGGTAGTGTCCCAGGATGCAACGGGGATGATTCCAGCCAACTCCATGCTACAAGGCTGGAGATTCTACTAACACTGCCTGAAATTAAAGCCACATGAGATGCAAAATTTATTCCACCCTTCAGGTGAGAAAAAAATGGGCACTGAAACCCTTTGAGTCTCAGAGACACTGGGGAGAAGCTGAAGGTTTAGTGCATACAATGTATCCACATATGTTCCAGTTCAGTCAGTGTCAAGTTTGGAATGAAAACAACTGTGATCCAGTTCATGACATGGATTTAGGATGATCCTTGAAAAATTAAAAATATGTGGCAGTCTTTGCTTTCTTGGCATTATGCTTGGTATTGTTTTGAAGACAGCAGCCTTCGAAGTGATGAAAAGCTTAGAGGAATAAAATCAGAAACATGGATAGATGAATAGCAGTCAGGTTTCTTTGCCCTGCTTTCGGACATCGTTTGAGTGACAATACATCAGTGCGGTATGTGTGCTTCACTTGCATCAGACATAGGAGGCACCTGTCACTCAAGTGCTTTATGCCGTTGGTACTGTGTGGCAGCTCAGTACAGGCTTTCCACAGCCAGAAATCATGTGTATGACATGCAGTTTGGTTGGATACATGCAGATAGCTTCACATTGCAGAACAGGATATCTTCCTTTACCACAAAATTAACTTCCTGATTCCAAACCAATATCCCAGGATCCAGGCAAAGTAACTGGTTTGCATTTTTGTAGAAGGTTGCCTGGGAGCAGGATCAACACAAACTCTTCTTTTCATACGTCTGAATTAACACACTTAAATTAAAAGCACACTTAATTTATCTTTAACCAGGAAGGCACTTAAACTTCTCCCACCAATTTCAGTGGGTGGTGGACATATGAATAAAAAATGTTTGTCTACTGATTTTGGCATCTGTCTTCTCTGGCAGAGAGGAGAAAAATGGAGAGGAAACTCACTGCATGTGCTCAAGCACACTTCCCCATAGAGTGATCCAGAGCAGCGGCCTCTCTGAAGTTTGTGAGACCACCAGCATCAGAGCTGCAAGATATTTTTTTGCATATTGTGGGTACAAATAAAAAATGGGTAAAAAAAATAGGGTGAAATTTACTGTATTGTCTGTGTTGTTTCTCTTTCCACATTCAGAGAAGGAAAAAATCCCACATTTAGGACACAAAAAAGCAGTAGAGGCAGGGAAGCATGAGTTTGCTGGAGGTTTAAGAGCTGAACCTCTATTTGCGTTATTAAAAATTGCCTGAAAAAGCACTACCATGTAGTGAGCATCCATTTTTAGTAGTGACTTCTTTGCATCCTCTTAGATAAGATAATGCTTTGCCTAACTGAGGGAGAATTGTGTAAAATAACATGGTCATGATTACGCAGGGTGCTATAATGATAAGAGTCTGGAACTCATAATCTAATGGCTCATAATGATCTTCCCAAAGACATGGTAAGTAATAAGGAGCAATGATTCAGGTTAGTTTGGGGTATTCTGGGACTAGACACCTCATTCTACACACAAACTTGCCCTGAACCACGTGTTTCATGCTGTGCATGCAAAATGCTTCAGTTGTGATGCCTCAGAAAGGCAGGATGTCTCCTCACATTCCCTTGAGTATACTCTTTGGAAAAGACTCAAGCAGCTCAGCTGGACAGTGTGCCTGGAAGGAAGCAACACTATATTCCTCCTTCCTCTTTGTTGTACAGCTCGAGGGGTGTAGCTCATGCATTCTTATGAACATCAGAAATGCAGTTCTGTCCCATCCTGACACCAGCTGTGCTAAAGGTTGTCTCCTTATACCTCACTCCTACCGGCTGAAGGCCAGGCAGATTTTAGCCCTGTATGACAAGGCTCACTGTTTCACCTCAGACATTTCTACTTAAAATAACACATTTGTTAGGGCTTTGGCATTCTGTGTGCTAGCCTGTGCTAATTCTCTTCAGATGCAGAACAGTTCAGACCTTCTCCATTGCTCTAATTTGGATTAGGTCTATACGTGAAAAGCAACGATGAAATTTAACTGTTCTTTTTACTATCATTAGTTATCTTTCATAAGATGGGACCTTGTTAAGTACCCAGGTGCTTTCATGCCCAGTGCTGTCCAATACCTTTATTCCAACTTCTGAGTGGCAGCATGTCAAACAGAAGAAAAAACACTTTCAATCACTTTTTCACTTTTTGGCAAAGTAGAATCTAAACACTGAGAATGGGTTTTGAGTAACTCTATCAGAGGTTTGAATATGTATAAATATTAAGTATTATTTAAGTACTGTCTTTTTTTCAAACATAGCTATATAGAAATGATACTTTCTTATCCAGTGGTCTGCTCAAGGCACGTTTTCAGTCCCACCTGGCCAACTTAGCAATGCCAAGAAAAAAATCCTTTTTTTTTTTTCTGTGACCTGTGAAAGAGGTGGATTCATTTCCTTTCAAATTTCCTGTCACTACTGTTAATGTCATTTAAATAATTAGGCTTGATAGTTCACTTTTAGTCTTGCATTAGCATGTACTCTATATGTATGTGAATATGTGTATTTCAACAAAAAATATAATTTTAAAAATAAGATTATTATTATGATTTTTACTACCTGTGGCATTGTTCCATGTCTCCGGAGTCCCCCACTCTGTACAGGAACAGAACAGAGTCTCGACTGGTCCAAAGGTATTTCAAGCTGTGCACTGGTCAGGAAAGGTTAAGAATAAAATAAGACTGGGAGTAATAATGATAGATTCACAAAAGATATTAAGATTAATTACCTCAGGAAGGAGACATTCACTTCTTGACATAGGCTGAAAAGCAACAGCTACTTAAAATTGAGATTGCTTTGATTCAGAGGTCCAAAAAATATCTGGAACTTGTTCCTGAAGTAAAGGCAAAAGTGGGAGGGGACCTTGTAGGAAGGAACTGAGTAAAAATCCACCTTAAAATTCACATGGATAATAACAGAGGGCCTAAAAGGAATGAGAAGAAAGGCTAATCAACTGAGAAAGCAGCATCTTAAGAGGTCAAAGTGCAGAAATAAAGTATAAATTGCCAAAAGTCAAACTGTGTTAGACCTTACAGAGGAAATAAAACAAACACTTTTTTTTTTTTTTTTTTTTTTTGCCAAGTAACTAGGAATTGAGCACAAAAGAAGCAAGGGAACAATCATGGACTAGGCCAGGGCAGAGACTGATAATGACTTTTCTTTAAACTGACACATGGTGCCCTTTGTTTTCCTTTATGCACAATGACACTGACAATGGACAGAGACACAGGCCAGAAGGAATTAGTGTTGTGATGATAGAAAGAGAACTCCATGTGCCACATTAAACTTGTTTTGAAGGGGACAGGTTAATCTCTACTCCAGAAATTTGGGGAAGCAACATATGAAATCACCAACTCAATAGAAATTCCCCCTCCTGGACACTTGAGACAGAGGAGATGACTAAAGAACCAAAACCACCATACACATCTTTCAAAAAGGGATAAGAAGAGGAGAAGGTGGTCTGGTTATCTTGGGTCATTTAGTTTGCAACAACATGCAAGTCTGTAGAACAGATTTCATAGGAACTAATAAAGATAAGCAGGAAAATGGAAAATGCCATTTTTAGTCTGGTTTGGTCATAGTCTGGTCATGCCAGACTAGCATAATAGCTTTCTTTAAGATGACTGTTTTCTCTGGACAAAGGAAATACAGTGTTCTGGATTTCAGTAAAATGTTTGTTCTGGTGCCATGTGAGGAAGTGTCTGCTTAGGTAAGGAAAAGGGGGATTAGTAGAGAAACTGCTAAGACAGCTAGAAAACTGGTTAAAGAAGAGATGACAGCAGACTGTGTCAAGAGAGAAAGTATTGGGCTGGGCATAGGCTATTAATGGAGTTCCTCAAGGACTGGTTTTGGCTTAAAAAGTAGGATTGGGCTTGTGAAATGTGTTGATGACAAAAAGTTGGAAGGTACTATCAATTCAGAGGAGGACTAGAGAACTGGATGACCCTGAAGACAGAAGTAATGCAAATGGAATGAAAGTAAATAACACGAAGTGTGAAATCTAGTCCTTCAGGATGAATAACTATAATTTCTGTTTGAGAAATACAGCTGGAAACAACGGAGGAGAAGAAAGCATACCTGGATATACCAGTCAAATGTAGAATGACTATGATCCCCAGGCTGCATGTGATCATGATCTTAGGATGTAGCAGGTGGAATATTTCTATGGCAGGTATAAAACAATTTCGAGGCTTCACCTGAAATGCAATATATAATTCCGATTACTTGTGTTCAAGAAAAAGGTGGAGCGGGGTTGCAAAGATGGACAAGAAGGTAGAGAACCTATTTCAAAAGAAGGATTGCGGACACACCAGAAAAATTGTGGTATGAATGCTCAGAGTGACCTAGTTTGAGAACTGAAATTTGTACAGTCACATCAGCAGCATGTTCAACCTGTGGACTAAATTGCCAGAGCCAAATGCAGTTTTATTTCTTCCAGGGCTCCCGCTAGTGGTGACATGGTGTGGTTCTGCTACCTTGAGGCCACACAACCAGAAATAAGTTGATTTATTCAATCCAGTGACTCAAGTACTAGAAACAGTTACGTTACTTCTTCATGTGCGCCAATTAGTAGAAAACCGATTAGAGTAAAGAGACTTGCCACAAGAGACTGTGGATAAAATATGGATACAATATGCATCAATTTAGGCTGAAAATAAGATTTCTGATAATAAAGACAGTCAGATACTGAAGAAAAAAACCAAAAACAACAACAGCCACCACCACCAAAAAAACCCCACCTAGATATTTAGGCTGCTTATGAAGTTGGTGAGGCCACAGAAGAGAATGTATAATATGGTGGTGAGGTTACCTGTGAGGTTTTTCTCAGTCCTGACCCCTGCTCAAAACAACTCAGGCCAGAACATCACTCAGCACAAGTCTTTGGAAGCCAGTGGATCCACTTGGCTCTACAGGAGCTCAGAATTTCCTTTTTTATTTTCATGATATAGTGGGATTTTTTATCTGGTCCTTTATGCACCTTATTTCCAAACTGATTAAATATCCCACAAAGTGGCTAAATAGTGGTACCAGCTGATGAGCAAACTCAAGTGTGGAATAAAGCTTCCCAAACAGTAAACGGCAAAAATTATGGGGAGAGGTGTTCAGCCCTTATTCAGACAACCAACTAATGATAAACCCAGCTGATGTAGCAGAAACTCTCCTGGAAGACTCCTCTAAGACAGTCAAGGACTGTGTCACACTGGAGAGGAACTAGTTTGTCCACCCTCAGGACCAACCTCTTTTCAAAGTTATCAGTGGGGCCTATCCCACCACACAATCAAAATGCAGCCCAAAGCCCCATAGTGTGAAGAGACTGGACGTCAGAAGAAAAGTCCACATCCTTCTGCTGCAGATACCCCTCTCCCGGGTGCTGCTTCTGCCAGGTGAAGTCATTATTCCTCTTGGCCACCTACTTCTTGAGGGACCTCTTAACTGGTCAGCTGTACTGTCCCAAACCCTGAGCACTGAGGAGTTGTGCAGAGCATGGTGAAAAGAAAATAACTTCTGCCATTGCTCCTGCCAGATTCTAATTCAACTCTGATCATCAGGGGAGCTGGTGAAGAGAAGGACCGGTAGTAACATCCACAACAGCACTGAGTTCATGCTGATGCACTCGCTATTGCCTTTTGGGTAACCTGCTCAGCAGGGACACCGGTCACTCCTCATTAGGACCATCCTCTACCCAAGAATTATAACAAGGTCAGAATCACACTCAATAAACAGGTTAAACATGAGACAATGTCTTCAGACCTGCTTTTTTCTCATTCCCAACCTGCACTTCTAGAGGCAGAAGGAAGGAGCTGAAAGTGTTCTTTTCCTGTGATCTTGTGTATCTGTCCAACAGTTTCATAGGAGCCCTATCTAGCAATTCTGCTGTAGGATAACCCTGAAGCACAGTGTACCCCCCGATTCTGGAAATTGCATTGGAAGGACTCAAAATCCTTGAGGTTCTTACCCACATGACAGTGAGAGATGGAAAATACCTTTTAATAAAGAGAAAGCAGATATTTTGCTGATAAATGTCAAGAATAATTGAAAGTCTGGGTCCAGCCCATTTACAAAGAGTCCCTGAAAAGCAGGGAGCTGAACCCATGTCCTGTGCCAGGAGCTCCCACAGGACTATCCTTCACCCACCGAGGAAGGGTTTTTCAATAGTGTGTACATATTAATTTAATTGTTCTGTGTGGCAAGATGCTTTCCTCACACTAAACCTGTAGTGAAAACACTAGAAGTTATTAACTGAATACAGACTTTTTCATGCCCAGTTACTTTCTCATGCCGTGACTTCAGTTTCCAAATGGCACCACATGCTGGGAGAATTGGCACAAACCCTCAGACTTCAGACAATAGCTGGATGTCAGAGTTTACAGTTAATTATACAGACTCTATTCTCTATGGATCTATTAATGAAATGGTTACTAACAGTTAAATTATGGTTGACATCATAGTTCTGACCAGTGACTTCATTGCTTCTTTAATTGTGAGCATCTGAAATAACTAAACCAATGCAAAGGGAAACAAACAAACAAACACCCCCCCAAACCAAATAAACTAACAAAAAAGCCCAAAACCAAAACACCCAACAAACAAACAAACAAAAACACACAAAAAAACTACAAACCAAACCAACCAACCAACCAACCAACCAGAAAAACAACCAAAAAAACCCCACCCACCAGCTCCAGTCTATACTCAGGACACAATTCTTGATAGAGGCTTCAGTATCTATCCAGAGGTGTAATTATTGTTCTCCAGGAGTTGTTCTAGCAATAGTTATCCATGAGTGAGATGGTGTTTGTCCTGCCATTCTATACAAACAGAAATGACAATTGTGGAAGTTCAGTTCAGTGGCAATTGATAGATCAGTAACAATCTGTGCCTGGCTTTCATGCCCTTCCTCAGATCTGCCTCTTTCTGATATAAACCTAGGTCTCACTGCATCTGTTTGGAAAATAACATTTCAGTCACCCTAATAGTAACACAACTGCAGTGCTGTATGTCAAAAAATGGGAAAAAAACAAGATTAAGAACTAAGCAAACTCTGCAAGCCTCTAGCTTACACCTTGTTCCCATTATGCAGTATTTATGTGTAGCATTTATGATGGGAGACAGCATTTTGGCTTTGGTAAAATGTTAGAATTTGTGCCACAAAATAAAAGTTTGGAGCTGATTTTCAGCTTGCCTTTTAACATGGTGCAGGTTTTCTATATTATGCGCCTATGGAGCTGTACAGTGAGTAATGGTATCACAGTGTCATATCAATTGTAAATCACCATGAGATACATCCAAATGGCAAACGAAGTCCACTCAAAGCACTGAGACTTTGACCAGCAAGAAATCATCAGTCCAAGCAAATACCCTACCGTATCACATCCTCAGTTTTACTTTTGTTCAGGTTGTGAATGCATGTTCTGCTTCTTCTAACACTACACTGACAGATCTTTTTTCACCTGTATGGTTTTTCACAAAGCCTTGAAACATATCAGGGAAAGCCATGTGCTCAAACTCTTTTCTGCCCAGAGTAAATTTCTTCAGACAGATGTCCCTTTCCTTTCAGGAGAACCTGAAGTGTAACAACAAGAGAAGGAGAAAATAAATGGGCAGGAAAAACTTAGTGTTTAGTTAAGTAATTCATTGTGGATTGGTTGCATATGTAGTAAACTGAGCACTCAGTTTTAGCTTTAAAATATTTGCATATGGATGAAATCCCAGTATAATGGGGTTTGAATATCCTTGCTGGGGTGTTCCACTCCACTTCCTCCTTGGCAGAGGCAGAAGTCTTTTGCAGTGAGGCAGGATGGACAGCTGGACATGGCAGGGTTTTAAATTGCCTCAGATGCACTAATGAGAGCTCTTGTCTCATCCATGGGGCAGCACTGCAGTACAAGGAAGAGTCTTCCACTGAAAGAAATAAATGTGAACTATGTCTTTTTAACTTGTACAAAGTCTATATGTAGAATGTATAAAATAACTGGGCAAGGAAGAATATGGTTGCAAATCACTTTTGACCCAATGACAGAACATGCCCTAGGCTCACTGTGTATCCTTCTATAATTTAGAGGATATTTAGAGCAGCCTTGGGACAGTTCTAAGCTGCACATCTGAGAAGGTGGGTTAGAGGAAATAGATGGCTTTAGTGTGACAGTCAGTGAGTATAACTGATGTGTGTATAATATACATTAGCAAATTTTACTGTGGGTCTAGATTCTGAGCACCCCAAAGCTTGCAGAATCTTAGCCGGGGGCTTTAGTTCTGGTCATTCAAGCTGCTGTGAAAGACTCATTTCCAGGAGGGGATCTGAATACAGATCATAAACTCAACCAGTTTTAGAGGGTAGAAAATACAATGAGGTGATTCTGATCATTGTCGAATTTGATATTGAATTCAGGATTCTTGGGTCAGGATGAGCTGGGATAGAGCTTCAGAACAAAGAAGGACTAGCAAGGACTCATCAATACTCCCTGGTATGTGATTCAGTGAAGGTGAGAAAGTCAGTTTCGATCTGGAATCTCAGTTTTGACTGCTAAAGTAATTTAATTAGTTCACAAAATCTAAGTTGAATTATTCTTCACACAATTAGCCCTGAGATATATTTCCCTGAGGCTTTTTCTTTTCCTTTTCATTGTTCCACACACACCATAGGAAGTCCTTCTTTAATTGATAAGAAGGCTCTTAGAGTTTTCATGCTTTTGTTGTAACCTATCATTGCTTGGTTTAGTGAGTTTATATTGTGGTACTGCAATATATTGCATTCTCATGGCCCTCCTGTGAAAATCGCAGAGGAATTTGTCTCTGAAAACCGTTAACTGGTAATATATTATGAATAAATAAATATACAAGTAGGTAGTTCTGCAGTTCTTCAACCTCAAGGATGACTATTTTAGCCTTCTTTTTCTTAAATGACTCCTCTTAGCTGTTACATGGGTGGGTGGACAGATGTTTGCAATTATGTCCGTATATGTGGTCCACAGGTATGCCAGAGCTGAGGAATCTGGCGCTTTGTTAAATATTTTAAAGTAACCAGCTGCCACATTTCTTCATGCAGCCAAACCACACCAAATGGAAATGTACTAAAAGAGATGGGCAAAGTGAAGTACTTTTTTAAAAACAGAAAAATGACTCATGCTCATAAAATAAAATTACTGTAGTAATTCTTTAAATATACTGACCAATGATTGGGGGAAATTTCAACTGACCATTCATTAGAGTAATTTTTTTCCCCCCTGCAAATTTCTACACCCGTAATTGCTTCAGCCTACCAGCAGGCTGCAGCTAGAAAGCAATATGAGAAGAACCTATACATGCATGAGTGAGGGGCATACAGCCTGCATCAGAGCACTTCAGGTACACTCCACATGTTGCCATGTCATACACCAAGTTTGCATTCATCTTTGAGTAGCAGTAGGCTGGGACTGAACTTTCTTTCACTAAGTACGCTTCAGCAAGTTGTGGTGTTTAATGTTCAGTCATGAGGTGCTCAGAAAGACAAATACGTTATGAAATAGGGAAAGTGGAAATTCCCAGATTTTATAAATATCTACTAAGTATACACTGATGACATGCTTTCAGTTTTGCTGGCATCACAAGCAGCTATGTAATTTTTTCCATTCTTGTAATGGTTCATAATTCCATGAGCTATTTTTGGGAAACTACCTACGAAGACATGAGACATAAGTCCAAAGTACCAAAATGTAACTTCTTTATGTTTCACAATTCTAGGTGTCCTTTGCCACTGTACAGTGCACGTTGTCTACCCCATTTACCTGAGCATAGAGCAGGTACAAAGCAAGTGGAGAAAATGCAACTGGACAGAAATGCAAAGGTACATAATGAAGCAAGTGTGAGGAATCAACAGAAATTGAGATACTTTCATGTCTTCCATGTTTGCGTGCATGTATGAGCACACACAGGCTGCCTGTGTTATGCCAGGCTTTTGAAAGGGCCCAAGATCCAATAGTTATTATTGAGCCTCTGGAGAGCAGTATGTATGCGTTTGTGGTTGTGTTTGAAAAGAAGAAGTGCAGACAGAGTAGAATGTGTATGTGTTATATTTCTTGCTATGAAAAATTATATTTTTAGAGCATTGTCTACTCAACAAATAGTTCCAGAACCAAACTTCAGCTTGGCAGGCACAGGATGGCAGATCTGTTTTCTCACTTTTCAAAGTAAGTGAGGAGAAAGCTGTTAGGAAATTGTCTTATTCCTGAGCTTTTTAAGTAATGTGAATACTTTAGTATAGAGAGAAGGCAACTGAGAAAAGTGCACAGATAGATCCAGAAGAGAAAGGCTAGCATTCTGTATTTTGCTCCCTATGTCTGTACATTCAGAGGCCAAAACCATAGGTACCCAGAAGACATAGCCTGCAAATTTGTACAGTCTCTAAACCTAGATGAAGCAAGATCCATTGATTTTTTTTGTTGTTTTTTTTTTTAACATGTCTGTCTTTATTGGATGCCTGAGTTCCCAGTCACAAGAGAAACCTCCCTAGTTGAGCTCAATTTATTCAACTTTCATTCCTAAGCTATGACATTTTGTGTAGGAGGTTTTGGACTATTTCTAGAAATGGTGGCATTCTCAATAGCATGAGTGAGCTTTCAGGTGACTCTGAAGAGGGTTTGGGGGTCTAGATTCATACCACTGACACCAGTAGCAATATTTAAAAGTGACGTTAACCACAGGTGGATCCATCCCATTCTGGCAATGGGATTTTATCTACTATGAGGTGCAGGGCTTTGTAATTAGAGATGTCATAACAATGATGTACATATTTAAATTTGTTAAGAGTCTAAAGAAGTAATCCAGATTTCCAAATATTTCTGACTTAGATTCTACACTATAAATGAGCCATATAGGGAAAT
Source organism: Columba livia (assembly GCF_036013475.1). Classification (NCBI taxonomy): domain Eukaryota; kingdom Metazoa; phylum Chordata; class Aves; order Columbiformes; family Columbidae; genus Columba; species Columba livia. Next base: position 74,811,443 of record NC_088603.1, on the reverse strand, counting down.
TACTAGTGAATTTGTGTGTCTTCCAACCAATTTGACCTTCAGAGCACGGAGATGGAGTAGTTTATTAAAACTGAGCCTTGTTACATTGTCTGGCCATTTACCCAAAAGTCCCTGTTCTTTAAACGCTTAGTGAAACACACTTCAACTAAAAATAATAAAAAAAATAATAATAATTAAAAAAATATATATATAAAAACCCCAAAACATAAGAATGATATAATTTCTGAAGGCATTATAAATCTTTGGCAAGCAACCTGTGTTGCCTTTAAGCAGTTCATACAATTACATGAGACATCTGAAAGGTTTTGGGTTATAACAATGCAAAACAGATAGAATTACTTATTTTCATTTAAATCTCAGTAAAAAATATAAACTCTTCCATTGTATAGTTCAGAATGTACAGAAACCACAGATGGTTCAAATAGGACTTGAGGGAAAAGGCTTTGCAATGAAACAATGACAAAACGGCAAACAACACACCCACGCAGTAGAATTATAATAAAGTGACTTGACAGTGTGTGCTGATGAAGCCGACATTTCATGGCAAAGAACAGCTACATTCCACCCTTTCTGGCACTTTTTTTTTCTTCTGGTCTTTGCAAGTGTAGCTGTGTGGAAAGAAGGTCCCTTTGGTTCCAATTTTTAAAACCGTGTAACTGTCATAAACACAGCAGAACCAAGTAAACACTAGAGCTTTTCAAAAATTGCCTCAGGAGACCAGTGTTGAGGTGTTACATATAGCTAGTAGATGCACCATGTTGCAGGAATTGCCATGTCTTCCAAATATTTACAAAATTACACACACTTTGCTGCCTATGGTAAGGTGAGCCTTGCAGCCTAACACAAAAGTCTTGATGGTTTCATTCTACTTGGGGTTCTCTAATGAACCCAAGCATTGGTATCATTTCAGCTGAAACATATGTAAGACCAAACAACAAATAATTGCATTTTATTTTCCTAATTTCATCCATGTTGTTATTTTCATATGCTCCTAAATGCACTCTGCTTAAAATGAGCAAGCAAAACCTGAGTAATGGAAGCCATATGGAAGGGTTATCCTCTTAAAGAGTTCCCTTTGGCAGTCCTTCTGAAAGTAAAATAATTTTTATTTGTGGTAGTCTGGGCCTGAGGTGCTTGAGGTTGCCTTACTACACTCATGTTACACTACAGAGGAAGGTCTGGTCCATATGCAGCTTCACTAGAACCAAGATATCTGTGTTTACTTCTGTGCCACCACAGGCAGAGCAGCGAAGGGACACATATGCACATGGTTTTACCATCACCTCAGTGTCCTGTCTGTAAAGCAGGATCCTCCCAATGTGAGGAAGGTGTTGTGAGGACAAGAATCCACCGGCATTTCTCAGATGTGGTAACAACAGATGACATTTAGGCAACTATGGATGAAAACCACCAGTAATGTAATTGAGAATTTCAGCAGTTTTCATTCAAGCTGATGCTGTGACTGAATTTTCTTTAGCAGGTGAAATATCTCCTTCTACACAAAGGCATAGGGACTAGTTACTGACACCCCTCCACAGAGACTCACTCAGGTGGAAGATCCTGCTGTGATTTTACAGATCTTGGTTTTCTCACAAAGGATCTTTCTTCTCCAAGCCATTGCAGTAGGTGTGGGGATTCAAATGGCTTTGCCTGCATATCAGGTTTTCACTTGCTTATTTTCTCAAATGCTTGAGAAATGTCTGTAGGCTATTTTGCATTGACACTACCACAGTACAGTGGTAAATTCAGCTGCTGCAGTAATAAAGAAACAAAGGAGGGTGGAAGAGAATTTTAAATGGTGGGGGAAAAATGAGAAGACCAGTAAAAAGAAGTGAGCAAAAGCTCAAGGATTCCAAATCAGATGAGCAAGCTCTGCACTCTAGTCACTGCCTTTGGGAGCTGCTTATCCTCTTGGCAAATACCTTCCTGGTCTGGGTCAACTCGGTGAGGAAAAACACACAGTTGAGGTGGCTGAGACCCCTTGCAAAAAAAAGGAAGGGAAAAAAACCCCAAGAAAACAACTAACCTCCTTTTTGGATAGCTTTTTGGAAAGCTATAAAATCAAATGCAGTTCATAACACATGCAGTGTGCAGAGCTTCCCTTTGCCTGCCAGAACTGTGCCCAGGGACCAAGAGGTCTTTTAGAAACTGCCTGTGGTATTCTAATGTTTGCTTTAATATACATTGGAATAGATTATTCTGAATAAATGAACCCAAAACATGTATGTGTTTTAATGTATCATATTCCTGATTATTGGTATTTACACTAGATTTCTAAGAAGATTCTCTAGTCCTTTCTTTTATTTATCAGACACTTCATTTAAAATTTTGTATTTTTTCAATGACCTGCCTCCTCAACAAAACCTTGAATGTCTCAGATGGTTACAGCATCCTGGCCTTCTCAAACAAAGCTGGCTGCCAACACAGCAATTAATTAGCCTTGTTGACCAGCCATGTCATTTTAAACGTTTCTTCCACTCAAAAACTATTTCATATATAAGATAAATAGCTGATGAAAAATGGAAATGGAAATTTGCATTATTGCCTGCTTTAGTCAGCAAATTTTAAGCTTTAGTGCTTTACTCGCATAGCAAAGAAACATAAGCTCATATCTAAATAAGTAAATCAACCTTGTGTCTGCCAGGTAGTTAGTAGCAATGAGGGTCAGTTGGACAACTAATTGACGCTTTTTCCACAAGGAGCACTTCCTCTGGTAGAACATCCTGTCCAGACAGCAAATACAATGGGAAAACAAGACCACTATAAGAGACGCAGAGGCTCAGGAATACCAAAGTCTAATATGTCCATGAACAAACACAGCTGACCTGTACTGCCCTGACAAGAAAGTGTTGTTATATATATAGCTCTCTCTGCTCCAGGGTCCACCAGTGATTATCATTCAGTCTGATCTATGATTGTTTACAATGCAAGTGAACCTGCTTATTTGGGTGGCTGACCTTGGAAGGCATCCAGCCATGACAGCCAGAGAAGGAGATTTAGGAGGTCATTAAAACCCTTTACACCTTCGCCAATTTGACGAATGAGCCCTCGCAGATGCCCCCATGAATAAAACTTGACATATCCTGTCTAGAAATAATACCCACCGTGTTTGTTTACCAAAAACTGATGGACATCCTTGTCAGATTCAAGACTAAACAATTTCATATGTGTCAGTTCCAGCAATTAACTTCACAGTCTCTTGTCTTTTTTATTTAATTTAACATTTCTAAAATAATATAGGTAATCAAAGTTGCTGGTTTTAGACCTGGGTAGATTTAAAATAAAGAATAATATATTAAAATGTGTTTTTTTTTTCCCTCTAGGTTGCCTTAGCATTTCAATGGCAACTGACTTCCCACCTCAAGATAGCCCCAGTAGTTATACCTAAATTCCATAAATAAAAATGCAGTGATTTAGATTCACTGAAACTAAGAGTCATATGAAAAAAAAATACATCTTTAAACCCCACTATATTTCATCTAGAACCACAGGTATGCTAATGCATCAGTTATTCCAAAAAGTCAATGAAAGATTAAGTCAAAGTTGTTTGTGACCCATATCTGTGCATGCTTGTATTGTGAAGTTTGGATTTCTTGGAACCAGGAAACTTCTTCCTGGGTTTTGGCAGTTAAATGCAAAAAACCTTGTGGTCTCACAAAGAAAGGTTTGTGGTGGAATATGCACATCTCAATATATATTTCTTCTTCGAAGTACTGAGCTAAAAATTTGCTGTACAGCAGATGAGTAGGGAGGCCAACTGTACAGCAATAGTCCAAGCTTAGGGCTTTTAATGTCTTTCTTTGAATGAGAGAATATTCCCAGGCAATCTTCTTTCCTTTGAAAATGGTCAGGGATTCCCTTTCAACTGGGGCAGAAATAGCTGGAGCTTTGCAAAGCATCAAAAAATAGTTGATGAAGCTGAGCTTAAAATTGGCATCAGGGCTAAGTCCGAAGGACACTTCTGGTTAAGAAATGTGTATTTCCAGGGGGCTGCCTGGTTCAGAAGAAAAAATGCTAGGAAATTAATTTGGATTGACAGTATGACTGATTAATCTTCATTTTCTAGCACAATAAATATAAGTTTGGAATCAATCTTACCATGATAAATCTTATCTGCATGAACATTGCTAACCAGTAGTTTACTAATACAGCTGGAGGACTATCGAATAAAACACAATATTTTGCCTTTAAGATACCTTTCATCCTGGAGCACTTTAAAACTCATATGCTATTAATATTTCTACAGCCTCCCTGCTCTTGGGCACACTCAGCAAACTGAACCCCCATCACCCAGTAGGGATGCAGAGTTACACACATTTCATACATACCAGCAGACCTATGGACACCAACAGAGGCAAGGAAAGAGTCTTGCTTGGTGAGAAGTTCAAACACTCTTACGTTACTGATCTCTTTAACGCTCATCCAGGTTAGAGATTTTTGGTGGGACAATTGGACCACTTGTATTGGGTCACTAAAATACTGGTGTCCAAACAGTTACTAAAGGCAGCAGGGATATGAAAGAACAATTCACATCACTATTGCATCAGTATAAAACTATTACTTCAGCGAGAAGAAGCCATACTATCACAACATAGACAGTGGTGAGCTGATCTCTCTTTTTGTGTAAAAGTGAGAACAAGAGGATAGGTCCATGTGAGTCTGACATCACATCTGCATGAGCATTGTCACCAAAGGCACTTGCATTTAGACAAGAAGCACTGGAGCCTGTGAATCCCTGAGCAATCCCTGCAGGGCATGTGTGTCTTCAGTTCCTACATCTGACAGTGGGAAGCAAGGATGGATGGATGTCACATACTGCTTGTGGTATTTATTCAGACCATTAAAAACCACACCAGAATTGTGGATGAGATGGGAGCAGAGCAGCCTTCTTGTTCCTTCTAATGAGTCAGTGCTGTTCAAGGGGAAACAACGTGGTTAGAAAATGGGCATCATGAATTTCAAAGCACCTTAGGAAGGCCCACACATAGTGAACTGTTAACAGCATAACCTGGTCAAAACATGGATCTTCACAATCCTAGCAGAGTTGAACCTGGCATTTAGGGCAGCCACAAGGTAAAGGAGATGTGCTGCCATCCAGCGGGACCTGGACAGGCTGGAGAGTTGGTCGGGGAACAACCTGATGAAATTTAACAAGGGAAAGTGTAGAGTCCTGCATCTGGGCAGGAACAAACCCAGGTTCCAGTATAGGTTGGGAAATTACATATTAGAGAGCAGCGTAGGGGAAAGGGACCTGGGGGTCCTGGTGGACAACAGGATGACCATGAGCCAGCACTGTGCCCTTGTGGCCAGGAAGGCCAATGGCATCCTGGGGTGTATTACAAGGGGGGTGGTTAGTAGGTCGAGAGAGGTTCTCCTTCCCCTCTACTCTGTCCTGGTGAGACCACATCTGGAATATTGTGTCCAGTTCTGGGCCCCTCAGTTCAAGAAGGACAGGGAACTGCTGGAGATAGTCTAGCGTAGGGCAACGAAGATGATTAAGGGAGTGGAGCACCTCCCTTATGAAGAAAGGCTGAGGGAGCTGGGTCTCTTTAGTTTGGAGAAGAGGAGACTAAGGGGGGACCTCATTAATGTTTATAAATATATAAAGGGTGAGTGCCATGAGGATGAAGCCAGGCTCTTCTCAGTGGCAAACAGTGATAGGACAAGGGGTAATGGGATCAAGCTGGAACACAAGACGTTCCACTTAAATTTGAGAAAAAACTTCTTCTCAGTAAGGGTGACAGAGCACTGGCACAGGCTGCCCAGGGAGGTTGTGGAGTCTCCTTCTCTGGAGACATTCAAAACCCGCCTGGACATGTTCCTGTGCAACCTCACTTAGGCGTTCCTGCTCCAGCAGGGGGATTGGACTAGATGATCTTTTGAGGTCCCTTCCAATCCCAAACATACTGTGATACTGTGATACTGCGAGATGGGGAGGTATGCAGGAGCCCTGACAGAGGGTGTGAACCACACTTGTGATATGGAGACCCCTTCTCACTCTCTTCCCTGTAAAAACTTCAGTTCCTGTTTTGGGACGGGCTATGAAAAGCACTGAGCTGCCCAAACCTGCTGGCTGAATATCCCACAGGAGAGAAACAGGGACATACTTGTGAAAATCCCATTCAATGGTCTTTTGTGCATTTAGATGCTTAAATTACTTTAGAGAGCTGGCTCTCAGGTGATCAAGCCACCTTCTACAGGCAGTTAAGTATTCTAAATGAAACAGTTTATTAGGCATCAGCACTGTGCTCTGAACATGTTCATTAACCAAAGCATCACTGGTTTCACACAACCAGCTATTAAGGCCTATGGAAATGTACTTCTTGGCTGGGAGCAGAGCATCATAGTCCAAAGGTTCGGCCATAAGTCTGGGACTAAGCTGTGAGTTTGGTCTCTGGTTTGGCTCTGGCTGCACTGCAAATCTGGGCAAGTCATTTCATCCCCATGTGCTTCCTTGTTGGAACCCATAGTTCCTAATGTAACACAAATAATAGTAGAGAGCCAGTTATAGTAGTAACTTTTAAATTATAGAGAAGTTATTAAGAGATTTTTAAAACCATGTTTCTGTTTTTCTTCTCATATTTCTAAAAATAATTTGTAATAGTGTAAGAGTTACAAAAATGAGGAAATAAAAGAATTAAAATATTTGAAGTGCTTTGAAGTAAAATACTGTGTTACCCTCATGTAAAGAGTATCTCAGTATTTTTACTGGCTTTTGGACCAGAAGTGAAGAAAATCAAAACACACAAGAATTACTGTATGCAAAAAATAAGAGCAGTACATAGGAAGGTGTGTGGGAGATATCCTGCATATGTAAGGATTACTTGGCAAAATGAATTTCTGCTGAGCTGAGCTTCTTAGTAAGAATTACTCATTGTCTTGCAGCTGGGATAACTACCACTATTATGAACATGCAAGCATACAGAACAGATGATTCTGAGGTAACTGAAGCAAAAAATTTCTGTGGGGCATCGCAGTCTTAATAGGCCATATTTACATTCAATGTGTCTACTTGCAAGAGAAAACAAAGTCGGGGCGGGGTGGGGGGGGGGGGCTGGGGCGGTGTCAATTAAGTGGTCAATTAAGTAAATAAGATTGCTTGGAGTCAGCATTCTGCCACCCTTCCTCAGGCAATGTGTGTTACTCAGACTTGTAAATGCTCCTTAGGAGCAAATGAGAGCCACCATGGAATCATGAAGTAGGAAACATGGGAGATTCTGACTGTCACTGAATAACAATAATAAATAAATAAATTCCCCAAATTATATTGTTTACCTCACTTACCTTGAGTGACAAGCAAGATTTTCAGATTTTGAGAAAATGAGCCAAAGGGTGATTTGTCTTATTTCGAAGACATTGTCAGTTCTGCATTATCAGAACACAATGATTACATGAAAGTTGCTCCCCTCACAACAGCAAGGCACCCATAAGTTATTTCACAAGTGTCAGAAAAGAACAAATATGTCATTCTGAGGATGTGCATTTTCCAATATTATGCCTTTACTGAGGCAGTTACTTCAACCTGTGTGAATCTGCAGAACCCTTGATGGAAAATATAATAGGAATTTCAATCTGAAAAGGAAAAAAAAAAAAAAAGAAAAGCAAAACATAAAGAAAAAGAGGAAAAAACGGAAACAGAGTAAGGAAAGAAAACAGGAAAAGAAACACAAAAAGAAAAGGAGCAAAAAAGGAAAAGAAAAAGAGAAAAATTTTAAAATATGAAAAAAGGTAAAAATGAGAAAAATGGAGAAAAAGAGGAAAAAAGATACTTTCGTAGATGAGACCAGTAGGTGGGAGTGTTGACTTTATCACACAGCGCACTCACAAACCTTAATATGAACTTTTCTGTGAAAGGGTAATTCCCAAGAAATGAGCAAATTCATCTTATCTGTGTTTTGCTACTTTTAAAGATATTGTCCTTCGTGTCACATACCAAAGTGAGCCCTCTTTCAGAAGTACTGCATTGTCTGTATATTGCTTTTGGCATGATGCCTTGTTTGGGAGATAAAAGGAAATTCTCTGCTTTGCTAGGGTTTTGTAAAGCCAACTTAGATACTCACCATTCCCATAGGTGATGGGGAAACTCCTGTTCACCCTGGCAAATACCCTTTCTTTACAAGCAATCAGAATGGTGGCAGAAAAGGGAAAAACATAAAAACACCTGTATTTACACAGAGGAAGCAGGGGAGGAAAAATGGGAGCTTTAATAGCATGTTCATATTGGGTTTGAGACTTAGGTATATTTTTGGAAGCTTAGGTCCATTTCAAATGGGGTAATAGAACAAATGTAAGGAAGAAACTTGCAAAGGACAGCTATTTCTATGCCAGAATGGGAAAGTAAGGCTGAGAAATCTGTAATGTCAGTATCACTAGCTTACCTTTTGGTATAGAAGACATCTAGCACCAAGGTTTGACACAGCGGTCGTTAGTTTGGTATACCTCTGTATTTGGGATGCCCAGGTTTAGGCAGCTGTGAGCTGCAGTAGGTTTATGTGGAAGCTGAATCATGCCCACTGTGACTCTGGAAGCTGTAATTTAGCCATTACGCCACAGATGCAAAGCACAGCATCCTTGACCATATCCTAATTCTGTCCCCTGGCCAGGGCAACAACAAGCCTTAAAGGCTTCAGTGGGGACTTACACCTACACCTCTGCCCATGGCAGAGGAACCCCATTTCTGCTCAGGCCTGAGCACCTAGACACTGTCTGAACAGCATCAGAGGCTTGTCAGGCTCCAGTCCTGCCTCCCAATGTCTCCTGGCTGGACCTTGGACCTTTGCTGTAGGAACTTGTCTTCTGAATAGACGTCTCAAAGCCATGTTGTAGAGCGCCTCCAGCCCCGAGTCTGGCCCTGTCTACTACTGCTCCTGACTGGAACCCCTGCAGGGACCCAGGATCTCATTCATCACCTTGCTTTGTCTGGGACTGTTGATGGACCTTGTTTTCAACAGACACCTCTGCTGACCAAGTTCAGGTGCTGCGCCTAATGAAAAAGGACCCACATGTTGCTGGGGTCTCCATCAGCAACGAGGGCCTGGAGCAGTATCAGAGATGAAGCTCCTAGCAGTACTGTGCCCAGGCCAGACATGAAGCTGGCCAAAGCCCACTGAGGCAGTGTGCCCACCTGCAGCTATTACACCTTTGGGTGTCATATACTCTGCTCCAGGGATGAGTCTCACATGGCTGTCTGGTGAAAAACTGAGGGTACAGTCCCTTCTTTAACCGCTGAATTCCTGCTTGTCTACAAATTTTAGCACTGGCCAAGATCCTGTCCACCCAAAATTAAATTGTATTGCAGGACTGATCTGTTTTCTGGGAAGGCAAGGGGTAGAAATACGTCTAGCTTGCCATGAAGGACTGTGAGAAAGGTATGTGGGAAAGTATACGGGATCAAACTTGTATTTGGATGGCACAAGATGAAAGGATATAGGCAATGAGATCAAATCATTCCAACAGTATGCAAAACGTAGAAAGGATACACAAACTGAGACTTGAAATATCACCTCAAACAATGTCACAGTAGAGGTTTGGCTGTGTTTTTTGCTTAAACTTATATTTTTCGTGGTTACTCAACAGTACAGAGGAGACCTATTCAAGATACTAGTGCAACAAACAACAAGAATTGAAACAAAATATAAGATGATAATTTACATTTCTGAGAGAGAGCAGAATTCTAACACAACTCTGTCTATACAGGTCTTCTCTTAGGCACTAGCTAAATTCCCATTATATCCAGATCTGCAAAGGTCTGCACAAATCTATCACATGCTGTGGCATACCTTGAAGATGAACAACAAAAGGATGTTTCCCTCTGGAAGATGGGAAGAGCTTCTTTCGATACCTACAAAAAGCATCTCCCACCAACCCAGCATCTCTGAGCCAAGAGGGATACAGGTGTCACACCAAAGTATGAGGAGAGAGAACCCTTTTTCCTGCCACAAAAGCAGATCAGATGTTAACTCTGTGATGGGTCTGCTTCTGAGAGTGCAGGACCTACAGTTTGCCATGATGGCAATTATGAACCTGTAAATCTTTTTGTCTTCTGTTTGCAGAGTGGGACAAGGTCTTCCTTGGCAACTGTGCTTTGCAGTCTTGTCTTTCTCTGGAGTGGCTGATGGATACAGTACCTGTCAGGAGCAGAGAATAAGCAGAACTCCTGAAGAGCAGAAAGAGGCATATCCTGGCTACTTTGCAGTTTCAGTCTTATGTCTAATGTTGCTCTGCCAGAAATCTTGAAATAACAAGATTTGGAGCATAACATTTCCATTTGCACTAAATGCATAAAAATAAATAAATACCAAGATTTGCAGAGCAGGAAGAGGACGAGAGTAGAATGCTGAAGTGAGAAGTTCTGTGAGCAATGAACCATGGTGGCACTTCCATACAATAAACAACAGGAGTCTTCAAAGGACTACCTTCTTCCTCTGGAAGCCTCCCACTAGTAAGGGAAATCCAGCTTCTTTTTGAAATCTAACCCCTCTACCCCTTCAAAGAAGCAGACTTCAGCATTTCCACTTGCATTCACTGTTGCCAGGATTCCTGAAGAGCCTGTGCATTGAATGCCCATCGCCTACTGCAATTCCAAGGAAGTTGGGGGCTGGTAACACCTCTGCACACCATTAAAGAGCTAAGCTTCATTCCTTCAAGCCTTGGCAAACAAGTTACAGGAGCAGAAATCAACCCATATCCTCTGTATTGAACAGTTTAGACCTTTGCTACAAATCACTTGAGAGAAAACATTGCTTATTCCATGGTCAGCCTTTTAGATAAAACATAAACAACATCTCAGTATGTAGGAAAGACTATTGCTGTTTTGAAAAGGAAATGGAGCTGGTACTTCTTCTTGCCTATCTTTCCTTAAGCATTTGTGTAAGCCCAAGTCTATTTATTTCTTAAATGTGTGGAGTACTTTTAAACTGTATCTAAGTTATTTCCATCTTCAAAAGTAATTTAGGACTCCAAGACCAGTAGCCTTGCAGCTGCTGGCCACACAGGGAGCTATTTTAGTGAAGAATCACAGAATGACAGAATCACAGAATGTTGTATTGAACATATGCTCCTAATTCATTTATGCCATTCAGAAAATGCTTATACAAAATCTCCTTGTCTAGCTTTATGCTACAGTGATCATCACAACACCTCTGTACTTCCCGCTAACCTGCTTCACAGAAAAAGGACTGCTGGAGGCTTCAGATGGAGATCACCTATTCAGTCCAGCTAGACCATCTGTTTTTCCTTAGTCTTCTTTCCAGAGCAGTTTACTTTGACTCCTAAAAAAATTATTAATCCAAAATTTAATGGCTGCATCTGCAATATTATCATTTCACTTTGCCATACCATTCACTTTAATGTTTTTCAGACTGTATGTAGATGAAAAATTGGAAAATTGAATGAGCTAGAAAATATTTCTTAATAGGCAATGCATATTGCAAGACGAAAAAAAATCTACTTATGAAGGTTTTAAGTTTGACACATTGTTTTGTAATGAAATTCTGAGTCAAACAGAATATATTGTCTCAGTAATACTCACAAGCGTGAATAGAAAGGGCTATGCACAGCAACATGTGGTTTTTAAATTAAGGATAAATTATGTTTCTGCACAAATATCAAGAGTTATTTTGTAGAATATATAAAAGCTGCTACATATTTCTTCCAAATGTAACGGATACTAGACTACTAATGGCTAACTACACTGTGAGTTTGATTTTTAACAGAAGCCTTTTATTTTTGCTCTTTTTTTTTCAGTCTCAGCTGCAATCTTGAAAATCAAGTCTCTGTCTTATTCTCTGAGCACTCTTAAAAATTAAATCACTAGTCACACATTATTTACCCATGTTGCAAATTACAGATATGTAATTTCTTGTAGATCAATAACCCACAACCTTCAGTGATTCTCTGAGGCTCCACAGCAGCTTGATCAAATAGCTACTAAACTGATATTCTTTAAATATTTAATGTATTCTCCGTTAGCTTTGAAGACCGGGCATTCTTGGCAGTTCCTTGTAATTAAAGACAAGTCTTGCTTTTGGAGCAAAAGTGTAATTATAATTGTCTCAAATATCTGTCAAAATGACTTGTAAAGATTGGTAGCCTAGCACAGAAGACTCACTAATAAAAAACTACCATTGGAGAGTAGTTTTCAGTGGTTGGCTGCCAAAAGTACTGAGTGGGTTTTCACAGGGATCAGGCCTGATAAATAGTCCTAATTCCCTATCCCAATAGTGAGCAGGCTACAGAGCACGGTAAGTGCCTCATTTGTGACATGTGAGGAAGAGTGTGGGCATGAGGACAAATCAGTTGCTTGCATAGAAGGAGATATCAGCACAAGAAGGAAGGGAAGATTATAGTCTGGAGATGAAAATCAGGGAATGGAAGAATATTACCTACTTGCTGCTATTCAGTTCTAGCAGTGAAGGAGGTAAATACCTGGCTTGCATCCAGCTTTACACCCAGATAATTCACCAATTGGTATGCTGCTGTCAGGATGCAAACATGTACCCAGTCTACCAACTTTCACAAGTGACAGAAATTTCTAAGCTTCCAAACCCTTAGCTTTACTACACCATGGCTTCCAGCGCTTTTCCTATCTGACTTTATAATACTACTCAGAACACTGAAGTTTTAGCATTCTCTCAGTGCTTAAAATTCCAGCTGCCTTGCAGCTGTTTTCAAATTGCTCTTTGTTTCCACATGGAAAAAAGTGAAGAGTAAATATAGGATATTCTGTTTGAACCACAGGGCTCAGTCCTGAAGGGATTGGTGATAATTCTAGGGGATTTATGTAAAATATGACCTGACACTGATTTTAGAATTAAGTCCACACTGAAGGAAGCACTAGGTGTTGCTTATGGCATCCTCAATATGCTACGGTAGCAGTTTTAAAAGAGAAGTTTTCAGAGAAGTGTATTCAATAGAGGACATGTATCGGCATGAGCAGTGCAGAACAAGTCTTTAAACATTTTGTTCACTTGCTTATTGCTAAGTAGGTGGAACTGTCATGAATGAATGGCTCCATGAATAAAGTATCCCATTAACTTCTGAGCAGGCTTTGCATCAGGCATATTTTGCCTTACAGCCAAGTTAGATGTTTAATGATTGTCACGTAGCAAGTCTGCCTCAGTTTTTGAGCAAGGTAACTGGAAATATGATTTCAAGAGCTGAATGGACCCAGGTAAGAGGCTGAATTCTGATGGCTACTTAAAAAGCCAAGTTCATTATTGCCAGTATTTCTGCTGTGTCAGTTGGACTGGAAGCTACATTTGGAAATAACACAGTGTGTATTTCAATATCTGCTTTGATCTGTTTTCATGTTCTTCTCTGTGGGGATCTTCTCAAAATGCCTCTCAGGTTTCACTCCTTAGTCAGCATACAAGCAATTAAGCCAGCACAGTGGTGTCTGGCAAAAGTTACTTGAAAATAATTAGTAACTTTCTTGACTGGAAGTATTGAGTCAGACTAATATCCCAAAGAATTTTTTGATTCATCTTGCATGCTTCATGTGTACTGTGCTCTTTGGTTAGTGACTGGCCTTGCAGACCCTGCCCACAAAGCCAGGAGCTCTGCAAGCTGAATCCCAGTTTTTATTTGTTTCAGCAGAAGGAAGGATAAGAAGTGGAAACTAACTCTGGGCCAATTCGTATTTGAACTGGATATCCAGCCACCTCAAAAATTAAGCCAAATACAATGCAGAAGGGCAGTCTTTTACCCAAGAAAAATACAGCCAGCCAGCCATCCATACCTACGTGCGGCTGAAGCTACATAGGCCCCTCCAGTCTCACCAATGTTCTAATTAAAAAAAAAAAAATATGCAGGGCTTAAATTCCATGTAGGTTTGTAGAATTGGAGGCCAAAAGGGACTAGATCATATGGTGTAACCTGTAAATCACAGGCTGTTAAATTTTACTCAGTTGCCCTGTTGAGCTCAATAACTTTTATTTGACTAAAACACAGTTTGTGTTTTGGCTTCCAGTAAGGCAAGCAATCTTTTTTTGAATGATAGAGAGGCAGAAAACTATTATTTTTGTTTATGTGATTAAATGTGTATGTTGGTACATGTATGTTCTTTTTTAGCATCTGAGAATTAGGTTTTAGTGTGGAGGATATGGTCCCACAAGAGAGCAAGAATGTAACCTGTCATCCAGCTGGCAAGACTCACAACATAATCTGTATCTTGCTGAGGAGATGAGTACGGGAAAGAGGAGGGAGAGGAATGCACACAAACACACACCAATCCTCGTTCAAATCTATCTCATGCATGCAATCTCCTTTCAAGGTTTCCATGAAAAGAAAAAAAAAAAAAGAAACCAGGTCTTGTTATTAATCCCCTAATTTGCACAAATACCTCAGACGTGTAATGTTTTCCAAACCACAGTTTAAAGGCTCACATAATTAACACAGCAATACAAACCATTGCTATTATAACTGAAAAAAAGATGTGGCTGGTGTTAAAATTAGATTCAAAACCATCAGATTGAAAGAGTGAATCACATACATTGTGTAAGTCAATTTGAATGCTTTGTCTTTTATTAACACAATAAATTAATTATGTTATTTAATAAATTAGCTAAAATTAAATTATTTGTGCTGATATCCAGATTTAAAAGTACAAACAACATCTTTTTGACAAGTCAATTGAGTGCTCTTAAAAAAAGGAAAAACAAAGACTCTCCTTTTAAAAGAAGTGGGATGACTTATGCCTCATATCTTACGCTTAAAATCTGTTTAGAACTCCAGCTGTAATTTGCTATGTTACCAATACCCACCTAGGATATGTTTCATACTATTTTCAGAAAACACTACAAACCATGTAGAACCTCCATGCACAGAGTTGTGAATCAGTGCAGCTGAACAGCCACTGGAGAGCAGTCTTCAAGCTACAGTTAAACATGTTGAAGTATTTCAGCCATATACCAACCAGATTTTAACTCGCAGTGTACTGCAGTTACCCCTATTTATGTATCTTCTGTTGGTCTGGCCAGGTATTGTTTTCTAGCTTCCCTACAGCTTGGATAGACAAAAATATACTTCAGAACTTCTGGAGGAAAAATTTTAGAGGTCTATCCAATAAAGGCTTGATAGAAAGCCATTTAGCTTAATTAATGTCTTTCTATTGACTGGAATAGTTTGCTTCTCACCTCATGGTCCACAGGCTTAGTATTTAAATTACTACACTGAATTTTAGGTTGATTAAATGAGGTGACTATATTTATTCCTTTTTATTCAGCCTGCCGAGCAGTGTTTTGGTTACTGTAGTTTTTGTTGATCATTTCTCTGATGAACTTGAGAGAGGATCTGATTCAAAGCCCATGGAGTTCAGAAAGTGATAAATCTGGACTGCTGTGTTTGCTACACCAGGTGTGACATGTAGTCCAGGCTTGCAATTCTTCCCTAACCATGTACAGCCACCATAACCCAAAGAGCAAGCCTGACTGTGCCAGCTGCATTAAGGACTGAGACACCTGGAGAATGAATCTAAAGGAAGATACCTTGCTCTCTTATATCGAAAAAGACGATGCACATAACCTCATTACTTATAGTCAATAATATAATTTGCAGTTTTTAAATGAGGTCTCTGTTTCCATGGGTGGAATTTGCACCTGTCAGAAATTTGCCAAAATAAAACATGGTAAAAATGTGGGTGTAAAATCCTTTTTGGAAAAATGGAGATGCTCAAAAAATGTAAATATCTTTTTCTGTAGGGATTCTGTCCTTTACACTGTGCATTGCTGGCCATCCCATCCTAGTACCTGTTAAGTTTGTTTGGATATCAGGATAAAGCTTTTACTAGAAAAATAATGTAGGCTAATAGTAGAAGTCAAACAGCTTAGAAATATAATAACAATTTGGTTAAAAGTTCCAGGAGTCTCCTACGGGCTTTGTCAGACCTCTGTGGTTTCTGTTTAAAATTACAGCAGATTTTTTCCAATGGAGCGTAGCAGCCGAATGTGCTAGCCCTGCGTGCAGAGTGGGAGGTTTCTCACATTTCCACCTTGCAGTCAAAAAGTTTTCTGGCGGCAAGAAGTGCTAATTTAACAAATTTCTTTCCAGTGCTGTTTTGCCAGCAGGCAACCAGAAACATCCCCAGGTATTCAAAGCAGAGGTGATGTTGGGAATGGAAAAATGCAGACTTTATCCCAAGCAGCTTAAGGCCAGTCCAGAGACTCTGTCCTGGGAGCCCCTGCCTGATTCTGCACAAAGCCAACATCTGACCTGATATAGGTTTGCATTTAAATGAATGTTGGCTCAGTTGCTATCAGGGAGAATAAAGCAGAAAATCCACCTTGATTAATCAGATTTCTCCTGTATATCTGCTTTGTTTCCCTTCTTTCTGTCCCTCAGTTCTTATTCTTCCCAATGGCCAAAAGAGTGCTCATCCCTAAGTGGTGACAGGAACTTTCTGTGAGTCTGTTTGACTCGGTGAGTTTAATATCCTGGTGTGAAAGGTCAAACATGATTACAAAAGCATGCCCGTCTATCCAAGCCATAGGGATTTCCGTACAACTGCTGTTTGCCTTGCCAGAGAAACAGCTCTTCAGAAACATCCTTGAAAGAAAGGAAAATAGGCTGGATGGTGAACAGGGTGGGATTCAAATAGATTAACCACTAGAATTAAGCAGATGCTTCTGCTAACAATCTGGCTCAGCCACCCCAATGGCTAATTTGATCCAGAAAGCAGAGACACTACCTCATAAGTCTCTAACCCATGAGTCAGTGAAAGCATCTGACAAAGATGATCAAGTAATTATAGTCTCCGAAATTGTCAGACTTGTTGGTAGGGTCAGTGGTGGGACAGGCTTAGCTGATGCTCTCACTTCCTTGTACACAGGGGCCAATTGTGTCACCAAGGCCACAGTCAAACACTTCGGCATGATGGCTCAAGCACTGCCAAACAAACGTTTCATCACAGTTAACCAAGAAAAAATGTTGGTTTCCATAGTCACGTAGAGACTGTAAAACACAAATAAAAATCCTGAACATTTTGGGCCAGATTCTCTGCTGGTCCTCTGCTTTTGGAGAGCTTAATGGGGGCAAGCGGCTCCACTAATGAAAAGTGGTAACAACCTCAGTTACACTCAGGGAGGCTACAGGCATAGCACCGAAGTCTACAATACAGAAAATGTGTTGTAAAGAGAGTTGTGGTGAGCAGATATGGTCTCTGGAGCCTACAAAAGCTGGAAATGAGGGTATCAGAAATGTCACTGTTAATCGGCCCTTTAAAACAAACAAACAAACAAAACCGCAATACATCCTCATGCCTTATGGCAATAGCCTTGAGAGTAAGAGCCGGTTAAAACCAGTCACTGAAGTTAAAAATATGTATTTGGGAATTTTTTTTGCTGAGGCTGCAGCTTACCAGCGGCCTTTGTTACATCAGCACATGGTTGGCCTTCAAAATGCAATGTGGGTCATTCTGAGGGAGTGCTGGGGAATTTGCTCTTTTGGCACTGTTTCAAGTGAGCAACAGATACTTTTATCTGGATTGTAAAGGCATTGCTCTCCCCAGGGGTTTGGCAGCTGGTGCTTGAGGCTAACTCAGATCTGGTGCCACTGGAAGGCCTTGGATCACTGCTGGGGGAAGTGATGGGTGAGAAAAAGCTGTGGGAAGCAGGGTCCTGGCTCCCTTCACTTAGAAGCTCTGTTAAGGCTGAGGTACTCACTCTTGGTCCCTGCTCCTGGCCATAAGCCTCATTGATCTGAATACTGGTTCTGACTTGCAGACTTGACTTCCTGGCTTGACCTCTCCTTTGCCTCACTGTGACAGACTTGTCTGGTGAACTAGACCTTGGTTACTGCCACAGGACCTGCTCTACCCTTTGGTTTTTTGGTGCTTTAGTACTGTACCCCTTGACAGTGAGGCTGCTGCCTGGCCAGCCTGGCTCTCACCCAGAGCTCCCAGCCTCACCCCTGCTGCTTCCTGAAACTGGGGTTGTCACCACTGTTTGTTCAGCCATCAATTTTGTTGCTGAAAAAACAGTGTGGTGTCACGCAATAGCAAAGTGGCAAAATGGGTGAGGCAAGAATAATCTATGGGACTCAGTCTCCTACTCTCTCATTGTAGTTCTGCTACCTATACTTAATCCCATCCTCCCAAAATAAAAACAGTGCTCTAAGAGCAGAATAAACATTTGGTTTCAGTAGGATTAGCTACTGCCATTTCTGAAAGTTTGCCTGGCACTTGAAGTCAGTGGGACTCCTTGGTGTTGACTCTGGGAGGTGACCTGCTTAGTGGAAGAGGGAAAGGCTGTGAATGTTGTGTACTTAGACTTCAGTAAAGCCTTTGACACTGTTTCCCACAGCATTCCCCTGGAGAAGCTGGCATCTCATGGCCTGGATCTGTATACTCTTCTCTGGGTAAAGAACTGGCTGGATGGCCGGGCCTGAAATGTTGTGGGGAATGAGGTGAAATCCAGCTGGCAGTCAGTCACGAGTGGTGTTCCCCAGGGCTCAGTACTGGGGACAGTTCTGTTTAATCTCTTTGTCACTGATCAGGATAAGGGGATTGAGTGCACCCTCAGTAAATTTGTAGACAGTGCCAAATTGGGTGGGAGAGTTAATCTGCTGGAGGGCAGCAAGGCCATACAGAGGGATCTGGATGGGCTGGATCATTGGGCTGAGGCCAATTGTTTGAGGTTTAACAAGGCCAAGTGCTGGGTCCTGCACTTCAGTCACAACCCCAGGCAGCGCTACAAGCTCAGGGAAGAGTGGCTGGAAAGCTGCCTGGTGGAAGAGAACCTGGTGGTTTGATTGACAGCCAGCACGTGTGCCCAGGTGGCCAAGAAGGCCAACAGCATCCTGGCTTGTATCAGGAACAGTGTGGTCAGCAGGACTAGAGAAGTGATCATCCCACTGTACTTGGCACTGTTGAGGCCCCACCTGGAATCTTGTGTTCAGTTTTGGGTCCCGCACTATAAGAAAGACATTGAGGTACTGGAGAGAGTTCAGAGGAGGGCGATGAGGCTGATGAGAGGCCTGGAATACAAGTCTGATGAGGAGTGGCTGAGAGAACTGGGGCTGTTTAGCCTGGAGAAAAGGAGGCTGAGGAGAGACCTTTTTGCTCTATACAACTATATCTGAAAGGAAGTTGTAGCGTGAAGGGTCTCATCTCTTGAGTAACAAGTGATAGGATGAGAGAAAAAGGCTTCAAGTTGCACCAGGGGACATTCAGATTGGACATCAGGAAAAAATTCTTCACAGAGGGGAGTGTCAGGCATTGGAACAGGAACAGGCCTAGGGAAGTGGTGGAGTCGCCATCTCTGGAGGTGTTTAAAAGACATGTAGATGAGGCTCTTACGGACATGGTTTAGTGCTAGATTTAGGTTATGATCGGACTCAATCTTCGGGGTCTCTTCCAGCCAAAAGGATTCTATGACTATATGGTTCTAAGATCCCACTCCTATCAAAATACTACAGGGTTGGAGGCAACCTTGAAGCATCAAGAGAATGCCACTCATCCAGAGCAGAGTCAACAGAGCAGGACATTTCTGATGAGTATTCATACAGTCTACTATGACCTCAGTAAATGATGGAGCTGCCACAAACTGCCTATGTAAATCTGTTCCAGTGCTGTATATACTTAACACTAAAAATATTTTTCCTGTGTTTAAATCTACTATATTTTGTCCTACCCATAAGGAGCACAGACAATAGATTGTTCCCAAACTCTTTGTAGCAGCCTTCTATGTATTTGAAGACTGTTTTGCCTCTTCCTTTCTGGACATCATCATCTCTTATGCTAAAGGACCCCACTCTTTTCCCTGTCTTTCCTTCCATGTCATATTTTCTAGAATTCTGGTAATTTCCGTGGCTCTCCTCCAGCCTCTCAATGTCCAGCACCAAACACAGTGCCCCAGCTGAGATCCTAACACTAAATAATACATTCATGTACTTGTGGATTATACACCTATCACTGCTTACAGATGCCCTCTGTTAAGTCCTCACCCAGCCCTCCCCACCAAGGAAAGGCAATAGGAGGAAAAGGAAGAGAGACTTGCAAGATGGGAAAAGTTAAAAATGCTTTACTAATGCTACTAATAAATAGATAAAATAATACAAAATATACAAAACCAATCTTGAATTTCCCGGGACAGGGCAGCGGTGGCTGTGGCAGAGCTGGCGCTGCTCCAGCAGCTGCAGGGCAGGCACCCGGAAGTCCTGGGCTGGATTCCACAGCAAACAGGAACTGGATTCAGGGATGCAGAGTCTGGAACCAGGCCTCAGATCGCAGACATGACAGGCAGGATCCTCTTCAGATGCCAGCCATGGTCGAAGAGAGAGAGACCCTCGTGATATCCCACTTTTATAGGGTGTATGACGTGTATGGGATGGAATACTTAGTTGGTCAATTTTACCCACCTGCTGTTTGCCCCTCCTTCCAAATACACCCCTCTCACTTACCGTTATCAGTTCTGGAGCGAAATGTGTCTGAAAAACATGCAGCCAAAATCAGAAAAGTGCAGTTACTTAGAAGAACTTAGCTGAAAGGAAAATTCACTAAAAGAGAAACTGGTCTTGTTTTTAACAAAACCAGGACAACATCTGTGTCTGTATTGCATTTGCCCTTTCCAGCAACAATACCCTGTTGATATTCCTGTTATTCCATTCTAAGTTTTATACTTTCTACATCAGTGTTCCCTATCCTGTATTTTTGAAATCAATGAGTCTCCCACAAATGCAGTATTTTGCATTTGTCCCTGTTGAATTAATCTGATTTTTCCTGCAGATCATTTATTTATTTTATCAAGACCATAATTTGAGGTAAGTTTGGTTTCTCATCCATCTTACTTGCATTCCTCCTCAGCTTCACAGATTGCACCTTCTAGACTGTTAAAGATGACACCACCTCATACAGACCTTACCATGGTCACTGGGTATTTGACAATATTTGTCCTTCCATTTTGACAGAGAATGAATGCTATCTGTAGCAGTATGGTTTTTAAATATATTTCACACCCATTTTATATTAGACTCATTCAGACCTGTTTTCTTTGATTTGCTAATTTCAGAGTCAATGTTGACAGCCTTGAGAACATTCAGCTTATAGACACAGTACTCAACAGCAGATGAGCTAGTAGCTAGTCAAAGAACGTAACATGACAGTTACTGTTTTTTCTTCAATCCACAGGTCCATTCAGTTGCCAAATAAAGAAATTAAATCAGATCTTGACAAATCCCAAGATTTAGTCAAAAATCCATGTGCATTCTTTTTCTCCCCTTGTGATGCTTGCCACACATTGGAACTTCTGACTATGTGGTCCTAAACTCCATGTAACTGAGTTAAACTGGCTAGTCAATTATTCTTTGGTCTTTTCTTCCTCCTTTTCAGTGTAAGTCATGTTTGTTTTCCTCTGCTTTTGAGCACCAATGCATAAGCCACATGTCCCATTAGACCACCACAAAAATCTATGAGAGTAAAATAGTCACTTCTTGAAGTGCTCTAGGGAGAAATTTAGTTCTTCAGATTCAACCAATCTGAAAACACAAAGTAAATCAAATGCCTGTCTAACCTGTTCTTCCTCTGTTTGGAGGTCAGATTTTTTTCCTTTGCTATTGATCTTAATTGTGTGCATCACTTTTTAGCAAATACTGCTATGTTGTCTTTCAATGTCATCTGTAAATAGATCTACGCTTCCACTGATGAGTTTACTAACCCTGTTTTTCCTCTTACTAATGCATTGATATTTCACTAGCAAGGGTTGCTAGGAATAGCATCTCATTACTGCCTTGGCCTTTCTGATGTTGCTCCTGTGTACTGTTGAAAATTTGTCCTTAGAATTCTGACACAGTTTCTACATCCTGTATAATTTTCTTCTGTGTTTGGGATCAATGGAATCTAACAAAACTGATCGCTTACTCTGCTTCCTGACCAT
This sequence comes from Columba livia, assembly GCF_036013475.1. Taxonomy (NCBI): domain Eukaryota; kingdom Metazoa; phylum Chordata; class Aves; order Columbiformes; family Columbidae; genus Columba; species Columba livia. The sequence goes on along the minus strand of NC_088603.1, from coordinate 74,789,577 downwards.
GTTCTGCACCTGGAAAGTTTGCAGTTGCACCTTTAATATAACTTCTTTAACATTACATAATTTCTTTTTGAATTCCCTCTTTTCCTTGGATTAGTCTTCCAGGAAATCTTACCTAACAATCCCCTGGACAACTGAAATCTGTCCTCCTGAAATCCTGTTTGCTTTTACTGTGGTGTTCCCTCTTTCCAGTCCTAAGGAAATGTGAATTCTGTCATTTGCCCATCACTGGCACCCAAATTCCACTTTGACCACCTCTACTATGTTCCTCTCTTTGTTGGTTTGAAGCCAGCACACCTTTGTGACAAACCAAAAAAAGGGCCACAGGGGCCTGACTGTCAGCACCTAGCAAACAGTTAATGCAGGCAATAGGGGCAATAAAGAAGTAATTTTATGTACCACTCTTCCTGGTTTGTCACAATTCATGACAGAATGCTTTATCCCAGGTACACAAGACTGTGTAACAGCTTTTACCCACCTGAAATACACATGTTAAAAATAACATAATTCTTACCTTACCACTTAGCCACAAATCAAGTGCAAAGGACTATGTAAAGTGTGTGAATAGCATATATCTAGCCAACCACAAAAAATACAGTTCCAGCAACGTTAAGAGTCCCCTCTGGTCCATATCTTGGGTTTCTCTTATGTTCCACTACTGATTTGTTCTATGACTGTAGAGACAACTTGGAAAAGCAACCACTGATATTTTGACCCACCTTGTAAGAGAATAATCCAGACTAAGGTACAGGGATATTTTTTTTTATTTCTCCACTAAAATTTTTACAACCTACTTCTTTCACTGCTCTCTGCTATAGCCCTGAGTTCAGTGACAAGGTACAGACATTCACTTACTGCTTCTTTTCAGTTAATTCTTTGAATAGCTGACTCTTGCTTCATGTGAACTCTCTTAACAGACACCATATCACACTGTAATTGCATTGTTCTTTTCCCAAGGTGGTCTTTTTTATAGTGTGAGAAATGCAAGGGCAGTGTTTTATTTTTTCTTCTTTGCTTTTTCTTTGCCTTTTCTTTTCTTTTCTTTTCTTTTCTTTTCTTTTCTTTTCTTTCTTTCTTTTCTTTTCTTTTCTTTTCTTTTCTTTTCTTTTCTTTTCTTTTCTTTTCTTTTCTTTTCTTTTCTTTTCTTTTCTTTTCTTTTCTTTTCTTTTCTTTTCTTTTCTTTTCTTTTCCCCTTTCCTTTCCTTTCCCCTTTCCTTTCCTTTCCTTTCCTTTCCTTTCCTTTCCTTTCCTTTCCTTTCCTTTCCTTTCCTTTCCTTTCCTTTCCTTTCCTTTCCTTTCCTTTCCTTTCCTTTCCTTTCCTTTCCTTTCCTTCCTCTCCTTTCCTTCCTCTCCTCTCCTCTCCTCTCCTCTCCTCTCCTCTCCTCTCCTCTCCTCTCCTCTCCTCTCCTCTCCTCTCCTCTCCTCTCCTCTCCTCTCCTCTCCTCTCCTCTCCTCTCCTCTCCTCTCCTCTCCTCTCCTCTCCTCTCCTCTCCTCTCCTCTCCTCTCCTCTCCGCCCCTTGCCCCTCTTCTCCAAAGTCTTTTGGACAATATTTACATAAAGGTTTGGGTGTGTATCAGACTATATTTGTGTAGGGCCAGAAGAAAGAGCAGAACCCCTTTACTATCTTTTGATGGCTTTCCAGAGAAGCAGTCTTTGATGTCCTCATTAGTGTTAGTGAGTGGACTAAATTGTTTCAACAGGGGTACAAACTCTACTTTTTTCAAACCTACTCTCCATAAAGAAGATGTCAGCAATAAAGAGATGAGTTTTGGCACACATCAGGGCTGCAGATGGAGATATAAAAGTGCAACTGTGTATGTGCAGTGTAAGTAGCGGCATTTGTGAAAAGGCTGGCCTTCCTGTATTTAATAGTTTATTTTTTTTAGGTAGACTTTCAAAGCTTATTACATCACAACTTTTAGTTCATTCTCTGATACTCTCTCCAGGGAAAATGAAGCCAAATCCAGCCAGCCACAATTTTATATTTAGGTTCCTCACTCCAGTCAGGCTCAGTGATTTCTTGTTTTGTTTTTTTTTTTCCAAACATATTAATTATTTTGACAGCATTTATTCTTTAAGGCATGTATCACTGCGACCCTGCTGGAAGCACAGGATATGATGACTTTCATGGGGGGAGTAACATTTGGGATTCAGATTCACTGTTTAGGACCTTCTCTAAAATACCCAGAGATGCTTGTCAGCTGTAGAAAAATTAGGCTTTTATAATTTTTGAAACTTCAGCCACTGGACTTCTTCTCAAATAGCTGCAAACATCTCCCCTAAAGGTCTCATGATTCCTTGTACATACTGAAACAATAATGTTGGCTAGAAATGTTTCTAATCAGTCGTGCACAGAGATTTCTCCTCCTTCCAGTTAGGAACCTGTTTCTTCTCTCAGGTGTTTTAACTCCATTGGCTCCAGTCCAGTTAACACCAGCTTGCAAAGCTGTAAGGGACAATCATCATGTACCCAAACACATGGCTGGGCCTGATGCTTTTTGTACCCATGGCTCTTTACGCCCTTCTGGGAATGAAAAGGGACATTTATTTGGTGTTTCTTACAGAAACAATGCTCATAACTAGGTACCTCTAGTTCTGGCTGAGATACAAAGGAACAATTGTTAATTGTTTCCGTGTGCTTGAGGAACACATTGCATGGAGGGCTGGCTTGCTTGCAGACCACAAGCAGCGAGGTACGAGACTGTCACTGCCATGTTCTTTTTTAACAAACAATATTTCTTCTTGACTTAAGGCTTGGCTTGGATCCCTGGCTGCTCTGCCCAAGCCCTGAGGGTGCCCACAGGCCTGGCTGTCCCTGCCTGCCCCTGGGCTCCCCCCACCCTCCTGACAGCCTAGGACCCCATGTCAGCCCCCACCAGGGCCAAGAGCCCCTGCTCCAGTGATGCTGCAAAAGGGCTGGTCTCCAACTCCCCACAGCCCTGACCAGGTGCCTGAGGCTGTTGAATGTGGCCCACAGCTGCTGCAAGGAACCTCTTGACCACACAGAAAATGCCATCCAGGCTGAGAGGAGGAGGCCTGACCCAGACTTCCCTTGCAAAACACTGAACATGGGCAGGCTTCTTCCCTTCTGCTAGGCTGAAGAGCAGCCTTTTCAGTGGTCCAGAAGTACAAAGCCTGCACAAACCTCTGCCAACATCCCAAAATTTTTTGCCAGTGCTGTTCTTGTATCAAGCACAGGAAGGCTAGAGATCTATGTGCCTGGTTATGGTCCTGTTCCAGTCCTGAATAAAACTTCCAGGTGTAAACCTTTAGGATGAAAACAAATGGTGGCACAATGCTTAGCTTGGATGCTGCTTTTCCATCAGTTTTACTGGAGGGTAGTATCATTTCACTGTAGTGTTGGAGACACATGTGAGACAGGAATGTGGCATGGGCACTGCCTTTGCCTTTGAAACACCATGCTGCGCAGGCAGCTGTAGAAATCACATTGTGACAGCACCAAGAGGAACTGGACCTGTGCCTTTCAAAGGACGCATCTTTGCCAAGAAGTTAGCAGATCTGGCCAATCTTACCCACCCCTTCAAAAGTTAGCAGGCGAGCATTTGCAAAGAGGAGAAGGAGGCTGCAAGTACTTCGTGGCCTGGGCACAGGCCATGAATGCTGAGCACAAAGAGCTCCATCTGGGAACCAGTACTGCCAGGAATTCCCCCCCCCCCCCCACTTTGTAATGCTGAGTTGAAGCACTGTCTCAGCTTTTCATGACTCTGCCTTTGCCACTAGAAGCTCTTATTTGGAAGAAGCATGACAGCCTGTGGGAAGGGGTCTGAAATGCAACATTTTTTACAAGCGTAAGCACCACCCGAGAGCCAAGGGATGCCAAAATGCTGCTTATCACCAGGCCCTGGGCCTTGAGGCTCACTGTCCAGAACTATCCCCTGAATCATCCTGTTTCTGCTCCACCTGCCCATCATCATGGCTGTGGGTCACTCCACATGCCTTCAAATATTCAAGCCAACAGTCAGAAAAACAATTATGAGACTTGCCCCCCATTTACCATCTTGTCTCTGCCCACTCTCCACTTCTCTTTATTTCCCCATGAGATCCGGTGCTCTTCCCCACGCGACATCTGTGCTTTCTTTCACATTGTGATGGATCTCCCCTGGACTCGCCACTCCCTCCTTGGATACATCCCTCTCCACAGCTTCTTAGCTCTGTGAAGTCAACGAATACAATCATTTTCTGCCATTACTTTAAAACAATGAAGTAGGAAAAGAGAAATAAACTCTTTCTGTAGTATCTTCTAGGCCTACCACAGTCCCCTCACTTGCCTGCCTGTATAAACTAAAACCTCCTCAGCAAGGAAAGTATGCTCAGATGCACTATTTGTCTTCCTCTGGCTCCCCTTCTGCAGCCTCCAAACCAGCCCTCGTGGGGTTTTGCATACTCCCTAGATGTCACTGTGGACGTCACAGCCAGGGACAGGATCAAAGGTATTTGGTAGCTGAAGGTAAGCAAAGTGCAACATATTCTGGACAGAGTTCTTCTTTGATCACTGGACACTGCGTTGATGGAGTTCACAGCAGACTGATGCAGAAGTTGCTTAAACTATTGGATGTGGATCATTCACAAGAGCCTCAGACAGACGCAAATGATCAGTTTTTCCCTTTGTTGCACTGAGTGATACAGAGAAAGAGGGCTCAACTCACTCCAGTGATAACTTGTAACCCCTGTACAGAACAGGATATACTGGTATCACATCAACTTTTCCTGCAGCAAAATGTATCAAATGTGGAAAAAGTATTTCTAGCATGGGTGACACTGTTAATGAAATAATACCAGCGATGTCATTGTCCCACAGTGAATAACATAACTGTTTCAAATCAGTAATTTATACTTCTGAAGTTACTGCCTCTCTCTCTCTTTCTCATTTTTGCTGTTGTTACTGTTTGTTCATATTTCTTCACTTTTCTGTAAAACTGGTTGTATCCCCACTCATGGGTTTTGTCTTTGTTTCCTGATTCTCCTCCCCATCCCACCAGGGGTGGGGGAGAGGTGAAGTGAGGGAGCAGCAGGTGGCTTTAGATGCTGTTGGGAGCAGCTGGGGCTAAACTACGGTATCTCTTAACATTTAAGATGGTGTTTTTGGTAATCTAACACAATTTAGCCTTTTCTGGTATTACTCCTTTCCTCCTTACTCTCAGCAACATTTATTTTCTCTTTAATTTTATCTCTGTGCTTCCTCCTTGTCATTATTTCCTAGTTTAACCAGTTTGAATTCAATCAGCTGTGCTTTCTATCCTTCTTTCCCTGTGATACATATTTTTATCCACTACCACCGAACTAATTTCTGCATGTCTCTCCTATCTCTTTCTCCCTAATTCTTGAGGTGGCAGCTTTCCAGTTAATGCCACACATGCTGTTCTTTTTATCTCCTCAGAGCTTGTCAGGCTGTTTATTTGCTGGGCATAAAACTTTTTACTGGACACCCATGCTCACACAAGCATCTCCTCTTACAGGGATTCCAGGGGGCTGGAGATGCAGATGTGCGTCAGTCTGCTGTCTCCTCTTCACATGAGAGCCTTGCCAGTTTTAGAGGCCAGAGCCAGGTCCACACAGACATGTGAAAAAGTGACTATGTTGTGGGCAGACATAGCTGTATGTCAGGCAGCACATGCAATGGTACAGGTGCTGGAGGCAGCATGAAGACACCAGTGCAGGCTAACACTCAGAGTGAATATTAATCCTGGGGTCCCTGGGGGCTGCTGGTCCAGTTTTCAGCTGTAGTCTGTCATAAATTGCTGTCGACAGTAGAGCAACATAGCTAAAATCTAGTACCTGTGCCACAATCGAGCCTTCAGTCTCTCCCATAAATGTACCTTGGAAGACTTTGGTGACAGAATGGTCTTTGTGCATTAAACCTGGAATGTGCCTCAGTGCATGCCAGGAGCAGACCTCGCAGGATTATGGTAGCTGGCTAGTGGTGTCTGCAGCTACCACTGCCAGACTTATAAATGGAACAGAAATTTAAACAGCTTAAATGCTTGCCTTTTTTTTTTTTTTTTCCTTCAGTCAGCTGGAACCTGAACTGGGCTACATCCTGTCTGGCTTCATCTGCCTGTTTCTAGTATTAGTATTGACCAAAAATACAAGTATGAACTCTGCTAAAGTGTTCTCAGCACAGTCTGACTGAGATGCTCCCCTTGCAAAAGCAACACAGATTGTAGTCTTTTTGTTCTGGATCACTTGGGAATACACATGCTGAGTAGGAAGGAAAGCTATTGCTCTGTACAGGGGACAAGCCCAAGGTGCCTGTCACCTGAGACTACAACCACAGGACAAGGTGGTCATTCAACTGATGTACTTGGTTAATCAGGCAAGTTATGAAAGGTGTGAACTGGCTTCCCCTGTCAGCTTTTGGCAATAACAGTCAAGGAAAATGCTACATTTGAAAAATAGTTATTGTGGGACATTGGACAACTGGGGTAGGAGAAATCCTGTTTGGAGAAAGTGGCCAGAAAAAGCCTCTTAGCTGCACATGGTGGCCCCAGTGATGAGGGCTCTTCTTCTAGCCCAGCTTCAGGACTTGTATTGTCAGCCCTGTTCACTGCTTTCTAGAGCAGAACACATAAAGAGACAAGCTTTACCTTGGAGTATATTCAATGGACTGCCAGCAAAAGCTAGAAATGACAAGCTTATCTGGTCACATAAAGGACAATTTTAAATACTGTAACTCATGCATTACCTTATGCATCTCTGATCTAACAGGAGAGGGAATGATCTATATAAAAAAGTAAACAAAGAAAACTTGCTCCTAACTCCCTCTAATCTCAAATCCTAAATTCTTAAATAATTAAAAAAACCCCACCTTTTGTGCCTTATTTCTGGTGTACGGAGTTCTGAAACTGCCAGAATTTTATGAGCTTTTTGTCTCCAGTGTAATTTTAAAACTATGAGAGCAGCATTCATATTAATTGTGGCATCCCTTCTCATTTGAATCTCAGATTATACACTCATACAGCAATCACTAGTGGAGTGAAATCAGTTTGCAGTAGTAGTAAGTAGCCAGCGCTGCCAACCTTATAAAACTGCATGTGCCCAGGAAAAGGCTTCAGAAACAAGATGCAGAAATAGTATGACTGGCATGAATCTTGCAACAGAGTAATAGTGATATAATGCAGTTTCTTCATTCCATCACAATGAGGCTGCAACAAGGTGATTTAAACTGTGAGCATGTGGAAGAGTGAGCAAAAAGTCATTCAGAATTTCAGACAATTCCACTTGAAAGGCAGTATGCTCCCATCACTCCACATTTTGTTTGTTTAAAATAATTCTGGACTTTACTGACACCAGGTAATGTTTGACCACATGCCATGATAAGCCATAATAACAGTAAAATAATAGTCACACAATTATCTGCCTGTGCTGAGGTCCCACCATCCAAGCACACAATGAGGAAACTCCAGTGTGAAGGCCTTCAGGGATTAACACTAAAATATGGGCAGGACCCTTCTTCCTTGCGAATCGTGGCCTTTCAGTACTTGAAAGGGGCCTATAAGAAAGATGGGGGCACCCATTTCAGCAGGTCCTGTTGCGATAGGACAGAGGGTGATGGTTTTAAACTAAAAAAGGGGAGATTCAGGCTAGACATGAGGAAGCAATTTTTTTCTACAATGAGAGTGGTAAAACACTGGCCCAGGTTGTCCAGAGAGGTGGTAGATGCCCCATCCCTAGAGACATACCAGGCCAGGCTGGACGGGGCTCTGAGCAACCTGATCTAGTTGGAGATGTCTCTGCTCATTGCAGGGGGATTGGACTGATGACCTTTGAAGGTCCCGTCCAACCCAAACCATTCTATGATTCCATGACAGAGTGACATGCTGTCTCAGTAACAGAGGGTGCTGATCCAGTGCTTCACCAGAAGATTAGATATTTGTTATAAATCCCTTTTCCAGAAGCCTTTGGGTCGTTTACAAACAAGCCTTTCCACAAGTAAGGAAGCTCAGGAGGACCAGCTTGGCGCAGTTTTGTCTCCCCCATAGCTGGAGGTTCCCCGTGCCTCACAGGCAGTGCGTTTTGACCCGGAGCTGCACCCGCAGCTGGGGCACTCCCGGGTTTGCTTTCTGATGTCTTGGACAGCCGGCAGGGCAGCGATGGGCAGCGATGGGCGCAGGGGCTACGGGGGCCCAGTGTCCCCACCAGCCGCCGGCGCGTTAGTTCCCGCTACTCGGTGCTTTCAGCGCCGCCACCCACTCCTCCACGCCACAGGGGGCGCTGAGCCCTCCGCGCCGCCCGGCGAGGGGAGGGCCCGTGGCCCGCTCTGCTCTTCTCGCGTGGCGCCGCCGCTGCCGCATCCTCCTCCCCAACACGCGGTTAGGAAGTCGGCGTCTCCCCTGCTTCGCGGCGGCGGCATCCTCCGCGCAGGCCACGCCCCGCCGCTGCCCGCCCTCAGCCAATCACCACGCCCTCCTTCGGCCCCGGCGCGCCGGCGCTTCCAGGCGGAGAGACGCGTCGCCTGTACCTTGAAGGCAGTGCCGGGGCTTCTGATTGGCTGCGGAGCCGAGGAGGGCGGGGCGAGGCGAGGGGAGGGCTGCCTGAAGCGGAGCGCGAACCGGGGCTCCTTGGCGTATGTGCGCCTGCGCGGGGCTGGGCCGGTGGCGGCCGTGGCAGCAGCGGCGGGACTGCACCTGTGGCCGCCGCGGGGCGGGGCGGGAGCGCCCTCGGGCAGCGAGCGCGGAAATGCCGCGGCAGCCGAAGCAACAGAGGTAGCGCTCGGGGCGGCAGGCGTGCTCCCCTCTGTGCCCGCCCCCAGCGCCGTGCGCCTGCCCCCGGCGGCCGCGCCTCCACCTCGGGCTGTTTCCGCACCTGGGCCGCGCCCGCCGCCGGCAGGATGGCACAAGAGGGGGCGTGTGCCTGCGCCGCTGCAGCGGGAGACGGCGGCGACGGGATGGACGGCAGGAAGGTGGCTCTCATCACCGGCATCACCGGGCAGGTACGGGTGGGGCTCCCTTCCGTCCTAGGTTTTCCACGCGTGGGGAGCCGCGTGTCGTGGGGCTCCCGGAGGAGGCGGACACCCGCCGTGTGGCACCCGTGGGCAGCCGTGACCGAGGGCGTGCGTGGGAGCAGTGGCGGCGGAGGGCTTGGCGTGGGGCTGCCGGGCGCGTTCGCCGGCAGCGGCGACCTCTCCCGGGCCACCGGTGCCACATCCTCTCCGGTACGTTTCCAGCCTCTGAAGCACCTTGTACCGGGGCGGCTGCCCGCGTCCCCTTGTGGTCCGTGCTGCCGGCTGCGCGGTGTGGGGCGGCTCCGTCTGACAGCCCCTAGCTTGTTAAGGGGCGGACAGACCCTCCCGAGGTAAAAGGCTTCTCTGGCCTCCCCCACGCGTGGGTAGGGCTGGGGGCTAGAGGTGTATGTGTAGGAGGGGGGCACATCCCTCTTTTTTCGCAGCTTTGGACTCTTTTGTAGTAACTCTTACCAGGAATTCCTAAGAAGTCATTGTAACCTGTACTGAGATGAGGTGTGACATGAGCATCAATGACAAAGGAACCATGCCTGTGAAAAACAGAACAATGAGCCAGTGTTGGGACTTTTCATCCTGATGGTCTGAAGTGGTGAAGGCAGTAATGCAGTGGTACCACTGCAGGTGTGAGGCAACCTGCAGCTGGGTTTTGTCTGAGCAGGCTTGTCACTCAAAGGAGTTCTTTGTCACCTGTCTCCTTGGCATACTGGGCAGCCACGCATTTACAGTCAGTACCTGCTTTATACCCCAATCTGAATGGTTAAGAAAAGCATCTCCCCAAGCCACTTGTTTTGTATTCATGTGCGTTCATTGCAGTCTCATATTTTTTGGCTATGTTGCTTGTAGGGATAATGATGCTCTCAGAGTCCTGATGCTTTGATCAGAAGGTGCAGGAGAAAGGTTTCATGGAAAGAAAATTCACAGTTTCCCTTGGAACAACTTCCGTACTGTGAAAAAGGATGTGCCAGTGGTGAGTTTTAACCTGGTGAGACCTGCAGCAGTGCTGATGTATGCAGTTTGTAGCTTTTGCTGCTATGGTCTCAACAGGTAGTTTGAATATTGGGCTGGATTGTTTGTCCATGCAGAGGTCTGCATTGTTGTGCCTTTGCTGGTGAGCAGGTGCTGAATGAAAGCTGCCATGGACATACTTATTTGTATTTCAGGAACACTTTACTTTGCAATGTAGATGTTGCCCACTACTTGGAAAAAGACTGCTCTGCTCCTGCATTGCCTACCTGTTGGAAGGTGCTGAATGACTTTTGCTTGGAGGTTGTATTTTCTGTGACTGGTATAACCTCTTAAGTAGGTAAAATTGCACAGTAAGCATTCATGCTTAGAATCCCAGTCGAACAGCTTTTTTCCTTTATGGCTTGCATTTAATCAGTGGCATCTTCATACATGGAAGAACTTCTTCCCTTTCAACTGTGACTTGTCCTGATAGCCTTGCAGATCCACTTGCGAGGTGCTGGTGTGGATTGTTTAAAAATCCATGAGGACTGTGCAAAAGTACATGTTGAAACAAACAGGTTGTTCTTTTCCCCCAAGATAATGTTAGTCAACATTTGTTTTGTGTGTGTTTTGTTGTTTTGTTTTGTTTTTAGTAGAAGAGCTACCTGACCTTTTGTGAGAGCTTTTGTGAGAGAGTAAATCCAGAGACAATATAGTGTTATAGCAGCTTTCATCCATTATCCAAGAGAACCTGGATTACGCTTTGAATGCTCACCTGCTGCTTGTGTTTTACTTTTTTATGTCTGTTCTTGTGTGTTCTTACAAGACTCTTTGGTGCCCTCACTTCTGATGGGTTAGCAACAGTCTGCCAATAGTGTGTTAAGGAAACCCTTCTGAGTGGCTGTTTGACAAGGACATATAACTATGTCTGAGAAGAGGAAAATCTAATAATCTGTGTATACTAACATTTCTGCTTGATGTTTATTTGTAGCAAGAGCACAGTCAGAGCTTTCCCAAGGACTACTTTGGTGCTGTGTGAACAGTCTTCCAGTTTGTTGACAGAAGCACGTTTCTCTTCATCAGAGGTAGTAAGTTAGAGGCCTGTAACTACAACACCATGGTTCTGTCAGTATTGTGTTCTCTATGGTATTTTTCTCTGTTTTCAAAGAAGCTATTCTGTCTTAATTTTGTCAGGCATTAGTGTTGAAACATGTGGAGAACCAGAACTAGTGAAGAACCTGGGATACCTGAAAGTCAGGCAGTGAGGCTGGGTGCCTTAGTGACAAGAATGTACAAACTCTTGATTTAGGATGAAAGTTTTATGTTGAGGGTGGCCTCTTTTGGTATCCTGTAGTCCTCCATCATTTTGAGATCTGCCACTAGGAATACTCATCCCACTTTTCTTAAATTAACTTAGCGTCACCATAGTACTTGTTCCTTGCCTCTCTTTCACTCCCTTACTTTATTTCAATATAATAGCTTTCATTTTATTTGGAAAGGCCTCATGCAGAAATGGGAGACCTGGATTCTGTTTCTTACCTGAGAACAGGCACACTCGCATGTCCCACCTCCTGAATGAAAGTCCTATTGCTATGTGTCTTTAAATTTAATTACCATGTGTAAAATGTACACGTATGAGGAAGTGAAAGCTAGAGCTCAGACTTCTTCTTTCCCAGGTAGTTACTGTGCAGGTGGATGTGTTACTGATAGGAAGGTGGTTTTGTGACCTTTGGCCAAATAACAGGAGTTTGCAATGCGCCTGTTGAAGCCACAAAGGAAAACCAGTTCTGTAATTGTATGATCATGACTTAAGTGACATTCTGGCTGCAAGTGCTGGACCTTAGTTTCTATGAAATCAAAGCAGGTAAATGAAACTCTACAAATTCTGCATTTACGTGTGGGGTTAGAGGGAAATCAATGTTGTTCTACTCCTTGCATTACTGATAAGAGACTCCAAGCATGTAGCCAGTGGTGTTTGTATGTTCTGTTTGCAGTACGGAGGTTTCCCTTATCTCCCTTCTCACGCCACAGCAGTGGGATGAACCACACTTCACTGTTTTGCTGAAGTGAGTTCCAGGGCGAGGCAATTGATGTGGTTGGGTGGATAAAACATTTCTGAAGTGTCATGTAGGTATTGGTCTGCTGGTAGGGTACTTGTGAGTAATACAAAGCACTTTTTTTCTTCATTTAAGGAAAAGTATTTCAAACGAAACAGGTCTGTTTTGTATGTTAAAATGAAAATATCTTTTTTACGAAATCAGAACATGACTCTTATTGGGAGAGTGTTTTGACAATGCAAAACAGATGTTCTGGACATTTCAAACTTCACCTTGAAGAATTACCCTGTAAAAAGGGGAATTTTGAATCAGATACTTGTATAACTAACAGATTTATTTTTAGCTATATAGATATGTCTTGTCTCTTATTTGGGGGAGATACTAAAGCAGTGCTTTGACAGCATTGTTTTCTAGGCATTGTGACTAAATGTCAGTTAAAATTCCATTTGAAAGTCTGTTTACACTTCAGTCAGTCTGATTGTCTTTTTGTATGCGGATGCCTGTAAGAGTATTTAGGTGCTTGACTTCTTGGAGAAATACCACAAAGTACGCTAAGACTTCTTGGAGAAATACCACAAAGTACGCTAACTACGAGGTTATATGTTGATGTTTCTACTTTTCCCCCCTTAGTCACGGAATTATCAGCAGTGAATAATGTTTGTTTTGTGTCTGGTGCTGTCCTGCTTTACTTGGAGAAACAGCAAGGTAAAAGTTTGTAGACCAAGATCATTCAACAAGCTCTTATAAAGCTCTGTTATAAATTAAAGGATGCACTAGAACTCAAGTGTCAATACATGGCCAGAGGCTATTGCGAACTGTAGATGAGGAAAGCAGTTGTGTTTCTGCCTTGTGAGAGCTCTTACTGCAGCAATACAAGCACCAGCTTCTGCTTTCTTGCCTGCCATTCTGTCACATTCAACTGCTATTTGGGAAAACTTAAGGTAGCAGCCTCAGAAATTCAACCAAACCCTAAGGTCGTTTAAATAATGATGACAAGTGTGTGTGCAGAAATGCAAGAACATTCTTTTTGATGTAGGTAGAATATGAGGTCTGCCTCTGTGTTCCTTGTATTGGAAGTTCCATCAGTTGCTTATGGCCTTTGCTATTCCTGTAACCCACCAGACCCCTACACAAGTGTAGTATAAGTTTTATGCAGGTGTTACAGGTCATATAGTGTGAGAAAGAGGGGGTGAAAGATACTGAGAAAACAAGATTTACTGTTGAGAATGAAACCAGGCAAGACAGACTCTGTGGGGCAAACTACCAGTAACGGGAACATGACTCATTGCTTAACATTAAAAAAAAAAAAAAAAAAAAAAAAAAACAAAAAAACAAAAAACAAATAGCTGGTATGGAGTGTGACTATAAAACTATCTGATACTCTGTGGCTAAAAGAACTTTGTTTCTTGGAGAAGAGTTGAAAGAGAATATTTTCTAAAAAATTGTTTAACTGTTTCCAAGTATTGTGACCAAGTGTTGATGTGGGAACCTTTGTAACTGAGGAGTGGGTGTATACCTGGAAGGCAGATGTAGAGAAACATTTGTAGCCTGTTGTACCAGAGAGAGGACATCAGTTTGCCAGGTGAAGGGTAAAATCCAAAGGATTGCTTTTCTGCATAGGAATAGGAGGATAGTTTTTGCTGAAACTGGCTAAACTAACAGCATTGCTGCCTTTTCATTAAAACAAATATTGTCTTGGTTTCTGGCTAAAGCTAAATATTAGTATTGCTGCCTTTTCCTTTAAACAAATATTGGTTGAAACCAGGTACTCTATTTTAATTGCTGTCTGTGAATAAACAAGAGTTGTATTGAGTGAGAAATTCAGATGCATTGAACATCCTTATCTCAGTTTGAGGATGCAGAGGACTAATTAGTAACAGTCATGTTCCTGCATACTAGTTCTAGGAACTAATTAGGGATGCTAATTTGGGCACAAATTGAAATACAAGAAACTTTGTTTAAACTTGAGAGGGTGTGTGTTGGTTGTTGTGTGGTGGGTTTGTTTGTTTGGGTGGTTATGTTTTAAATGATGAGGGTGGTCAAGCACTGGAACAGCCTGGCCAGAGAAGTTGTGGAGTGTCTGTCCCTGAAGGTATTCAAAACCAAACTGGACATGGCACTGAGCATCCTGCTCTAGCTGATGCTGGCTTGAGCAGGTATCTTGGACTGGGTGATCCACAGAGGTCCCTTCCATCATAAACTTGTATGATTCTGTGAGTCCTCCACAGTATCAGAAGTTGAACACCTGCAATTTGTGACAAGATGGCATAAACAGCTTGTTGAAAACTCTGCAGCAAATGAATAGTCGCTGTGGCATGAAACTCAGGCTTCCCTAAAATATAATTCCAGGTCTTTCCATTTACAGGTTATAAATAAGTGTTGCCATCAAGTTTCATCCAAAACTCTTGAGAAAAAGGTATTTTACTGAAAAGTAGTATAACAAATACTGAAATGGGTGACTAGAATATTTTCTGAAAAGAGGTCCTACTTTCATAAAGATGCCTGAATTTTGGTGGTCTTGAGTCCAGCTTTGATGGGAGGAGGGATACCAGATAGTCTTATTTAGCTAGTGTATTGGCCTCTTACCAAATAGATCTGTAAGTACATGGTCTAATGCTTTACTCTTTCATCTGTATTTCATACTACACAATGATATGCGCAGACTGGCAGGGCTGTTGTCTTCTCCAAGAACTGGGAGTTCAGGATATTGCCTACTCTCTGTTCCTGCCTGGAGGAACCCAGCTGTATTCCAATGTCTTTATTGGCAGAGTAGTGCAGTTAGTGGTGGTATTCAAGCATAAGTGAGCTAGGAGACATTAATGGTAAAAAGTATGGCTGATGCACAATTAATATGTGCTGTGGTGTATTAACTTCCCTTTTTTTTTGTCTTTGCACAGCTTTGCTCAGTGTTTCTGACTGCCAGTGAAGTCTATTCTCTAGCTGCTCACTAGAGAAGGAAGTTCTGGTAGCCTCGCTCAGCTAGCAGGTATTAACTCAAGGACCAGTGCAGGCAATCTGATTCCTTGTGTTTGAACAGGATATGTACAGGATGTGGATCAAAAAACAGTGTAAAGATCAAGTGGGTTATAAGGTACTGTATACTGTGATGTGTACTTGCTGCGAAAGTCAATAAAATACTGACAGTGTTCTGGGAAACATAAAACAATGAAGTTCATGTTAATGGTGCTAAGATATGAAACAGATAGAAGCATGGTGCTCAGTTTGGGTTTGGGAAATTGATTTCCTCCACGCAACATTTATCATGAAAATTTCTGATGCAGTGGGGGGCTATTGCTGCAGCTGCCCTGGCTGACAAGGAGGGAAGCGCATCCTATTGCCAGCAGCAAGCTACTTGCATAGTCTTTGTGGTGTGCTTTTTTTTTTTTTTCTTAATTGGTGACTGTCAGTGTAGACAGAACCTGTATTTCTCTGTTTCCTAAGTTTTTAAAGAGTTGAAGCATCCTCTTCTCTATGTACCTACAGCAAATCCAAACTGAAGAGACCGCTCCTATGAAAAGCTTTTTCTTGTGACTTCATCCTCTCCCAGTAAGTTTTGCCCTTTTTTTTTTTTTTTTTTTTTTTTCCTGTCCTCTGATTGTCTCTTTCAGGTTCTTTTGGCTGTTGAGCTTTCCACACCAGCGAGTGAGCTTCTTAGAAAATAGATAGCTATGCAGAAGGACAAGGAAAATGGAGTACTTAAACCTGCTGATGACCTGTGTGAAGAACACATCAAAGCTTACCACTCTGATTGCTGTAATGCAAGGAAGCTGAATAAAAGGTTTTTTCAGTGCAGTTGTGATATTGGTATTCATCCTAGTGGTGCTTTCTGTTGCTCACACCTTATTTCTCTGAAGGGTACTGAGACTGATTTTCTTTGCGCTTACCTATGCTTTCATTTAGTCTGGGAGGCAGGAAGGACTTTGACAATTTCTAGCAACTTTATCCCAGCTTCTTCAGACTTAGCACAACTCAGGCTTATTTTGAAAAGTATGGTTTCCTTGAAGCACTAGGTGAACAATGACACAAAATCAGCATGGTAGATGTATAATTTCCCCTCTCGCCAGTGTGTGCTCTCGTATTCTAAATCTCTTCTTGCTACTTTTCTTTTTTAGCTAAATGAGCAAAATAAAATATTTTTTCTTAATATACTTGTCACTCCTTGCTTCTTTCATATGAATTCACTGGGTTGGTTTGTTTGTTTTTTCCTGAACCTTAGCTAAGAAGTTCCTTTGGGTCATATGTATATGAACCAGGGGATGTAGTTATGTTCAAAACTTTAAGTTAGGCAAAGTTATAGGAGGTGGGGTGAAAGAGTGGAATTCTCTCCAGATTCCTCTAACTGTTACTGGAAAGTCTATTTAGCTTGTTATATTTCTAGGGTGTGCACAGGCTTTACAACCTAAATGTATAATGAAGCTTTTGTAAAGCCTGCCAAACAAGTTGATGTAAACTAGCTTGTCTGTTATCACCTCTGCTTTTTATATGTGTCATTAAGCAACTGAACTTCCTCATATGCCTTGTAAATGTTGCAACAATTTTTCTTTTCATGTATTCACAAATACATACAAAGTAGTATACCTAAGGCAGGCTTCCTTCTTCAGGTGTATTTCCTGTTAAAGGTGTATTTCCCTCTAAAGTGTTTTTTTGTTTTTTTTTTTTTTATTGTGGGAGACATTAATTTTGCTTTGTAACTCGAATATCATCTGACAGCAAGCAAACTAAGTTTAAGGAAATATATGTTGATTTTTATGATCTAGTTGCAGTTAGTTCAGCAGTAAGTAACATTGAACAGCATTTGATATTGTGCCCTGAGACAACTCTATTGCATTGAATAATGGTACAGCTTCAGTTGTGTCATCAAATCGGCCAGTTAGAAGCTGACAATACCGCAACACATTTGTAGTGAAGTTCAGCTAAGTACAGTGATTCAACAGATGTGTCAGCCACAAAACTGTACTTGCCTTGTATGTGAGATGCCACTAGCTTGTGCTGCATTCTCTGTGTTTGAACACCTTTGAATTAGCAGGAAGAAAATATTCCTCTGGAAAAAATCTGACTATCAAATACAGTAAGATACAGTTAGATTTTATGAAAGATTTCTGTAGGGCTTTGCTTTAGTTGTTGTTTGACCCATTTATTACTGCTTCAGAATTCTCCTCGAAGGAGAATTTCTACAGCCTGTGGTGACATTTAATGCAGAAGGAAAAAAAATGCCATGTTGAATGTTTAGTTGAGTGCTTTTCCTGTAACAAGAATTTACCTTGTCTCTGCATATCTGACACCTGCATAGCTATTAAATATGTGCCTCTTGGCTTTTTGCATTCTTCTAGGCTTCTGAGGAGATAATATTATTTGTTATCTATATTGCATACAAATCTCTAAAGCTCTGCCTTCAAGGATAGTGCTGAAGCTTGTGGCTAAGATATGCTGTCAGATCTACTGTAGCTGGTCTTGTGTATTCATAGGCACTTAGAGGTAGGATGTCACCGCACTGCAATGGAAGCCTTAAATCAATCCTGCCCCATCATGTAGCAACTTGAAAAGAGTAGAAAATTCTCTTATTAGTATCATATAACGTCTGAACCCATGCCAGAAGTAGCTTGAACAGATTTACCATTTTATGAATGGAAATAAGCTTTTTCCAAGGTATGTAGAATGTCATATATGTTTAGAAGGAAAAACAAAATCTGAAGTCAGGCAGGAAATACTCCTGACTGCTTTGTTTCTGATTTTCATGCTTCTAGTTTGATATGCTGCTGGTACATTCTGGCTGCTAGTATAGTCTCTAACTACACTTCTGTTGGTACTATTTGGGAA
This sequence comes from Columba livia, assembly GCF_036013475.1. NCBI lineage: Eukaryota > Metazoa > Chordata > Aves > Columbiformes > Columbidae > Columba > Columba livia. Next base: position 74,771,779 of record NC_088603.1, on the reverse strand, counting down.
CTGGGATACAACACCTGACTGTTTAGGCTGCTGCTTGTCAAATGCAGACATGCTGTCATGGATGATGGTTTTGCTTGCTTGCTTTTTTTTTTTTCTCCTAACATTTGTTTCATGCATCCAGGATCTCTTTAGATGCATTAGCAATGTCTGGCTTCTCCAGTGGTACTGGTGGTGACCACCCTAGCTTCCTCTTGATTGTGATTTCTCTTTTAGAAAGATAAAGAACAGCCACTCTGTCTTTGGCTGCTGGTTGGTGTTCTGGTTGCCTTTAGCACCGATATCGCTCTCTACCAGCATAAGCATTACTATGGAGCAGGTTTGGTTTTGAAATGCTGAAATTTCTGGCTACGCTTTCTGGACTTCATACAACTAAATAATTGTGGTTTCCATGTCAGTGTAACTTTTCCTATGATTACACAGTAGTAGTCTGTCAGTGTATCCCTGCCAAAGTTAGCATGCTGTTTGCCTCTGAAATTAAAACGCCATTAAAATCCTACAAGATCTATAGTATAAAAGGGACAGAGGTTTTTAGACCTGCATACAAAATATTATATTCTTTCATGCTTTAGGTGGTTTGTGCATGCCAGTGGATTTGTGAGGTGTGTGTGTTTCATGAGAATGCTTAAGACAAAACTCAAAAGCAGCATTCCTGGTGCTGAATTCGCTGTTACTGGTCAAGTGGCGCTTTCCTGAAGCCCAAGCCTGGTCTGTACTGGCAGAACTTTATAGAATCTTTGTTTACAAGTTGTGGGTTCCTCCCCCAAAATGCTTGCAGTGATGCTGGGCAGGGCAAGAGCCTTTTCAGAATCTGTCTGGCCTTGGAACAGCAGCAGGGCTCTGTGGTTGTAGGTCTGCAGGCTCAATTGCATACATCTTTTTATTTTTGAAAGTGAAACAAGGTTGGAGAATTGTTCTTGAAGATGTGAAAGCAACGAAGTCATATAGACTAAGAATTAAACTTCAATTTATGCCCTTGCCAGCCTGTTTTAGGGAAATAGTTGTACTCTCAACTGATCTGAGACTGAAAATATGTAACTGTGTGTTTTTGCTTCATGTCTTTGATTTCTTAAAATTTTGAAGGTCACCTGATTTGTGTTAAATGTTCTTATATTCTTATTACAGCTCTTTCTAGTTGAATATATAGTGCAACTGTTTCAGTCCTTTTTTTGCATTATACAATTAGAAGATTTTTTTTGCTAATTTGAGTTCTTCATTATTTAAGAAGAAAACAGGAGTCCTAATGCTGACCAAAATGATACTTGTTGCATTTCTGTTCTTAACAGTTGGTAGTTTCCTTGTACTTTCATACTCCTGCAGTTATTGTGCATCGTTATTTAGTTGTGTTATTAAAAACACCTTTGTGGTAATGCATTATTATGCTGCAATTTTTTTATTTGTGAAGTGTAGATAGAATTTACATTATCTGTTGCTTTTCTTGTTTAACCAGAATGAGAGATCAGACTTGCTTCAAATGGGGACATAACTTGGATGTGGAAACACTGACTGCTAATTCTTTTTTACAGTACAATTTAGCTCTGTCACACACAAGCTACAAGTTTCAGTCATATGCTAGGATCTCACATCTATCTATTTTCTTGTTTGATTGAAGGGAAGTATAGCACAGACTTGTCTTAAAGGCTGTGTCTCTGCTCAATTTGCCTACTAATGTTCCCTAGGTAATAATGCTATATTGATTTTGATAAACTGAATGAACTGTAAAGTAATGGTTTAAGTTTCTGCTGGTACATGTTCTTAATGTGAAGGTATGCAAAGCAGGAAATATGAGAGTGTGCACATGCATTTGAATTTTACAATTTCCCCATAATTTAATGTTGTAATTAGTACTTACAGTGGTGGACACAGCTTACTCTTGATACTGAGTAGGTTGAGTTTCTCTTGCAAATACTTGCTGTGATTTCAAAATGTGATGGTCAACTTTCACTAATTAATTAAGTCCTTTCACTTCCTTTATTGAGCCCATGTTACTGTTGATGCCTTCTGTTATCTCAGGTGGGAACCTTCTTGCTTAACTGTGTCTACACCTGGGAGGTTGACTAGGCAGCTGTCTAGGTGAGTGAGAACCCTCTCTCTGATGAAGAAATTGCAGGCCGACTTGAAAAACTGCAGGTGCCTGCCTTAGGATAAGAAGACTGGTGTTATGAATCGCACGGCTATACAGATGTCTGCTCTGCTGACTGTGAAAGGTCCTTAGGGTGGCTGTCTGATGGTTATGGTTGTGTTGTCCTGAGTAGCACTTAATCTTGCAATGAGGAAACATTTATCTGGAGCACTCTAGGATAAGCAAAGATGACAGGATTTGATTACTGGTGTTGTTTCTTCTTCCTAGTAAGAAGAGCTTATTGTATGGTAAATACGTGTATCTGCAATTAAAAAGACTGAGTGCTTTTACAGGTCTTGCTGCTGTGAGACTGCTGCTTCGGAGCTGATCTGAAGAGGAACAGTGCTCCCATATCACTACCTGCCTGCTGAGCACCCTCCAAGCACCACTGCAGTGGCCCTGTCACCTCTGTCTCAATCCCCAGTCCTATGGTCTTTCTGTTTGAGGGACCAGTTGGTGTGTTTGATTTCTGCCTTGCTTGGCCTCAGTGATGTCTTACGTTGCTCTATATCATGTGTGTGCTGTGACTTTGGTGTTAAACTGTGCTTCCAGCCAAAAATGTGATGGGTTTACTTCTGAAACTCTCCAGAGAGTTGAGGTATTTTTGTCTATTGGTTCACTGAAACTGTGGCATTTCAGTGTAAACTTAAGATATTCATGATTCCCTCGTAAAACTTCCCTATAATTACTTACAAATGTTGGCACCTACTGTATGGCTTGTGTGTTGAATGACAGGATGGGGCCAGTTTATAGCTATGGATGGTAGGAAAAGGGAAAGGGTGGCCAAAAATCAATTAAAGAGAGATTATTTTGAAGGAAGTACAAGCCCACACTTCTAATGAAGGTCTAAAATCTTGTGAGTAATTCGGTGTTCACCAGTTTGATCCTGAGTAGTTCTTGAGTTTCAGTGGGGGTGGTTTTGATGTTTTTTTTTTTTTTAAGTGCTTTCTCTGAGAGAATTTCAACATATGAGAATGGCTTTGGTTTCCTTGCTTGAAGAATCTGAAATGGCACCTTTTCAAACATAAATCTCTTAAAGCCATTCTGTGTTTAAGCAAATGGTGGCCAAGTTGCAAAGATCTATAGCTGTGAAATGCATATTAGCACACATTTTCTTTCGTATACCTCTAATTCTTGAAGAATGTATGCCAAAACAGAAAAATCACACACTCTTATTTCTCAGTTTCTAGCCCTCTACCAAGTTTCTGTCCTGTGGTGTTTACCAAACTGTCTTTTAAGGTGTGCTCCTATTTGGCAATGATTGTATACAAAAACAACTTGCAAATTCTAGATCTTGCTATTTGGAGATTATGTATTAAAATATAGTTGACTCTTGCGTTTTTACCCAGTGAAAACAAACTGTGCTCCCTATGGATACAGGCGCGACATGCTTGCTTCTGCTGAAAGCCGTTTTTACAGCTGGGTGTTAAAGTCATGAAAATCAAACTGCTGACACAGCCTTAACCGTAGTGCCACAAGTAGTGCCTCTTTGGTTTTGTGTGACAGTTTCATTGGTACTATTAATAGCTGGCTCCTTACAGGTGTTCATATATAATAACTCTTATAAGACAACACTTGGTAAGTTTTCAAATGAATCACGTTAATTCCAGGACTAATTTTTGCTGAGAGACCTTTTGACTCTCTTTCCTTTTGAGGTTTTTTGTCATAAAAATCCATATGTTGAAAATGTTCATTGCTTTGAATTCTTCAAGTGCAGCTTTGTGCTGGGGAGGAAAGCAGATAGACTGGCTTGCCTGTGGTAGTGGGCAGCCTCACTTGACCTGATATTTCTGTTGTCAGTCTCTTTGGAAAAAAAATACCAATATATTTCTGTTTTGCTGGTCTGCCATTGCTGCTCTCATGGCAGGACAGCATAGGAGGTGTAGCTGCAGCATTACCTTCTTCAAGGGAACAGCAGACATGTCAGAACTGTGAAGAAAAACCTGTACACTTCTGTTTCAGACACCGGCAAGGAGAACTGAATACAGTAGTAAAGGCTTTCCTCAGCTGCTGCAGGGTGTGCATGTGGACATGCTTTTAGCAGAGCAGATGACAGAAGGCAGCTTTCCTCTTCTAGGGCTTTTTGTTGTTCCCCCTTGGGTCTGGTCTATGTGGTGGGGTTAGGCAGGACAAAGGAATCACTGTATAGAACGTGAATCTGGAACAGTTTAGGTGGCTATAGTCACTCCTCAGACAGCTTGGTGAAACACTCTATGGAATGAACTGTAAAACCTTTTTTTTTTTTTTTCCCTTGTATGGTTATTGTGGAGCCCCTTTTTAAAGCAGCTGAGCATTGGCATGTTGCCCCCACCAGGTTTTGCCGGTTAATGCAATAATACACCAGGACATAATTATCTCGACCTCTGGAGAAACTGAACTGAGAGTAACTTGTTTCAAAAGTGAGCAATTTTCTGTGTGTGGCTCCTGGCATCTATAAAGCAAACAAGTCTTTGTTCAACTCCAGTTATAACTGTTCTGGGAGTGCTGTTGAAACATGGCTAGCAAACATGGTACAGTACAGATCTTTCTATGCTTATCTTCCTCCCTGGTCTGTACCTGAGCTTACTGACATCTGAAAAATGTATGTGAGGCTTATTTGCAAGTGATAATGCTTTAATGTGGATTTCAAAGATGCATCAGATACTGTAGCATGCACGTGCATAATTGCACTTGAAAATAGTTTAGGTAATGAAGTATTTGATCTGGATTTAGCTGAAGGTTGTTATTAGGTTTTTAAGATATTTTGTAGGAGGAATGGCTTAATTAGCATGGAGACCAGCCTTGCAGAACTAACACTTCTAGCATACTGCTGTCTTTGTTAATACATTTAGCCACACTTAGTTCATTAATTACATGGTAAAAAGGCTGAGTAATCCAGTGGAAAATGTTGTTGAGGAGGTGAGGGGAAACTAGAGAATGAGGAGGAGAAATCCTAAAGGTATAGTTTCTGGTTATATCTTCTGGTTCAGTTTGTTCCAGGTTGTTGCTGTCAAGCTCAGCAAAGCCAAAATCCTCTGCTACTGAGAGAAAGATGTCACAGAAGCACCCCAAAAGTCAATTTAGGCAGACAACCAGCTCCAAATAGACTTTATTCTAGCCAGAAAAGTCTATCAAATAAACTTACTAAAAACAGGGTTTATACAAATTATCTAGCATTCTGACAGCTCAAAACACAGATTCTGATACCAGTTGAGGAGATTATTGAGGTACATCCACATAAGAATAATGACGATCCACAGTGTGCGTGCATTCACTCACAAGAAACAAAACCAGAGGGTACTCAGAAGAAATAATGGCTTGCCTGGATTAGGCAAGGGTTCTCACTCAAGGATACATCCAGTAGAAGAAAACAACTACTCACCACAGGAGGAGGCGAGGTGCTCAATCACAGGGAGTCTCCTTAGACAGTGTCTCAGTCTAAGGGGAGGGAGCTGCAGTTCACAATACCACTGCTCTGAGAAGACCACTCACAGGGGGTCTTTGGTGAGGATCCCATTTTAAAGCCTGGTCAGATCTGGCTGTGGGCATTACAACATGGTCCAGAAGCTTCTCTGGGCACCTCCTTTGTTGAGGATCCTGTCAATTGACTGAGGGTCCCACCCCTCCTGCCCCCCAGCCTGGTGGAGGTGAAGTCACCCTGCCCCCAAGTGTGGGAACAGTATGACTGTCAGCACCACCCTAGGTGTGTATGTGGGGACAGGGACAGTGGGGCACAAAAGGTGTTAAAGAGCCATCAGGTACCTTATTGAAGGCTCTGGATCTCATCTGGGATGTGCAACTGCCACAACAGAATATGCAAGAGAGTTTCTAGAGGCAGGGAGAGGAAGATAACGTTTAATGCTGGAGGTTGCTATTAAATGAAGAGCTAGGAAAAGATGAGGACTACTGAAAATTGATCGAGCTGAAAAACCTACTATTGGGGTTTTTTGGTTGACGTTAGGTTTGGATGACCTGTCTGGCCACACAGGTACTAGTGCTGGGGAAAACAGTAGAAATATATAGCTAGCAATGGGAATGGAGGGTAAAGGTGAGATGGTGCCTTTCAGTGGAAGCATACGTGAGTGAAACTGCATCTGTTCATGAACAGGAAGTATTTTTCAAGGAAGCTTGCTTATGGGTTGCGTTTTGGTTCTTAGGAAAGTTGTTGCCAGAATCACTGTCATTGAGCAGCTGTAGCTGCCACCGTGTCCTCCCTCCCTGTCCAACCTTTCAGAAAAACTGATGGTTAACTTTAGAGCTGTTGTCAGCCCCTCAGCTTCCCAGTTTGAGTAGGAAGGGAGAAAACCTCCTCAACGAGCAGTCTTCTCTCTATATCTAGAGTTATGAAGTATGTGTCTTTCTAAACAGAATTTCACTGTGTCACAGCTGGTGTGCTATGTGGTGATGCAGTACTGGGTAATGAGCAAAGTAATTGATGGTGCTTCTATCCGTCCTACTCTGGGACTTGAAGTTGCCAGTTTATTCCCAGACTAGAGTTTTTTGCATATTTGAAAAAAGCCACATTGTTGGCCAACAGTTTTGTTCTTTTCTATTATGATTTAGTGTTTTCCAGATATTTAGAGATTTACTTACTACTTCCATGCATAAGGAACTGTGGAACCGCTGCATCAAAGGGTAGTTTCAGGAGCTGATAAGGTTTCTGTTCAAGCAGAAAACTTATCTTGAAATAATATATCAAATCATCCACTGAATGTTACCTTTCGAAAATTTTGTATGTATCTTATTAATCTGGACACAAAATAGGTTGTTGGAGAAGAAATGTATTGCTTTGGCTTAGTGGCAGCAATTTTTAAATATCTTGGACCCGGACGAAGAATAGAAGTATGTGTTTATTTTTTGGCAAAAAGTATATTCACTTTGGTTCTTGTGGAAAATAAATGTTATAAAGATTCTGGTTATGTTGTCTTCACAAAGACACAAAACTTAGTTTCCTTTATTCTTACATATGCTTGGAGTATTTTCAGTTTTCTTATGCATTTTATTTCTTCAAGTTTTGCAGTGCTGGTATATGGACTTTCAGGCTCATCAGATGAACAGGGCTATTTTTCTGGTGAGGCTCATTGAGAAGAGTTTGCTTATGGCTAGCTGGTGTGACAATTGAGGATAATAAAATATAGTACTTTATAATATGGCAGATCTAGAGATGTGTGGTCCTTCTTGGAGCTGGCTGGCATTTGCTCTGTTGGACACAGGGGAAGCTTCTAGCAGCTTCTTACACAAGCCACTCCTGAAGCCCCCTTGCTACTGAAACCTTGCCATGCAAGCACAATACACTGGGGTTAAACAGGAAACTTAAGCAATGGGTTGTATGGAATATTTGGAATACAGAAGGATTCCAGGCATGTTTTCACACGCTGGTTTGCCAAGGTTTCTTAGTTTTTACTTGCAGTGTGTCCTACAGTCTGGATTTCTCATGGATAAATAATTCAGTTCTAAGAACTGTGCCATTGCTACTGATGTGCAGCAATGCACAAGAAGTGGTTTTGTGATTACTGTTGTTTTTTCGCAACCTTAGCTTCATTGCAGACAACTTTCTTCAAGGAATTAGACTCAAGAAGCTCTTGACCATGGAGAAATGCTGGCTTCCTTACTATTCAGGAAACTGATGAAGGTACAAGTATAATTGTATTTGTTTTCCTTTTTCTGTATGTGAAGAAGATTAAATTTTGGTCTTTGAGAGGAGAATAGCCTGCGGAATGCTAATTCTGCTGTTAAAAGTGTGCAGTTTTATACTTGGAGTTAGTGTTTTGTTGCCATTTGAATTTGACAGTATGAGAACATCTTGTTAGCCATTAATTTCAAAAACAAACCCCTGAAATTCTGTATGGCTTGTCACTGTGGAGTCATATATGTCTCTGTCATGTGGATAGCCTATATGTTTAAATTCATCTTTTAAAAAAACATTTTGATTTGACATGACTGAAGCTATCCAATGCTCTGTTTTGACTGAAGTTTAAAATGCAGCAGAAGTCTTTCAATCAGAAAGCTGTCTGAGGTTGTGACAATTTTTTTTATTGCTAGGCAATGACTCACTGTGATTTCTAAAGGACTCAGAAAATGAAACGGACATTGTTTGTCACAATTCAAGTACAGAGGGTCTGTAAGCACCATGTGTGCTACAGTGGTATCTTCTTTCTCTCATGTGTGGGTATATTATGGCAAATACAGTCTTTGTGCTGTAGCAAGGTGACTGTCATCTTGTGTATTGGGGTTCTTAGTAGTGACCTTTTCAGTTTTGAACATAAATGTGTTGGAAATGTTGGATTTTTCCCAAGAGTTTTAAATGTGGGCTACTGTTGTTAAGTATCTTCATATTTTTGAGACTGCAACATTGCTTATTCTTACATATCATAAACATGGAGAACAGTAAGACTTCAGTTTTGATGTTATTAAGCTTGGAAGTTACTCTCTAAAATGTTTCAATAGAAACCCTGAGCATGTTCAATAAATATTTCAATGATGCTTGTATGTAATTATCAAAAGAACAAAAATCCTGTACAAAATAATATATGCATATATTATGGTCAGCAGAAGAGCAGAAAAGCACTGAAATTCTTTATCTGTCTCTAGAAGTTGAGGACCCTCTTTTCTGGCAACTTCCAGCTGAGGTGAAAAAGAAAGCGAGAGAAAGAGCAAGGATTTCTTCCTCAATAAGGTGGATATTGCATCCAGCTAAGGATCTTCCCCTCAGCTTGCATGTTCATTTATTTTTCGCATCTTCTCAGCAATGAGGCAGGCATTAAATGTATCTTGATGCACACTTTCATTTCACTCATTTTCTGCGAAAAGAAATCATAGTCTCTGTCAAACCCCTCTCTAAGGTTCCTGGAGAGCTCTGGTCAGGGAGACAGTCATGGCTTGTGGGAGTGATCTGAGGGGTCTTTCTCCCTTACATGTTATCTTCTGGTATCTGTTTCCCATGATGCTGTAGCCCATGGTATTGTTGGGGTTGCAAATACAATACTTTGTGCCAGAGCACTATGATAGGACAAGTGCCCATTGCAAAAATCTGTCTGAAACGTACCCTGCCAGAAGCGGATGGAGCTGCGTTGCTCTATTTTGGCTACTGGCCTAATGCAAACTGGGAGGCTGGAGGGAGCCCACAGGGATCTGCCTTGACTTAAGCATGAGGCATGGACTTGGACATACTTGTAGGTGATGCCATCTTCCAGTTGAAGTGTTGAGCTGTCAGCTTAGTAACAAAATAAAATCTTACTTTTCTAGGTTAAATTTGGTGTATGTGGTGGCCATTGGTTATTTCACTGTAACTGTGTGCAGATGAAGGCAGGGATTTGAACCCCTCCTGCCAATTGCTGAAAGTTGACAAATGTGAACTAGAGAACTCATACACTAATCAAAAAGGTGTCAGTCAAAACTGTTTTGTTTTAACTGAGCACAGATTTTAGCCACACAAATATTTGAGGGCCCCAAACTGCTACAGGCATTTCTACCCTAAATGAAATGAGGTGTGTGTACAGGTGTTGAATCAGTTTTGATACTGTTCAGAAATTTCTTTTAGATTTATAATGTTGAATCAAGTGACTGCAGTATGTTGAATGTGTGTAAGACTTTGTTTAACCACAGAAAATGCCTTTTCTCTAAATCTTGATTCTCAGTTTGACTGAGATTGAAAACTCCCCACTAAACTAATAAACTTGAGCAGCTTTTTAATAGGAAATGATCTCAGTGCTTTAATTGTAATTAAGATGACATCTTAAATACCAAATTGTATATATATATGTTAAGATTACTGATAATTTTTCGCTTTCAGTAAGAATCAAAATTCTAGATATTTAGACTTACAGCAAGCTTTTTTTTTTTTTGTGGGAAGGGAGCTTCATGTAAAGGCTTTCTTAAATTAGATATTAAGTGATTCTTACACATATGGTGTACAAACTGAGCTATATGTTAGTTCTCCCTCAACAATGTTTTTTACCTTATAAATGTCATAGGAGTCTTCTCAAAAGCCAATAAACTGAGTCTGCCTTGTGAACCATGTGAAAACATAGTTAAGAACTAAAAAGGCATAAGAAGAATATAACAGGTTAAGTAATCTGCTGACATCAGGTAATATCTTTAGGGTAATGGAAAACTGGCTATTTTCAGTTTCGTTCTCATTTGAAAGGCTAGTGATTTTCAAAATCAGTTAAATGTATTTGTGAGCATGGTAACCTGCCCCAGATACGGCGTGCTCTAAGTGCAAGGACTCTAGCAGAAGAGCTGCATGATCAATAAGTTAACAAAGAGAGAAACGGGAGGATTTTTTTTGCTTTGACAGAGAATTGACTCTGGTTTTATTAAAAATAACCCTAAAACTTTTATCCATCTCTGGTGGACGTTTCTGCCAGCTGTTACTGAAGCTGGTGTGCCCCTGACTCATTAGGCTGTGCAGCTGAGGCTGCTGTGCTTGCCGGAAAGCAGGGCATTTATGATCAAGTTCCTGTTATTGACTGGCTCTAGAGAAAATGCCAAATTCCACCAAACATAATACAGTAGGTTCACTGTGGGAGACTTCTGCGAACACTGTTTTTACATTTTTAGGCTGGGATTTTTATTTTTCTATTTCTAGGGTTATGTTCTTGACACTATTTTTCCAGACTCTTCAGCAAGTTTTGTAAGAAAATTACCAACCTTAACAAAATGTCTTAACAGGCCTGGGTAGTGTGGAACAAGAAAATCATTTGCAAGTCTTTTTGTAGTTGCATTGTGAGATATGTGAGCTCTTTTTTTGCCCCCCCCCCCCTTTTTTTTTTTCTTTTTAATACACTGAAGATGTATAAGCTGACTGGCTTATTTGGGCTTGGTTTTGGTAATACTGGTGAAATTTTAGAGAGATGATCTGCAATATAATCAAAACACAGTAGAAGAGCAAATTACATTTGCTGCAGCTTTGTAACATTAATTTACCACAGTTTATAAGAATAATTTAAACATGAATTCATGGATGAGCAAAACCACACTTATTTTAATCTTAAAGATAAAACCTGTGGCTTTTTAGAAAGTGGTGATGGCTTCCTTCATTTGAATACTTTCCCACAGTATGGCATTAATATGAATTTACTGTAGTCTTTTTTCCTGTATTGGGTGCTTTGTAGCTCATTCACCAGATGATGTTTAGTTTAATTTTTCTTTGAGTACTACTTTGAAATCCCTTAGAGCTGGAATTTTTCCTGAGTGATTTAAATATGTGTTTCATTCAAAGCTTTTCCATATGAGAGCAGTTGATAGTTGTGATGAACTGGGGGTCCCGTCATGGGCAAAGGTGGCTCTGTTTATGGACATAGTTTCTTCCATATATAAATGTCAACATGTCCTCCTGTGCTGCCTATACCTTACTTTTTCCTTATCCACACAGTGGGTATTTGGGAGGTAAACTGGAATATCTGTTCCTTAAAAACTGGGCTGTATATTGACCTGAATCACAGTTGCAATCATGCAGTTAGGGGCCTTGGGTTTTAAGTTGTACACTTAATCTTCTTGGGTTTTGTTGTTATTTCTGTATTCATCAGTCCTTTAGAATACAAGTTAGTTTTTCAACCTGCGCACCATGAAAAATGCTGGCTATTAAATATAGGTTGTAGACTACCTTTGGTATTACTTTTCCTAGCCAGGACAATGTTACTCTTTTTTAACAGTGTTAATATATATACTAGGTTTTTTGTTTTGTTTTTTTTTTTTTTTTAGTATTATGAATTAATACTTGTTTGTGTGTTTACTGCATGATAATATTTTCCTGTGGCTGGGGCCAACCAGGACTTAGTTAAAATAAACTAAGCACTAACAGTTGGAAACCTTTTTGCTTATGTTGAACTCTCCTGGGGGAGAGGAATTAAGATATGATTTCCAGCTCTGGAGCTGGGCTACAACCAAAGACAACAGAAAGGGAAGGTACCAACTCTTGGGCAATCACCAGTGGTTTTAAGTGTGATGGGCAGGGGCTTCTTCCGTGTCTTGCTTCCTTCTCTGCTACTTTTAAAGGTGTTCAGAGTGGAAATCTTCCTGCCATCAAGTGAAAGATCTCTTTAGTCATGTTTTAGAGACTGGAAAACTTGTTTTTCTTCCAGATTTTCTATTTAAAGTTGCTCTTAGCTTTGAAAGAACTTGTTATTCAATTTAACAACTTTAATAAATTCAAGTGAAGAAAATATTAAATGTGCACCTGCTGAAGAAGCTGCTGTTGTGAGAGATTTCAGTAGTGTCATCCTAGCTGTATGGCCAGCAGCTTCTTCCAGTTTGGGGATTTCCTAGTCTTTCAAATATATAGCAAAAATGCACCGCTTTAATTTTTGCAAACTTTAGTCTGTGGTAGTGCAAGTAATTTTTAAGGGCTTTAATTATGTGGAAACACTTCGGTACATATGTTTAAATTGTGTTAAAATCAAGCTTAAAAAAAACCCTACAAATGTATCTGCCTTGGATAAAATGTGAAATCTAGAACATGGGGTTTTTAATTCTTCAGAAAAATTATTATTTTTTTTTAAATTAGCTATAAGGTATGTGCATTTTGGGGGGGGGGGGAGGGCGGGTAGGGCACGAAATTAAGGCTGTAAATGGTTAGCTTTATCTTCTGTTGAACAAGTCACTTACTCTACCTTAGCCAGCCTCTGCATTTTGTTTTCCTGCTGTCCATGGCTCACACTCTAATGAGAGGTGTGTCCTACAGCCAGCAGCCTGCAGGAATTAAAGCAAATTAGTTATTCAAGCGGGGTCATCTTTGAAGCTGAATCCCCACACCAGAGCTGTTACGAATATCTCTACATAACACCATACAACATTCTCTCCCGACTTTTTCCTGCCATGTTGTGTGTGTTTATTTTCCTCAGGAATAGTCAATACCCACATCTCCCTCAAGCAAGAGGCAAACAAAACTTAGTGTGGAAAATGTCACCTTGAGCTGTTTAAGCTTGGCTAGCTTATCTGTAACTAAAGAGAAGTCTTTTAATGGCAGGTGTCTGGTACTCTCAATTATAGTCTTGTTCACAGTCTGCTGTATGTATTTGGAAAACACTAAAGTAAAGTGAAACAAATTAGGGGTTCAACCACCTGTTCAGTCCTATGGGAGAAACGCTGTAGGTCCAGGTGGCTGGGTAACACTTTCCTTAAAAAAAGAGAGATTAAGTTGTTATAATTAAATAGTTACAATGATAGTAGATGTTTTAGGGTAGAAGTTTTAGTATAAATGTACAAATCTTTAAGAAAGTATTTGTAGTGTCTTTTTGCTTTTTTTTTTTTTTAGAACACTTTTATCTAATAAAATAGTTTGATTTGAGGAAGTAGCTCAGCCAAGATGTTGACTAAATGACTTAAATTACTGAGATTGGTGATGTACAACACCTGAAGCTGACAGTGTACAGATCAGTGTACTAGAGTTATGAAATCATTAGAAATATAATAGCAGAGCTACCAAAATATTAGTAACTTAATTCCCCTGGGAAAAAAAAATGATTGAATTCCAGGTTGTAATTTAATCAAATGACCTGGAAATTGTAATGGTTTTCTTCATCTTGCAATTTTGATAAAGCCGAGGAACTTCCTATGGACAATTTGTGAAACATCCTAGAGAATGTCATCAGTGCTAGAAAGCTGTTTTTAAAAGTTCATAAAAACTAATTTTGAGTTTGACTCTTAATCTCAACCAGAAGCTGGAGTTTTAAGAGTTGCAAAGGTGTAAATTTCATTTAAATAATTCTTAGTTTAGAAACAAACTTGTGTAAACTTTTCTGTTGTCTGAAAGGAATTCTAGACCCATTTTAAAAAAAGAGACCTTCCAATTTTACTTGAATGTGTTACGTTCTTTATAGAAGATTAGTGCAACAGAACAAGGTAATACTGATAAATACAGATAAAAATATTGTTATGTAAAGCTTGTGACAGGACTGTAATAGTAATTTTGTTTCCTGCAGTGAGGTTTCTTGCTTTGCATGACAGAACCTTTTCCAAGATTTTATTTGGGTCACAGTTGTTCATCAAACCAACTTGTAACCTTTAATCTAGCGCCTGGAAAGAGGGAATTGAGGGCTTTGTCCTTATGTCTTGTTATTTGCTTTGACAATAAGACTTCTGAATAGTTTTAGTAAGACAAAACATAAAATGGTAATAAAATAGCAGAATGCATGTAACTTGTTTGGTATATTATAAAGACTTGTAAATTAAAGCTAGATGGCTCCAACTTTAAAAAGGGATTTGTTTTCTCTGGAAGTGCTATTATAGTTATCTAGACTGATTTTCTGTTATGAGTTGTTAGCAGAAGCATGAACTATAATAGTGAAATAAGTAGATGCCAGCATGGCACAAGGAATATGATTTCACTCAAAACTTCTGTACAGAAACAGATGGCAGCATATAGGCAGGTGTTCATAGAAAAACTTTTAATTAACTTCTAGGTGCAAACTCAAGAATATAACATGGTGGACTTTTACAGTGTGATCAAGCATCAAGTGAACAGTCTGTTGCCTTGCCATTAACTGTTACTTTTTCAGCCTTACCTGGGAATGAATGTCCCTGGTATGCTGGTTACTGTTTGCTGCTTGGTTTCCATTATTTGTGCTCTCAGTTGTGATATGATAGTGCAACACAATGCAGACTGTTGCAAATAGATTTATTTAATCTAGAAGTCTTGCAGAATTATAAATTGCAAGCTCTTAATAAGCAAAGCATGGAACAGGATCCTAATGAGATAATATAGGTAATACTTAAAAACTGATTCAAATCTTTAATTTTTTTCCTGATTTAAATTTGATCCTGTAAGTCAAGAATTCAACTGACTTTGATTACTGCTTTGAGTCACACAGTATAAAAACTTGAACATCATTGTGTAGGTTGAACTAAGTTTTGTATTTCTTTCAATAATACCAAACTATTGTCACTGTCTTGTGTTGAAATAATGTCTTGAAGGGAGTTATTGACAACATTTAACAGAATACAGCATTGGAGGATAAAGAGTTTTGAAAAGCAGAGGGTAGTTTTGAAGAGAAGGCTCACTTATGTGTGTTAAAAGGAAAGCAACTTGCAGAATGAAATACGAGATAGGCTTCTACAATTTTACATTTTCTTGCAGTTTTTTTGTATCAAGAAAAGATCTCTTTTGTGCTTGTCCCTTAAGGTTTTTAACAAGTTGTGTATTTTTCAATATAACGGGATGAGAAATTGGGTGATGTGGCATTATTCAGATCCCCACATCTTTTTTCATTTTACTTTATCCCAGAGGTCCATTTTCAGCTTGGAAACACTTTGTACTGAATTTAAAACAGAGTGAAAGTACTATTTTCGGTTTCACAGACGTTGAAAGACTCCAGTTATGCCAAAAAATTGGCGGGGGATGGAGGCCACCTTCAGAAGTCCTAAAGCATAAGAAGTCTAGTATTTTTTAATTGTGTGTTTTTCTCTTGCGTGTGTCTGTATGCAGGGGACTTATGGAAAGAGAGCTCTGTCCCTTACTAGTGAGTGTGAGTCTTAAAAGCATCTAAATTACCAAGAGCAGTGATCAGCATGAACTACTCTGTAGCCTTATTCACAATTCTTCTTTACTTTGGATATTGTACCACTATGCATCATCACTTTGGTTCGTGAATGTACGTGTAATATACTGGACTCTGGAATTTTGTCACAGTTAAAGTACAGATAATGTGAAGCTATTATTAGTAAAGACCCGTCACAGAACAGTTTAACCTTTCTCTTTTACTGCCTCAAGGAGAAATTAACCCTTCTGAACATCTTCAAGTTCATCCTGCTGAACTCAGTAATTTGTTCTTCTGCTCTATGAGGGAATGCACTTCCTGTCCTGTACTTCCACGAAAGTGGGAGATCTCTTAGGCTCTAAACATGTTTTGACTTGTTAGGAGTTATTTTCTCCTGGTAACTGAGCATTTAGCAGTTTTTTTGAGGTAACAGGTACTCTGTAATTAAAACAGCAAAAGTGGTATTTTCTTTTTCAAGTGTTTCGAGAGACTTGTGGTCTTTGAATGAAAGCACTTAGAATAAATCCATCATAATGAAATATTCTCTGTGCTGAGAAGGAAAACTTGATGTGATTACAAAAAAAGCTTTTTTTCTTAATGCTTTTTTAATAGATCTTGATCTTCAGTACTCTTACAGTTACCTTTCATATGCTTACAATTACAGGCCTTTAAATAAAAACCATAGCTTTTGAATTTGAGCTCAGTGGTGGATATGAAGTTCTTTATGGTTGTTACAAATACTGTTCCTGTTATGTTTAAAATGTATACTCAGCACCCATTACTTGGTTTTGTAGCATGTCCATTTTAGTATGCCTCTTCCTACATGCCTGAGAAATTCCTGTGAACTATGGGAATTTAGAGCCTGCTAGAACAGGGAACGTCCAGCAGATTGAATTTGCTGAATGTCATTAGGAAGGATGGGACTTTTGCAATCCACACAGTCTGCAAGGTCACTTTACTCACAGATCTATACAGACTGATGCTACAATTACTTATTACAGAGGATCTACACAGAAGGAATGTATCATTATATATTGAGGAGATGCAGCACTGTGGTAAGATTTTTTTTTTTTTTTTTTTTGATGGTAGTCTAAAAAGATGAGCTCCTAGGTGTGCTTGTGGCTAGTTGTTCCATTTAGCCTTTAAATGCTATTGTAGTGTGTTCATCTCGAAGTTACTCCAAGAAGTGCCAACTTTAAATCACAGAAACATCTATTACAGCATCTCATTAGTCTGTGGTTACATATGCACTAGGACTTGGGTTAAAACTGGAGAGCTTTTAAATGTGAATCAAACTTCA
This sequence comes from Columba livia, assembly GCF_036013475.1. Lineage (NCBI taxonomy): Eukaryota > Metazoa > Chordata > Aves > Columbiformes > Columbidae > Columba > Columba livia. The sequence continues at coordinate 74,754,903 of NC_088603.1, read as the reverse complement.
TTAAACCACAAAGAATGGTGTGGGTGGTAGCATCAGCTGTATTTTTATGCTGAAGTGTTTTTGCTTGTGTTGTGATCTATCTTGTATGGAGTCTGCAAACTGGAATTTGGTGGTTCCCATCTGATGAAGTGGAGGCATCTTTGTAGGCATCTGAAATCGTAAGATATAGCTAGCCATTTACTTCTTGTCTTCCTAATGAAACTTGCAATTTGATACTCATCTCTGACCAAAGTACCTCTGAAACAAGTTTTCACACAATTGTCGAAGTTATTTTGCTTGTACTAGTTGCTCTGATTAAACAAGTAAATATTGTTTCATGGTTGTCTATAAAGGCTGTACACAAAAGTGTTGATATAGCCATAGTGAGTTGTATAGCTTTGAAACTTAGTCCTTCAATGGAAAATTTATTGGAGAGAGTTGTTAATTATTAAACTTCTTTAGGAGTAAACTAAACTTACGCTATTTGTATATTCTGAGACAGGGAAAAATCTTGCTGCCCACCTATTAGGGTACCCACCTGAGCTATTATGGGTGATAGTTTGTATTCTTACTTCAGATAATTTATGTACACTTCAATAATTCCTTCTCTTGTAAAGCAGCTGTGATGCTCCTTCCAGACTACCAGGTAACTTGTGGCTTTGGTTGTCACTTAGTAAGGGTCAGACTTTCAGTCTTTGAAGGCTGCTTTGATTTGGTAGACTCTGTTATCTGTCAGACTAGGGATGTTGCCCTTTATGAAATGCAAGACCAAAGATTTGAGGGGGTGAGTGGACACCCAGAACAAACCCATGTGCTCAACAAAGCAGCAGTATTTTCTCCCAGTGAAAGTTCTCTCTAGTATGTTCCCATGTAACGTTTGATTTAGCTGGAGTTCTCCTTGTAAAAACTCCTCTGCTTTATCAGAAAACCCCTAGTTAGCTCAAGAGTAGAGCTGTTTCTATGCCAAGTAATAATCCCTCTAGTATTAGAGAGACACTGTGATAGATACTACTTTTTCATAGAAGAGGGAGATAACTTTGACTACTTCTAAAATCTCAGAGGTTTTTTTCCCTGAATACCGTAACTGCTAAAACTAAGTTACTGACTCAAGGCTGGAAGCTGTGGACAACTTCAGTTAAGAAAACGTTTTTCCTATGCAGTTCTCTGCCAGTAAGTGTAAGTGCTCCTTATTCTTGCCTTATATGGCTCCTATTAAATATAGGAAGAGACTGGACAGCCTTTTGAACTGAATTTTCTAAACCATTTAGTTTTGAGTTGTGCCTTTTTGTTTGTTTTTTGTTTGCTTTTTTCAGTTAAAAGCTTCTGAAGTCGGACTCTAAAAATGTCTATGTTTTGAAAAATATGATATATGAGCAAGAATACAAACTCTGGCAAGTACGGGGATAATATAATATGCATTCTGCATTGGAAGGCATGACGGCTGTGAAGGTGTGCTTTGTCTTGTGTATTTTCTCTTCTTTTTATCTGGTTTAGCAGCAAGAATACCTTAGACCTTATGCAATTCTGTCAATCAGATATATATCTGTGGCCAGAATTACATTAGTCTGAGTGGTATTTTTCATTCTTACCATAAAGATTCTCTTAATTTGCTATTTTTAACAATCCAGGAGCTGTTAGCAGGTTAGTTGTGCTGCATCTTGAAGATACTCATCTGGTAAACATATCGTTTCAGTGCTTTAGCAGTGTAACAGATGCTACAAAATGTTGAACCCAAGCATGGTCTTAGTAGTAAAAGGACTAGTTTAAATGCCATATATAGTTTCAAAAACAGTTAAGGTGCTTTAAAAGAAATTACATATTTGACAGGTCCCTTGTGGGCAGATTTTACTCTGCTAAAATTTATCCTACCATTCATATTTATAAAACAGCTTGTCTCTAGTTTGAGCTTTGTTTTATCAGATTTATATGCAAGAGATTTTTATGAAGATGAAACTGCTCTTAAATGCACTGACTTGGGGCTATACCTCAGCTCCCTTGCTCAGCACTTACACATCGTTTGTATTTGGATAATCTGCAAAAAAGAAAACTTGTTTCTAGATTGCTGTATTCCTTACTTTAGAATAAAACTACTTTTCAGTGTTAATACACTTAATTGAAATTAAATACGTATGCCAGCCCAACTGGCTTCTCTCAAATTGTACTTGTAAAGTAGAAATTAAAAAATTATTTTTTTCCTTTAACTTCACATGAATTCAGTAGGTATGATTAAAAAAAAAATAACAGTGAGAGATTAAAATCTTAAAGGTCCTGGTTGAAGCCACAACAATAGAGCAAATATTCTCTGGAAGTTGGTCTGTGGTCATTTCACCATCTAGCACTGTTAGATTATTTTCTAGTTGATGGAGAAATCTGTATATTGCTTTTGTCCAATTATTTATGTTACTTTTCTGAAGCAGGCATGTGAAGAAATGATTCTGCTATGTCATATTCTTCCTTCTGTGCTTTTAAAAGAAAAAACAAAACCAAATCAACAAAAACCCAACCAAACAAAACAATATACAAACACAGCTTCCCCCTGCTCCGCTGAGTTTAATGATTTGATTGATCATAATGTTGATCAGATTGCTTAATCTGGTGAATGCCATTATCAACTAGTTTTTCATTGTCGTGGGAATATACAGTTCAGGATAGTTTCAGAGGATAGGTTTTCTGTTTTGTTCATTTCTGGGGGGAAAAAAATCTAAAATCTTCTGATAAGGTCAGTAGGTTTTATTTGTTAACCTCATGTTGTTCATGCCTCTCCACAGCAACAGCAGAGGCAGGATTAGAAAAGTACAGACATATGAGTTGTTGGCTTTCAGGTAGTCCCTTTGCAGTGCATGCTTTTTTCTGTATTTAACTCTTCAGTGCTGAGTGTTTGTGTTTCTCAACCCAAGTGCAAATGCAAACTGATATTAACACTTCAGCCCCAAAGAACCCCACATCACTGCTGACAGAGGTTTCATATCCAGAATTGTTGTTGTATGTGAGTAGTGTTGCAAAGAATTGTCCATCTTGAAATTCTCTTTGTAAAATTATAATTTTCCACCAAATGGGTTTAAGAAAAATCTTAGTTGTGGAACAAAAGTAGTAGCTTTAAGTAATGTGTACAAAAAAGTTAACAACACACAATAAATTAAGCAGGATAAATATTTATGTAACCATGAACAGCAAAAGCCTACAGTATAGGATTATGTGTCATTTTTACATGAAACAGGTCATTAAATTTACTATGCTGTTGCAGTTAAGGGGGAGATAAATAGTTCATTTGTATTTACAGGTTTGGTTTCATGAATAAAACTACTGTATGAGTTTAAAAAATGTTAGATAAAAGAAGTTTCTGACATGCTCTTTAATTGAGATTGAAAAAGCATTGCTCTCTTTTTAAATTGGATGTCTAGACAGGGGGGATGCATTTCCTTTTACTGAGGAGAGCTGAATATTCTCTAAATCTAGATTAGAGACTTTACAGGCAGATGAGATGCGAATCAGCTGTTTTAGGAAAGCTAACAAGCGTTCTTGTGTTGCCTGATTGCTTCTGTGCAGAGGCCCTGTGTGTATGAGCCCTTTCCTTCCTGAGCAATAGTATTATTTGAGTTACAGATTTAAAAACTCATTTCTTGCTTTGCCTGAAAGCACCCTTCACACTGCCTGCCTGTGGCTTTATTATGTGAGGCGTGGATATGTTTTTCAAGAAGCTGTTTAAACCTAATCCTGGTTTTGGGTGATGGTTATATAGATGGATGAGTATATTATGTTAATTAAATCTTGTTTTGAGATTCAGAAACTGGCTGCTGAAGGGTTTTAACTTGAGGGCAGTCTACCAACATATCAGGATTTTCTTTTTCTCTATTGTTATTGAATAGTCCTCACTCCTTTTGACACAAACCCTATTCAGTGCATTTCATACCATTATTTCAATAGTTAACTGAAAGACGGGGGAGTGCTTTGAAAAATAGTGATAGTCTAATGTTCTAACACTTTAATTTTTCTAGACATGCCTTCTATCAATATTCACTGTTTGTTTTTTTTTTTTTTAATTATTTTAGGAGCAATACCAGTGCAGAAAGCCATGCTGATTTATTATAGTGTTTACTTAAATTAATATGCATTGTCATTTTTGAAATATTCTTGTGTTATTTAGATTTAGTATTGAATATCAGCACAAAGCTCTTAAAGCTTTCTGCTTGCATGAGAAATCAGCAGGTTCAGGTTTAACTTAAACATTAAAATCCAAAGTTTACTAATTCTTGTAATGCCATTTGCAGCTTTGCAAAACTTGGATCTTTAGAAACGTCTCTACTTGTTCACTGCTTAAACTGTATGTGATCCTGTTTGTGCAAATCTTGGATTGATGGTACCAAGGCTATTTAACTTTTATTAAATGTGAAATGACTGTGTTAGTATTGACTGTAGTCTTTACTCTCAAATCTTTATAAGCAGGTAGAGCTGTTTCATGAAAATGCAGCAGATGGATACCTGCCTTGAAGATTTGTTATTGTTGTGATTAATTCTTCTTCTTTGCATCTTTAGCTTACAGAGTGTCTCAAATTCTTTTGCTTTTTTACTTTGTCTATCATGTTATGTAAATCAAAGAAGCCAAAAAAAAGGTGGGCTATTATTTTTTTGCCCTTTAACTAGTTTGCATTTTGCCAAGTTCCCACAGGGCGTCCTGTCTTCCAAGCCAAGGGATTCTGGAGATGTAAAAGGTCTGTGGCTCTGCACAAACTCCACACTCCAGAACTGTTGAGGGAAGATATAGTTTTCTTAATATCAACTTTGCACTTTAGTTTTTTGTGTGTTTGTTTGTTTGGTTTTTTTTGTTGTTTTTTTTTTTTAAGTTTGTAGTTGTGTGGATGTGGCTGTGGATGCTTGGCATGAAGAAATGGTGCCTCAGTTAGTGAATGTGTGAATGGCAATGATCATGGTGCATATCTTTAAAACCACACTGATTCAGAATGTTGATGATAACTGGCATGGTACAGATTGAAAATGTAGAAGCACATGTATTCTAGCCTTAGAAAAAGCATTCTGTAATAATTTTGTCGTTAAAGCCTTAATTCACAAAAACACTACAGATGGTTTCCTCCTATTGAAACAGGGCATAAAGTGATTAAATAGCTTGGTGTATTTTGTCCTGAGTAGTTTAATCCCAGATGTAGATATCTGTATCGTGGGATTATATGAATATTCCAAATTGGCTATTTTAAGTGAGGTTATGTTGCAAATAGAGGCATTTTGAAGACTTCCATGGCTGTAAATTGAGCTTATGTGAAAAGCTTTTGGAAGCTCTGGTGGTGGGGCTGGATGAGATTTTGCAACTGAAGATGGCTGGGACTGCCCTCAAGTGCACTCAAAGACCTTCCCTGTTTTGTTTTGTGGGTTTCTTTTTGTGTGTGTGTGGTGGGTTTTTTTTGTGTGTGTTTTGTTGTTTGTTTGTTTGCTTGTTTGTTTTAAACTGTGGTTCCCTTAACAGCTTTCAAACCACCGCTTGAGAAAAGCTTTTTTTAGATTGAGTTGGTTATTCTGTTTTCTTCATTTGTATGGTTTAAGCTAATGTGTATTGCAGCTTCCAATTATGTATCTTCTTGCCAGGACCAACCCTACTTCATATTTACTGCGAAAGTGGGGAAGCCTGAAACTTTAAAGGTTGTAGGAAGTTTTCTGGTAAAGGAGGGAAGGAAGTGGGTAAAATGAAGATGGTGGTAGGAAATGGGTGGAAGCCTCTTAGGGCGTCTCTATATTTGTCCTGTGGTTATCTACATTCCACATTTCTCAGGACTATTAAGGAACTGGAGTCAAGATTAGGACTTGTGGTTTCATGACTTCAGTAAAGGATAGAGTGGGAAACAATTAAGGCAGTAAATAAGTCTTGTTTTTGCTTTCCATCAGCCATATGGGTGTTCTAGTGAAGTATCTGGTGTGCCTTATCCCAACAATACTACTTATTCGTACTTTCCTAATGCCTCTGAAAAGACTATGAAGCTGGTTAAGGCTTTGTAAATCTCCATTACTTTGAGACTTTTGGGGCAGATGAAAAGAACATGACTTGTTGGTACTGTGTTGATATTGTCTATATCATTTGTTTGTCCAGATGTGGTGTGTGCTGCATCCTGCCAGGATCTTGTCTGATGGGTTTTGCTGTGTTTTGAGGCTCAGAACTAATTTTAAAGTGCTTGTAGTTAACATATTGGTATTTCTTTATACTTTACATGTAATTATATTACAGAATAAATTGTTGAACAGTGTGGGTGCTGTATAGTGGTAAATGAGGATCTAAAATGTCTTTGAGTGTGAGACTTGTTTGGTTTCTTATGCTTTACTAACTCTTAAAAGCTGCTGGCTTTCCAAGGTGTCAGAAGGGGCAACAATGAAAAACTATAATTATTCCAAAAAGGATCTCTTGAAGTAATGGTTATAGTGGAGTAGTGAGAAGATTACATTGCCACTGTTCACACAATGCTTGCTTTGTATAGAAACCAGCTTCATGTTTTGGTACTGTCTCAGAGTTTAGGAGTGGAAATAAATCACTGTAGAATAAAATAGGTTGTTATGTGAGGGCTGACCCACAGTAACTAGTGCTGTGCCTGCCCTGCCAGTAACTGTTAGTTATCCCATGTGTGCGAAGTTTAGAGAGCTGGTAAGCATGTATTCCATGGATTCACTAGTGCCTAGGGATCCTCTGCAGTAGCAATGCTTTCCTTTTAATCTGAGGCCTTAGAAGACCCATATTTATTATACTCTGGCTTTGCTTCACTTTTTGTTAAATTGCATTAACCCAACAATTTAATAGCAAACCTAGGATTATAGGACTTTATTTTGAAGGGAGTGCATGAAAGTGTATGAAAACTATTGCAAGTAAAAATATTTTACAGTGAGTCTTCAGAAAATGTAAGAATGTCTCTTCTTGAACTTATTTTGAGGAAGAATTTATTGATCTTGCTGAGTTTTATCCAGCTGATAGCATGACCACAATTGTCTCATCTGTAAGGAGTTTTATATGCACAGACTGAAAGTGGTTTTTAAGAACTTGCATAGCAGGTTGCTTTGTGAGAAGCTATTGATTGGAATAACTAAGTGCTTAAAAAAATGTAATTGACGTTAGCATTTGGCTTATCTTATGTAGCTTAACTTCCAGAATTCACGGTTTCCTTGCTAAGGGTGTGCTGTTTCATGCTGTATTTGAACTTAGGTGCTTTCTGTTTGCTTGCCTGAATTTGAATAGACCCAGCAAATCACAGCCCTATTATCCTCTAGCATGTAGCTCTGTAATGCAACAAATATGCCACGAGGTGGCTCACCAATATAGTGCCTCAGGCAGTTCTAAAAGTTTTTTGGTTGACTTCACACCACAGTATTTCACTATAGTTTAACACTAACGTGAAAACATTTGTTATGCATAGTGCTGCAACCTGCTATCAAGTTTTGAGGAATACTTCACTGCGTCACTGTGTGCTCCGTGTTGCATAAGACAGCAAGGTGTTCTCTACATGCTCTGTATGCTATTACAGCAGATTTGTGTTTCAGTCACACTTTTTGGAATTGATTCATTTCTAGTCAATTTGTTACTCACTTTTGAAATTTTAATTTAAACTTTGTTCTTAAGACCTTCAAAGTAGGGGTTGGTTTAATGTTTGTAGGGAGAGAAAAATGGAAGTAGTACTTTTATGATAATGAAATGTGAACCTCTTTCCAAAAGTTAAAGTACAAATGACCATGCGGCTGCAGAAAGAAACATGATACTTGGGATTCTAATCTTCTTAATATGCCTGGGATGAAAAACTAGCTATAAAAGTGTCACCTTGTTTGAAATAAAAATGGGAAATTCTCAGAGAACAAGATGATCTTTCAGCCCACACAATTTCCAGTATGACCAAGAGAAACTCATTTTTCCTTCTGGCTTGGATACCAATAGGAATGCTAGAACAAAAATGGCAATGGTGCCTGAGTTAGAATGGATGCAGGTTCATCTCCTGTTGATAGCAGCTAATGCTTCCTAATGGTGCTGGTGTGGGCCAGGGGGAGGGAGGTTTGCCACTGAGGTAAGGAAGAGAGAATGCTGAAGATTCAGTAAAAACTGGATGTTTCCAGTATTGAGATGCATGTCTTATGGGTCTTGTGAAAATACAGAGTTGTGCTGAAGAGTCCTGGGTTCTGTTACCTCTCTCACTTTTCCATGTTGTCATGTCATCCTGTCAACACAAAGGCAGTAACTATATCTGACTGTCAACCAACTGCTGATCTTTCTGGGACTGGGAATGCTGGCCAGAACAAGTCTGGCTGAAAGAGACAGGTGTCATACAATTACCCCCTAATTCTTGAACTGTTCTGGTCTGTAGTTTGTTGTTTAGGCTTCAGATCTGGTAGAAAATGAAACTAATGTTCTTCCTGTAGCTGTGGCAAATGACCAGTGATTATATTTTACACTGACTGCCATATTAGGGGCTAAAACCTGTGTGATTAAAATCAAGAATTAAAAAGGAACAGCAAAGGTATCTTGGATACTGAAAGTGCTGTGATTCTAATATAAGATGATGATGGACATGTTTCACTATCACATTGACATGACATGCTTTGAAGTAGAGTCAGAAACAAGTGCTTACTAATCTGTTTTAACTTCTGGAGTTTATCCAGCAGTAGTGAGAACTATTTTTGAATAGAAGTCTTTCTGCTGTAGTCAGAACTTAAATAAGATGAAGATTACCCAATTCTTCTAGTTTAATTTTGCATCTGGAAATAAATAATTTTCAAACTATGGAAAAGTTTAAAAGTTCTGGGAGATGCACAGAAGGTGGCAGAGCTCATGTAGCCCTGTACTAGCTTGCTGGCAGGATGCTTAGCCCAGCAGCCCAGGGTGGTTCAGGACAGCCGTTCCTTGCAGAGCATGCTATGGTAGTCCTTCCTCCCATCAGTAAGGTTTTCTCCAGGGCAGTGCCTGTTTTTAAGGAATGGTTGTAGTGCCTCAGCCAAATGCAGGCTGTACAAATTGCTCTGGCACTCTTGATGTTTGAATGGCCAAGAAACAGCGATTGGCCTTAAGGGAACTAGAAGCTGACAGTAGTTTTATAGAACTGGAGCCCTTGAGGTAGAACTTGTTTGGTTAAATGTGGATGCTTGTCTGCCCTTCTAATGGACTGTTAACACTGATCTCAAATAGCAGGTCCAGGATGCTTAGTGCTACCTCTCTAAACAGAGACAAAACCTGAATAAAGGAAATTTGATGAATACCAAATTGTACTACAGCTGCTTGCTCATAGCTTTCTTCTGACGTCTTCCTTTCTAAAATAGCAGTGTGTTCAGGTTTTTTCTTTGTTTTGTTTTGCTTTTTTTTTCTTTTGTTTGTGTTTTCTTTCATAGCCCTGTGCTCTTGAATCTCCTTTGCGTAGCATACCGACTGAAGGATCTTTGCTGGAAGCAGGACTATTGTAAAGGAGAGGGGAAATGCTGTGTCTAGACTAAACCACAGCTCTTCCTCCTCTGACGTGGACAGTTCTACCCAAACCAAGCCTTTAATGGAGGGATTTGTAAGATGGTTAAAGGCTTAGGCTATTTTAGGTGCTCACTCAGGATGCAGGCAAGGAAAGTCAGGTATTGTACTTGCCCTGATGTAACCATATTTGTTCCACAGAGGGGTGAGTCTTGTGTTACTTGCCCAGGATAGAATAAAGTACAGGCTCTAATGGGGATAAAGGGAAGCAGCCTCTCAACATAAGTCTTCAAGCTTGGCTAGAAGCTTCAGCTGAAACATATGAAAGGAAAATGGTTTTATATTTAAGTCTGATATGGTAGAAAGTGTTTCCTTCCCCACCCCTCCAATGTGAAATCTCTTTAGCTGAAAGTTGCTTGGCAATAATAATGGTTACACATCTGACAAGCCACAGATTGCTGTTTCTTCCTATTACAATACATAGCAGTGAATTTTAATACAGCTTTACTGCATGTAATTTAAACTGAAAAGTCATTCTTCTCTTCTATACCCTTCCCTCCATTTTTCTCCTCTTGGTTAGCAGCCGCTATGGCCCCTGTGCATACAGTCCTTGAACAGGCCCCTGCTAGTCAGGCTACTCGAAATTCATCACAGGGCTGGATGAAAATGTTAATGATCTTAATGTATCAGTTTAATTCATTGATTTGCAGTGTATCAATGTACTCCTTAATCACTGCTTGGAGACTTTTGGATTCAGAGCAGATTTGGTCTTTGATGCCAGTAAGGAGACTAATTTTTTTTAAGTGAACCAATTTTTCTGAGAAAGTGTCAGAATCAAAGCCTAAAATTTTGAATAACCAATAGTTTCAAGATACCTGACATATAAACATACCAGAATATTCTGCTGAAGGCCACTGCTATCTCCAGGCAAAAGGCAACGTTGTTGTGGTGGCATTTTATATTGTCCCTGCACCCTTCCCCTTACCAGGTAATATGAAAGCATCTCCAGTGTTGCAGATTGAATGACCCAAAATTGGAGGCAGATACAACCCTTTATTAACTTGTTACTGGGGTAGACAGAAAATAATACTCCAGTGACAAATTATGACTGAAAATATTCATGCCATTTCAGGAGAAAGGCCCTGGATCAGTGAGAACAGAGTGTCTGTCTACTTTGGTGCCTTCATTCATTGTGCTTTAATTGCATGTGAAAACATGCATTTATTGTCACATTTAAGCAAGATGTATATCTGTTTTTAGTAGTACTATCAGGATTTTTTCCTATATGTATGTCTGTAAAAGTTTGGGCACCTGCATACATGCACTATTTAGCTGTTTTTCTTCTGTGAAGGAAAAGCTTGAATGTATAGGGGCCAGGATGGTGATGGGGTTTATAAGGTATGCCTGGTTTGTACACTAGCTCCTGGAATGAGAAAGGAAATGCTTGAAGTCTTCTGGCAATGTTATTTTAAAATTACTTCAGCTTTTTTCTTAACCTCAGAGCCTCATACTTGTGTTCTGCATTATAACAGAAAAATTGCTTTGTTTTCTATTTTTTAAGAGAAAATAGAAAAATTCATCTCATTCACAGATGTTGCTTAATCATGCTTTCCTCCTTGTTATGGAAACCTGAAATCTTTCACCTCTGGTGAAATAACTTTTTTCTTTTTTCTTAGATTGAAGACCAAGAAAGGTGGCAGGAATAGCTTAGAATCTGCTTTTTCCTAAAACTGAAACTTGTCCTATTTGGGTTTTAGTCTACTCTGTGTTAGATTTGACTTTTTCGTTGCTCCTAATTAGTTTTCATATGTTTAAAGTCATGTAAGTGTGGTAAGTATATTCTGTTGCAAGTATGTAGGAAGGAATATTTTTCCAGCTACTACTCTGTCAGCTAAAGGAGAACAAGACTTTTGGCAAAAAAAGATAAAGGAAAAACTGGTGTTGAAATGAGCCAGTATTAAGATGATGAGACTTGAAAGGAAGCTGTAGAAAAAGCTGGAGTGAGGGAGAGAACAGGGATTCCCCTTCCCCTCCTACAAGGAAACATTCACTGTTTATTTAGCAGTGAAGTTGTTTCTGATTTTGGGTAAGCAGGCTAACTGTAGCATCCTGGTAGGAAAACCTAGCTGACTCCAATGTGTTGCTATTGTTTTGTATAACATTAACCTGTATTACCACTATCATCACTGCTAAAAACAGCAGATGTTTTTAGTCGTCATGTGTTCCTGGGAGAGGTGGGGAGAAGAATCTAAAAGATGAGGCGTATCACCTGGAGTACAAAGTCTTCTTATAAAGTAGTTTGTTTCCATGTTCCCTGAGAAGTACTTATCCGTGGATAAATATTTATGATGTATGATCTGAAATAACAGAGAGTTATGTTGTGTTATATCATCTTTTTCTGGCTAAAGTGGTAGTCCTCTGAAATAGTGCTCTTCTGCTTGTGTGCATTGAAAAAGAAAATACAGAAGAGTGCTTGTGTCTGAAGGATCAGGTGGTTCTGCCTGGTCTCTAAAGACTTTGCTTCAAAATAATGATGCTATAGACATGAAGCAGTTAATTTTACAAGCAAAAATGTTTTGCTTTACTGTTCCTCATTTTAAGGTACCCCAAAATATTAAAATATATGTGAAGTACAGATTTCTGTGCCAAGAACTGGAAGTTTTGACAAGGGTAGGTTGGTTGTTTTTGTCTTGATGGTGTTTCATTTTTTTTACTTTTTTTTTTTTTTTTTTTAGGAAATTTTTAAGATCAGATAACTTTCACCCCTTTTTCTTGTATGAAAAACCAATACCCTGTAGTTATCTATTTCATTAAGTTTCGAGTCAGGCTCTGGGCACTAGCTGATGCCCTTACACATCTTGCATGTGACATTCCATTCACAAGTACTGTGGATCCTGGAGATTCTATGTGTTTGTGCTATTACATTCTAGGATGAGAGGGTAAACAGTCTAACCTGGTTTTGGAGTAAATTATAAAAAGTTTACCTTTAAACCTGTAATCCTACTTGACTGAGTTTGGGTAAAAAAAAAAAAACCCGAATACTACTGATATCAGAGGATTGGCAGTTTACAATTTCTTCTTTTGATGTCAATGTGGACTTTTTGTTAGGATGGGTTTTTTTGTGTGCTTGAGACATGAAACAGTATCAGATGGTTGTGAATTTTGATGCTTCTACCTGAACTATTCCACTACAAGGAATTCTCATATATACCTAGAAAAGATGTGACATCATAAGGGCTTTAACAGGGATTGTGGCTGGTTCTCTAATTATTACATTAGTTTTATCAAAAGGCTGGTTAATACAACCAAATGGGATAGCTGTAGTTCATGCTGGAGTTTAAATCTCACTGTCTAAATTATACTTGAATCTAAGTTATTATCTTTGGTCTGTCTTCTTGAAGGGCAGAGGAAGAGAAGAATGATCCTTGGTATACCTATATAGGTAATTATATATAAATGTCTTGAAATGCTGACAAAATGTTTTATAAGAACATCAGCTATCTGCCTGTAATTTCATGGCTCTTCATCTCTTTTTAGTTTGTGTTAGGAAAATGGAAGTGCTGAATGGTTCTGTAGAAGCAAGTAAACTGTTTCTGTTGAAGGATTTTTTTTTTCTTGTCTCCTCTAATGCAATAATTAAGATGATATAACATGCAAATTATCTTGACAATAATATTGTGGATAATAGGAAAGAAAAAGGAAGAACAGATATTATTTTTGCCTACTTAAAAAATCACAAATCTTCATGTATACTAGATGAAAGTAACATGAAAAGGTAAACTTGATAGATGGTATTTGTATAGCTAACAAAGCAATCCCTCTAAACTTCTCTAACATTGTGGGGTTTTTGTTGTGAAAGATTGATAGCTTTATAATTAAAAAAAAAAAAAAAAGACAATTTCAAATTCAGCTGTTAATAAGAGTAATTGTGCTAAATAATGGTTGCGGCTTATATTTGATCCCTGTAACATTTTACTTAGCAGGGTAATGATTTGAAGTATCACAGTATGTTTGGGATTGGAAGTGACCTCAAAAGATCATCTAGTCCAATCCCCCTGCTGGAGCAGAAAATCCTAGATGAGGTCACACAGGGAGGTGTCCAGGCGGTTTTTGAATGTCTCCAGAGAAGGAGACTCCACAACCTCCCTGGGCAGCCTGTTCCAGTGCTCTGTCACCCTTACTGAGAAGAAGTTTTTTTCTCAAATTTAAGCGGAACCTCTTGTGTTCCAGCTTGATCCCATTACCACTTGTCCTATCATTGTTTGCCACCGAGAAGAGCCTGGCTCCATCCTCGTGGCACTCACCCTTTATATATTTATAAACATTAATGAGGTCACCCCTCAGTCTCCTCTTTTCCAAGCTAAAGAGACCCAGCTCCCTCAGCCTTTCCTCATAAGGGAGATGCTCCACTCCCTTAATCATCTTCGTTGCCCTACGCTGGACCCTTTCCAGCAGTTCCCTGTCCTTCTTGAACTGAGGGGCCCAGAATTGGACACAATATTCCAGATGTGGTCTCACCAGGGCGGAGTAGAGGGGAAGGAGGACCTCTCTTCATCTACTAAGCACCCCTCTTCTAATACACCCCAGGATGCCATTTGCCTTCCTGGCCACAAGGGCATAGTGCTGGCTCATGGTCATCCTGTTGTCCACCAGGACCCCCAGGTCCCTTTCCCCTACACTGCTCTCTAATATGTAATTTCCCAACCTATACTGGAACCTGGGGTTGTTCCTGCCCGGATGCAGGACTCTACACTTTCCCTTGTTAAATTTCATCAGGTTATTCCCCGCCCAACACTCCAGCCTGTCCAGGTCCTGCTGGATGGCAGCACAGCCTTCTGGCATGTCAGCCACATGTGTGGACAGACCTCCCAGCTTAGTGTCATCAGCAAACTTGCTGATAGTACACTCAATTCCCTCGTCCAAATCATTAATGAATATATTGAATAATATTGGCCCCAGTATTGACCCCTGAGGCACTTCACTAGATACTGGCCTCCAACTAGACTCTGCACCATTGACTACCACTCTCTGGCTTCTCTCCTTAAGCCAGTTTGCAACCCACCTCACTACTCCATTGTCTAGACCACACCTCCTCAACTTAGCTGTGAGGATGCTGTGGGAGACTGTGTCAAAGGCTTTACTGAAGTCAAGGTAGACCACATCCACCGCTCTGCCATGATCCATCCACCTTGTTACATTCTCATAAAAGGCTATGAGGTTGGTCAAGCATGACTTACCCTTGGTAAAGCCATGCTGACTGCCCCTAATAACCCTCTTATCCTTGATATGCCTTGAGATGGCACCAAGGATTAGCTGTTCCATTACTTTCCCAGGGACAGTGGTGAGGCTGACCGGTCTATAATTACCCGGGTCCTCCTTCTTGCCCTTTTTGAAGACTGGAGTGACATTTGCTTTCCTCCAATCCTCGGGCACCTCTCCCATTTCCCAAGCCTTGGCAAAGATGATGGAGAGCGGTCCAGCAATGACTTCAGCCAGCTCCCTCAGTACCCGTGGATGCATCCCATCTGGACCTATGGATTTATGGATGTCCAGACTATTTAATTGCTCCCTAACCCAGTCCTCATCAACTAAAGCAAACTCCTCCATTGACCTGGCTTCATCCAGGGTCTCAGGGATACAGGGCTCCCCAGGGCAGCCTCCAGCAGAGTAGACAGAGACAAAGAAGGCATTCAGTAATTCTGCCTTCTCTGTATCTTCTGCCACCAGGGCACCCACCCCATTCATCAGTGGGCCTACATTGCCTCTTGTATTAGTTTTATCTGCTATGTATTTGAAAAAGTTCTTTTTGCTGTCCTTGACCCCTCTCGCCAGCTGTAATTCTAAGGAGTCCTTGGCTTCCTAGCTGCCTTCCTACATCCTCTAACAGCAGCCTTATATTCTTCCGAAGTGGCCAGCCCCTGCTTCCATGATCTGTAAACTCTCCTCTTCTGCTTGAGCATACCCAACAGATCCCTATTCAACCACACAGATTATAAGTCAAATATACTGTTCTGACCTGTTTGGGCCAGCCTGCTGATCAAGAAAATGATTCTAGTACAGACATCAGAGGAGTACAGGCTTATTGTATACCACCAGTAAAAAACAAGGGCTTTAACTGTAATAGAGTATTTTTTCCTGCTTGGTATCGCTTTGGCATCCATGTTCGTCAGGCAGTAGCACATGCCGTTAGCACTCTGCAACTCCTTCGCATACTGTGTGTGATGCATGTACCGATGCATGGAGGAAGTCAGGGAAGGTCTGTCCACACATGTGGCTGATAAGGATGGGAGGTGGCTGCCACCATCTCTGTCTGAGAGCAGACATTGGGGCTTGTTGCCTCTGGTGCCTGTTCATGGTTTGGCGCCATGTGGGGAAGCTACTGTTGCTGCTGCAGCTCAAAGCAGTTCCTGAGATGCAATAGCAGTACCTGAGGAAGCCAACGTGAGGAACACCTGGGCTGCTGAGCAGAGGGATTTGTCAGCTGGGTTTTGCAAGGAAGGCTTGGATTTTAGGTTTGTGAGAATAAGGAAAGTAACGATGGCAACTGTGACAGCAGTGGAGGAGATCAAAAGGCTGATCCTGCTTAATAGGTGGATGTGCTTTCTCCTACCACAGTCTCCTGATTCACTTGGATGTCCCTGAAGAGCTCAAAGAAAATTAAGACCCCAAGCTTGGAAATGCTGCTGAAAATAGTGATGTTCAGACAGGATTCGATCTAAAATTAGTAGTTGCCTATACTTGGTAAACTTGAAGATCTAGAGGTCATGTCTTGACCCTGGTAGCAGGTTGTAGTCCTGGGAACACCAAAGGTTCTTTGGGAGTGATCAGTGTGAAAAGGGCAGCCAGACTCAGGAGTAAGAATGGGTGAAAGTTGATTGATGAAGTTGACCACAATTCAAGAAAGAGATGGAGAGAATAGGCAAATTAATTTTAAACCCAAAGGAATTATGAAGCAGAAGACTGTAGACTGGAAGTAGTAGTCCTTGAAAAGATTGGTCTGGAATACTAAAGAACTATTAAAAAAAGTTCTTGCTTACCAGAAACAAAGACGAATTGATGTAGACTTTAGAGTAATTAGAATCCTAGAGACTTTCCATAAGGAGCAGGGGTGTTCAAGGCTAGAATAAAAGGGTCAAGATTGGTGTGCCTAATAGAGAAGTTTAAAACTTGGAAACCAGAGTACAGTTTGGGGATGATACTTAAACTCCACATTGGGCTGCTCAGGTGTAGTCCTCATGAGTAATCTTTCTCAAGGCAGTCCTTCAGTCCTGGAATGCCTTCTGGTAGTCACACACTGTAAAGCCTGTTAACCCAAATTTCTGAGCCATGACCTTATCTTCAAAATGTTGTATAATCTTCACCTCCTCACAATTCATGCCTTAGCATGGCATGCAATGTTTGAATAAATTCAGATTCAACTGAAAGTACATATTTAAGTTCTTTGAAGAAAGTTTTCAGAAATGGCAAAAAGATTATAAAGAGAGTTCTGGGATCTGCTACTGATCTAGCTATAACTTTAACTATCCCACATTCATGAAACACATTGTGACTAGGGAAGGGTAGGAGTTAGAGGTTTGAGTGACTATAAAGTTGTCACAGGAACACTTGGTGGACATTCATGGGGATTGGAGAAGTTCTGTAATGACCTTCCGCAGGAATGAGAAATAGTTTTCTACTTTTCCTTAGCTGAAGCTACAGGGACAGGATTTCTTTTCTAATGCAGTACTAGAGAATGGTGTAATGTTGGGTGAGGTTTTCTGCTGGTGTTGATGAACCTTGTGGGGACCTGACTGAAGCTGTGAACAAGGTATAAGAGTTACATGGATGCTTTGGAAATCAGGATATTTTCCTTGCAATTGGGTAGACAGACACCATACCAGATTTTTTTTTTTTTCCAAAATGTGTTTTGTTTGATCTGTATTCTCCAAAATAAGCTGGGAAGTGATTCATTCAACATTGCCTGACACAGGGCCACAGCAATGTCCCTTCCAGACTTGTTCATCATGCAACGGCCTGCAATTTGAGGCAAGTTCAATCTGTGACCCATGCGACTTCTTTCATTCTTTTCATGCAGCAACATGGCTTCAGCTTCTTTAGAGCAGCCCTCTTTAATTTAGAAACAGATATTCAAGGTGGCTTTTCCTAACATTCAGGTTTTCTAAAGACAGTCTTCTTCCAGAATTTCTTTAAAATTGCAGCCCATCTTCTGCTGATTTCTAAATTTCTAGCCGAGATTAGTCAGCCTCTGCCTTTTTTTCTTTCTTATCTTCTTTCCCTTTCTTTTTTGAGAAGTGGGTCAGATCCCCTGGTGCTCCTCTGGGTGTCTTTTGACTGTGTGCATTAATAGGTAGTGCTGATTTGAGTTTTATGTTGCTGGACTTCAGCCCATTCAGTTTTGAAGGGCCAACTCTTGGGCTGTGTGTGTATGTGTTGTAATTTTTCCTTTAGCTTGGGAGAGAAACTCCACTTGCATGATGACTTGCAGGAAAGGGTCAACAGCATAGGATAAACTTATCTGCTTCCATCCCTTCTAAGGACACTTTCAAACTTTAAGGTGACTGTGTTTACGATGATGTCTGTCTTTGCCCATTGGTGCTGGATGAGAATTAGCAACTTCTTTCATAATATCTTGAGTAGACCTGTTGCTGGGGCAGAAGTTTCTTGTTTCCTAATTTACATTCACAAACATGTCTGATTACTGAATGAGGTGGGGTGGAAGGGAAGGAAAACCAAAATACTTGCTTGTGGTCATAAACTCAAACAACCCTGCTTTATGTCTCTGTTTGCTGGTGTGTTTGGGCAGTGGTTCTCTCCTCCCTTCCTCCTGAACTGAGTCATTCCTAAGGCTTGTCACCTTGCCGTGTGCCACACTGGAAACTGCCCCCTGAAAGGATGAGATGGAAAGTGTAACCTGCAGTAGAATTAAGTGCTGTCAAGTAGCAAGGCTAGTTGTGTTTTTTCTAGAGTGTAATTACTGTAAACCTGCTAAGTAAATTTGAGAACGGTCCAGATTATTTTATGAAGTTTCTTTACCTGTCAATTTTTTGTAAGGATTTGCTGTCTTATTTTCCTAAAGTCTCTACTGAACTACAAAATCTGATACTAACAGCTATGAGTCACTGAACAGTTGGTTGTTTCTGTTTTGGAGCATATATGTAGGTTCATAAACTCTGGTCACTTAAAAAAAAGTGGGAAGTGTTTCATCCTTTGTATTTGGTTTAGTAGACTTATACAAATAAATGCTTTTAAGATGTTACTCACCTGCTGATGTAGTTGAGAATTGTAGTTCAGAAAATACTGTTCCCTGAAGATGGTTGTTACTGATATATGAATCTTTGTTTGGGTTGACTAGATCGGTGTTTCCTTATCTCCAGCACCTCCAACTTAGTGAAAATTTAACTAATAATATTTATATTAGTTTTTTATCAAAATGTGGGATCAGCTTCAGAAACAATCCCTCTCTTTGCAGAACATGTTCTTTTATGTAGAGATTAAAAAAATTAATTTGTTACATATGTTTCTTTAGTAAGACTTAAGTTTCCTTATTAAATCTAATTTTTGGCCTTGTAAGGCATAGATGCATTTAAATTTGCACCTAAAGCTGTGTCTACAATCTTCATTTAGTCTTCTGGGAGCTATTTTCTGGAAGCTGACTATTTTTTTTACTGTTCTTAGCATATACTTTCAAAGTAGTCTGATAGTTTAGTTTAAATTTAATCATGATAAACGAGTAGTTCAGCAGATTAAGAGTTATGCCAGTGCTGGCTTCCTCTTCTGGTAGTCAAACAATGGCTACTGTGTGGGTTGTGGGTTTCTTTCTCCTCTCTTTTTATTCAAATTCCATTGGGGAGATACAGTTTATGCCATTCATAGAATAGTTAGAATACTTGCTTAGGATCAGCAATGTGGAAGTAATTTGCAAGTTTATGTTCTCAAGGAGTTCAATAGTAAACTCATTGGAAGAAAAACTTTCTCCCTTCACCTTCCTCTTTACAGGATAGCCTGGTTTATTTCAGCTAGTGAATGTTTTAATATTCAATACATCTCCATTAACTTCTAAGTGCAGAAAGCTTTACTCTGAAAATAACATTTTGAAACTGGCTGCAAAGCAAGCTTTAAGAAAAATAATCACTTTTGTGAAACCTTTTGAGTGGGAGTGGGCGTAAATTTATAGGAAGCCTCTTACCTGGATGTAAACAGGTACTGTTCATTGATAATAAATTGTTAATAAATAATTATTATATCAAATTAATTAACTTTTCTGAACTCCAGAGTTTTTCAAGACATACCAAGCTTTGTCTGAAGAGAAGAACAATCTAGATGAAAAAGACTGGATGGTGTAAACACCTCCAGTATGTGAACCTTGGTGTTTTAAGGAGCCCCAGGGGAAAAAACCCAAAAAAGTAGGGAGGAATCAGCTTCCTCCATAGTGAAACCTGAAGTTTCTTTATAATGTCATTTGGTGCATGCACGTTAGATAAATCAGTGCAATAGCCTGATATTCGGCTTCTGAAATAATTTATGGCAGGCCCTGTACAGTGTCTGAAACCAAAGAAAAAGTGGCAGCTCTTCACCACTGAAGCCTCAGAAGTTAAAACTGAAGGATGAAAACGTATTTTTGATTCAGCAGTCATTTGACCAGTTCAGGCTCTCCACTCTTCCAACAGTTAGCAGATGCCTTTCATTCTCTGTTTTGTTCTCAGGAGAATTTTTTGAGCACCCCTTCACTGGAAAACCATTTCCTTCTAGCATTTGTTTCTGTGGCAGTGCCTTTACATTTAAGCATAACTGTATCCTTCCCGTCTAGTCCAGTAAGAAAGCTGAAATCTAGTAAAGTTTTATCTTCCTCCCAGCTATTGCTAGCTTTTCTTATTTATATCCTCTGTTTTTCTTGCTTGTCTTAACTTACTAAGCATCAGACTTGACACTGCCTTCCTATTTTTGTAACCTTCAGGCACAGAGGAGGATCAGAGAACTGATGTTTTCATGTTTGGCCTCACAGAGGACATGGAAGAAGGAGACTCAACTTATTGTGTGGTGCATGGTGGAAAAAAAGTACCTATCTTTTTTACCCCGCTATCCCGAGGACTTGATTTTGCATACTCCCTGCATACACATACAATCTCAATTCCTCTTTCAGGATCTTCATTAAAATCTTTGGGACACATTAGCACACTTTATTTAGGACATCTGAACTCCAGTTTGTGTGGTAACATTTGTTTCTCAGCAGTGAGTTCCTGTCATTCTTTCTTATTTCTTCCTTAGGAGAGAAGGCAGGTTCTTTTTTACATTAGAAGTTGTCAAGCTCATATGATTATATGACCTAATATCATGGCAACTAATGACCAGAAAAAATAAAAGATATATTATTCTGTGGGTTATTGAGGGCTTTGGGCAATATTTGTTGTTGGTCCATTTTAAGATGCTTGGAGAAGATAGTCACTAGTGTGAATTTGATGTTTACTTGCAACATACTTCTAAAAAAATCCTATGCCATAAAATGTAGGTTCTGAATAATATATTTAGGGGCTGAGTTACATCCCATCAAGTTTGTCTAGGAAATCCATCTGTTGATGTGTGTTTATAAAACAGGACCGAATCTGACATAGGTTTTTGCTATCAAAATGAACCTTTGTTTGAGCAAAGTAAGTAATAAAAGCAAAGTAGTAACTTAAGGCATGCTGTGTCTGAATCTCACTCATCAAGTAAAATAAGTACCTTCCAACAAGTTGGAAAAGGAGAATCTTGACTGTGTGTCTTGACTCACTTATATTTGCATTCAGAGGGGTATTAGAAAAACCTGTTTTAAAAAGGGGTAGGGGAAAAGAAGTGGTGGCTCAGTTTCATGTAGAACCAACCCCAAGTCGGTTGATCCAATTTTGAGTATTCCTCTATTAGTGTTTTTACTTATTTTTAATAAGTTCCAGGCTGAACAAGCAAATCAACCATTTCTATTAATTTAATGTTCCCTAAATCTTCAGACTTTCATTCTGTAGTAAACTACTTTCAGAGCTCAGTATTTTTCTTCAGTTCTTTGCTAAATCTTGTTCTCAGGCTACTATTAATGATGGCCAAGGGCAGATTTGTAAATGATGTTAACTTCCCTTCCAAAGGACTTGTTTCATACCATAGGAATAATTGCTGCATCAGAGTATTATGCATGCTACTCTGGCATGTGGCTAAGTCATAGAGCAAGTGATTCAGTCACTTTTTAAAAACACTACACAAAGAAAGCAACTTTTGCCTAACAGATAAACCTTATAGCATATGTTTCTAATAAAACCATTAACTCTTTTACTCACAACAAGACAGTTGCTTTCATAGGTCCTTTTTATAAGAATCCTTTGCTTCCTAATAATAAGATATCAAACACTAAACAGGATTAGTTTGATGTGTTTTCTGGAAAGCTTCTCTTAGGCTTTGTTTGAATTGTATTTTTCTGTTGTCTCCCTGTCTTTCTATTTGTATCTGCTCTGCCCTGGTGAGGCCACATCTGGAGTACTGCATGCAGTTCTGGGTTCCCCAGTTTAAGAAGGACAAGGAATTACTGGAAGGAGTCCAGTGGAGGGCTGCAAAGGTGATAAGGGGTCTGGAGTCTCTTCTTGTGAGGAGAGACTGCGAGAGCTTGGTCTGTTCAGCCTGGAGAAGGCTGAGAGGGGGGTCTTATTAATGCTTAGAAATATCTGAAGGTTGGATGTCAAGAAGATGGGACCAGACTCCTTTCAGTGGTGCCCAATGATAAGATGAAGGGTAACAGGCACAGACTGTAGCACAGGAGGTTCCATCTAAACATGGGGAGAAACTTTACTCTGAGGGTGCCAGAGCACCGGAACAGGCTCTGATGTGGAGTCTCCTTCTCTGGAGACATTTGGACCCACCTGGACACATTCCTGTGTGATGTGCTCTGGGTGAACCTGCTTTAACAGGTTGGTTGGAATAGATGATCTCCAGGGTTCTCTTCCAACCCCAACCATTCTGTGATTCTGTGACTTTGTTTAGGGTTAAGGGCCAAAAAAAAAGTCTGCAATGCAAATCTAATTAACAATAAACAGAATGTTGGTGTTTTTTGTGTATTTGTTTGGTTTAGCATTGTAAAAATGACAGCTGTGTCAAACTGCTTATTTACTAGAGCTCAAAATAATTTTGCTCTATTAAGCTTGAAGAGAACAATTGGTATGATATGTACTCCATTAAAACCTCATTTTTCTTAAGGATACATTGTCCAGTAAGTGGTATGTTAAATGAAAAACCACTGGTATTGCATAGGGTTTTCTTAATTGAAAAAAAAAAACAAAACAAAACAAAAAACAAAACAAAACAAAAAAAAAACCAACCAAACAACCCCACCCCATTACTGCTGCTGTTACCACCCCAATACAACACCATCTCAACACCAGCCCCCCATGACCACCACAGCACCAACATGACCACTGCCACCACCACAATAAAACAACAGAACATTATCCCACCACCACCAACACACCAACAATGCCACAACACCATGAACAACATAACAACAACGAAAAAAAACAACAACCAAAAAATAGAACCTGAACATGACCACTACACACCAACACAACAGCAAAAAACACTGACCACCAAACCCCAACACCACGTCAACAAAACCCAACAACATGACCACACAATGACAAACATAACACAACACAGCACCACAACACCACAACAAGACATCACAACACTACAAACCACCACCACCAAAATAACACAACAAAACATCACAACAGTACAACAAAAAAAATACAAAGCCACCAAACCACCACAACAAAAAAAACACCACCACCACAACAAAAAAAAAACCACCAGAAAACAACAAAACACCACCACAGCAAAACAACAAAAGAACAAAGCACCACCAACAAAACAGCAATGTAACAACACCACAACAACAAAAAAACCCACAAAACACCACACCAAAACAATAACACAAAACAACAACAAAAACAGCAACGAGCCATCAAAATAAAAACAGAACAACAATAAGATGACAACAACAAACAAAAAACCACTAACAAAACCCCAAACCATAGTTGGAGCAGAATGGTATTGAAGTTTTCAGATCTCTTTTGTTGAACAGGTTTGATTTCTTTGTATTCATATACAAGCCAGCACAGCTGAGCATTTAGGAAAGATATGAGTGTAATCAGCTTGCAGCAATGATAGTAAAATTTCCATCTTTCAGTTGGGGTGGGGGCTGATGGAGTTAGTCCTCTTTCTCCAACAGCAGTTGCATTTTTTTATGTTTGCAGGTACGAGATGATGTCTACAAAAGAGTAGCTTAGCTAATGTAGGTATTTTTAATTATTTTTTATTCAAGTGTTAATTTACTGTTAAACTTTGACTTGCAAATTGTTTTTCTGTGATTTCAAACTGAACGAATTATAGTTATATTGTGCCAAAACCAAAGGTGTTACATCAAGTTCTAAGTGAACATTTTCAGTTTTAAGGACACATCAGTGAAAAATTGCTGTTTCTCATTGTCTAGTGATACCTTTTCCAGTCCAGGCTCTGCCACTGGTGAAGGAAAGAAAATAGAAAAAACAAACAAAGAACAAAACAAATGCCATTCACGTGAAATGAAATAAGATATAGCTGGTCGATTACCTGTACATGACTCATCATTTTGGTGCATTATTCCATTAATACCGAGTATACAGATAGGAACTAACTGACTGGTTAAATCGGGATCTTGAAGAAGGTTTCTCTGCTTTCGAAATGGAGTGATGTGGCCTTCATATCCATCTTTTAAATGAGAAACCTACTTTTTTAATGCAGTGGATTATTTGGGCAGCGTTTTGGAGGTCTGTGATCTGACATTGGTTCTGAAGTCTGTCGTGCTCTCCATGGCATGTGAGATAATCTTGTGTCAAGTCTATTCAAGTTTTAAAATAGAGTAAGGACTTCATATTCCTTCATA
Organism: Columba livia; assembly: GCF_036013475.1. Classification (NCBI taxonomy): domain Eukaryota; kingdom Metazoa; phylum Chordata; class Aves; order Columbiformes; family Columbidae; genus Columba; species Columba livia. Next base: position 74,730,562 of record NC_088603.1, on the reverse strand, counting down.
TGCAGGAAGGTACTTGCAGCCTCTGCTATAGACCTGTTAAACTGTGCTGTGCTCTGCATTTCCATTCCTGGATCTTGGTGATGGCCATGTTAACCAAGGTTGTGTGCTCTGCTGTTCAGCTGCAAGTTGCAAGAAGTGATGTTGGTATTTTAATTCTAGACTTTTTCAGAGGTGAAACCCTAAGTCTGTAGAAATAATTCAGCTTACCATAATACTGATAATCCAGTGTTGTCCTAGTATTGCATTATACTTTGAAATAGGAAGTTGATTGCTTTATCTGAAAGTAGTTTGTTCTGATTGGAATTTTAACATTCTGGGACTAAGTTTTGATCTTAGTCTTTGGTCTGCCTGTGTAAGGCCAGGGGAAGGAGGAAGTAGTGTCTTCAGGTTAACTAATATTGCTGGTGAGCATTGAAAAATTACTGGTTTTCAGTCTGAAGGATTGTATTTGTGCTGCGCTTCTTGGTTCTTAACTAGTTTGTGGGGCTTGCGGGTAAAACCCTTTCTGTATGCTATTAAAAAACAAAGCACAGGTTCCCATTCCCTTTTTCCTTCCACTGGTCTCTTTTCAGATTGTGCTTTTCATAAGTATGAAGACATGTATCCTTCAGAGACCCCACTGATATATACCCTTCTGGAATACTGCAGTGTTTTAACTGTTCTTATTTGTTTAACAGCAACTGGGAAGGACGAAATACTTTTCTCGCACTTACATTGTTTGAAATGAAATGATAATTCAAAGACTAATAGTAACATCCAAGCCCTCTCCTTTGAGCAGCTGGGAGTATTCTTGATTAAACATTGCAGTAAATATTGAAAATGTGTTTAGCAGAGTTATATCATGTATGGAATTTTCTGTAATAGTGATTGTGTTTGTGCATCTGTACTTCATAGACTGGTAAAAACTTGGTTGTGGTTCTAGAATTTGTGAGGCATAAGTGAATTTAAAGCAGCTTGGATCATTTTCTTTCCCAAAACAGGAAATGTGTGGCTGGGCTTATATAGCCTTTTTTTTATTAAAGCCCTGCAAAGCATTTCCATGGGTCTGAAATTTTAAGGGGAGTTCAGGATAGTTATGTAAAAGATAAAGGTTCATTTAAAATACATTCTAAACTTTCTCCCTCTGTGTTCTCTTTTACTTGTAAATCATGCAACGTAGTGAAAGTAAAATGGAACTAAATAGTTCACACCATAACATTTTTTCCCCATAATTCACTATAAAGTATTACATAACTCTCTTTCTCTGTGAACACAAAATATGACAATACAAAGCTTGGTGAATGAGAGCCATTCTAAGAATTCGGCATCCCTATTCAGCATCTAGCATACTCAAACTTCTCTCTATTCCCAGTCCCCTTTTGGTGATAACATATAGCATTTTTATATGCGATATACTAGGCCCTTAACAAGTTTTACTGGCATAAGAAATGTAGCATACAATGGCATATATAGCAGTAGAGCTATATAAGTTCTTGCATGTTTATTTTAATAAAGTATTCCCAATTCATGGATATTGACAATTTGCTCATAAGAGAGTTTTTAAAAAAAGCTGCTTCTCTTAAGAAAGGGTGATGAAAACCCTCCAGAAATGTTGCAATATTCCTGTACAGGCTTGAACTACAGATGGAGAAAAGCGGTGGGAGGATTCGTTTAGACAGCAAGCTTAGTTTTTTAGCCCAGTTATTGTGTGTCCGATGATATCAAGAGGAAATAATTTTATGAAGGTGAAGGCCAGAGAAAGAAGTGATGAGATGCAATAGAAAGTCTTGCCAGCTGTTCTACAATGTACTCAAGGATTGCTGACAGGGAAGCTGAAGGTTTCTTTCCGAGCCTTTTGGTTGATTTAGTACTGCTCCCTGACTCGGTTACCCCATAGGTCTGTCTTTGTTTCCACGCTCTATCTATAAAATATTATTAGTGTCAGTAAAATCATTTGTTAAAATTGAATTAATTAAAAATGCTCACACAAAACACTGTCAAGGGTCAGTTAGCTGAATAATCCTTGAACGAGCCATGGAGGATGAATCCAATAGAGGCTGGTAAGGTTTATGTTACCTTAATAGCCTCTTCATTTTTTAGTGAAGCTTTTCTTCTTGATTTCAGCAAATCTATTAAATTCAAATTATATTGGTGCAACCACTATACTGTTTCTAGCAATCTTAACATCAGTGTGTTCATTCTGATTCTGTAAGAACACATCTGAATGTGCCACTTATTGTTATTTCTGCATTAAAAAAACAAACAAACAAACAAAAAAACCCCAAACTTCCCTCCTTTCCCACTTCTAACAAAATTTCCCTAAGAGCTTCTGCTGGGACACATGCTTGTATACATGTGCTAATCAGTCTTCTTTCCTGAAACCTGTTTTCAGGAATATTTGCATATACTGCTATAATATTTGAGCGTGTGTTTTAAGCAAAGTTATGTTTTACTCTTATGCTTATGACAAAAAGGAAGGCTTAAAACCAAATTTAAGTTGCTTGGGTAAGATCAAACACAAATCATGGCAGAGGCAAAAGTTGAGGCCCCATAGGGCTGTTCTTTGCATGTTTTAAACTCAAGGGACAGTGCAACTAAATCTTTCCCTCTTTTTACAACATCTTCAGAGGTTTAGGTCTTTTCTAGAGAATGACACAAAAATTATGGAAATGACTTTGCAATTTGCACTTTATCTGCATGACATCAGCAAGAGTAATTTGTTTTACTCAGCCTTGCTGTGCATTAGAAGTGGAAGAAAGAGGATTCCTTTTGGTATCTTGCACTACTAGTCTAGCCAGTTACATTGCAGATGCGTTTTTATTAGGATTTTCCTCAAGCTGTAAATAAACATAGATCAAAAAAGGTAAAGAACTGTCTTACAACAATGTTATTAACCTTGTTATTAACTTGTAAGACTTAAGGAAAGCATGATTACTTGTAGATTGTAAAACAGAGTGCACAAGTTACTAGTATACTGTTCATTTTTCGTTTAGACAACTGGGACTGCCAGTCCCTGTGCTCCATCTTGGTTCCTGACCACCTTCCACAAAATGTCATTAGGACCAATGAGTTTCACTGTGGTGAATTTCTGCCCATTTGATGTCAAGTTAAATATAAAGGAAGTGACCATTTACAAATTACTAGCTTTCAAGAAAGGGGGAAGGAAGCAGCATGATGCTAATACAGTCATTGGGATTCTGCGTCAATGAAGCATAAAATAACTAAGCTGTCAAGTGATATATTCCAGTGAGGAATATATCCATGTGTTTTTGTGTGTCTTTGAATGAAAACTGAGTTGTTATAAATTAGAAGTGCATTTGACCCCGTGCATGAAGTGTTTGTGCACAAATGATCCCTGGTACTGTTCAAGAGCTGTTGCTCTGCCCAGCTATTGCATTTATGTAAACAAACTACTAAGAAAACTTCTTATGCAAGATAATGTGAAATGCTTTTTACTGACTACATGCAAGCTTATTGCATGTACCATGTGTCTGTAAGCATTAGTGCATGGAGAAAAATACAGCTTGACATCCTTGTAGAATCCAGTGCAGTAACAATGAGTAAATAGATATCTGCTACCAGCGTTTTTGGGGAAATACTTTCAATTTCAGAAAAGTAGCAGAATAAAATTAAAATGTGACAATAGTTTTGGGAAAACATAACATTCACCATCTGAATAGAGCTGCACAACTCCTCTCACTGCAACTCGCTATTTTACCTTTCCTACATGTCAGCGGGAGAGTAACAAGCTCAACCTTTGCTGGTCCCATCCCAGTAATTCTGAAGAAATTCTTCTGTTGTACTTCAGCAGGATGAGCATCCCTCCTTGCCTGCCTGTCCTTGTACACTCCTGTGCTGGTTTGACTGAAAATGGGTTAATTTTCTTCATGCAATTAGAAACCTTTATTTTTCATATTATTTGGACTTAGTTTGAGAACAAGAGAAAACACCCCAGCACAGAGTTAATGTTTTTAATTGCTCTGGTCTGAGAGCCAAGGATGCTCTGAGTGCTCTGCCCACAGGTGTGAGATATTGAGGAAGCGGGGCAGAGCTTGATTGACATCCAGACTGATCAATAAGAGTATTCCATCCTATTAGCGTCATTCTTCAGACTTAAGAGTGGGGCCCTCTGGTTCGCTCTTCCGTTCTTCTCTTCGCTCTTTTTTGTTGTAGCTGGGGGAGTTTTTCGTGCGGGACATTTAGTCCGGCTTTTACCATTTTGCAGAGGCCTCTGAGCCTTTCTGCCTTTTTCCTCTTTATCGCTGTTGGGCACCGCGTGCTGCTTTCCTGGGACTGACTTCTCAGTGTGTTCATGGGGAATTGCTTTGAGTATTTTTTATTTCTATTTTATATATATACTAGCAGTGTATTAGTATTTTGTTATTTTATTAAACTGTGTTTATCTTAATCCAAGTTTCTCCCTTCCCTTTTGATTTTTCTCCCCTATTGGTGGGGGTGGGTTTGTGAGTGAGAGAGCACCTATCATGATTGTATTGCTAGCTTGGGTTAAACCACAACAACCCCTTCCCTGGGATCCCCCCTTTTTATCTTCTGATGTAATCTGTAGTCACTTGCTGGCTAAGTTAGTTTGCCCAGGTTGAGCTTGTCCGACAGAAGTATGTGAGTAATACCTGGAAAAATTTTCTTTCAAGTTTGTACATCCCTTCATGTAAACCAACATATTGAATAAAGTAGAAATGTCTGGAAAAAAAAGCAGAATATTCTCCCTGTGAATCTAGAACTATTATCATCTTTAGAAACAAGCAAACTTTCTAAAACATCTAGAAAAACTCATATTCCCATCACAGGTCATCCAGACATGCACAGAGTGCTTGAATTGCAACGTGTGGCTGACTGCTGTGTAGACATCCAGCCAAAAGGAGCAGTTTTGCACTTGCTTGCATCCTTCTAGCCTGTCAGTTTGCCAAGCTGGTTTTGGAGAAACAAAGCAATATTGACAAACAAGATGTGCAAACCTGAAGCCACAATTTTTAATTGGAATTCTGCTATGGAAGCAGCATGTGTGTAGCTGGAGGACTGCCTGCATCTGTAGATGGTCTGTACACAGCAGATGGCATAGATGACTGTAGTACCAATCGCAAGTCTGAGTGAATGAGATGTAGTGCTGTGCATCAGGCAGCACGACTGCCCTCTGAGAGGGAGGGAAGGGGTGTAGCTGTGATGCCTTGGATCCTGAAGGTGGAGTTTTAGCATCATCTCACAGCAATTTGTTGTAGACTTCTTTCTGGGTTGCGATAAATCAAATAACTTCCTTCAAAATGCCTGTTGGTGCATTTAAGCAGAGTTCTCCGTGAGGATAGAGTAGAATAGTTAAGCTAACTGTCTGGTGGCATATACCTACTGCTTGTCGGCATGTTCACTAGTACAAAAACATTCACTAACACCCTCGAGACATTGTTCAGTGTATTTCCAGATGCTCTAAATAAATGCAATCAGCCCCTAAAGACTGAGGACGGTTATCTAAAGAGTACTGTGTATTATAGTTTGATCAGGGCACAGGTCATATAATCAGGTTCCTAAGTAACAGTCCTATTATGATGCCTCTTCAAGCTTTCTAAATAATGGATAACCCTCAAGGGGAATAATGAGAGGAAAATGTATGATGCCCCTTCTCTTGGAATGAGGCAAAAGGAAATGACAAATGGTTTGCCAGGTAGCTTAGTTGATATAGTGATAAAGAACTCTTTAAGAGCTGCTCAAATTGATTTTCCATGTGTGATGTAGTTCAGTATGGAAACTTCCTTCTTCTGTCTACGTTGAGCATATTGTAGTGATTCAATGCATAAATAAGAAGATTCGTAAGGTATAAGGTGCAAGTTCTTGACTTCTGTCTGTTGTACTTATTTGCTGGAGGTGTTTGCTTAGCCCAGCCAAAAGCCAGATGGCAGGTGAACCTGCAAATATGAAACATGAAGACTATTCCAAATAATGAGCTGCATAGTGATGTTAATCTGTGATTCTTAATAGCATTAAAAGGAGGACCCATGTACTTCATTTTAGGAACTGCTTTTGTATACACATATCTGATAATCTCCTTGGGGGCTTAGTGTATTGCTCAAAGAAAATGGCTGTTTTGAATCCTCATGTTTCTGAAAATGAGACCCTCTTTCACTTTGCTGTTATATTTACATTTGATGTTTAACAAACCCAAAAGTTCTCTTCCTGTGCCTGCTATGGAAGCTTTAAGTGTTTCTTAAAAAAAAAAAAAAGGATATTGTAATTTTTAAGTGGCAGTGATGTTTGTAATAAAAACTAGATACTATTTTCTTCAAATTTGCTTTTTTTTTTGCAGAAACTGCTGTTTGTTCAGTTAAAAGAGTACCCTCATGTCCCTTGGCAATTAAAGATTTTATAAGTTTGAAATGACTAGGATTGTGAGACTGTGGTGTTTGGCTTTGGTAAGCTGTTATTAACATAACCAGGAATAAATGTAACAGAACAGTTTGCAAAGTGAGAGAGACATGGAGGTTTCCATAGTATTTCCTGTGGTTCCTAGGGCAAAAGCGATTCAAACAAACTGCAAAGAAACCTTGAGATTAGAGAAAATTATTATTAATACAGACAAAAATGACTAGAATGTGTCCTATGTACTCAGAGTCTCCACAGCTTGTAAAGTTGGTTAAATTTGACTAGCTTCAGGTTTTATGCAACAGCAAATGAAAGAAGTTAAAGTAAGAAATGTTTGTGACAAGCTCTTTAATGATGTTTTTTAAAGGCTTCTTTGTGAAAGTTTTAAATAGTTTTTCTGTTCTCAGAGATCAATGCAAAACTGCATAATTCACTGGAACAGAACTGATGTGGAAATATTTAAACTATACGGTTGCTTTACCTTGATCTGTCTCTGTCCTAATCTTAATTAGGAAGCTGTTCATGAAAGCTAGCTAGCTGAAAGAATTCTTTTGATAACTTCGCTTGAGGGTGATACAAGGGGTTATTGCTAACTCAAACTGCAGGTGATTATTAATACTGTATGAATTGAAGGAATGGGTATTTTTCTGTCGGTTTTGTAGTAGTCGTCTATTCCAAATCCTGTTCCTGACGGTTAAGATAAGCAAACGTGATCGCTTGCCTTCCCTTTCTAGTTCCCCTTAGACAAGAACCTTGGCAATTGATGAAACCGGGTGAATTTTTTTTTTCCCCTTTCAAAGCTGATGAGGGAAAGCTGTGAAGTTTGGTACACAAGGCATTGTATGGTATCTGTAAATATAAGGATGACCTTCTGCAACCTTCTCTGAAAAAACATTGCATCCTTTTGCTATCACCTAGATAATCCTTATCCTGCTTGGCTTCTTGCCACCAGGAAGCTCAGTCCATGTGGCATTGGAGCACTTGATTAGCAAGAGCAGCCACGTGGAACAGAGGTATTTGGTCTAATATCCAATTTGAGTCGATACATACTTAAATGTTTTGAACATGAGTTCATTTATTATGTAGTTAAGCATCTCCACTAACAGTTGTTTTTGCTTAGAGAGAAAGGTAGACACTGTCTGAATTAATAGTTCTGTTAATTCAATCAGGTTTTACCAAAGGGTCCATGTATTTACTTTATTTACAGTTATACTATAGAACATACATTGTGTATTTAAAAAAATAAATCCCAGACTGTAAAAAAAAGAATAGTCAACCCACCAAAAAAAACCACAAAAACCCCCACTTTTGAAGCATATTTACTCTCACTTAAAAATATGCAACAAAATGTGAAGCCGCTTCTTGGCATAAGAAAAACGTATTGCAAAACATGGATTTCTGGCAAATGTTATCTTTGGAAAAGTTGAGTAAAATCATTGTATTAAAATCTTTGTAGACTGTGTGTCTTTGACTTTGCTAGTTGTTTCTCTAGATTTTTTTTTTTTTTTTTTGTGAGGACAGTGTTTTAGAAGGCATAGGAAGAACTCACCTTAGGTTTCCTATCATTTTGCTCTTTTTCAGCAAATTGACTTGTAGGTTTTTGCATTTAGGACTTTAAAAACATAACATGCTTCTGTTACATGTGTGTAGAGTGAGCATTAGGGAAAAACTCTGAAGAGCCGTCCTGTTACATTTCTCTCCTGTTACTCTTCTGTTAGTTTCTCGCAAACAAAAGATGATACAAATAGCGAAGTAAAGACAGTCATTTAAAATGTAACATTTTTGTCCAAGTATTGATATTCTTTCACAAGAGTTTAGCTTAGGGATTTCTGTGGGGGTTTTCTTATTTATTTTGAAACTTCAATTGGATATTTCCTTTTCTATATCATTGCAAAATATCAGGAAGCTTATTGCTGTGATAGGGTTTTGGTGTTGTGGTTTATGGATTTTTCTGTTTGCTTTTTTTTTTTTTTTTTTTTAATTGTATCCCTGAAAAATCTATTTGTGCTTCAGTAAATGCCAGACCAGCAGAAACTGGGCTCCCACCATGCTGTCTAGGAGAAGCAATACCTGAGAGTAGTGATCTAGATCTTCAAAAGTCTGTGAAATAAAGTGGTTGCTCTTATGGCTTGCAGACAATCTCATTACAGCGTAAGTGCTTTTCTTCCACCCAAGCAAATATTGCAAGACTGAGAGCTGATAAATCTTTGACATACCAATCAAGCATTCCTGACTGCATTTTCAAATTTCTAGCCATGCAAACATTTTTAAAAATAAAAGTTGTCTTACTGCATGTTGCTTCTCTACTCCAACAGCTTGCTTTCTGCTTGTGTGTTTCTTTGTAAACGAATAATATTTTGGACTAAATTGTTACATCCATTTGTAAATCTGAGTACAAAAGAATTAATTAAAAACCTTTTCCGCTGTCTACACTCATTTACCTCCCCTTCCTTAGACTTTGGTCTCATGCAAGCAAGATAGCAAGTGTGATGTTTATTTTGCTTTCTCGCAAATAACTGACCTTATGCCCTGTTAGGAAACAACAGATTGGGCTAAACCTAAAGTAACAAACTTAGACAGTGCATAGTACGGTAGAAAGTGCCGAACATCAGTGTGAGTGGCTGGCACTACAATGGTTGAAAGCAGCTTTAACCTCATCAGCAGTTCTGTCTGGGAGTGAGGTGGGTCCATTATTTCTGGTAGGATGTGTGTTGAGCTATGGTCATAAGTTCAGGTGGCCACCCCAGTTACAGTAATGGTCATCTTACTGCTTTTGTTTTGGGTTTCCTCTCTAGGATGTTAAAGGTAAAGATGGCGTGCTAAGATTTCATATTTTCTTCCTGGTGTCACTTCACACAATTACTAATCTGTCTTATGCGTAACAGGCACTGTATTTCTTCCAAAACCATTTCTGGGCTTTAAGGTTTTTTACTGTGACAACTCTGAACTTTCAAATTTTGAGGTCAAAATTGCTCTTTCGTGAGAATGTCCTGCAGCTTAGTCCTGTGCAAGCAGGTTCTGCATGTTTGGGTTTCCACTGCCTAGTATTTGGGGTTAGTTTGCATTTGTTGCAGATTGAGGGTTTCCCCCTGAGCAAGTCGTAGTGGTGTTAGTTGGCTGATGGGTTGGTCTGAGTACTTAAGGATGGGCATGTCCAAAATGCTCACAGCTGCTGATGATTGGAGCTGCTGTTATTATTTTGGAAACGTGAAAGAATGTCTGACACCAGTAGCTTTTTGAAAGCAGGAGGAAATAGGGATGGGCAAAACAATCATCTTGTGGGTTTTGAAACTGTTATGGATTTCCCATTACAAACACTATAAGTAGAGGTTTTAGTTTTCTTGTGGACTGTTGTCTGTAGCATTTCCATTTCCATGTTTGTAGACACATTCCTCTGACCCCTGTGGTTTCATCAGTAAGACAGAAAAATATAGCTAGGTTTCTCTCAAATTCGGAGTTCACAACTGGTTTGTTTTATATTAGTATACTGCAGGCATGCATATTTGAAGAAAAAAGTAATGTATTATGGGTTATAGCATCAATTCAGAAAAAAATTGTTCTTTAAAATCTTCAAAAACTTTCTACTGATACTTTTCCTCCTTATAAAAATAGTTCTTTGGACACATCTGAAAACCAGTAGTTATTTTGAGTGTCTGAATGTTTGAGCACACAGCCTGAGAGTTTAGGGGCATTATTTTTATTATTTTCTGTAAAATCAAGCACCTGATTGTCATCACTGGGAAATTTGTGGTAAGCATAGTTGGAATTAACACATTGTCACAGGTTCCTGCAATCAGGAAAAAACCTTAGTATGCTCAGTTTGATGATGTAACTTGTTTTTCCCAAGCTGAGATTTTTTTGGGGGGGAGGAGGGTGTGTTGTGTGTGTGATAGACACAAGCTGTTTTATTATTTTAGAATATCATGTGTTTTAGGCTTAAGATTTTTATAATTTTAAATATCAACACTAAAAAAATCAGCAGCATTGCACGGACATACCTTGCTGTTGTTGGCTAAAATTAAGCAAAAACTCCTAACTGGTTGCCTCTCCTAATGGTAAGGAGCACATTTGAGTTACAAGCGTTTATTCTGTTTCTGTTGGTTTTAGAGTGATGCAGAGATTTGTCCTTTAGACGAAGTGTCTGTGTTGATGTTCACAGAATAGCTTTAAATATTGATGATGAGAATAATGTTGTTTTGGGAAAACATAACTGGAGGAAGAAAAACTTGTTGCTCTTGTCCATAACTGCAGTTGCAGCTCTTAATATAACTTAATAGTTTACCACTGGAATAGTGTGTGAGGTCAGATGGAGCACAGATTAGGAAATAACAGGGTGATTCACTTTTCCAAAGCAACTGTTCTTTTACTTTAAAAAAAAAAACAAAAAACAAACCTCTTAATTTATAGCCAGGTGGGGATTGGTCTCTTCTCCCAGGCAGTTGGCAATAGGACAAGGGGGCATGGGCTTAAACTCTGCCAGGGGAAATTTAGGCTGGATATTAGAAAGAAATTCTTTACAGAGAGTGTGGTCAGGCATTGGAATGGCCTGCCCAGGGAGGTAGTGGACTCGCCATCCCTGGAGGTTTTTAAACTGAGATTGGACATGGCACTTAGTGCCATGATCTAGTAAACGGACTGAAGTTGGACCAAGGGTTGGACTCGATGATCTCTGAGGTCTTTTCCAACCCAGTCGATTCTGTGATTCTGTAATTGCAAAAAGAACTGTGTAATGTAATTAGAAAGTTGTTGTTGTTGCTAATGATAACTTTTTCTCCTGATTATTTTTTGTTGTACTACAGTTAATGCATTACAAAACCCCTTCAAATAAGTGGGTAATGTTTTAAAACAAAGAAAGATTTTTTTTTATATATATATATATATATATATTTTTTTTTTTTTTTTTTTTTTTTTTTACATTTATTGCCTTTTGACTTTTGACCGCAGGAACAAAAGGACACTTGTTTTCGTATTCTAACTTGGCCAGAATACAAATCAAAATAGCAAAATAACTACTGCATTTGGAGGGTGGCAGCTTTAATAAATCAGTAAAATACTTCAGAGTTCATAATTCTTCCTTTTCTCAGTATGGAGAATTTTTTATGGACAATTTAATGCTTTACCTCGAGTATTGCCTTGAAGACTTGAGACAAAGTGCAGCACTGTTCTGTTTATAGTAGCTGCAAAAAATTACTGATTTCCTCTGTAAATCACTGGAAGTGATTAGAAGTATGCATTTTTCAGCAAAAATAACATTACACTGTATTATTCTCTAGAATTTTTTTTTTTGAAGGAAGGAAGGGTATTTTGCAGTGCTACAAACAAATGAATAGTTGTTATTGTGAATTGTTATTAAAATCAGAGTGGCATGTGTACCTTGCTTCAAAGGATCTGTCACCATACTCCAGCTTAGTATGTTACTGTAATAACATTAGCTTGTAGCTATGCAAAAGTTTAAAATTTGATGAATCAACAACTTATTGTGCGAGGCTACTAGTGGCACTGGTTCTGCTTATATTAGTAGTATTTTAATGGATGTATAGATTATTAATTCAAGCAAGGCTAAAGGAAAATAGTGATAGTGCATTGTTGGTGATGTTATTGCAGAAAGATCCCTTTAAAAATGAAAAACATGTCCTATGGCTGAATGTGTTCCTCTTCTCTCCACACACCATCCCCCAAACAGGTTAGTTGTACCAATCAAAATTTAACTTCAGTAGAGCGCACAGCTATAGTTTGTAGTTCAAAAGGAATTCAGAACTGCTATGAATTACCTTGATAATTGACACCATCTATAAACTTCCATGAGCTCATGTTTGTAGTATTGTTCGTAAGGACATGGCACTAGCTTTACCTGATTTTGAATTTTATAAGTATAACCAGCTTTGGTCTTTCATGTGATATTTGGAGAATTACGGCACTTTTTTCCAAAGGAATAGTGAAGTGAGAAAACTTGGTATTTGTGACATGTAAATACAGAGCAGAACTATAAGCATGTAGCAAATGGACAGATATTTCATCATACGTGCCCATCATAAAAATATAGAAAACCAACACCTCCCTCAGACAGGGTATCTGATGGCGGATGTGTTCTGGTTTTATGTTCTCTGGTTTTATTGCTAACCCATTTGTAAATGGGCAGGCAGGAGGAGTATGGGAGATGGCACAGTAGTCAGGCCCTCTCAGCTGCTGTGTTATTTGATGAAGTGGTGGCTTTTGAGGGACCGTGTTTCTTGTGGCTAGGAGTCAGCTTTGGCATTCTGATTGATATTAGCAGCTCCATTGTTTCAGAAATTAGAGAGCTGGGCTGTTGGTGGACAGTTTCTTTAGTGATCTTGCAGCAGAATTTCTCACCATCCTTTGCAAGGCTTTGGGATTTCCTGACATTGCGTGTTTGTAAGGAATTTCATTTTTACCACCATACTGTGGGGTAGTTTCTTCTGAAATGTTTGTGTTTTCCCCTGTAATGAAAGCACTTTCTGCTTTGTGTTAGAGTCTTCATACAATTAAATCACTTGTGTTAGGTCTGCAATTCCTTTCCTTCTCCTGGAGTTGTAGAAATAGTAATAAAAATAACCCTATTCCTTCTCCTCTTGATCTCTTTTTCCCTTGTTTCTTCATCCAGTACTTTCTTCTACTCCTCTTTATTAGCAGAAAGAAGTTGTGGCGAGGAGGGAGTCCTCTAGATTATGAATGCTCAGGTGGGACATAATCTAGTTCTTGAATCCAGGACCTCTGTGGAAGGAGGTTGGAACTGGCCATATCAAAGGAAGAGGATGAAGATGTCTTGCATTTGTAGTTACTTTTATAGCCTTCTGTGCATGTGTCAATATAAATCCAAAACTAGTCCATTGCAAATGGAATTTCCTTGTGTAGAACAGTTCAAAATAAATGAGATTTGGATTGTTAGACAGTCTATTTCACTGGTTTTAGTTTTCTGTATAAATCATCTGATTCTTTGTTCATGGATCAAGTCAAACTTGATATTTTTTTTTGTTCTAGATGTTTGTGGCAAATACTGACTAGCTCTTGCTTATGTTTCAATTTCTTTCACTCTGTTGGAAAAGGTTTTCTTTGATAGTGTGTCAGAGCTTATTTAAGTTCTTGACATTAACTACTATATTAAATATAAAATATTGCATCCTAAAGTTGTCTCACTCTAGTTTATGAGGCTGTTTTCTTTTGTCTGGGAATTTTACAGACATATTGTAAGGCAGCTGCAGTTGGAAACCTGCTGCTGTGTCTTGGAAGCCAGCTGAAGTATCATTCTTCGTATGTGCTTTCAAAGTACTATTTGGCTGAAGATAGCATGGTGATTCTTCAAGTCTGATATGTCAGCATGTGCTGATGAGGAACTGTTTTAACTGAGGTGGTTTATTTAATCATTCTTGTTAAACTTTTTACTGTTGAAGCTGATCTGACATATCTATGAAGAGCCAGGTCTTATTGCAATCCTACTTAAAGGCAGTTTATAGGCTATTATCTTTCAATACTAGTGTTTTGGCCACAGACAAAAGGACCTACTTCTGTCTTGTGAGGTTTTGTTGATTTGTTATAACCTTAATAGCAGCATCTGGGTACTGTACCCTAGCTAAAATAAGGTCTCAAATGTGACAGCTCTTCTAAAGTAGCATATTTCCCAGTGGAGGGAACAAAGTAACCAAGCACTCTAATCTTTATAGACTGTGTTTTTTCACCTTGCTTTTGTGGTTGACTTTGGGGAGTAGGGTACCTATAACTACCTCAATAATCAGATTGGGCTCTGGGCATAGTAATGCCTTCCTGGTTGCATGTGCTCACCACCACCTAAGATGTTATTGGTTGTTTTTCAATATTAAGGAGAACATGATTTAGACTGATAGTCTTGGAGTACAGCACTCAGTGAAATAGGATCAAGGTGACTCTAAACATTTCTTATGAAAGGGAAGACCCTGCCTCCCAATCTCCAGTTTTGTGGATGGGACCAAGTCATGCACTTTGTGCTGGTCCGTTCCTACTCAGATACAAACCAGGAATGGATTTGGATATGGTTGGCAGCAAAATCTACTAACCCTAACAAAAACTGAGATTTGTTGCTAATCACCCAGTTCCTCTAATATTCCTTTCCTGGTTTAGTGATTCCTGAATCGTGAAAGCTCTGTTTGTTGCATAAATGGAAATCAATAACTTTGATAATAGAATTTATATTCGTAATGCAATCTCCTATGGATAAATGTTTAAATCACGTAATAGCACTTACTTAATATTCTTTACTACTTGACCTAATTAGATAGAGATGGAAACTGTACTATCCTTGCAAGCTGCAAACTCTTTGACACTCTGATTGCTGTTTGCATTGACAGCTGCTGCACTGAAAAGGAAGGGAAACATGAAACCTGGAGGCCGTTTGTGATACAGTATCGCAGTGCAGGACAGCATGAATCTGCATTGTGTGATTACCAGACAGTAAATCAGCTATGCTGTGTTAGAGCCAGAAACCAGTAGCTTTCGCACTTGCTGCCTGTTTCCCACTCATTGTAAAGCCGTGCCCTATCACTTGATAGACCTGGAAAGGAAGTGCAGAGGAAGTGAGTGCCACTGCTGGTTTGAAATGTTCCAGGGTGACTGGAAAGTTTGAGCAACGGCCTGGGTGAGAAGAACAAGACCTTATTGACAGGGTTCAATCCTAGTCAAGTCTGTTTCCCATCAGCTTCCTAAGTAATCACAGCCTTTCTTTTTTTCATCTCCTTTACACTCTGTGGGTCTCCCATATTTATTTATTGATTGATTTTTGTGGACTGAGCAACCAAGGACAATTGGGAAGTTTTCTTTCCTCTGATCCACCTCTGCTAAATGCTGGAGGAATTACTAATGAAAATGTTGACCGCTACCTTAAAGATAGTTGTCATCCCTGCCTTTGCCCCCATGTTTCTCCAGAGTTTACATTGCATATTCTTTGAATTTCTGCTTTTGATAGTCTTGTTCTTTTCATTTGATGTGAAGAAATACATACTGTTCCAGTGATCCCATGGCACACGTGGTTTGTCATGTTCCACATCATCTGGTGTCATGGACCGATGGCTGTTGCATTATGGCACTGTAAAGTTATGTGAAAACACACATATACGTGTAGTGGGAGAAGTATGTAAGCTAAGACTTTCTTTCTTGATTTCAAGCTCTTCTAGGCTGTGTAAGACTTTATGAAATATCCATACCCTGAAGTCAGGAATTTTTTTTCTAATGCTGCAGTTTTAATCATCCAGCAACATGTCCCTCGTACACTCACACCGTGTCATTTTGCACAGACTTGCGCATGATTTTACCATCAATGCAGTAAGTGGTCTCCACTGGCAGTCCTGCTGCTCTAGGGCCTCCTAGTGCATTCTGATGTTATTCTCCTTAGGCTGTCTGAGACAAGAAAAGCTCATTTGATCTGAGTTGAGAGAGATTTTTCTTTGGAGAAACATTCCTTTAAAAAGAGGACCGAAGAGGCATCTGTTTAGTTTTGCACTTATGTGTCTCTGGCCATGACCACAGCAGAACAGAACCACATAACAGAGGCAGCATCTCATGTTTTTATGGTCTTTCTGTAGCAAGTCAATTGACTCTGGTAGGGTACTCTGACATATTAAAGGAACAACCAGTTAAAAAATATCAGTTAAAATATGCAGCCAAATATCTTTGGGCATTGATAATATTCACTGAATTCATAATTGAGCACAGTTCTGGAGGGGTAAATTTTGTTCTGTTTGTGATTGTGTGTACGCACTTATAAGGATAATACCACTTATTGTATTTGATAATCCTGTCAATAGTGATGCTTGGAAAATTATCTTACTTCAGAAAAACATGCACTAGCCTGTATTTTGAAGTAGTTGCTTTTTGAGAGCTTAATCATTAAAGTTTTACAAGGGTTTAAAAAGAAGGACGGAAAAAAAAACAAACACACACCACATACACACAAAAACAAGCAAACAAAAAAATTAAACTCTCAACCATCAAGGATATATAAAATGTGAAAATGGCTCATATTTTGTAGTATAAATATAGAGATGTTTTTGAAAACTCAGTTGGTCAGGCAGGCAGAATTGCTGCTGGCTTCAGAAGGCTTGTGGAAGGACTGCATGTGCAAGGGAGATGTGAGTGTGACACAGTGCTACAGAGGCACATTGGTTTGCACAGTATGCCAAGCTTGCACCAGTTTTTCTAGAATGTTTTTCCTTCCCTGTCTCCAAAATAGTTCAAATTCAATAACTGTGGTTAGGATATTTTGGAATGAGGTCCCGAGGCACTTTATAATAGAACTTGGGAAGAAATTCAAGAGACGAATTTGTAAGCAAGTTATATTAAAATATACTGCTTCTTAATCTAAAATCAACTAAAAAGCATCTATAGTATTTTTAGGTCAGTGTACAAATCTGGAGAAATCAAAGTATATGCTTGTTACCTGGTAAGCTCACTGCAAATTTTTTTTCTTCCCTTTTTGAGACCTTAACCAGTTCAAATCTCCCAGGCCCCTTCATTGTGTTTCTAACACATTTTCCTATATCTTACTCTTCCCAGGATGGATCGTACTTGGCTGAGTTCCTGCTGGAAAAAGGCTATGAGGTGAGTGACTTGGTGACTGGCTGCAGGCTGATGGAGCCATTTGGATGCTGCAGCTCCGGCTTCCTCTGCTTCTGTCCTTTTCTGTGTATGTTTTCCACTCCAGCCCTAGATAACAAATCAAAACTCCAGAGAGGAATGTGCAACATGGCCTGTAATCATGCCAGCTTATTGTACTATTTATCATCTAATGTCCACTGGTGGATTCCCTCTTCTCCTCAGGGTATAGCTCCGTTGCATGTTTCCCGCCAACTCAGATAAGCAGTGACCTGTGTGAGCCAAAACTGTAAGGAATTAGGGAATAATTTATGATGCAATGTACCACATCGAGGAATAAGATTCTCTTGTTTGTTCTCTTTCCCCTTCTCTCTGTCCACACTAAAGGCTCCTTTATTTTGGCAGTTATACTTCGGCAATGAAAACCTTGCATTTTGCTTTCTCTGTTTAAAAAAACAAAACAAAACACCAAAAAAACAAAAAACAAACAAAAAAAGAACCCAACACAAAACCCCAAACCCCAAACTATACCCCTTCTCTTGGATTAATTATATTCTTTTCATTTACCTTTTCCTTAAAATAAAGGGAGTCTGATTCCTTACTGCTTGCTGCATAATTTTCCCTGGCAATATCATGCTTTTGCGGCCCGGCAAAGCAACAATCACATTATTATGGTATGATTTGATGGTTTTGAACTGTTTTCACATATATGTGAAAATGTTTGTCTTCTCAGTCATGAAAGATGCTTCCAAAATGTGTGATAATGGAAGGAAAGGGACGGTCAAATTAGTCTTCCCACAGTGTAGTATTTTCTGGGTTTTTAGTGAAAGCTAATGCTTGTTCTAATATTGGATTTTATCACTTCTGTTGTAATACTGCTTCATAGCTTAGTGAGAAGTCTTTTCTCAGCCAGTCTGTGCTTTTCATGCTTTTGCACATGGTTAATCTTGTCTTGCTTATTCCATCCTTTCTCCTGCTTTGTTGATTGATCTGCTTATTGGTGTTGTTTTCTGAGCGTTGTAAATGGATTATTTTTACTGTTTCTCCATTCCATTTGGGGAAGAGAGATATCATTGTGTTTGCTTCTGCAACTGTTAAGGCAAAAACACATGCTCTCTCCCAGTCCACAATGAAAGTGGGAACTAACCACATTTAAAATGAAATATAGCCATTTCCACAATAGAAAGGTTGCAATAATTGGGTAGAGGTTTTTTATTCTGTTCCTCAACTCTCCACCTGTTAGCTGAAATTCTTTCCTATGTTCCCAGTTAGAAACCTGTCTCTGAATAACTGAACACAGGGGTACACAAGATAACTTATTGCCTTCCTAACTAAGGTGTTTCATTTTACTTTTTTAAAAAATTTCAATCTATTTAAAGATCAAACCCTACTGTGACAAATCCAATGATCTTACATTCTTAACTAGATTAACCAGTTTGCACACATTTTGTCTTGTCACAAAGTTTGCATTTCACCTGTCCCATGCAGACAAAGGTACCTTTCATCAAGTTTTTTATGGTAAAATTGCTGTCATGGATTAAGCATTTGGCAGGTTTTCTTTCTCTTGTGTGTGCATACCAGAAAAAGGAGTGGGAGAAAGAGAAAAAAAAAAAAAAAGAAAAGAAAAAGAAGCTGGGTTTGCGTGTTTTCTTGTTATTGCTGGATGCTGGATTTGTTTGTTTGCTGAATCTTTTTGAAGGCCTGGGGTGACTGCATTTATCACACCTCATTAGTCAAATGGTCTCACAGCCATTCAGCTGACACAAAGGTCTTGCAAGCACCATCTTTCATCAAGCTTCAAGCTGGCAAGATTCAACTTATTGGTCAACCATTTGTGTGAACTTGAATTTCAGCAGGACTTCATTCAGAGATAGATAATTGAGAGCTCAAGAAGTCTCTCATCAAGACGCTAAGCTAAAATATCTAATTATGCTAGAAGAGTTGTAGAGCACTTCAGGTAGCTTCCACAGCTACCTGATGCTTTAAAACTGCAAAATCTAATTTTTCCTCAGCAAAACAGCTGTTCATTTGAGTACTCAAAAATATTTCCAGCATATTTTCGAAAGTGGTTATGGAAGTGTCTTTTTGTAAAATGTTTCTCTGTAAACTTTATGTCTGTTTCAATTATCCTCATATTCTCTAAGGAATTATTTTTATAGGGCTTTTAATACATAACTTTGAAAATTTGTCTTCATAAATTCGTTATTTGGTGGAAATTTCTTTTGGAAGGCCATGTTTCTCAGTTCCCCATTGATTCTCAAAATGCAAATATTTATTCAGCTTTGAAAAGTTTAGGATTTGGATTTTCGAACACAGTACATGGTAAGCCTGTTGTGTGGCTGGGATGGAGGGAAATTATCATCATAAATTTGACTTGCAAGTTATGAAGATGAAGCTATTCAACTATTATTAGGGATCTTGCCACCAAATTTTCATTCTTAAAGTGACAAACTGGTCTCACTGTGGTTGTCATACCTTTTTACTCAGTTAAGTTTCAGACTTGAGATGGAATTAGAAGTGTTTTCTGTGTCAATATCTATAGCTTGTGATATGTGTAAATGAAAAATCCCCAAACAAAACCAAACCAAAACAGAGCCCCAAGCCCTCTCTTTTCCTGCTGGTATATTCTTGCAGGTACCAGTTAACATGAAGTGAGAGTGAAGCGATGGCCCAACCCAAGCAAGTGTAGGATGCATTAAAGTGTAAGGATCACTTCCAGAAATAAAGGGCAGGGAGAAGTGGAGGACAGTCAAGTGCTGAAGGTTGATTTCACTTGTGCAACCACAACTTCTGTATCTGGTAACCTAAGCTAACGTGAATTTTGGCAGAATGCATGGGGCTATCTTACATGAGGAGGAAACGGGATCAATGTTTGAACAATTTCTCTAATGTACTAGACACAAATAGGCTTTTCTTTAATGCTAGTCAGAACCAGTGGGGTTTTTTTCAACACCTTTTTTATTGTGGCTGGTTAAAGGAAATTCTCAACCTGTGTTTCAGCCTTAGGTTTGCTTGCATGTCTCATAACTCACTAGAAAACACTGACTCATCAAGTCCACAAAACAGCACTGACTGTTCTGGCTGTTCTCCCAACACTCCAAAAAGTGAATAACAGCTGTTTTCTAAAATGTCTTTGGGCTTTGCAGCTACCGCCACTTCTTTCCCTGTCTTGTCTTTTCCTTCCCATCTCTCCTCTCTGCCCACTCTTTCCTTTCCCTAGCCCAGTCTCCTGCTGCTACTTTTTCCATGCCCATCATCTCTGGCTCCAGAAAGACTTCTCTGCAACCAGGGAGAAGGGATTATCTTGGGATTTACATATTGCTTCTCCAACTCCAGTAATACTGGCAAGTCTCTCTCACTAGGAGATGATGTTCTAGGGCAATTCAGTGTTTTCTGTGTTGTATGTGACACTTGGACTCCTAGTGGTGTCAACAAGGGAGAAGGTGAAACCACTTGAGGGTACTAAAATAAATAAGACAACATCAGAGCTCATCTCCAAGGTATTCTGTTACGATTGGGATAAATGTCTTCCTTTAGGAACAGAGACAAGCTCTAATCTGACATAAGGGTTAGGCCCATGTATCTGAAAACAGCGACGATGATGATGAACGCTTTCCTCTTAACGTTTACCACTTTCATCTTGTGTTTTTCCTTGTTCAATCTCCAGGTGCATGGCATCGTTCGTCGGTCTAGTTCTTTTAATACAGGCCGGATTGAACATCTCTATAAGAACCCACAGGCTCACATTGAAGGAAGTAAGACTTTTCTTCTATATTTATCTTTTTTTTCCTTTAGTCTGTGGTGTATGTTTGGTGGAGAAAGGTCACCAGTACCAAAAAGGGAATCTCAGTTTCTTCAACCTAAATATTGTTAATATGTAGTTATTTTTAAGCTCTGCTTGACTTAGGGTTAGTTATTTAAAACCAACAAACAAAAAACCTTGGTAGGTAACCTTGCCTTTTTTCCGCTTATGTTAGCTAACTGTTCTGTCTTAGAAAGAAAAGTTATAATCTTTCTCTGAAAATGTGACACAAAGTATAGATACTCTTGTGTGTGTGTGTGAGTTACCAAGAGGGGAAAATATGGAAGGGGTCCAGGAAGGTGCCTTCTGTTGTGTAGAAATGCTGATACAGTTTACACGTATCTAGGCAGTAGCCATTAGAAAGTGGTTGGACCTGCAAAAAGCTCTGTGAGGTTGAAAACACTGAGGTAGCAGAATAGTGAAGTGTGGGGGTTTTTTTGAGGCAGTTATCTTAAGTACTCCACTTCTGTTTCCTTATGAGTTTCCTAGTGCCTGATGGAGGTGAAGGTTTGAGGACAGCCTGTATGACAGCACGAATTAGACATGATCAGTTCTTACTGATGATAGAATGAATGTTTGGATCTTCTGAATTTCTGGACCCAGGGAAACTACCACCTGTTTTTTCTGGAGGAAAGACATTGCTCTTGGAAATTTGCTGATGATTTACTGTATTCTTTATTATTGACGATAATTTGGAAAGCTGAAATTATTACCTTTAGTGTACACCTTGCAAAAATTGTTGGAGTATTTTGCCTTAAAGAAGGTTTACTAGTCACTTAATGAGAAGTTCCAGTTCAGCAGAAGGACTGAACGTTTTGACAACCGTATGGTTTTCTATACTATGCATATTGTGTGTTGTGCAAACTGACACTGTCCTAAATAGTCTGATTTAAGGTATTGTTAACACTAAATACCTCCATGCCATAAATAAATCTCAT
Source organism: Columba livia (assembly GCF_036013475.1). Taxonomy (NCBI): domain Eukaryota; kingdom Metazoa; phylum Chordata; class Aves; order Columbiformes; family Columbidae; genus Columba; species Columba livia. The sequence goes on along the minus strand of NC_088603.1, from coordinate 74,708,896 downwards.
GTCTTTCGAAGTCTACTTGCCACTATCATTAAACAGAACCTAATTTTATCAAATTGTAGTATATAATGCAACTTTTAGATCTCATTTGATCTTTGCTTGTAATTAAAAAAAAAAAAATTCTGACATGACTTCAGTGGTATTTGATGTGAGTAGTTGCTGCTTTCTGTACATTGCTCCTTAAAATATCTGGTTGAGAGAGGGGTTAAATTGAATAAAATATCTTCATGAAGAATATTGAAACCTGTGCTTCTGTCAAGGACAATATAAGAAATGTGTTTTCCTTGAGTTATATTCATGGCTCACAAGGTAAAATGGAGCAAAAGAATTCAAACAGGAAACTACGTGTTGTGAGGACCACCTTGTGAATATGAAAAGTGATTTGAGAAGACAGTGTAGATTGCAATAAACATGTATATGAATATTTAAGGAAAAGAATGGAAGAAAGGAACAAGAAAGCAGACTTTAAATATTTTCCCCACTTGTAATCTCATTTTCCTTTAACTGAGGAATGCAGCCTTATGAATGGGAGGAGAAGGAAGAATTGGACCAGGAATCTCAGGAAAGGCTGCTCCATGGAAACTGTTTGGAAACAATGAGTTTCCAGGCAGTACTGAAGGAAGCAAAGAAGCAATAGTGGTCAATGTGAGCAAACCCTAATTTTGTCTTTGCTCTGTGTGTTCTTCCCATGAGTAAGTGATTACAAGTTGCAAGATGATGATCTTCATAGACAGTGAACCTTTTTTGTTGAAAAAAAAATATGTAGTGGGAACAAGAAGGAAAACAAGGTGTTTCCTGAAGAAAGCCTTCCATCTATTGCTTGCTGCGGAAGTTTTTAGATTGCATGATGTTACTAAAGCACAAAGATTTTAATCTTTAATCTGTGTTTATAAAACTTTGCACCAAACAAACCCCATTTCTAGTGACCATTTCTATTACTCTTGAAAGACCTTTTCTTCATGGGTCATCAAATGGACAATACTTCATGCCCTTCTCATGTTCGAAAAAGCCATTTGAACAAGAAGCTTTGAAGTCTTGATGGTAGGCCAAAATGGCATTCCCCTTTGGGAGCTTTAAACTTAAGATACTCATGGGAGGGTATCTCTGCCCAGCTCAGCCCAGCCCACCTTCCCATGGGAAGCTCTAAGCCTGATGTCTTGGCTTGGGGATGGTGGCAGAACTGAATGTCTTTGGTGTTGGAAGAGGGATCCTGGCTGTGGCACCTCTTCCCTGCTCAGCTGCTTCTTAGGCTGGAGAGGAACCAGCTGCTTTTCTGACCCTACAGCTCCTACAAAGTTGCTGCCACCTGATCCTGCTCTTGTAACAGTATCCTCTGCTCCATCCTCTCTGAAAGGCTGGCTCAGCTGGCAGGGAGATTTTGTTTAACTCGCAGCCAAGGTAAGCAGAGGAAGAAGAGGCCCTCCTGTTTCCCTGGAGAAGCATTCTTTTCCAGTACAGAAAGGGTAGTACATTTGAGTTCTTTCCTGCTCCCACCAGCCCACAGAGTTGTCCTGAAAAAGGTGGTAAATGCCATCAAAGAAACTGGTTATATGGTGCTTGCTTGTTGTCTCTATTTAGTGTTGCAAGGAAAATGCAGCAGTTTTTATGGTGGTCTGGACATCAACAGTTTTGAGGATTGCAGCTTAACACCAATAACTAAATATTTTTATCCTTTAACTGTTTGGGATCTTGTGCTTGCTGTGGCCCACACTAGTTTCATGAACTGCATTTCATTTGGGAAGCAGGACAGTTGTATTCCCCACAAGTGAAAATGTGTTCTGGCACAGCCTGTATAGAACTGGTGGCAGGAATTAAGGTAGCCTGCACCATGGATACTTGATGTATATGCACAAAAAGTGTGATAACCTGCTTGCCATCCCTCACATTAAATCACAGTTAACTTTGAAAAAAAAAAAAAATCATTATGATTCCCTTATCTGTTAGCCACAGTTTCAACTGGGTCTCTTCAGAGCTGTCCTTTTCAAGCACTGTGGATGTAAAAGCAGATTTCAAGAAGATACTGTGACCTGCTTATCTATATCACTTTATCACCCTGAAGAGCTTCAAGTACCTGTTGAATAGGAATGTGAAAGTTGAACACCTGAGAACTGCTTGATCTGTTGCTTCCATGCTGCCTTAAACTGTCAAGACAAACAAACAAATACAAAGCAGCTCAAACAAAAACAAAGTTCAGATATCTCTACAATGTTTAAAAAAATGTGGTGTGTATTCATATGCTAGTCTCTTGTAATAAACCTTGTATTTCTTGGTTTCAGAATTAAAAAAAAAAAAAAGCTATTTGGTTGTATCTGTAGATAATACAGCCCTTCCCCAAAGTGGTAACCTTTGTCGAATGGGAAGACTGCTAAACTCTACTGAAATAGGAATTTCTTCTTTTTCTGGAGATAGAACAATATAAACATAAATTTATTAAGGTCAAAATCATCAAATTAAAGTCTATATAGATACAGCAAGTAAATGTAAACAGCTAATTCATCAGTAATTATAACAAGGTTTTTCTCTTTATTGAATAGATATGTAAATAGCAGTGTGGTAGTATGAAACCTGTTTTATCAGAATGAATTTCACTTCTGGCATGACTTCTTGACAAGTCAGGGTCTGAAACCAAAGACAAGTTGATAAGCTATTGCAACCCGCTCTTTTAATTTTGACAGGAGCTCATCTCATGCTCTTACCTAGAAAGTAAATCAGTCAGGAAAAGATAAGTAACAGCTGCGTGACTGATGTATCTAATCACATCTGATGTGTAACTGTCAATGAAGCATGTTTCATTGTCAGTGTTACAGTGTTCTCTGAAATTCCTTTCCAGTGTGTATCTATATATTTTAAATGAAAAACATTATAGTACAATAGACTACATGTATTAATAATGTTACCTGAATGTTCATCTTGTAGATACCTTAGGGATTTTTGTTGTGTTGTGAAATTACTCTGAATGAGGAGCTTAAACATGGAACATTTTGGGAAGGAGGAGAAAGCTATCAATGTATACTGAAGAAGTTATCAGAAACCTTTGTGTGTGAAAGACTGGAAGCCTAAACTAAAATAAAACATTTTTTGTGGCTGAAATTCTGATGTTGATCTAATTTATACAACATGAGTTAATGAAATGCAAACTATCAAACAAATTACATCAATGTTTCTAGGTAGATCAGATTATTGAAAACAGAATCAGAAATTCTCCTGCACGGAAATATATTTTGTGCTTAAAGCAAGGTGGGGGGAGGTGGGGAGGAAGAAAAGAAAAACAACAAAACCCAACAACAACACACAAGCAAAACCTTGTTCAACCAGTGATGTCTTAACTTTTTCCAATAAATGTTAACTCAGATTTTAAGCTTGGAATAGGATTCGGACCAAGAATGCCACATTGTTCTGGGACTAAAATATATTAACTCTGTGTTCTTAAACTCCGAAGACATGAAGCTACACTATGGTGATCTCACGGACAGCACCTGCCTGGTGAAGATCATTAATGAAGTAAAACCCACTGAGATATACAACCTGGGAGCACAGAGCCATGTCAAGGTGAGTAGCTTCTAGCACTGAGAATTGTGAATGTGCATTGGTGGTGGTCTACTGCTTTGATTGTTTTAGACTGCAGCAGTTATAGCTGTTTTAAGAACTGCTAATTTTGACAGGCAAACACAGCCTTAAATCAAGATAGTTGTATTTGCTGTGGTGCAGAATTACTGCATGAGTCTTGCTACTGAATATTTACTCAGATGTCAGAATAATGAGGTTAAATTGTCAACAAAACTTGCAGGTTTAGAAATCTGCTTTTTCTACCATGTGAAACAACTTTTGCTGTAGTTTGCTGCTGATCGGTCCTATTGGAGGAGTTATACAGTGTTGTTGAGCCAAATGGTGCTTAAAACCATGTTATCCTGTTTGCATTATAACCAGTATGCATATCTAAGAGCCCCACTTCCAGAAAGGCTTCACCTATGCCAGTTTTCATGCAGGTGATATGCTTTGAAGGATTGACCTAAAAATAGAGAAAACAGCTTTGCTACTACCTACAGTATTGTAACATTTCTGGAGTTTTTGGTTGGAAAAACTGTTATACAAACTGAAACAAAAAGGACTTGTTGAAGATGAGTAGCTTCACCCTGACAAGTACTGCTGCATCATAAGCAAAGAATATAGATAGCAGAGCAAATAACTTCAATTTATGTTTTACATATTTTATGTTATATTGCTCTGTGATGGAAAAGCTTGTTTTACTAGCAGGTGAGCTCTGTTTACTTGCAAAAACCTCATTCATACTTCACTTTGTGATTACAAACTGAAACTGATGGCCAAGTAGCAAATTGTCGTTGAAATAAATTGTTTGTCAGCCATATACTTTGTCCTTTTTTTGTAGAATGTGAAAGTATTTTTAAGTGGTAATATTCCTTAGCCTCTCTTGAAGAGAGAACTGAAGGAGCATTTAAGTCTCATTAAAGTCAGCCTTTCAACAGAAAGCGATGTGTTGCTCCCATCAACCCTTAAGCCTTATCAAGAAGAAATAATGTAGAAAGACTGCAGTTATTCCCAAGAAAACCAGCAGAATATAGAGGTGAAAGGAGAATAATCTTTCTTTTAAATTGCTTTTGTGATTGAATATCGAGTTTGCTCTGTGTTAACCATGGGACTGGTGGGGTTTATTAGCTCAGGTACAGCAGTATAGGAACGAGGCTACATGAGTCCAATGGCAGCTTAACTGCTGGTGTGCAGAGTGAAACCCGAGCCAGCAAACCTTGCTGGGTATTTACAGTCCACAGCTAGATGTTCTAGCATTGCATTTGTTGAACTAGCGCCTTGGATAACAATCTTCAGTGAAATTACTTCTGTCCCTTGGGTGGTGTTAGCATGGTACTAACATAGTAGTCCCAAACTATCCCCTTGTGGCTGCTATAGCTGCCAACAGCTCAATTCACAGCACTAGGATGGTGCGAAAGGGGATAATGGTGATGCAGCTATAGGGTCTAACATGACGCTGCCATGGGCTCTGGGAAAGCTCAAGTATCTTGCTGCATGAACACTTTGAGCCAATTCAGATCTGGACCCAAGTCTTGGCCTTTGGATATCTAATGTGTTGCAGCACAATTAGGAGACATCAAAATGGCTCTTAAATGCCAGGCTGAATGCAGCAGGCCAATACTTAGGCAATGTTAAGTAATCCTACTAGAAGTCTAGATGGACTTCTGCTTATTATGCTTCCTAGCATCTCTGGTAATACTTCTGTTGTTGTAGTTGAGGAGAGAACCTAGGCACCCCAAGTCTGTTGACTGAGGTGTTCAGGGGACTTAACTACAGAAACTATAGGACTTAAAAGCAGTCCAACAGTGCTTACCATTTTAAAACAATTTCCAGTGTTAGAAGAGGGAGTAGAACTAGGCCACCTGTTAGGGGGTGAATGTCTTCACCAGACACCTGAACAACTCTTACCATTAAACTTTAGTTATATAAACTTACTGGTTCTGCCTGTTTGCCTCATGTTTGGGGAAGGAGGGAGAAAGACTTTTAATCTTAGTTTGCTTCACATTTTGGTGACTTTGAACAAGTTACGTCTTCAGTATTTTTTGGTGGTGTTTGTATTGGCTTGTGTTTGTGCAGAAGAAAGTTTTCTATCACTCTCACTTCCAGTTAGTTTATGTGAGCTGTGCTGAAATGAAGGAAAATAAAATAATAGGAAGTTGGTCTGGTTTCCTGTAGGAAACCAATGGAGATGAAATTGGTTCTTGGAATGAACCCACAGTAGTCTGGGAAATACTGTCAGAGAAGACGTTTTTCTGAATCATAAATAGTGAGGGCTATGACTCATAAAGTAGGTCACTGAGAGGCTGATCTGATCTTGTATATGGGAGAAAGTGAGAGAAGACTGAAACTTGCTCCTTATTAAAAACAGTACACTTAACAGAATGATATCATCAGTAGGAACAAATTATCCAGTGTGCGTTCCTGTCTGTTTTGGTGAGAAATGGGGATTAGCTCTCAGCACTGTAGCTTTTCCACTGGATGTTCAGAAAACAGTAGCACATTCACTTCATAGTTACTAAGTAAAAAGTTTAGCTTCATGTTTTCTAACCAGCCTTTAAACATCCTGCTTTGGCTTTTGGTGCTTTAGGAATCTGGTGCGATGACCATGATTTGTTTTCATTTAATTAGGTCTCATGGGAGTGATTATTTACAATATATTGATTCTAAATAGTAATAATCTATTATTGTGTATAGGTAGCATGCAGATGGATTAATCTAAATTATGTTATCCATAACTATATACTTATATCGCTCTGTCTGTTGGATGTTCTGAAAATCAGTTATCCAAATAGTAGGTTGGCTAAAATTCTATAAATGTCTCTTCTTTCACAGTATTTCAGCAGATGTGCACACGAAGATATGAACCTGGAACTATTTTTTTTTTTTCTGAAGTGATCTCATCAGTATTTGATGGTGCTGTAAGATTCTTTTGGTTCGAGTTGTATTGAATTTTTTTTTTTTTTTTTTTTTTTTTTAGATTTCTGAAGCAAAAAGGCAGTGTAACCTTAGTAAACTTGCTTACAGCACTTGAAACTTCTGTTGCACTGAGCAGTTAAATGTAGGACTGAAGAAATGGCTCCAGTTTTATGGCTATTACTATCTGAGTAGTCATGTTATTAAATAGCCGAATCAAATTTGGCCATATTGCAGATAGCCACAATTGCTCAGTTTACTACTTTAAATTGTTTTGGGTAGTAGAAGGTTATTTTGTCTACTTACTGTTGGCATTTGTTGTCAGAAATTTTATAGCAAATGCGTTTTATGAGATACAAAAATAATGGGTTGACTTTTCTGTGTTACGTTTTCCTTTCTTATTTAAAATAGATGTATTATTGTACAGTAAGATCTTACTTGCATGTAACTACATTTTAGAAAGCCAGTAAATGCTTGATATCTTTTTGCACTTTGCCAGATGTGTACAGGTTTGGTGTGTGGTGGTTTTTTTTTTTTTATTTGGGTTTGTTTGTTTGTTCTTTAGTTTAGGGGATATTAAGGTTCTATTTAGTTTCAGTTCCTTGCAGACATATGGGTGCTTGGAGTCATGCAAGAATTCATTTTAAGAAGCAAACACTACACTCTTAGCTGAAAGGTGAAATGTAATCAGCATATAAACCCTCACCTGAGTAAGGATCTCTTTACACTTGTCTGTTGAATTCAGCTTTATCTCTAGATCCTCCCTTTTACCTTCTTTATTTTTGTGCTCTCCAAAGAGAAGGCCTCAGTCTTGCAAGGCCTTTAGTCTCCTCTTTCCCCATGCTGGCAAAATTAAACAACTTACTCATTTCTGATTATTCTGTGTATTTATCTGTATCAGATGCTTACTTCTAATGGTTGTGAACCAAACATGTGGTGAACTACTAATTGATTTCAACCCCATGCCTGTTGATGTGACTATGTTTTCATGCTGCATGGAAGATGAAGTGGCAGAAGGGACGATTTAAAAAAAAAAAAAAGATAGCGACAAGGTCTTCAGAACCCAGGGAAGAAAATTACAACTTATGTAAAAACCTGTGCTCACCTGTATCTCTGCTGCACCCTGAAGTAGTTATAGCTTGCATGCTGGGTGGTGAGAAAGTGGTATTGTTGTAGGGAGGGGAAACGTGCAAAAGTTTATATCATATAATTTTATAGAACCACAGAAGGGCTGAAGGTTGAAAAGAATCTCTGGAGACTGTCTAGTTCAACCCACTTACTCAAAGCAGGGTCAGGTAAAGCAGGTTGCAAAGGACCATGTCCAGTCAAGTTTTGAGTAGGATGGAGACTCCACAAGCTCTCTGAGCACCCTGTTCCCTCACCTGTGCAGTTCCATCACTATCACAGTAAAAAACCAACACCCACCACCACTAAACTTTCATATTTTTAACTGCCATTTCCTGTATTTCAATTTGTGCCCATTGTATCACCTCCTGTCACTCAATACCACTAAGAATAGCTTGTCTCAGTCACCTTTACTCTTCCAACCACCCATCAGCTATATTTATACACATCAGTCAGATGCCCCTCTGAGTGTTCTTTCAGGCTAAGCAAATTCAGCTCTCTAAGCCTCTCCTCATATGAGAGATGCTCCAGTCTTTCAGCTCTTTGTGGCCCTTTGTGGATAAGATCGGTTCCCTTGACCTTCTGGTGACACATTATAACACAGCTAAAGATGATGTTGGCTTTCTTTGCTGGCGCATTGTTATCTTGGTGTCTAACAGGACGCCCAGGCCTTTTTCTGCCAAGCTCCTTCCCAGCTCGTCAGCCCCCAGCATGTCTTGGTGTGTGGGGTCATTCCTTTGGAGTCGTAAGATTTCATACTTCCATTTGTTGAACTTGTTGTACCTGTGGTTATGAACAGTTGCTGTGGGGGGAGATGGTGCTGTGCAACTTAATAGTGAGGAAGGCAGTGTTTGGGACATGGGCATGCAAGCTGCTATCCTTCTGTTTAGGACATGAGTGAATCAAATAACTTAAAGTATCTATTGCTGACTTTCTCCTGTTACAGGGGCAGTGCCCTTCCCTCATCTTATTTCTATCCATGCAGTTAGTATAGCAGAAAGTCTTCTATGAGAAAGTCTATGTAGGCGAGAGTAGTGTCAGTATGAGGTGGTCTCATATGAAGAAAATGCTTCCAGTGCATGTATCCAGTAAGTACTTGGCCATGAGGAAAGTCAAGGCACAAGCTTAAATAAGTTGTCCCAGAAGTAAGTCAGAACTGAGAACTGAAATCTCCTGATAGTTGAGTTCCAGGTTCCTTTCAAGGTCCATCATCGTGGTATTCAATAGCCAGGTTGGGATGCACCCTCCTTACAGAACAGCTCTCTCTCAGGATCCTTACTTTGAAAACCTTTAATTTGGTTTGGCTTATCTTTGACCATCTCAAAAACATTGAAGTAAATAGCTTCTAGTGATTGCTGCCATTGCGTATTTGGTAGATTAGTTCTGAAAATAGTTATTTTGTGCTGGAGACATGTTTTGGTATTGTAGTTCATGTGTTAGACAGGAAGGTTCCCCACTAGTTTGTAGAGTGGATTTGTTTATCACACGTAAATACCAATCAGTAATCTTAATGATGGTACTTATATGCTAGCTGCATACTTATCCATTTTGGTTCTGATCCTGCCATGCTTCCTCATGGCAAAAATAGTTTTTTCTTAATTTGATACAATCTTTTCCTCATGGCAAAAATAGTTTTTTCTTAATTTGATACAATCTTGCTTATATGAAACTGCAGGCTAAATAATTCAAGGAATTAATTAAGAAGTTTTCCCACTGTTTCATTAGTAACAAGGCTTAGAATTGTGCATTAGAACTTGCATAATATATATTATGTACTTTACCTTGTGGTTCTTATAATTCCATATGCATTGTGGTGCTGTTATATTATGGCACAGGTTTTAAACTTGTTATGAATGGAACAAAACCTCACAACTTCTGAGAAAATTAATGGATTTTTTTTGTGTGTGTTTAAAACAAGCAGTTTGACTGTTCAGTGTAAGAAGATCTAGTTTAATTGTAAAGAATATTAGCAACACTGTTGTAGAGATGTAGTAAGACTTATTCACAGGCAAAAATAAGCCTAACAGACCTTACCTTTATGGAGTTAAAGAATTTTATAGTTATGTTTTCTAGAATATTTTATTGTCTCAAGATTATATCAAACTACTTCTAATTTAGTATGCATGGTAGTTCCTTTTATTACCCAAAAAGTGATTTTTCCATAACTGATTTGTGCTAGAGTAAGACTATAAATATAGAACCTACTGGTACCTCTGGTTAGTGTAGAATCCCTGCATGGGCCTATGGTACCATGTTCTGTGGTGTGCTTGGGTTCAGACACTGCATCCTGCACTGCATCCTGTTCAGACCTGTCTGTCTCCTGTCATCAGTTTACCGGTGGTGGAAGCTTGTAACACCAGCCTCATGAACATACTTTCAGTGGAAAACTGTCATGCAATCCAGCAAATTATGTATTTACTCAGTGTTTTACAAAATGGGGTCTTGGTCCTTATTGGCCAGGACAATTAGGGTCTCTGTTGTAATTACAAAGGAGTAAAAATTAGCTGGGCTACATTCTGTCCTTCAGAATGCTTTACTGCTTTTGCTCATGCTGGTATCATCCAGAGTATGATCCTGTAAGGTACTAAACAGTCTTAATGTAGCTTGGCAGACCCTTTAACTGCTTTAACTTCAAGCTTTTGGAGTTGCTCGGATGCTTTCCTAGGTTTTGTGCAGGATGCTGTGTCCTTGTGGGATGGAGTGCACCAGAGGGCGGAATAAGCCTCTCAAGTATTTCTTTCAAATGCTTGTATGTGTTATTCTGCTGTGTGTGGCTTAAACTCTTTAAGTAAACTACCAAAAGCCTGATTGCTTAAAAGGAATTAGTGAATTATTCTGGGCATTGTTCTGGGCATTTTTTTTTAACATAATTAAACAGTTTTTGTGTGTGGCCTAGAAAGAAAGGTAATTCCAGTAATAGCTAGCAATTGGAATTTCATGTGTCTCTTTGCTTGGTCCACTAAATATTTATGGCAACTTTACACAATCTATGTAATTGCAGCTTGTATTGTCAGACTAAATAGATTTAAAACCAAGTGTTACTAAGGAAGTGCTATTATTAATTTTATTAAGCAGATTAACTTTAATAGCTAAATATATGTATTATGGCTGCCAATGTTATGAATACATAAAAAGAACAATGCAATAATGCACTCAGTGGTACAAATATGTATTAGCAAATACAAGCATTAACAAATTGCTGCCCAAACCAAGTACTATTTATGTCAATACCAATGAGAAAATGAAAGTATTATGTTTATGGGTATGTTTTAACAGCACAGATGATCTCTCACGACTTCTACTGCAGGCTGGTATTGCCTCTGTGCCCTCCTATTTCACCTGTCTCATTTTCTTCTTACCTGCTGCTTCCCTCTTTCAACAAAGCCCCTTCTTTTCTCCATACCCTTGCTCTGAAGTACACAAGAGTTTGTATACTTTTTGGTATTTATAGTTTGTGTGAAAAACTTGTTATATATTTGCTTTTTAAATATTTCCTTTTGTTGTTGTTTTTTGTTTGTGGTTTTGTTTGTTTCTTTTTGTCATGGATCATTTTCAGGGTAAATGCTGAAGCACATTTCTACCACTATTTTACATTAAACATAGCATATTGGGAAAGCAACCAAGTGAAAAAAAAAATACGAAGTATTTGAGTACTTGATCGGGGGTGTGAAAAGGACCAGACTGAGCCCTGAAATAGGACTTTTCCATATGGCTTGGTAATTAAAGAGCAGAATGCATGCTGTCATGAATCTGTAACTGAAGATTATAGATTCCTTTTTGAGTTTTTTGCCGCTTTGGTGGGTGTCTCTTGCATGATGTTTTACAAATGCAAGTTAGGGACTTTTCTTTGCCGCTGTTCCTGTGTTGTCCGGTTGCATACAGAGCAGGCTGAACGCTGTGATGAATGAAGTGGTGTTTATCTTTGTGACCCTGATGACGGATAAAGTACCACCTCCTTCATCTCATGCTTTGTGTGTGGTTTCTGCTTTAAGGCTCCATAATTTGACTTCCTAACTGACTTCTGAATCTTAGGTCTGCTGTAATGAAGGGGGACAGCTGGTGAATCCATGTTGTTTGAGTGCCATGGCCCCAGTTAGGTCTGGAGAGCTGTTGAAATCAAGCCCTCAATGAGCTCCACTACAGAATTAAATTACAAATTTTTATATAGCTGCTTTAAAGCAAAATTTAGAACTGGCCTCTTGTTTGAGGTTATAAATGGAAGAAAGTTGTTAAATTGGAGTCCCTTTTAAGAGGAGAGAGTGGTTTGTCGTGTATTTTCAACAACCAAATCTCTGCTGTAATTGTAGCTATACTTAAGTGAAAATGTAATTACTGAAGTGATTTCTGCCTCTGAGTGTGAATGGGAAGGAGTGATCAAAAACTTCTACGATAGTGTGGCTTTTTTTTTTTTTCCTAACAGCTGTTGCAGGGGAAAAGAAAGCCGGGGGAAAGGGAAGGCAAAACCAGTTGCGGCATTCACAGTGTTGTATTTCTTCTGTCAAATAGGTGGCAGCAGAGTGTTGTACACAATGGAGCAGCCCCATCCTGTAATGGGGATGAGAGGGGAATGACACTTCAAGCTGATTTGTATCAACTGCAGCCTTGAACAACTTGTTGTTAGGCATAAAATAGGAAAGAAAGCTACTATTGATAATGTGGGCGCATAGAGGATGAAGAAGGGTATGAGATGCTGTAAAGTACTGAATTTCTGGAATAGTCCCAGGTGGCAAAACTTAATCTTCTAAGGTATGTCATCCACTCATGCAACATGATTGAAATCAGCTAACATAATATGCATGTCAAAATAAAGAGACAGAAAGAAAAAGAAAGTATTCACAAGTTTCAACTGAAAGTGATATACAGCTGCCTTGGGGTACTGTAGGAGTCGGCCAGATTGCCTATTTTTCAGTTAAGTGAGTTAGAGAAAGGAAATGTCAGTCTTCAGTCAGGCAAGCATTCTTTGGTAAGGTTTGCTCAAATGTCAATGTTTTTAGAAAAAGACCTGCAGTCTGTTCTGCTCTTATCCCCAGGTTTAGATTTGCTATTAAAATGAGTCAAGCTGCAAATCTGTCTCTAGAAGTGTTTGATTAATAAAAGTAGCACAGCATTTGACTTAATATTTATTAAGTACAAAATTAATGACTGCAAAATAGCTTCAGTCATCTAGGCATTAACATATTTTGTTGTATGCTCATCTGCATCTAAAATTTTGTAGTAGGACTATCCCAAAATAAAAGGTAGAATTGAAGGCTTTGATGTCCATGATTGCTCAAGCCCTGGGATTTTAAGATATCACAGTAGGAGGATATGAAAGAAGTTGAGAAATTATTATAGTGTGACTAGAGGAGTCTAGAAATTATGTCAAGGCTGAAAAAGTCAATACGGGGTGCTGTCTTAAAGATACAGAACATTTTATTCCTATTACAGCTCTGAATGCGACCAACCTGGCTGAACATTAGCTTTACTGTTTATATTTCTGATGGACCTCATTAGGGTTTTACTTTCCATAAAGAAATGTTTTTTAACCCAGTTGCCCGAAGAATTGTTACAACAGCGTGGTGATACCTGGCAGGTTTCTATTTTGATAAAAATTTGTTTCTCAAATAATGTTTCTTTCTCTCAAATTTGATACTTCAGTGATATTTTAGTTATTGACCCTGCTCAGTAGGCTTGTAAGAAAACCAAACCACTATGTAATTTTTTTTTCTTACAGGTTTAAATAAAAGTGTATTTGATTCACTTTGAAGTGTTGCCGCTGATGCTAGCTGCTACAATTTACTGATATCAGAGAGTAATGCAGGTCTGCGGGAGTGTAGGTATTTTTCAGCATCAGTTATCATACACTATAGAAAGTGCTAATGTAATAGCTCTGAGTTCTGGAGCTTTTTCGTTGTGGTTAAATTACTGTTCATGTTGCTGGATGAGTGGTTCTACATGTGTTTTGGTATGTTTTTTATTATTATTTAATGTCTTAAAATAAAAGTGACAATCTTAAGAAAAATGTTGCTATAACAATTATATGCAATTTTTGCTATTTGAACACTGGTAAAATATTGCTATTAAGTGAAGGAAATGCCTGTGATTTGTTGGATGAGTAATTTTTTCTGTTGCTAAGTATTAAATTCATTTGATATATCATGATTTCAGATTTTTCTTGTGCCTCTGAAGATGCTTCCAGGGTATTAAATTATTGGAAGAAATAACATGGTTGTGTTTTTATATTTTTAGAAACCATTTACTCAGTTGCTGTTTGAAACACTAGAAATGGAATCTATGAAGAAAAATCCGTGAATACACAGTAATACATGCATTGCATTAATTATTGCGATAATTAGGTTGGCAGAACAAATGCTAACTTTAAAATAAGCAGTTCCGAAACTCTCTCTGTAATTCTTCTTGGGGCCAAGTGCTACAGACTCCTATTTAAGCCAAACCTCACTGAAACAAATATTTGCAAGGGGGTTGGTGGGGAGGGATTGTTGTTGTTGTCTCTTGCCTCTCTTTCATTGAGGTAAGGATGTTAGCTCGAATGACATCATTTAATTTTCTCAGTTTTGAAATGGAGTATTTGCATAACAAAGCAGTATTTTTTTTCCCCCTTTAGGATTATTAGGACTGTTGGGTTGTATGTGTGTGTGCATGTTTCTAGTCTTCTTGCTGAGTAATGCTAGATTTGTCCTTTGTTCTGTGTAAGTTTGGCGTTGTGGTTTATGCAGCTTTAAAAATGTATGTGTATCCTCTCGACTTCCCTCATCTGTGGAAGAAATGCACTGTGCTTCTTAAAGTTACTTGGTATGTTTTACAGGCATGCAAAACAAGAGAAAATATCTTCTACCATAAAAATGGTTTTGCTTATTTTCTTAGAGTGTAGGACAGTATAGAGACAACTTAAAGCACACAAAACATTTCTGTCAAAGAACTGTTACAGTGAGATGTGCACATTTAAGCTCACAGAACCTATGATTTAGAATGGCTGTGTGGTCAGGAGTGAGAGAACACATTTGTATCAGCAGGGATTAATTCCACTGTTACAATAGTCTGTGGACACAAGTTTCTGTTTTTCCCTGAACACTTAGAAATTGAAGATGAAACATAATTTAAGTTGCAGAACTGTAATGAGGTTTTGGTGTTGTTTTTTTGTTTGTTTGTTTGTTTTTTTTTTTTGCTACTGTGTAGCAAGTGTAAAAAAAATGTGGATGTTAAGAATAGACATAGTTGTTCAATTTAGCTGTGTTGAAGAAGGTCTTGGTTAGGAAAAAATATAAGTTGTCATTTTGGGATGTTTAGAATCACTTGATGTGTTCATTTTTCTGTTTATAGCAGTGGTCTTGAGGTAATCTGTATAGAATATTGCGTCTTAACCTAGTATCTCCTGTGAATGAGATGAGCGTTTACTTTGTAAACAATGTACATCTGTTATTTGTTGATATTCTATCTGAATTAGGAATCAGATTGGTTTAAATAGTGTTGCTTAAGTTTAATCTTATTGTGATGCTGCTGTGCTAGATTTTAGCAGGCAGAAAACAGTTGTTCAGGAAATTTCTCCATTCTCTTCGGAGATGATGAAGAGCTGTAACTTAGAGAGAGATCATCTCTCTCGGTGTTTGTGCCCTAACATGCAACTGGTTTTGCGGAGAAGTTAGGTATGTTTTACATAAAAACAGATTGTTTGTTTTTTCTACCCCCCCCCCCCCCCCCCCTTTTTTTTTTTTTTTTTTAATTCAGTACAGTCTGTCATTGCATGAGGAATTCCTCAACTCCTATATTTTTTTTTTTCGTTTCTCTTTTTTGAGCTGTATCGAACATCTTTGGCAATAGGCTCAGACCCCAAAAGTGTAGTTACAGCAACAGGAGGATCAGACTGCTGGTTTGCCTTCCTATGCAGCTATTCATACTAGCTTTCCATTGCCTTATTTTTTCATTAAGTATTTACTGATTATATTGGCTTGCATAATCACATTGTGAATGCCTGAACTGCATTTTTCCTGTAACTATGTAATGCTGAGAAATACCATTTTAATTTTAGCCAGACATTATTGCATAATGTTGCTTCACAGTGACGCAATTTCACTGGCATAGCATCAGAACAAAGGATACAGAATCACACAAGGATGTAAAAACAAATTAAAGGATGCTAGAAGTTTGAAGCGTTACTTTTAATATGCTTAATATTCTTGAATTTTTTTTAAGATTTGTGTGCATGTTTGTGTAACAAGCTGTGAGTTCTGTGGAGCTTTTTAATTTTATATTGGTGTAATATTTTTCCTTTGACTTATTTCTAAAACTCCACTGTGGCAAAGAACATCCTCCAGAAATGATGTATTTTAATTACAAGGCATATGCAACCTATGTATTTAGTTAGCTGGGCAGTAAAATTTAATTGCAAAGCTCTAAAAAATGCTCCTGAAAACATTGTATATATTCAGCACACCTAAGTCTATGGGGCTAGTAAAAGATGCAGTTAGTTTGCTGAAACCACATTATCTAAAATGCCAATTCCACTGAAAAAATAGAGACTAAAAATTGTGTTGACTAAAGGATAATGTAAGATGCAAATTATTTATGATACTGATCTATTCTATACTGTAAACGCTCTCATGTATAATAAACTTTATAGTAGCAGTCCTTCCACATTTTATCTGAAATAAAATGGTATATAATTCTTCCTGCAGATTTCAAAACGTATGACTTAATTGAAACAACATGGTATGTAAATAGCTGATAAATGAGAATTCTTTTCAAACGTGCTACATAAGAAATTCTGTAAAACCTTTCAGGTTTTTTTCACATACTTGATTTTCCTGAAGCTGGTTGCAATAATTTTAATGAAAGAAAATGGGACTGATTGACTTGTCATGAGGCCTAATCTGAATGCCACTTAGGTCGCTGGAAGGGATTCTCTACAGAGCTTGGGAGTATTTAAGGCTCACAGGTTTTTGTAAGTGTTCTGTGTCTAATACTTCATCTTTGTTCATATATCAGTATTTTGAGGTGTTGTGCATTTTTTCTCTTGTCACGTTTAGATAGATGTATCAGAGTATCATTACTGAATGTTGCAAATTCCAGTGAGTGATTGCATTTAATAGTGTTACTTTGTTACTGGGTTATTTTTATTAAATAGCTTACAGTGATGAGAAATATGTGTTAGAAAGTTGGACTGTAAATGCGGGATGCTAATTGAAATTTAAAAGAATACCATACAAGTCAGACCAAAACTTTGGGTAGTTTTTGGAGAATTGCATACTGTTAACCTTGTTTAAATTGTATAAGTAGTTTATTACTTGTAATTTGTTGCCTTACATTTGTGGTTAAGGTACTGAACTAGAATTCCTCTATAAATATTAGTGTAGGGTATTCTTTATTTATACTAAGTAAATCAAAGCAAATGACTTGGACTTTCTCTCGAGTGCTTCAACTTAAAATAAATAATTGGAAATCTGATGATTAGCATCAAGTCATATTGAAGTCAAAATTTCACAATAATGACATGCAGCTGATCAATAGGAGTAATTTATGATAGTGTCAGTGTAGATTTAGTAATCTAAGAACAGGAATATTGTTGCAATTTAGTGGTTGAAAAATACATGTAACACTATCTAGCATGAAAACCTGTTCTCGTTCACAGGGCAATTTTTCCATTGATTCTGTGGTTTCCTTAATAAAGCTGAAATATTTTTAATCCAAGAATGGTTTGCTTTAAAGCAAAACAAAAGAGTAGGGGAGCGGGGAAGCAAAATAAAGTTTAATATAGTGAGACCCATGGACAAAACATAATTGCCTGCGATATATTATCCTTTCTGTCAGCAAGTATAGATTAAAGTTGACTTTGCTTCTGTAAGCAAATGTTAACGTTTTTACAGGAGGAGTATCTTTCTTAATGACATGTTGCATACGCATATTTACTGTTAGACGTTAACATGTTCACGAACTGCACTGTTAACAACGTGAAACATGTGGCTTTCTAATACTGTAAATAATTTGAAGATTTGAAGGTCACAAGAAAAATATATTGAAAACATAATTATGTTTCAAGGCAAGGAAGCAATCGAACCTTAATTAAATGTAGCTTAAATTTTAATTTATGGTTGGATTTTTTTTAAGTAGGCAGGCACTTTTGGTTTTATGTGGGGTGTGGAAGGATGAACGTTTTGTCTTTAATATTTGAAGAGGAATTCTTTCCATAATGTAATTAAATTTTGTTATGAGTAAAAACTTCACAAGTAATTTTTAAGCTTTTTGAAGTGGCTTTCATTCACTATGCTGACAAGCTTGTAAAGATCCTAAGGTGCACATGGGTGTGTGGAAACCTGGCCATCACTAGACCTTTGCTTAGCTGCCATTGGATTTATTTGTGTATTAATCTCCATCTGTTGTATCGAATATACTTTCCAATACCTCCAGAACGGAGACAGCTACTTTAGCTATCTTCTAAACCCTAGGTGGGCTCTTCTGTTGTTATAACATCTCTTCTGGATGACAGTATCATGCTGTAGTGTTAGGACATAATTTAAATGAAGCAGTTAAGTGGAAATATATCTTTGATTCACTTCTTCTAATACACTGTTAGAGACCTCACTTCAGACTAAGCTTTCTAATGTGTTTTTTTTCTTGGATTTAATTGGACTGCTGTTTGCCTAACCTTTGTGGTGTCTGTAGATTCCTGATCTTTATGAATTACTGTTGTTTTTTTTTCTTTAGCTTTCAGTCTATATAAAGCAACCTGTACAACCTGATTAGATTTGCTTAAAATCAGACACTGTATGCTTGCAAAATAAAATCTGCTCATTTAAGATGTCATTTTTGTCAGTATGTTATAAAATTGTAGTTTAAAATGTTTTCTCTTAATGCAAGTGGATGCATCTTAAAAATGAAGCACAGATGTGCTTATTTGTAAGCATAACCTATGAATAAGGAGAAACTTAAGTGTATAGATTTTTTTTTTCCCTAACAGTCTGTAGCGGCATGCCCACACTTTGTTTCCTTTACTGAAATTGTTATTAGTACATATGTTACTGTATTTGCCCATTCTGTCATGTAACACTTAGAACTAGTTTTAAAAAACTTTACTTTGGAAACTGTGATTGAAAATTAGAGGGCAATGAGAAGATAGTTACTTTGTCAATGACTGTGATTTAAAGCATCTTTGTAAAATGATAGTTTCCACAGGGTTCTAATTACTGTATTTCTTAACACAGAGGCATATTGTAATTATTTTTAAAATACTGTGTTTAAAGTGAGAAATTGCTTGCCTGACAGGCAACAAAATCTAGAGGATGTATTGTCTGCACTGTTGTTTTTAACTATTCATGAGATGTATTTTATCTCCTAACTTTCGTGTTCTTTTCCCTGGTTTGTTTCTTTATAGCACTACATGGGAAACTGTTATACAAAAGACGTATGAAATGATGGAGATAGAATAGCAGAAAAGAGTGCTCTGTTAAATGTTTG
The DNA here is from genome assembly GCF_036013475.1 of Columba livia. Classification (NCBI taxonomy): domain Eukaryota; kingdom Metazoa; phylum Chordata; class Aves; order Columbiformes; family Columbidae; genus Columba; species Columba livia. The sequence goes on along the minus strand of NC_088603.1, from coordinate 74,689,867 downwards.
TTAAATTTTTATTCTTAGATAACACATTTTATGCATGTTGAACTGCATTGTTATAACAGTTAGTTGCATTGTGTGGCACAGATGCATTACTTGGAATGTCATTAAAGCTATTTTCCATATATTAATAATGCTAAAGATTTCAAGTATTTGTCATGTCATGTGCTAAATGTAATGATAATGGTACAAGTGTAGCAGGTTGAGTGTTTCATTACTTATCAAAACTTATGAAATTAAAGTACAAAGCCAGACTGAATAAATTAGTCTGTTTCATCTTTTTTCTCCTTTTCTGTCACTTTTGGATTTAAGGTGTGTTTTTTTGTGTGTGTTTTTTTTTTTTTTGTTTTTGGTTTTTTTTTTTTTTTTTTTTTTTTTTTTTGGTTTGGTTTTTGGTTTTTGGTTTTTGGTTTTTTTCCAGATGGTTAGTAAGCATTGGGAGTATGTGAAAATATTACACAATATTACTGCTTTGGAACTGATTAAAAAGGTTTTGACTAGAACCATCTGCTCCCATCTCCTAATCTTCAAGTTGCTTTTGAAAAATAGGCCAAACCTTATCCCAGGGGGGCTAGTGGATACAACTATCTGCAACAATAATAAGATGTAAGAACACAAAATATACAGATACTGAAAGCTTGGTGATCTGTAGCAGCCTGCTTTTGCTTCTGGGTAGTTTTGCAGGTCTCACTTCCTCAGTGGGAACGGTACCCATGGGAGGGAAGCTACCTATTAGTCTGCATGTTCAACAGTATACAGTGAAATTTAGAAAAGAACATCATCATCTGCCACGTGGACGTGTTTCCACTTCGAGAGAGAAACTGATTTTCCACACAGTCCCTCCCCTCAGACCAAGTTAGGAAAATGTTCCATTGTGTCACATTTAGAAGTAAAAATGGGTGTCTGGTTCTCAACTTTTTTTTTTCTTTTTAATGATTAATAAACAAATAGCCTGCAAACATCAAAATAAATCTCAGTGTAGGGCTGATGCTTTTTGCATGGTGGTTTCATGCCCAGCAGCATTCTGCTGTACCTTTTCCTTGATATGGCTGATCACTAGATAATTCTGTTACCAACAAGGTGATCTGAAAGGTGAACAAACTCCTCAGGGCTAATGTCTTGTGTCAGTCTTTTCGAATCCAAAGCTCTGTCTTAACTGGTGTATATATGTAGTGTTCTCCATGGTTTAAATTTCTATCTTTGCTGTTTGATGTCCTTCTGAATTAGTTGTAGGGGCCAGTGAGAAATACTGGAAATACTGGTCTTTATTATGTATAGAAAAAAACCAAACCAAACCACCAAAACCAAACAAACCAGTAACTAAACAAAACAGACAAATGTAAATAGCACTATCCTGCAGCTTTATCTGTCTAGACAAAATCAGCATCCAAATAAAGACTGTTGGTAGAAGTAGGATGGCTAAAAGATGATGGAGGATGGAGAATACTTTTTCAGGGTATTTGTCCTCTGTCAGACTGTTTAAAAAAAGGAAAAAGTGTCTTGCATCAGAAAATTCTGCAGCATTTTACAGGCACAGGCTTTGTCGTGCTGATTTGTGACCACAGCTACATAACTACACAACAATGGAGTATGCAAAAGGCAAAGCTGGCATAATTTTCACCAATAAAGACAGTTGTACTAAGCTTGTCTTCACCTTGAGCTAGATCTCCCTTTTTGTACCAAATCAACTCAGAGAATGTTTCTCTTTTTACTAATGGCATATCTGGGCTTCATCCCCGGTGCTGGAGACATGGACCTCACCTTGAAGAAGATAAACTCCGCAGCAACTGTGTGTCTGTAAACCATCAGTGCAGAGGTACAGTTCTTAGCAAGAGTCAGATCCTAGGCTATGCTATTTGTTCCTGGAATACAAATATTTTCCAGGCAACTTTAAGAAGCAAACTTTTGAATTAAATTCAATTTTTTTAATAAATTTGTATGTCTCTGTTAAACCTAAATAAAAGGTAGCTGTAGGTTAATGTAGTCCCCTGGTCAGGAAAGTCCAATTGTTTGTATATAGGTGTTCACATGGAAGGAAAGCCAGGAAGCTGCTGGTGGTAATGTATTAAGTAAAATCATAGAATCATAGAGTGGTTTGGGTTGGAAGGGACCTTTAAAGGTTGTCAAGTTCAACTCCAGATTTTTTTTAATACTATAGTTGCCACAGAGGAATCTTTTTTTAGCATATATTGTTAATGTTATAGAAGATGATGGAATTATTTTTCTATATGTTTCTTGGGTGATACTCAGAAAAGGGAGATCCGAAGCATTCAAAAACTTGTGTGTAGCGCATCTGGTGTTGGTACCCAAGTAAACTGTTGTTTCAGTGCCTTCTACAGCTTGTAACACAGCCTGTTTACTGTAATACTGCTCCTCTTGATTTTGGCTTTATATTTAATACAAACAGTGACAACCAAGAGTAGGACGAGGGGTAATGGGTTCAAACTGGAACACAAGATGTTCCACTTAAATTTGAGAAGAAACTTCTCAGTGAGGGTGACAGAGCACTGGAACAGGCTGCCCAGGGGGGTTGTGGAGTCTTCTTCTCTGGAGACATTCAAAACCTGCCTGGACACATTCCTGTGTAACCTCATCTGGGTGTTCCTGCTCCGACAGGAGGATTGGACTGGATGATCTTTTGAGGTTCCTTCCAACCCCTAACATTCTGTGATTCTGTGAAATCAAAAAAGAAACAGCAACCTCCTGTGGAGTGGTACAGGAATAGTATTTTTATCTTGTTGTGTGGTGGTGGCATCGTTAGGGTGTTGTTGTTGTTCTGTATTTTTTTTTAAGAAGAAGTTACGTGTAAAGTTTTATATATTTTTCAGTTTTGCTTTTTATTTTTAAATAACTTGGTTTTAAAGTTTGTAAGTGGGAAGGTCTACTGCAGAGGTGTAAAACTCATTTTTACCGGGGGCTGCTTCAGCCTCGCAGTTGCCTTCAAAGGGCCAAGTGTAATTTTAGGACGGTATAAATGTAGGAGTATTTACATTTACATGTACAGTCCTGAAATTACATTCAGCCCCTTCAAGGCAGCTGCAAGGCTGTTGCGACCCCTGGTGAAAATGAGTTTGACACCTGTGGTCTACTGTGTAATTCCTGGCTAAATACCACTGGATTTAGAGTAGCTTTGGCCCATAGTGGAGAATTCTTCATTCTCTACCTATGAAAAGAATTTATTAAAAAAAAAAAAATAAAATTTAAAATTGCAGTATGTGTCTCAGACAGCTGAAAACAAAGTTGGGTGTAAATTGTTTACTTGCTCTCAGGCTGTTTTACCTCCTACAAACCACCATCCTGCTTCACCTGTGATGAGTTAAAATCTTCACTGAGCAGCTGACAGTGGATACAAACTGACTTTCTACCTTTTTACCCATAAACCATGAGTGCCTTCATGCATAAAAATCATTAAAACCAGAACCTTCTAATCTACTTTTTTCAAGTTCCAAAATTCCAATTCCATTTTCAAAATTCAGAATCAAAGAAACTTTTTTCAAGTCCTTCCTTCCCAGACCCACGCCTTTGAGGCACGTTCCAGCACATCTGTAGCTAAGATGTTGCTGTTCTGTGAGCAAGTTCATTTTGAAGCAAACTTCTGCAGTAGAGGGTATCCATCTGCATTTTAAGAAATGGCTTTTTTTTCCATAGTGAAAAGCAGCAGTTTAACTGCATCAAGAAGGCAAGATGGTGTGTTGGTTGTAACTTTGGACTGTGCTGCCAATATGGGTATGAAGGTCCATGTAGCAAGGACTGTAGATCCTCCAAGTTGCTGCCTTTCTTGTAACATCTGTCATTGTGGCATCCTGCTTGTATTTTGTAAGAACCTTTCGTGTTGTACATGAAGTGAAGAAAACAACAACTTGCATTTATGGTTTCCTACCTTGAAGCATGAGCTGCAGCGCAGAGGTTCAAAGATGGGCTGGTCTCAGAAGTGCATATGCTTCCCCACCAGAATGTATGTGTTACAACTATTTAGTCATAGTATGTATTGCATGGGTCACTTTATGAATTATACTTGCATATTCTAATGACAAGGTTATGTTTATGAAACTGCTCTGGAAAAATAAATGCTTTAGGATTTTTCAAGTGTTGTGTTCTGTGGGAATAATTCAGACATTGCAATGTGATAACTCTTTTTACAGTGTCAGGTGCTATTACTAGCACGGTCCCATCATTACAGGGTTGTACCCCAAGCTCATGGAGATTGCTGATTTTTTGGGTTTGTTTTTGTGTGTGTGGTTGTTTTGGTTGGTTGGGTTTGGTTTTGTTTTGTTTTGGGTTTGTTTGTTTTTGGTTTTTTTTGGTGTTTGGTAGGTTTGGGGTTTGTGTGTGTGTGGTTTTTTTGTTGTTTTCATTTTTTTTGTAAAAGCTTCACGTTTGAGGTCACTTTTTCTTTTTTGGCTAAGACAAGTGTGTACTTCTCCGTTGGTGTTACAAATGTATCCAGTATTCTATGATATAGCACTTGATGTACCTGACTAGATCAGTGCTCTGCTTGGTGTGTTCTGATCATAGCCAGAGCCTCATCCCTTGATAGGAGGACAGAAGGATGGTTTCTCACCCCTTCTCTCACCCCAGTGTCAGTAGGAGAACTATTCTATTCTTTAGACTAGAAAATAAGAGATTAGTTGTTTTATCAGGCAGTGACATTGTTTTGTTTAGCGTACCAATAGTAATTGTTAATTCAGGCAGTTGAGATGACAGGGACTCTTCTCAGAAGCACAGACGTAAAAACAACACTTTCAGCTGTGAACATCCCCAATGCAGAGGAGGCACGAGCTTGTTTAAGGCCTCTGCACTGCGCCCTGATATTTCTATTGCTCCTTGGTGTAATGGATTAACTTATATGCTGTTTAGAAAGAGCTATGGGTTCATGTTTTAATTATTGCTTCTCTGTGAGTCATACTTATCAAAACCACAAGTTACTACTGCTAAAGCTTTGTGGGACATTGTTTTTTTCATAACGTTGATATTGTAGATTTCAGGAGCTTATATGTTGCACTCTAGTTGGTCTAATTAACTGTTTTAGGAAGTGGGAAGCCTCTAACTCAGTTTATCACAGTTAAACTCAGATTTTTTTTTTAATATATTTTTATTTCAGATTTGATATCTTACAAGTGAGAGTAGAGCATTTTAAAACTAAACTGTTATTTTGATATAACTTTATTTTAAAAAATTTTTAAAAAATCCTAACTTGTGCTTCATGATATCTGGTTAGATAAACTGTCCGTTTTCAGAAGGGGAACATTGTGCCGTAATTATATATTGTTGTAATGTAGCTAAGGCTGCAATGTTGTTATTCAAAAATGAAGTTAAACAGTACATTCTGAACTTTGTGACACTGCCTCTTCTTAAGTGAACAAAACATTTGACATCTATAAAAACATAAATGCCAAGTTTTTACTATGGAAATGAAGCAATTCTAACAAATGTTAAAGTATTGTTAAATATTAGGCTTAAAAATTAGGTGTAAAAATATGGTATTTGGGACCTTCTGTGACCCTGTTGACTTCCTACAGTTAAATAACAGTAGATATATTAGATGCCCTAGGTAATTTCATCAGTATGCATTAAAAGTAGATAGTAACTACTAAACATTTTCTTGGTCTTCTGTACAATAAAACAGGAAACAATTTGGTTGGCGACATAGAGGTGGAATGCAGTACAAAAATGAAATAAGATAAAACTCCCTGTGGAGAAGCAGTCTGCATGTTACACCCTGAAGGGATGAATGCTGATACTGTGCGCAAAAGGCTTCTTTAGAGAGTCTTGGAATTTCTAAATATTTATTATGGCAGTATATAATGGCTGAATTACATAATGTGTTGCTGTTTCCTGCTTTCTATATCCTGAAAATACTTGATAATTCGACCTTCAGTTTAAATACTATTTGTGGTTTCATTAGAGTTTTGCAGATAGGAGCCTTGGAGCAATCAACACTATCGAAAAAAATACTTAGGAGCAAAAAAGAGATTAGTAGGGAACATATTCTAATAGCTAAAATATCAGGCTAAAAGTAGCTGCCCTGATTTTTAACTCTTTCCTCACCATTGACTGTTGGAAAATGAGAGCAAGCTGAGGTTCTGATAATCAGGATGATGCAATGCTCACTTGCTAAAATCTTTGCAATTCATGGTATAAAGTCCTGTCATTCTTTTAGGATTTATTTAGCTGATTTATGGTGTATACAAATAGACTGAAAATTATTTTCTTTGTTCCTGTGTTTGAAATATGCAAACAATTGTTATTAATCTGCAAAAGCTTATTCAGACTTTATTTTTTTTTCTCTTAAATTGTCTTGGAGAATCTTTGAGTGTTCCTTATTATTTATCAGTAACAATGGCATGGTACCATACAGATGCTGAGCTGTTAACAAAATTCCAAATAAAGTGCTCACTTGAACAACGTGTAGGCAGCTCTTGGGTTATGAGAACCTGATGTGTTATGCTGGCCTTACCTAAATGTTAAGATGTTTACTTAAAGCTTAAAATGCATTGGAGATGGTTGAATCATCAGCAAAGGAAAGAGGAGGGAAAAAAACCCAAACAACAACAACAACAAAAACCCACAGGGTTTTCATTTATTAATGGGAGATCTTTTAGTTTAGGAAAAAAAACCCAAACAACTGACAATTGTTCCTAGAGTTGGAAAAACTGATATTTACCAAAGATATGGACTTGAAAAGAAATATTTTGGTTGTCTTGTCTGTACGTGTCTAAGAGCAGCTACTTCATACTCCAAAATTCAAGTTTTAAAAAAGCTGCTTTTTTTCCAGTCTCAAGAGTCCAGTCTGTGCTGTACTGAGGTGCAAGGAGTGGTTCTGAAGTTTCTGGAGACTTTCACCATCTTATTTCAGATGGGTGTGGGAAGATACAGTTGAGGTAGAAGCTCTGCCAGCACTTCCCCACCTCTGCACTCACTACTAATCTGGCAAAGAACAAATGGAACTTTAACAAGACCTGACTTGGTTTCGTGGTGTGCCACTGCCACCAGAACACCCTTTGTCATCCTAATGAAAGCTCTACAACCACTAGAGCAAAACTGTGTTAGAAACTTTCTCTCTCAGCCCATGTAGCCTAGTATTTTTCTGAGAAGGTGGTGTCTACTGTTGCTGCTTTGGGATGCAGAAGCAGAGAATGGTGTGACTGCAGTCAGGAATCGGGAATAGGTGGCTGCCCAATGCCATGACCGAAATCAACAAATCAGCACATGAGATGCATAAATCCTGTGAGAGGACCAACCAAGCAGGGGAAGGGACTCTGGTTTCCATTCTCCTAAGCTGTGGAAGAACTGGTGTGACATCAAGATTTCACAGATGAATCCACACATTTACATTAATTTTTGGGAAGAGCGGTAGCTAGTTGGAAAGTCTGGGGCTAGAAATACATTTGAATACACTTCTTGGTGGTAGGATTCATGTCCTTATTTTGGCTAGTAGTAAGACTCTTATTGCTCGAAGGATCAGTAGAACAGTTTGGCACTTGGTAGCTCATTGCCTGGAGCTCTAAGGAAGAAATTTCAAACTGTTCTTAAATCTAAAGACGTTTTAGTTAAGCAATAGGGAGCTAAATTGCAGTCCTGAAGAGTTATAGTACTGTTTGGATGGTGCTTTGGGCTTGTGGGTTTGGTTTGTTTCGGTTGGGGGGGGAGATACAGGGAGAAGTGGATTTTAGTTTGTTTAGTCTGTAATTCTTCTTTGGTGTTTTCTGGGAGGGTTTGTTAGTTTGTTTTGGTTTGGGTTTGTTTTGGATTTGTTGGGTTTTTTTTTGCTTGTTTGCTTGTTTTCTGTTTGGTTTGTGTTGTTTTTTGTTTGCTTGCTTGTTTGGTTTTTTTTAAGCAGCAAAGCAAAGCTTAAAAAATACTGCAAAAAGTCAGAGCTCCTGATTTACTCAATTTTCCCCTGTTCCAGTTATTCTTGGGAAAGTGGGCTGCTTCTTCTCTGTTCTGGTGACAATTCTGTCCTTTTTGAGGACTTCTAGAGCAAAGTAGTTGTTGTCGTCTGTCTCCATGAATGAGGAGGAGTTTATTGCAGACTTTTTCCCTGGCTGTGACACTAAGGTAAAGGTCTATGAACATAGCAGGCAAAACATTATTTTAGTAACTCACCTGAGATGGTTTCAATAAAATAGATTGTTTCAGTTGCTGGAAAGCTAAATAAAGGAGAGGGGGTTTGTTATGACTGGACATTATCAGTCTCTTGAGATATTTTTTTTTGCAGTGACCAATAATGAGCATCACAACTTTTCTTGCATACCTGGCTTGTTACTGAGTCATATGTTTGACTGGACCTGAAGAGACTTGGACAGTATCCAACCATTAGTCGATGTACAAGAAACCATCATGTATCGCTATTACTAAGGTGGTCTGGAAAATCTAGTCCTGGATGTCTGACATAAAGCCCAATCTTTTCTTAAAATTGCAATGACATCAGTCTACTAGGTGAAAATTTTGCTGTGGTACCCTTGACATTGTGCTGGGACAATGGTTCCCATGGTTTCTGTACCAACAGGCTACTGTTTACCCTTTGACTTTTTCATGGAAGACGGTATGCATTTCCACTGAGGTTTTAATTAAAAACATTTAAATGAGATATGGTCCTGTAGACCATCAGCTTTGAGCTTGTAGATCAGCAGAGACTTATAAGCCAGAGTGTGGAAAGCAGTGTGCTAAGGAATTAATTTAATATATCTGAGCGGCTCTATTTAATAAGCAGCAGCAACTACTTTGTCCCTTAGTCTCATTTCTTGAAGGTGTAGTTAAGACCTTTTTGCTCTGCCCTGCTCATCCCTCCTTTAACTGTAAAACACAGATGTTGCAGAGTTATCTTAAATGATAAAGCGTTAAAACGTTTTTCACCAGCAAATGTGAAAGCTTCATTTAAAAGTTTGTAAATATTTTCCTTTGTCTTTAATCAAATATAGTGACCTGTTATAATGCCTTAAGAAGATGTAAATTATAGTACCAATTAATTATTATGATATTAATTAAAACTGCAGTTCTTCTCCCGAACTTTCTATATTGGTAGAAGGTATTGGTACAGTTCACCCAGCTGAAAAATCAAAACAAAACAGTGGTTACCATTCAAGAAGCAAGCTGGTATGAAGAAAACACTTCTGGGGGATTAGAGGAGTGCATACACCTTCCTTTCATTAGAAAAATGCATTTTGTGGTCTTCTGATAGTGGTCATATTATGTCAGGTTACATAGTTTTTTTCTCTTCAAGTAAGCAGTAAGCTTGTAATACTACTAATGATCCACACCACAATTTACTTAAATGTTTGGCTCTTTGAGTAAAACCACAACAGATGCATGGAAAAAGTAAAAACCAATGAGCCAACCAAGCCCCAGCCTCCAAACAAACACTCACCTCCCTCTCCTGCTGAATTATATATATGGAAAGAGGGAACCTCTGTGTATGTAAAGAGACATGTAGGAATTTTAAAATGATTTTGTGCTTGTGATTTAAAAACAAAACATCACTTTGAAATGTACTAGTGAGTTCATTCATGAAAAATACTGCCAAGAGAACTAGGAGGGTGTCTGGCAGGTATTTTGCATGATGGCAGATGAACAAGAACATATAAGCTTCTTAACAAGACAAAATTATATTGAGGCATCAGCCAAAACTGTTGTGTTTAAACAAGTATGATTTTACTACTAATACACCAGATGGAATGCTCCATTAAAACTGCCTTCATTTAATGTGCAAAGTAAAAGTTACAGATGTTCAAAGATACCATAAAGAGATTTCCATTTTAGCATCTGCAAAAGAGTAAATTTGCCATATGGCAAAGTGTGTTTCTTGATGCTGCTTGGAAGCACCTGTCATTCTATGTCAGTCATACCAGCACAATTAATGTTCATCAGATTAGGTAAATACAAGTGTTATACCAGATATTATCTGTTCACTGTATGGATGAGTGAGTTTTGCATTCCCTTGCATATCTTTGCTTTTCCCTTAAACAGTAACTTTTGTTAGCAATAGTTTTCTTCCTTTTCCATTCCTTTTGTTTCAGGGGGAGGTGGAATGGAAAAGGGAAAAGGGCCATCACTGAAGTTCACGCATCACTGAGATAAAATGGGAACATTAGGGTGCATATTTAGCTGGTGGTAAAATGTGTGGGACAAGGTGGATTTCACACTGTGGGATCCATAGGCTCCTTCCTCTAAGATGGGTAAAAGGCAGCAGTACCACATCTGTAGAACAGATGCAGCCAGGAGGTAGCTCATACCTCTCTTGAGGCAGTGTGCACAGCACTGCTCCTCTGCAAACTACCATAGATAAAAACCTTATTTTTGTCAAATTGAGGTGATATTCTACTCACTGTAATGTTAGAAGGAACTAATGTTTTACAAAGATCTGCTAAACTCTTAACAGATGCTATGTGCACAGTCTAACTCAATTCTCTACTACTGGAACACCTTTTTTCCATGTATCATAGCTTCTTTAAAAAGGACTATCTATATTCACAGGTATATGATAAATGTTTTATTTGTTGCCAAAAATGCTAATAATTAAATTTTAATCTGTTGAAGTATGTTTTTCCTCAGTCTTCTGTGCAAAAACACCTGTTGAGTTTCCCCTGATTCTCAAAAGCAGCTGAGACCACTCAGGAATAGGTGTGTCCTTGACAGATTTTGAAAGCTTTTATTGAGATGAAAAAATCAACTGTGGTCACAGGTCTGCTCCTAATTAAACTTTATAAAGCAACTTGTATTATTTGACTGTTTTAGCATATCATACATTTCCACTGACTTCCATTAGCTTGCTGGGGTTGTTATTTGTGTTTTCTGGTTATACATTTAGTCCTACAAGCCCACTGTTAGATATCATACAGTCTCAGAATCCTGACAAAGGATTCTAGACTGAGAAACAATGGAGATAGATAGACATGTGCTTCTTTTGACAGTTACAGCTGGTAAGTGATGAAATTCTTTAACAAAAGTAGATTTCTTGACATCTTCGATTTTAGAATAGGTCCATGACTGAAAAATATGTTGCCTATTTTTAAATTCCTTTTCAAGGATGAAACTGATAGAATTGAATTGAAAACTATATTAAAACCTGTGACATGGACTGATAAGCTGCTTGTGTTTTCTGAACCACTTATATAAGTTCGCCTTTTAAATTGTTATGATATGGACAGTCGCATGCAGTTCAGTGTTGTGAAACTGATTAAAAGAGGGCAAACTTTGAAAATCACAAGAGTACAAATTTGCAGGGATGGGGGATATCATAACTATAACTGATTAAAACTTTGAAGGCTTTTATTAGAAGCATATTTCTAATTAGTTTTGAGGATCTGTCCACCATGAGCTGGAATTTTAAGAAAATTTTAAGAGAAGGCATAAAACCTAGAGGAGCTGATAGTATGTAACTCTTCCTGGAAATAAACAACGGTGTTCTTAAACCAGGTAAGAGCAGTCTTATCAGTACATGTGTATAATATGTGTATTCTGTAATGATTTTGGGTCCTGTTGTCCTTTGGTTATTTCTTTGAGGACTTACATGTATGTTGTTGTTTGTTGTTTTTTTTTTTTTTTTTTTTACCAGGGACAGTGCAAAATTTCTGTGTGGTGTAGGATGAAATTAATTTTGTCACCACACATGGGTATGGGAGATGGCTGCATCTTCTCCTGGAGCCAGAAAAAGCTGTTGCCTCATCCAGACGTCTCACTTTGGGGCCGTAGCAGCCCACTTGGCTCTGCAGCCAGCTCACATGATGTGACCTATGGGCACAAATACCCTCACATGGGGTTTTTCTGCTGTTTTCCAGCAATCTACAACTCTAGACTGCTACTGCCTGTGCCTAAAGCCAGCCCTGGCTCTACCCCACTGAGATACCACAGAGATGGAATGTAGCTGGAGTTGTTTGGAGAGAGGCCTCCTGGGAGCCCAGGGGTGCAGCAGAAATGTTCTTGTGAATCCTGCACTCATGTGCCATGTGTGTAAATTAACAGCAGTGGCTGTAGGTGGGAGTTGTGTTCATTTTCTCTGTGCACTGAAAGCCTAATATAAACGTTGCAGTATAAAAACCACAACTGTCAGCTATATGTTGCAAGATCAGGAAGCCTCTGATAGTAAAAGTACAGAAAGAGGGCAAATAAAATCTTGGGAAGGCTCATATAAAAGGTGATCAATGTACTGTTCAGTTTTTCACCTAGATGAGGTAGTTGAGTGTTCCCTTGCCAGCTTCTTTCCTTGTCTTTTAGAAGATCTGTGTGAAATGAGGGGAAGTTGATTCAACTTGGTGGTCAGAGAGGAGCAAAGTGAAAATTTTGTTCTCTTCATCTACTTTTTTTTTCCCCAGATATTTCAATCTGTTTTCATTTGCAAAACCCTGATGGAATGATCTTGAAAGAGTTATGCCTGTTTTTCTTGGCATTTTGTAATCTTACTCCATGCAGTGTGAAGGACCTGCTGCTTATCCCAAAAATTATGAAATTGAATGCAGATTGATCTTGGATGTGCTCCAGTGTCATTCCTTAAACTTTACACTTTATGAGCTCTCGCCTTTCTCCTCTGGTTTCCCTCCCTTTTCTCTCACCATGCTCCTTTGCAATGACCTTTGTAGGGCCAGGGATTTCACTTTCTCACATGTTTTTACATGCAGTGAATATATAGCTCCATTTAGAAATAGAAAGACTAACATGTTTCGAAATAGCAGTTCCAAAGTACTTTTTGCACTGTATTACTAACTAGTCTGCCTCCTGACTCAGCTAGCGTATCAGTATATTATTCCTATTTTTTTTTTTGAGAAGTGTGGCTTCCTGTGATTACCACAACACTATTTGATTTAGGATCCTTCTAATTAACAAGCATGTGCTTACATAAGAGAGTGTATGCAAATAAATGTGACAGTTTATTAAAAATATATATTTTTTTAATGCAATTTAATTGTGTCTCGCCATGGGAGTTTCTTCTGATTTGAAGTATGAATTCCAGAGCAGCTGAACTTCCATTCTGGCTGAGACCACCATGAGATAAGATTAATTCCACAAAGGCTACCTTGCCTTGGACAAGAATTACTTTTTTTTAATCTGTTTGTCAAGATCTTCTAAATCTTCAGAGTTTTCTTTTCGAGTGGAGCAAATGCTAGGAGGTAGATGATGATCTCATTTATTCCAAATACCTTTCATCTAGTTTAGTGATATGAGTTGCCTATTGATCTTAAATAATGCTAACAATAAAATAAAACAACCATAAATGTAGCTCCTATGCAGCAATTATAAGATTGAAGAGCTTTGGCTTTGTGTTAATTCATATAGAACATACTATCTTATTTAAGTAGGTGAGAACATCTTGATGGCTGCGACTGGACGTAGCTGTCCTCTTGACTTCTCCGTGCTGCCTTTTCACAGGAGATAAAGTCATGAGATCAGGTATTTGATGCTGAGTTTTTCCCAGAAGCATTCCTTTAGTTGCCAGTGTTCTTAAAATATTCTAGGCAAAACATCCAGCTAAAAAGGTGAAAGGACTTATTTTGTTACTGAGCACAATTGTTGAATCCATGCTTTCTTGCATAATATTCTGTAGTATATTATGAACTGTGTTTTAGACTCTCCAGCGTCCAAGTGTAGCTACTTTACGAACTTGCCAAAGCTGTGCCCAATTATTTTGCAAGGTATGAAGATTTTTTTTTCTTCTGTTAAAATGACATTTTTCTGAGGATCACCATTGTCTTATCTACAGGATTCTGTCTTTTTAACTACTTTTTTTATCTTTAACATCTTAAACAGACTGTTTGAAGTAATATTAAATATTATCTCAGGTCCGTTTATTTCTCAGTTTTCTGTTGAATGAAGTCAGTACTCCACAGTTCATTTGATTAAGTATTTTTGTATTTTTTTCTATTTCCACAAATAAAAAGATTTTATTTTTCTGTGAATCTCGCACTCTGAATCTTGATCTCATTATGGAAAACCACTCGAAAGTGATTCAAACAGCAGTGGGAAATACTATCTAAAATTGTTAGAGTAAGTAGCCTTTTAGAGAGGGAAGTCAATCTAAGAATTACAGCAGGCAACTGGAAAGGTTATGGATTTGATCACGCCAGTTAGCATGTTTACGAAGCTGCTTTATACTTACAGGTCTTGCAGAGTAGGATTCTGGATTATTTTTCCATGGTAAATTTACAGAATTAGTAAACCAGATTAAGGAAAATTTAAGGTAGCTACTTCAAAGACAAGGAAGGTTTCTCTTATAACTTAAGCTGCTCTGCAAACCTGCTTACGTTGCACATTTTTAGAGCCTTATATGCAGCAGGACTTCTGTAGCTGTGTGCGTGGCTTCTCTGCTGCATCTTTCAGAGGCTTCTTGGACAGGGATAATTCTCCCCACTACTTTGACGGGGGGCTTCAGGCTCAGCTGAAGCTGAAAATGCCCTGGGGCTCATCTGGAAATTTATGGCTGAGGTAAAGGAGACGGAGCAACCACAGAATTCTTCATGATTCAAGGATAACCGAAGTGTAGTAAATTTTTGGTAACTTAAAATGCTTTATTGTAATTCTAAAAATTCTTTTGTATTCTCCTGTGGTTAATTTTCTTCCTTATTGTAAACTAATGCAATGAATTTGGGACAGGGGCTGCTTTTGTTTTCTAATCAGGAATGACCGTCCTAATTAAATATTGCTTGTCTCCCATGATGAGACTTAAAATTCTCAGCTGAAAGATTCTTTGACATCCAGGGACAGAATAGTGAAGTATTGCCATCTCTCTTTCCATTTACATTTTCCAACTCTGATTTTTCTTGTCCTCTGAACCAAGTAGTCTGACACCCTATGCTCTGGAAAAAAAGTAATTATTGTCATTGCTAGAGACTAATAAACTAAGAGTTTTAAAAGCAGTGACAGGCTGCCAGCACCTCATCTTGTACTGAGACAAAAGTGATCTGTTATGTCACTGTCCAAGTTCAATGTCTGTGTTTAAAATAAATGAAACAGTTTATTAAAAGGAAAAAAAAAAAATCAGTTTCTTTTGTGAAGTTATATAAGGCGATCAAAAGCAACACTAAATCACATTGTCCACCCTCTTTCTGCCCTGCCCCTCTTCCCTGATCATAGGAGAAATATATCAGCACACAAAAAAATCCTAGAGAAATGGAAAATTAGGTATTAACATACAGACATTTATCTTTGGATCCCATTTGTAAATTGCAGATAATTTTTTAAGTTGCAGGGTATGTTCCACCTGATGTTATCTTCCATGCATCAGTGATGTCTAAATTTGTTCATTACGTGTGTTTGTAACTATACTTGTAACATCTGGCTGACCAAAATGCTATTTTTGAACATACAGACAAAGGTGGTGGGCATGATTGTTATTTATCAGTTGCCTTTTTTTAACCTCTCAGAACTGTCTGTACTCTCCAAAAGCTTTTCTATCTTTTTTTCCCTTTTGCTCAGAGCACATTTGACACACAAACAAAAGTGACTTTTGTCTTGTAATGGAAACACGCCAAGCTGTTTGACATTCTGACAGGTGGGATATTATTTAGTGCTGCTGAAATTTGGGTTGTATGGGGTGCTTTGTTCCTCCTAGATTGTGTTTTGACTTGCTTGTTTCTGACTGCCATTGTAGCATTAACCTTCTTTATCGGACTTGGAACATGCCTGCAAGAATTAGCCTTATAAACGGCATTGAGGGCTTTTTCCTACATGACCAACATGTTTCTGAATCTAATTGTTAAAAAGTTTTCCTTTTGTACATTTTTTTTCCATAGTAAACTACCCATTATCTTTAGGTGTGCATGCTTTTTATTTCCCTTTTTGCCCTTAGTTTGGAATCTACCATCATAAATAAAATACTTAAATTCTATTTTCTTCAGAAACGTTTCTTAAAATAATACCTCTAAACCTACAGTCTGACAAAGAGGAAAGGAGTCTAAATTATACAACTTCAGAATCTCTTTACTAAGTATTTGGAGTTTTCTTTTGTTGGGGTCAGACAGTTGATTTTGGGTGTGGTACTCTCAGATGGCACATTTGTTATCTCTGTGCAAGAGTATCCAAGCGGGAAACAAGCTATGATGTCACCTTTATAACAGTATGAGTAGGAAAGAATTGTTGGCCACCAGGAGCTTGACCAAGTACTGTCATTATCTTTATTCATTATGTGGTTCTTTAGACTGCTGGTGTGGCTATACTGAGTTCTCTGTTGCATACTATGATTGAAAAGACATGTCAAAGGAAAAGTGTTCTGTAAGTCAGGAATTCCAAAAGGAAGAGACCAGGTTACTTAGTTTTCCCTGAGCACTGAGACAGCTGCTTCTCCATTGGACCCCAGTACAGCCAAAAATCCTGCTTCTGTGAGATCACCCACTGAAGTACCTTTAAGCTTGCCCAGGGGTCTGGCATGTTGTACAGACTGCAACCCCTGCCTGCATGCCATGTGGCAACAGCAAGTCTGTCTAGAAGTGCTCTAGGAGTTTCTGGTGAACCTCGGTTTCATGTGAATGCAAATTTATACATCCATACTAGGGCTGGGCTCTTGCATTCCTTTTTTTGGCATTGCATTAAGCACCGTCCCCATTTTTTTTAATAGCTTCAAGTTTTCAGGCAGGTAAAACACATGGCATAAAGTGATAGATTACCTGGATAATTTTGGTATTTTGGAACCTGCAAAGTAATATGGGGTAGAAAGGGATAAAAATTAAGATCTAGTTTTCTATTAAAATTAACAAACCATGAAGTTTTAGTTCAGTGATGTAGTGAGGTGTTAATGACCTACTCAGGATGCCTTGTGTTCAGGTTATGTTAGGCTATGTTGTAATGTTATAAACATGAGAAGTAGGTTTAAAGAAAAAAAAAGTGCTCAAATGTTGAAGCAGAATGGGCAGCGAGGGACTGTCTGAGGAGCTGGGTGGATATTGAACTCCTAGGCTGTAGAAGACTTCTGGGAAATGTTAACTGCTTCAGTTTCTCAACTTAGGAACAGAAAGAAGGTAAAGCTTAAAATGTGACAGCAAGAACCCAGTTTTCGGTGAGTTAAGTACAAGTCCTGAGTAGGTAAGGCAAACCAGGAACTTATTGATTTGCAATATGGGAAGCAGACACTAATGTAGAAACAGGAAACCTGGTCTCTCCTGAATCTATGAATGTCAAGACTGAATACTGATGTTATGATAATGTTGATACTATGGATTTAATCCAGGGTTTGTAATTAATTGGTGTATCTGCAGCATGAAATAAATTAATGCATTGTTGAGTTATCAAGGAATTGGAAAGAGGTCCCAGGCCAGGCAGGTCACTGAATTCAAAAGGAATTTGCAGTGAGTGAATGGTTGATTTTTTTTTAAACATAACATGGTGTCCAGACTCTTTATTTGAATTGCAATTGACAAATTTAGCTTCTGTGAAATTGTCTGCTCCTTTTATAATCCATTTTTACTGTTGTTTCACATAGCTGTTGCATAGCTGATTTTCAACAATCGCAGCCTAGGATGTGTCTCACATCAGTTTTCTGATACTTTATTTTATGATGGTCACTCTGTAAACCATTTAATAAATCCTGTTTATCTATGATTTCAGAATAAATGTAGATAGGTATATTAGTTATGGAATTTCTAGTGATAGGTTCCTGAATATCTTCAAATATCTGGGCCTTAGCAATGTGTATGCGTTGATATTATCTTTTCAAGATAAATTTTAAAAGTATTGGCAAAGATTAACACTCAGAAGTTGACTACAAAGTTTCTCAGAACCGTATAGCTTTGTGACTTGCTCAAAGTAATTTCTGTAATCTGTTAAAAGTAACTCCAGCTTTTAAATTTAATGGTATTACAATACCTGAAAAGTGCTTCACCTAGATTTGAAATCTAACTTAATGTTTAAAACATGGGATTTGTTTTGCTGTTCCTCTGCTGAACACTCATGTGCTCTTAACACTCTGCTGTTAGCATTTGCTGTTGCTAAAGTCCACAAAACAGGAGAACACTCTAAATGCTTTTCAGGATGAATACCACAAATAACTATGTCTGGTGGTCCTCTCTTCATTACCTTCACTTTCACATATGTTCTTTCGTCTTTTCAAAGACGAAAGCAAATGAATGAATTAGTATATAATAAGCCAGTGCTTGAACTTAAGATGCATTTCTTAACTGCTGTGTGCAACCCTTTTATGAATTTAAAGTGCTCGAACTAGCAGTGCGTGGAAATCTATGTGCTGTATAAACTGGGCAAAGATCTCAGCATATTGCTGCTGCATCAGTTGGTACAGAAATCTTTTCTGTCTTTCACTGAAATAAATTAAATACAAGAAACAGCTGCTTTTAATCTGCAGTGAAAAACAGAATCAAGTGGGGAAAAATTGACCACTGAAAGTGAATTTGAAACAAAGTTGTTACACTTTAAGTATTGGAATGAAGCAGCTGGGATGTCTGGTTGCTCTTCCATGCAATTTATGCTAAGAGTATAGTACATATGCTATACAGTTATATATGTGGTATGTATGTTAACAATTAAAAGAACATTTGAAGTTGCCATACTAATATGAAAATCACTAAGAGGAAAGACAAACATACAAGATGATAATATAAATTTGAAAAAATAAAATATTTCCCTATGTCTGCAAATGTGTCTAATTGATTCAGCACAATGTGTATAATGCTGATAAATAAGAAGCTGAAATTAAAGAGCACGAGAAATAGAAATTTAGGTTTCATCTTTGCAAACACGCAAAACTTCACAGTTCTGTTGAATGCAGGAAAAGATGCTGACTTACAGCTGGAGTAACATATTAAAACCAGATTAGAAAGCTTTTCATAAAAACAATTAGGATATGTCCTCTAACATTTGTTTTACAAATTATTTCAATGAGGACTATGTACGTATTTAATTTATGGCAGCATATTTTGGGCATGAAAGTTGACTTGGAAACATCATCATAACAATGGAGTGGGTGGAGATACCTGTTGAGAAGAAATTTTTTTTTTTTTGTATATTAATTTAACAGTTGTATTGAAAAGAAGAAAATTAAAAGTAATCAAAATATAATAAACTGCAAACACCATGAAGTACTATTATGAGGTAAGAGAACAATGAAATATGTAGCATCTTAGTCCATCATGCCCCAGTGGCAAGTTTCCTATTAATTTTATACTGGTGAATTTCTGCAAGATGAGATCCCAGACATTGTTTACTGTGCATGTAACACTTCTTAAATGTAACCTGATTCTCTTCTCAGCGGAAGACTTTCTAAAGAATATATAACATTGTGTCTGTACTTCCCAAAAATATCAATGCAGGGATGAGAGTGACCCTGTTATTTTCATGAAGTTTTCTGAGACAGCTATGGAAAAAATCTGACGTTTCAAAACTTTTTGTTGACATTGTAGAAGCAGAGGTATTCAGCCATATAGATGTTTAAAATATTGAGTAAGACTACTGTGTGGCTTAACAAAATAATTACAATTCTAAATCCTGGACAATAGAATAGCTAGAATTGAATCAGAATCTGTATTATGGCCTTTCTGATTTAAGTAGTCTGAAATGAACTTCAGCAGTGATAACAGAAAACAGTTAATGCTGAATAATAACTTCTTGAAATATCAAGTCTGAAATATCTTTGGGCATTTGAAGTGAAATGTTCCCACTTGTATAGATTTGACTGAAAAAACTGAAATCCCACTCAATTAGTTAAATAGAATAGCTCTAGTAGGGTCATGATTACTTTCAAAATTAGCCCTAAATCTTTCAGATGCTTAAATTCTTTAGAAAACTCGTCCTAAGTGTGTGTCCTTGCAGTTTCATTGCAACGGTTGCTTGATAATTTTATGGAGTGGGGAGTAGCCCTCTTCATTTATTCTGGTCTTCTAACTTGAGAGTGAATCAGAAGGTGAATGTCAGGTACCTAAGCTCCATACATATTCAATGAAGAAGGTAAAATACTTGCTAGGGTATTAAAGGGAATTTGGGTTGTTCAAATTTAGAAGGCTGAGGTAGTGCCATCTAGATGGCGGAACTGCCATCTTGCTGGAGAACTTCAGTCTACCCCTGCTGATGTCCTTCCCCTAATTTTTGTCTGAGAGCGTGTGAACCATTTCTTGGTATGCAGTATGGTTTTGACTGCTTTTGGCTGTGGATTGTACTTTCTTTGGAGCTGTTGATTTATTTCTGTTTATCAAGTAAACAGATCAATTTCCAAAACAAGATGTAACTTTGGAAAGCTTAATTTCGAATAGATTTTCTTGCTGAAAGAACATCCTAATACTAATGAGGAATAGGCAAGGATTGAGAAAACACCAACTTTTCTGTCACCTTGATCTTTTGCCTTGTCACTTGCCTGAAAATGCAGTTGTCACATTTTATTGCCTACATTTGTTTCCCTTGTTTGTGAATAACAAATGACATTATAGTGTGATAAAGTACAGTAATCTTCATGGTAAATCCCCTGACTTGTTTTGTTCAAGCAAAGGTCAAAACCAGAGGTATGCTTTCAAGACCTTGGAATTTCAGACTCAACTATTTTTATTATAGAAATCAATACTTGAAGTTAATTAGAATTTTTAGTTTGTTTTGTGTGTGTTTTGTCTTGTTCCCTATTTTTTGCGTTAGGCTTTTTCACTTTTGAACAGTCCAGTTATTCATAGAGAGAGGCAACTTGTTACTACCATCCATGGTTTGCAGTCCATAGGGCTTTAGGACAAAATACAGGAATCACTTTGAGCACTTGATTCTTTCTTTATCACTGGTTTTAATGAAATCTTTTGAAAGAGGTTGACTTGATTCTCAAAATGACCTCATTAATTATTCCTGTTTAGTAAGAATCTCTATGAAAAGCAGCGATTTACTCACAATTTGAAAAATAGATGAGATCATTATTTTCCTTCTCTGTTAGTCTAGTAAGACTAGTCCAATAGTAATCTACTAATCTAGTCTACCCTGCCACTTCTTCAGCAGGATTTTGGACAAATGTGAATCCAGACCTTGAACTTTCTCATGAAAAGTTCTTAGGTTTTGCAGCATGGTTTTTGGCAAGATTCTTACCTGCTTGAAGATGCTAGTTTCTGTTGCTGTTGGATAAAAGAATATATCTCCTTTGATAATAGTAGCTTAAAAAAGGAATTTTGTTTTATACCAAATCCCTGAAATGTTAGCTATTTCTCTGTATTTTTCTTAGAATGTTTCTTTTTCCTTGGCTGGTTGGCCTTGTCATTAAATTGTGGAACCTAAACCAATGGAGAAACAAAGTCTGAATAGAAAACAAACTAATCAGGAAAAGTTAAAACCACCTGGTGGCCTATTGCTTCTGAGCATAAAATATACCTTTCAAATTATTCCCAATAGAATTTGAGGAAAACATTTTAGAAACGATGACTAGAAGCACATTTTAATGTAGTATTTTAAGTGACTGACTTTTTACCGAGTCTGCCCCTGTAAATGTGATGAATCAGTTCTGAAACACCTGCATTGAAGTGAACCAGCAATACCTTTCAACACCTTAAACCACTGGCCAGGTTCTACATCTCAGGCAGCGAATGTAAGTAAAGGTCATGATGTCATCACTCTGCTGTGAGGGTGCCTGGATTAAAATGTCCTGCCATCCATGGAGGGGGAAACGAGGAAAGAGGAAGACGGGAGGGGGAATCTGTCATCCCTGAGGTAAGATTTTGAACAGCGCAAATACTACAGTCGTCATAGCCAGACATGACAGCATGCAGCAAGATTGTTACATGAAATCACACTTACAATGCACAGAGGACCAAGTGACAATAAGGTAATTGTTGTACACCGGGAGACCAAGAAATGGATTTCTAATGCTTAATACCTACAAAAATTCCCTGTGAGAGAGGCATGCATAAAGGCAACGTTATGTACTAGATTATAGGTTATTACACTGTAAGCGCTGCAAAAATTTTGTTTGCCAGTGTGCTAGAATGGAGGTTATTTTGCTCTCTGCATCCTTTTTGGCTTCGTGTATCAACTGTTTTTCCCTGATAGCCCTTTGGTAACCTTATTCCAAAATCCTGACTAGGGCAGATTTTTAGTTTTGCAGTTGCTGACTACGAACTGAATGTCTTTCTCTGGTACCACATGCAACAAGGATTTGCTTTTCCTGTATATGTCTGTAGGTGGAGGCTCGCATAGGCTGAGGTCACAGAAAGTCTTGACCTTTAAAAGAGGCAGATTGGGAAGGGCAAGAAGTTGTTGTCAGGTAATTACTGAATTTTAAAGTTGTTCTTAATACGCAGAGAAAACAGAGAACAAGGTTTCATTGGTTGGTTTGTTTGTTTTCTCCAAATTATATGACACTTGGGTTTATTTTTTTGTAACGTAGGTACTATGGTTATACTATGTAATACATAATAGCAGCAAAGACTTTCTGTTGGTTGCCCTAGAAGTATTTGTTTTACCTGGTTAAATTCTAAACCGTCTAAGTCATGTTTATGAACTGTGTAACAAACTCGATATTTGGTGATATGGAGATCTGGTGATGTGTGCACACTTCTAGGTAATCATGCATATATTCTGAAAATCAAAATAGATTTTGTCTGAAACTTGTTAAATAGTATAATTGGATTAGTTATTAATTTAATTCATACTGGTACTACTGAAGTCATAACTTCAAAAATTATTTTCCATTCCTCCTTACACAAACTAGTTAAGCCTTTGGCATCCCATACTGAAAATGCAGAATGCAATAAATTAAATAATGGAATAAACATTGAAGGATTAGATATAAAATAAAATTTAATACCCATTTAATAATTGCATTAAGACATTTTATGTTTAAAATGAGTCTTTGCTCACTAGTTATGGCCTTCCTATCATTGTACAGTATCACTTGGGTTTGGTAGCAAAGATCATGAATGGCTTGAGAGAACACATTTTGTTGGTTTTGCTAAGCCTCTGTGTGTCATTCTTCTTGTGCATAGGGTCACTTTCTGATTTCACCTACTTCAGCATAATTCCAGAGTGATCAAATTAAATGAATTTTGCTGGACAAGCAGAAAGAAATGCTGGAAATGACTCTTGTGTTTTTCAAGCCTGGCATTGGGTGTCCACACATTTGAAACTCTGGGCCTTTATGGATGTTTACATTTCCTGAGGAAGCTTACAAAAATATATTTATTTCTCCAAGGAATCCCACATGAAGCATTTTTTTTACTTTCCACTAAGAGTCATGGTTCCCTTTAGTATCACTTTTGGAAAGACTAAAAATTTTTGGATGATGCCTTTAATATGCAGTATGTTTCTCAAGTTGTGTTGCTTTCTTCTTTGGAAATGCCTAAGTTTTTCACCATATCACACAGTAATTTTTAAAACAGTAGTCAGATACACAGGTTACTCTGAATTAATTATTATTGACTATACCCACGACTGTTCACAGCAAAGAAATTCCATATTCTATAAAACAATTCACATATACTTAAATGCAATAGGCAAATTTGAATCATTGATTTAATGTTGTTGGTAGTTATATTTTTTTATGTATCTAAAACAATAGGGATGTATTTAAAACAACAGGGCTGATATTTTGCATAACCCTTTCTTGGCTGTCAAAAAAAAGCAGCTGCTCATGCATTAATACCAGCATAAATTTTATATTTCAGTTTTGGTAATAACTCTCTGACTCAAAGAAAATACGTGAATAAATGCAAAGACTGAATACTCTACTTACTGCTCTGCATTTGATTAGAAGGGTTTGTTAGTTTACACTGGTAAAAAAAATTTAAAAATCCATATTTTAAAAGTAAGTGTGCTTTTAAAACCTGCATGCATAAATGCATAAATAGCTGCCAGACAGCTGGTATTGCTTTTTGCAAATTTTCCATTTTAAAAAAATATCTATTTGTATTCTTCTCCCTACCTTTTAAATTCATATTTTGTAACCATTTCACTAGTCGTACAGTAGATATGGGGTGTGATAAAGGGAGGATGGCTTTGCAAATATGCTATTATTGAGCTTCTGCAGAGTTATTCTCACTGTGATATGATAATGTTTCTCTGGCTAGAAGAATTAAAACACAGATTTCAAATTGAACAGAGCAAAATGTAGAGCAGAGAGCCAGGAGATCTATGTTTTTATATGGATTCTGGCCAATATCAATTAAATAGGGGCAGTGATCTGGGGTGTGACTTTGGTATCAGCTTTGGTACACATTCAAACTTCTTCTGAATTTATTTTTAATTTTTTTTTTTTTTTTAAATCCTTGGAATTTTTCCAAATGTAACAAACACAAGCCATTCATACTCTCTGTGGTATGCCTTGCCAGTAACGGAGGCATGTATCAGAATTAAAAAAAGTAAGGCTGGTATAAGGCTGATTTCATCCCCCTCCCTGCTTTAAAAAAGGATTCTGTCTGGGATTTCCCTTGGAAAGGGAGTAGAAATGTCTTTCGTGCTTTGGATGTAGTAGTGGTAATCCATGTTAGTGTTTGCTGGAAAAGCGTCTCCCTGCAGTGAAGTAAAGTAAGTTTTAAACTGCACAGGAATTAGAAGTCACTGTAAAGTGGCAGCATAGTACTGTTGTATTGAGCAAATATTTTCTTTTCTTGACTGAAAATGTTAATTTCAGGGCTGTGACTCATTTATTTGCATGTATTTTTCCAACGGGAAATTCTGCTATCTTAACTGAGATAATGACTCATCTTTTCATTGAAATTACAGGATTCCAGTTTTTTTACAGGAATTTAATAAAAATTGCAGGATTTTAATTACTGTAGAAGGCCAAGGGTAGTAGAATGTAGACAGGGAAATTCTTTTTTTTCACTAATTTTAAGTTTTGTGAAAGATGTTCTATTCTTTTCCACGCTGCTACTTCCTGTCTAGCAGTAATCATTTGGGGAAGTTTAAATCAAGTACTGTATGGATGATAAAAGGACAAGGCAAAAGAACCTTTGTATTGTGGTGGCATGTTACAAAACCTTGGGAAAAGCAGACCCAGATTTGTAAAAATAATCATATTTCCATGGAAGTTGGGTGTGTGAGTACCCTGGAGAATCTAGGATCTAGACTTGAAGTAGGTAATTATGATAGGCTGTAACATCATTAATAGTCTTCAGTCTTTTTTTTCTGATGAGTAATAAAAGTTAGTAAGTTTGAGGTGGTTTTTTTTTTTTTTTTTTTCCCCTTGCTTCTTGGCACCCATTATTGCTGTGGAAACTGGCTTAAAACAATTGCTTTGGTAGCATTTTCAAGTCAGATTGAGTTCAATGAGTGGGACATAATGTTGATGAGACTCAGAGTCCTGAAGTTTCAAAGAAATTTCTGACAGGTGCATGTTGTCAGAGGACCAGAAGTGCTGATATTCCTCAGGCTGCAGAGTCAATATTCATTATTTTAGAACTGACCTGGCATCATTGCAAGTAGTGTTTCTTTTGTGTTTTATAGGTACTTATTTCTCCTTCTCTTTGTAGCTAACTTTACATCTTTCTCCAATTCTTGCAAAGACATGAAATAAGATTTATCCCAATTACAAAGATATCTGTCTTTGAAGATATTCAGAACATAGCTGGACAAAGCTGTGGTTGCCCCAATAGAAGTTGGTCCTGCTTTCAAAGTATTACAGGTCTTTTCCAACTTGTGTTATTCTACAATGTAAAATACTGATTCAGTGGAATTTTTATACATGAACGTGAGCATGCCCTTTGTTCTACATGAAGGATTAAGAGTGTATAAAGACCTTAATCATTAATTGCTTAAGAAGCAGCAAGAGTGCAGGCAGTGGGTTTACTCTATATAGGTTATGCAAATGAATCAAATATACTTGAAGTGAAACCACAGAGCCACGAAGATGATTAAGGGAGTGGAGCATCTCCCTTATGAGGAAAGGCTGAGGGAGCTGGGTCTCTTTAGCTTGGAGGAGACTGAGGGGTGACCTTATTAACGTTTACAAATATACAAAGGGTGAGTGTCACGAGGATGGAGCCAGGCTCTTCTCGGTGACAGTCAACTGTAGGACAAGAGGTAATGGGTTCAAACTGGAACACAAGAGGTTCCACTTAAATTTGAGGAGAAACTTCTTCTCAGTGAGGGTAACAGAACACTGGAACAGGCTGCCCAGGGGGGTTGTGGAGTCTCCTACTCTGGAGACATTCAAAACCCCCCTGGACACGTTCCTGTGTGACCTCATCTAGGTGTTCTTGCTCCAGCAGGGGGATTGGACTAGGTGATCTTTTGAGGTCCCTTCCAATCCCTAACATTCTGTGATTCTGTCAAGTGAGGTCTTGGTTCTGCTGATAGCCTATTTTTTTTTAATTTGGCTAAAAATTAGAAAAAAAAAATGTATGACGTTTAATGCATAAAATGAAACTAAAAGTAGGTCAAAATCGGAAACGAAGTGTGAAGTCAGGAAGTTATGTATAATAATGATGTCTTGACAGAGAATGCTACATGTGCAGTTCACTTAGTGATAGAATGGGTATATTCAGTTTATTTTGTATCTGTTTGGTGAATTGAATGAGATTTCTGTTGCTCCTTTTGCATTGCATGCTACCTTTTCTGTAAGATCAGGAAGAGACAACTAGAGATCATTTTTCAAAGTGAGATTTACAGATGTTTCATTTTACTGATATTTTAATTGTATGTACTCGTATCTTTGAGACTGCATCTTTCACGCAATCTGGTTGATTCTATGTGTTCATTAAGAGCATACAGTATTTTTTCTCCAAGTCTTAATTCCAGAAGTCCCTGTGGGCATCCTAACAGTTATGACACAATGCTGACACATAATTTGCTGCGTGTCTCTGGGTAGGTCTTTATAGCTTTTACACAATCTCTGCATGCTGTTCTTAATACAAATGGTTTCTAATTCCATCTGAATATGTGCAAAGTTGCAACATAGTTTCATGTCATAAAGGTGCTGTAAGAAAATGGACTGAAATCCTTCTTCTATCAAGTTTGGACTTTGTTTACTACCTATTTCTTCTGTAATCATTGCAGGACTAAAACCTATTCTTGTCTGAATAATCAGGTAAATAGTTTGTCTTTGGCTTTTGGAAAACAAAGGTGGGATTGGTGGTAGGGAGGCTTCTCTTGCAAGATGATGTGTAGAGGGCAGGCTTCTCTTGCAAGATGATGTGTAGAGGGCAGTCTTCACATGCAAGCGTAGTATTGTCACTAATTAAAACTTGTAACTTCAAAACTGGCAGCTGAAAGATATGCTCTCCACTAACATAATGGAAAACCTGCTTCATAACATGCCTTACTTTTTTTGGGGGGGATAACATAGTATCGGCTGAGAACTATCAAAATAGATTTTTGCTTAAATATTTTGCCTCTTTGAGAGATGAAATTTTGCATGCTACATAGGTTTATCCCTCAAAATTTATTAAATACCGAGACAGGACAATATTGAGAGATTCAATTTCTGCTTAACTTTTTTCCATGCAGTTTTTGCGTTAGTAGGAGTTTCTCTGAGAAGGGGACACACACTACTGTTGTGTAGGTTGTAGGGTTTTCATGTGTTTTTGGTTGGTTGGTTTTTTAATCTCCACTGCTGGCACAGCAATTGGAGAATTTTTTGTAGTCCTCTAGTTCTGAGCTATTCTCTATCTTTTTAAATAATAATGTGAGTATTTGCATTTTCTGTTTAAGGAAGACTAGGCCTATGTTGGGTAACTTTCCTGCAGCACACTCAACTCCCAACTCTGTGGAAGACACTGAATCAGTTTGATAGCAAAATGAACAGCTGTCCAAGAAAAAAAAAATCTCACAAGAAAGCTGTCCAATAGGAAAAATCACATAAAGCTGGTCAAGTGCATTGCTGGTCACCTGACTAGTACTCTAAATTGTGGGACTACTTTTTAAATTTGTGAGTGGCCTCTGCTTTGTTATACTGTTTACGTGTTCTCAGGCTGTATTTTTCACAGAATATAATCCTTAAAGATACAAGTACATGCCTAGTGTGCTTCCTTTAAAGGGCCTGAACAACTCTCTGCCATTGATTTGCAAGTTAAATACCAAAATATTCCCCCAAACCATAATGTACTCTGGCTAATCAAATCCTAAGTCAAATCCAATGTCTTGGTGAAAATAGGCCTTTAAACTGTGACCTCCTGAAGGGAGATTTCATTTGGGACTTCTAGCACTGTTTTAGTTATTTAACATGTTTGCATTTGTAAGAAGAAATTAAAATTGTCTTCTAGTTTGGTCCTGCAATAACTATGATATTTTATGTTAAAAGCTGAAATTTTCATGATCGAAAGTGGTTTGATGTGAGTACTTCAGGAGGCTACAGGCATAACCAGCCCACAGGGCCTAGAGAACAGGGTTCTTACAGAAAAGTTTGGTTGTAACATCAATAGGTATCTCTGCCCTCCCTTTGTGTCTCTACAAGTGAACACCAGGCTGGAGTAGGACCTTAGTGTCCATTCTCCTGCTCAGTCTTCACTCTAGCTCAGGTATACAAGCACTTGCTGCATGACAGCAGTAAAAAATTACTGAGTAATAGAGTTTGGTGGTTGTCCTTCCCATCTGGTCATCCCACTTCAGCATTTCCAAGAACAGCACAGCATCCTGCCTGCTAATATGGGCTGTCCTGTAAGCAGCTGATGAAGCCCTTCAGTATTTGCTATACAGTAAGGTATAGAATATCTTGTTGGACCTTGTTCCCAGTTTGCCAAACACGTCCATGCCTGACCTAGAATTTAAAATCTAATTAAAAACAAGTAATAGGTGACAGTTGACAAGAAGTCAGAGAGTACGGCATAGAGGCTTGAAGCGTATGTCTGAACCAAAGCTTTTCATTCAAGCATAATACAACCTCATAAAGTATCTACAGAAAGCTATACTTTTATGTGGGTAAGTTGTGTCACTGCAGTGAAAGAAACCAATTAATTCTCTATCTCATTCCTACTGCAAACTCTGGGATGGCTGCACAGAATTTGTCCACTTCTCTGACCCATTCCTTATTATGGGTAAAGGCAGTGGTTGTGATTTTTATTTTTATTTCTTTGTCTTAATTAAAAAAAAAAAATACAGGACTAGGTGGAGGAGGGTCAGAGAATTCACTCTGGTAAGTTTTGTTGTAAAGTCTGAGTCACCTTTCATGCCTGAGCGTTGGGGATCATCATGTCAGTGGGTTTGTGATGGGTCAGTGTGGTGGGGACAGATCTGCAGCTGCTGCAGCTTTCAGGATATCTTTGCTGCAAAACAGAGATGGTGCTGCTTTCTTAAAGCTGACCTAATGAACACAAGCACAGGAAACAACAGAAATGTGATGTTGTGGACTTCTGCTTTGTGCTAGCAAGCTTTCTGTCTATCAAAGTCTGCTATCAAGGTTCTTTGTCCAAGGATTTGTGGTGCAAATGTTAATTTATAACTTCAGTGCATTTTTGGTTTTGTTTTGTTTGTTTTTTTTCGATTCATACCAGCTCGATTTGAGCTTGTGTATCCAGGCTACAGCAATATTTCAGTTTTCCTCTGGCAACATCCTTTCAGAGCTTTTCTAAGCTTGTTTTGAAATGAGAAGTTTCTCTAGACCATGAAGCACTCAGAAACCAGAAGGACATGTGTCTCAGATTTGTGCTGTAGCCCTCTAGACACATACCAGTTTTTCACTGTATATCTCTGAAACAGATCACATTCTTCAAAACAAGATAGTGTAGTTGAAAAATTGGACTTCACTGGGTGTTGCAAATGCTGTACCTATAGCATATGTACCTACTCTAGTAGGTACATTCTATGTAAAAACAGCTTCTAAAAGGCTAAATCAATGAAATGGACACCAACACTAGCTTTTCAGCAGCCATATGGGCCACATCTATGTGTGGGTAACACAGAAGAAAGTTCACCACAAGTTCCTCAGCCTTTGTTTATCCTTAGCCTGTTCCCTTATCCTCTAGGAGCCCTCCTGCTTCTGCTGGCTAAAGGCAAAGTTTCAAGTCCTCCATTTTCAAGTCCTTAATTTAAACCATGGGTGTTTACAGTGAATTGTTTAATGTATTGGTGAATAAGAGTTTTGAGTGAGATTCTGAAAATGGTGTTATTTATTTCTTGTTTCAATTTGGTTTGAGGTTTGAGGGATGTTTTTTGCCCTAGTAGATCTTAATATTCTTCTGATCCTTTGTATGGGACTGTAGTTTTTTCTTTATGTCCTTAGCCAAATTGTCTTTTTCCCAGCTGTAGATAATAGGAGCATTTAGAACCTTGTGGTATTGCAGGCTATACAGTGAGACCTCTTGTTACTCTGCAATATAACATTGACTCCGTTAATTGTCTGGCTTTAATAATAATAATCCATTTAATGGGGATTTGTTTTGCCTAAAAAACCAGTTTCAAGTTAGGCCTGCACACAACCCAGTCCCTTCGATTTCTATTCTGTTGCAAAAGAGAACATTTTCTGGTTTTGCCACACTGTGTTTTTAATGAAGATAGTGAAGAGTGAAGAAAGTTTGAAATGTAAAATGATTGGCCCTTTTCTTGGTAAGAACAGAATAAAACAAAACCTGTAATTGTTCTGAATGTTAGAACAATATGCTTGTAATTAAACTATAGGGAGGACTATTACTCTTCATTTACACTTCTACTTAGCTTTCCTGAAAAATTAACATGCTTTATACTAAACCAATTCTGGTTAGCTACTTATTGTAAAGAGGTTACTTAGAAGGATTTTTCTTTTAAAGAGTTCCTAATTGGCTGTTCAGAATTCTACCTGTATTGATGTATTCCACACCTAGTAATCTTCTGACCTGTTTGCAAATGTGCTAAGTGTAGATATTTAGAAATTACTTGTTTCTTTGTTGAATTAAATGCAGAGAGAAATATGACTTTTGATCACTTTGATCAAGCAGTGGTATGTCAAAATGCTAAGAAAAAATAAATAACTTTTTAAAAGTATTTCTCAAACTTGTATCTGCAGAGTTATTACATTTTCTGAAATAGTTCCTGCTGATTTTGCATTAGTGTTATCTCTGTAGAATATTCAGTATTAGCACCAGAAAATCTAGTGTTAAGTTGTAAGGCTTTGTAGGAGCATACATCTGGAGAAGCTTTTATTTTTTTGTCTTGGAGTATGTCTTATTCTACATGTAGGCCAGCACGCATGTTGATTCAAAGCCAGCTGAATAACCAAGTTACAGCAGTAGCATTGTGTTTTTGGGGTCAAGCAACAATTGTTAGGTAATTTATTTCTCCAGTTTTCAAAGGGGTTGGGTGCTAGAACTATAGAGACACCAAGACCAGAAAACTGGAAGGACAATATTCAGAGCGTGCCAGTGTATATTTCCAGTATAGCAAACTTTCAGCCTTGTTATGTAGGTAATCATTTCTTTGGGAGAGTTTGGAATATGGTCACTTCCAACTGAACTGGAATTTTACATTATTGTATTGGACGGATAGAACCCTTATATAAATTTGTGTGTGTAAGAACTGTTTAAACAATTCAAGTGATATGCTAAGAGAAAAATATATCTTTATTAGTAGGATTTTTTTATAATAAGTGCAGCTTATGGACCTTTCTAATGTAAGATTTGTGAAAAGAGGAATAGGTTTTTTGTATGTCTGCACAACATCTGTATTAAATTATAAATTGTATTTCTAAAAGTGATTAGCTGAAACTGGGAAATCAATCCCTCAAAAAAACTCTTTTTAAATTTGAATTAGTTATTCTTAATTAAAAAAAAAATAAAATAAAATAAGCCCACGTGTTTCTTCCTTGTGCTTAGTCCAGACATGCTTGTTCCAATACAGACCTTTTAATGCTACCACTGGTAATGTTTTCAATTGCAGAAAACACTTTTATAAAATGTTCCAGTAAGACATACTTTTTAGCAGAGTTTTCTGGTTTTATTTCCCATATGTACAGGATATTGCTTTGACATATCAAAGAATTGGTTCTGCTGCAAGCAGAAAGAAGAAACACGTAGTAAAAGTAGTGGGGAACGGGTGGGTAAAAAACAACAACGGGAGGAGGCTGTGCAATAAATTCAGGTTGCTTCCACCAAACAAGTCTTACATTCATTCCTGAAAGTCTCGGCCCTGGCTCTTTTGCTAGCTTTCACCAGTATGGCCTGCTTATCAAAGCACTTTATCGGTGGGGAAGGGATGTGGGTTAACCACTTCACTCAACTCAAACTTCCCAGCGAGCAGTCTGTCACCCAACAGCTGTTTTTCAATACATACACTATGTGCTGCAGAGCTGAGTCAAAGCTCATGACAAGAACGGCATTGTATTATGGGGCTTGTTTGAGTTTGGGGTTAGTTTCCTATGAGCTTTAAGGGAAAAGAACCCAAATGCAGCTGCAAGGTTCTGCTTGCTTTTTTTTAATTTAAAAAAAAAAAAAAGTATTTTTCCCATCACAGTTAAGTGTATGAGCATGTGTATATGTTTAAAATATGCAACAGCCAAAATGTGGATTTCAGAGCACCAGTATGGGGATTTTTGCTTGCTGGTAAACCCGTAGCCCTTGCCATCTCCCCCTTCTGGAAAGTGTCAGCATCTCTGTTTCAAGTGCTAGTATAGCAGACCAGATCAATCACTAATTCTGTGAGTGGTATATCTCTAATAAAGATACAGAGTGTGAATGTGTGTGCCTATATTTCTATTTATTTCCATTCTATTTTTCCTCTGTGTGTATACAGAAAATAAAAATAGGTTCAAAAGTAGACTGCGTTTGAACAATTTTTGAGGGGCAGGTTCAGGGCACATTTAGAGTGGGGAAACTAATTTGCTAATTCCTTCAGTGTTTGCTTTCTAACTTATATATCTAGCCTTCATGGGTATGAATCTAGCCCTTTGTAAATGCATAGATTTAGTGCAGTTTTGAGGGAAGCAGTGGAGAAAAGGTTTAATACCACACCTGCTCTTCAGAATCCAAGTGCGATGGTGGAACTGTTGAGCTTGCCGTAAGCTGCTCCTGGGCCTGGAGACCCCAGAAAACAGAGGCAGGGGATCAGCAGAGCAAACCCAAACCCAAACAGCTGTGAACCTCTGGGGTGGCAGGGTAGACTAACAGACCACCCAGCAGTTAAGAGGGTCTAGGGTGAATTAAAAAACACGGGAGTAGCAAGGGCTTTTTTTCAGTTCTGTGCTAGAGGGAGGTGTGTGGAGTGGAACTGGGTATTGGATATTTATTAATCACCTCCTGTATTAGCCAGAGGTTAATACAGAAGTATTATTTCCAAGCAAAGTTCATGTAACTTGCTGAAAAGAACTTCTTCATTCTCAGTGAGTGCCCACAGTGCCTGGAGTCTTCACTAGAGTAAGGACTGAGGTGTTGCCCTGGCCCCTGCTGCTCCGCTCCCCTTTCCTCCCCCTTCTTACCTTGTACACTCACTTCAAGCTCATAGATGTGCTGTAAAATTTCCAAGCTGCACCAGTCCTCTGGAGATTATTAATTGCAGAAGGATTGTGGCAGGAGGGGAATGCTGTTCTGCCAGGACAAATCCCACCAGAGCCATGATGAGGCCAGGCTTGGCTCCAGCGTCTCTCTGAAGCTCCTTAGGCTTTTATGTCTCTCAGCCAGGTGAAATACGCTGACAAACTGCTGATTTTTGGCAGGCTACAGCGTAAGGCTTCACCTTGCAGACCACAGGCATCCCAAGAGGAGATTATCCGTGCATGACTGTGAGTGTTTTGAATCTCATGATGCTACAGTCTTCTGAATGCCTTCTGTTCAGTCATCTTGATGGCAAAGCTAAGTCTCGGGCTGTGGTTCACAGTTCATCCTGGAACAGTTTTATGATGACTTTCCAAAACCACCTTTCTATGTGAGGATTGTTTGTCGTCAGAAGGCTTTTCCTGGGGATAGAGTAAGAGGAGGGAGTGCTAAATATTCAATTTGTTTAAAATGTCAGGATTTGCGTGGGATACAAGTGAAGTCTAGAAACAATTTACTTTGGTTACTTCGACAGAAATGTGAAAAATCCTATTAATGAGTTATGTATCAGTTTTTCCACTGGTGCAAATGAGTTCTGTTACCAGGCTGTGTTTTCATTCCTTCCCTTAAAGAGCATAAATTAATAAGAAATGTGGAAGAGTGGAAAACTTTAATTGTAGTACTGATTATTTAATCCATTTCCTTATAGGTGTAACAAGTAACATTCTTTTAATATCTTGGAGTCAGAAGACTTTCAAAAAACCTTTTAAAATACTCATTTTACATTCATCCAAGGAATTTGTCAGAACTATTTGATGTGTTTCTTTATAAACCTTGTATTCTATGAAATGTGGAAGAACACACAAATATGCTTATAAGAGCTTGAAACAGTGATTGAGGCTATTGGTGACTAAATCTGAACAGGATCTATTTACACAGCTACAGTGGAAATACTTTGCTACAGTTTTACCCAGGATACAGTGCTATAAAACCTGTACCCAAAAAAAGGGCCCAGACACCTCTAACTATTGTAATACCACTTACCAGAAAGATGTCATTTCTGCTGGCAAAATGCTATTTAGAGACTTCCTAAAACATTGTTTCAGTACAGATTATTTTACTCAGTGCAACTTCTCAAAGTGTTTGTGGAATACATGCTCCCAACATCCCCCACCCAGCTACTGGTGAGACATAACTACTGCAGTAGAAATGATTAGACAACTTTTGCAAGGAAGTGGTCTAAGAAGTATTAATATTTGATGAGTTAGTCTGATGCACATGTAACTAACTCTAGCTACTGATTTTAATAAAAACTTCGTTTAGGCTAGATATACATATAATACAATTAAAACTGACACATATCCTGAACTTTGAAAATGAACCATAAAGGAAAATATCCCAGTTGGTCACTAGATGAGGAATCTGGGTGGCCCAGATGGGATTAAGACAGGATCATCTTCAGGTGAGTGACAAGAGTCTGTCCTCCCTACAGTGAGTCTCAGGCAGGAAATTGGAAGCAAGTGGGGCAATGAAGAAAGATGATAAACTAGGACTCACTGCAGGAGCCAAACTTCGTTTTTAAGTTAGTTGTTTGACTAATAACTGTTGTTTGATAATTTGAAGAAACAGTGGGTGACTGGCATCGATAGAAATTGGGCAGGATTTTTCTTCTGAGGGTCAGGCTAGCATAGCGCCATCAGAAATTTCGGAGGAATAGAGACTGTCGAATATGCAAATGTGATTTTAAATAACTATACCTTAAATGACGAGGGCAAATCCCAGTGATCAGGTGACTTGAGTATTTAGATGGCCATGTGACAGCCTTGGGAAATAAGTGTTGTGATAGCAGGTTGATGTGCCTTGAGCCATGGCGACTGCAAAACAATTCAGCAATGCAACTTGGTGAACCCTGAGTTTTAGCTAAGCGACCTTTGGATCCAGAAAATCATCTCTTCTGCCTCCCTGTCCTGATTGTAAAGAGGGGATTTGATTATAGGATATAGATCTAACTCATTTATGCCTGATAATGGGTTCATATTAAAAATTAACAAACCATAGTCTGCCATGTTTTAGTGGTGTGTTAAGCTGTCATGTCATCCTTTATGATGGTGGAGAGATACGCTTGGACATTGCATCAAGACACCTGGGGTTTTATTAACACCTTATTAACTTAGGAGCTGTCCAGAAAAGGTTAATACATTTTTCAGAAAGGAAATGTTATAATTTAATTTTGCCCTGCTGATTTTTGCTATTGGCTGGTTGTGGGAGATGGAGGTTGAACTGAAACTTTTTATACCCCAGAGTGTGTCATTAAATCAAAACATAACAGTTTCATCTTATGTTTTGCAGGACAAATACATAAAGTGGTATATTTCCCAATGCATCGCCATTTGTAATTTGTTATAAAATATGAATTATTTTAGCTGCAAAAACATTGCCCTCCAGTGTAAAGAAAGTGTTAATTTTTTTAAAAAATTCAAATAGAGACAAAATTTGCTTTCATATTCTGTCTAATGTCAAAGGTGAGATTTTAATGTTGCTGAAGGAAGTTGAGATTGAATGTAGAATTTCCTTTGTATCTGGAGCAATGATCAAGCAATGATTTGTCCAGGCCTATTGTTTCAAGATTTATTGTTAACTTAAGAAACAGAGTGTTACAAAGTGCCCTTTGGAGAATCTAATTCATTTTATCATTCCTGTAGATATGAAAGAAATTCTTTATTCAGCAGGATCCTCTTTGAAAAGGGT
Organism: Columba livia; assembly: GCF_036013475.1. Lineage (NCBI taxonomy): Eukaryota > Metazoa > Chordata > Aves > Columbiformes > Columbidae > Columba > Columba livia. The sequence continues at coordinate 74,653,865 of NC_088603.1, read as the reverse complement.
AATGATACAAGCTTTGCCACCTTCCCTTTAGGAAGTGGTCTCCAAACAGTCGAAGAGAAACAGAAGAACGTTTTTGCTGCTGTGACTAAATGCAGGTCTTGTTTCAAGTATTTGGCTTGCTTCGATATCTATCCTCTCCTCACCCAAACTGTAAAGGTTTACCTGGACTGCAGGACAAAAATAACACCTAATTCCTTGCCAACCACTGCAGCTTTCTTTTAGGTACCTGCTGCCAGTTAAACTTAGAGCTATTCTGGAAGTGGAGGCTCTGAGCTTGATCACCTCTGTTCCTTTCACACAATCTTCAACCATAGCACCTTTCCCTGCTACAGTACATCTTTTGGTCGTTGCTGCTATTTCAGTTCTTATTAAATATAGTTGTTGGTTGATTCTTCCTGTTATTCTCAAAGCCATTGTTTTCTAACTTGGTTAATTTTAGTTTTGATTTGCCAATAATGTCATGACTAGACTGTGTTGTGCCTATGTGAGCTAAAGATGTGTTGCATGTTCTTTCATTCCTGTCATCAGATACTACCAAATGTGTAGCGTAAAATAGGCAGAACTACCTCTGTGTTTAAAATGCCCCCAGAAAATATATGTTCAAAGTAGAGGTGAGCCATTAGAGTACTTCTTGAGCTTGGTTTTGGTGTTGCATAATACTTGAGCTCTCTATTTGTGCTTGTTGTCCAACCATGTCCCACAATTTCTGAGGCTTCTGGGAGAGACAAAGGTTTCTCTGCACTCTGCAGAATCTCAAATTCTGAAATGCAGGACGTCTTGTTCCGCTCCTATTTTTTTTTTTTTCTTGTCTGTGCTCCTTTCAACTTTCTTTTCCTCCTTTGCCTTTTGTCTTTGCCATCAGCTTCTTCCCTTTCAGGTTTTGTTGTTGTTTCTTCCTTCTTGGTGCTCTCTGCACCATCCTTGTGTGTTATCTCCCCTTCCCAAGCTCTGGGATCGCTGTTCAACATTTCCCAACACCATTAGGCTAATTCTCACACTTTTGATCAGTGCTTCCCTCCTAGCTTTTCTCACATGCTTCGGTCAAAGCTGGGAGGAAAGTGTGAGGAGATCAGACAGTCCAGAGACAACAAGCATGATGTGAGAGCAGCGTCCTGGGACATGGTCAGGAAAATGGCTTAATAACAGGATGTCCCATGAAATGCAGACCACTTGAGAAGTGTGACAGCTTTTAGAACCCCAGATTGTAACATCTATAGTTGCTTCTTGTATGCACACAGTTTCAATAGCTTTTACTTTAATTGTCTGAATATGGGTTTGATATTTGACAGGTATTTCAGACAGCTGTTTGCAAATATGTTAAGAAAGGGGGAAAATCTCCATCATCTCTACTAACTTATTTTGGTTTTAGCTACTGTAGGTCCCTTTTTTTTTTGCTGATCGATTTCCAATAAGCTTTGAAATGTGTACAATATCTAGAGGCATCTCTATTAATTGTTCATTTGCTGGTATTTGCTGTATTTGTTTAGTTAAATATGTATTTTGCTTCTGTAAGTGCATTATTTATCTGATAAATCCTATTGGTTTGTTTGGAACCTTTACAGCCTTAAGGGCAAACACATATTTTGGCATGGCAATAGTTTAGAAAACATGTATTATTTACCCATCAGAAAGTAATGGGTCCTGAGGAGCCATTATGGTCCCGCTTGTAAATCCTTCTCAGTTTGCATATTATTGACCCAATAGACAGCAACAACTCCTGGGACCTGTTGTGGTCTATCCATATTCATTTGGTTGCCATAAATGTGTGTAAAGTCTGCTTGCTGAAAATCCTTACAAATGCGTGATTGAAAAAGATATATACAGAGTTATATTTATAAATGAAATTGCTGGGTCAGTTTTAATTTCCCTCTTTCCTTCTCTCCCATAAATACCTACAGACACTTTTAAGGAAAATTGTTTGGTTTGGAATTACACAAACACCCAGAAGAGCTTTATCCTAGTAATTATTTCTTTAAAAGCCTCACTTATGTAATATAATACGCTGTCTGACTTTCAATGAATTTTTCAAAAATGTTTTATGCCAAGTTTCAGGCTAACAGCAGATTTTTGCAGCTGAATAATAAACATTAAACACATGAGTGTGATGATGGAAACATTGACACCTTCAAGGCTAGTTGAACAAATAATTTTCATGTAATGAGACTTTTGCTTTATAGAGGTAGATGGTTTGAAGTTTTATTCAGACCATTTCTTTAAAACCAAAATGTCTTCATATATCATGAGAGTATCACATGCGAGCCAAAAAAGGTGTTTCCTTCACCAGAACTATCAGGCTCTGGCACCCAAGAAAAAGCTAGCAGTAGTCCCATGTGTTATTACCTGGTGTGCATCTGTGTCTACGGGCCTGAGATTTTTTACACTTGTTTCTGCAACATGGTGGAAGAGGATAAATAAGGATTATGGCCCTTCTGGTGTGCAGTTGTTCCTAACTCTGTGCCACAACAGTTTTCCTGTGCAGCTTATTACTGTTTGGAAGACTGACTAGGGAATTTGTCTTAAGAGTGTAACAAATGCAACCAATAAAAATGAAAAAGGCTCTTTTTATTTTGTGATGTATGGAGTGTGAGCCTTGTTCTGGCCAATTATGGAGAGATTAATTTCTGCTTTAACTAGGTCCATTGATGTTCATCTTGGAAACAGTGTGTACCATTTGTTAAGGAGCTTACTTAGCTCTGAGCTTGGATATGCTGAGTACCTTGGAGAAAATAAAGTAGTGAGCACCAGCAAGAATAGGGCCCAGCTGGACAGGATGGTCCAACTGGCAGTGAATGAGCATGCCTGCTTCTCCCAATCAGTTGTAAGCCAGTTCTGAGCAATGTCTGCTCAATGTTTTAAGCCAGCCAGAATTTGTGGTCTTCTTAAAGACTCAGGGGGAGGATGGTGTGGAAATCATCCTTTGAAACCCTAAGTGTTTTATGAAGTAATAATAATAATAATGTATGGAAACACTGAATCCAGGAATTGTTAAACGGCAATGGGAAACTTGATTGTGTGCATTAACTGGGATTTTTTTTTTTTTAAAGACAATGAGCTGCTTTTGAGCTTACCCTTGTACCCAAATTTGAATGTGCATATAAATAGATTTACATATTTATTTAAAGAATGTGTGTGATTATGTGTGTGTGTATGTATATTTTAAACTAATTACATCATTATTAAAGATTTCTGTACATTGTTACTTATGTGCCCCTTGCAGTTTTAAAGCAATTTGTCTGGAACTGTATGCATGATATGCGTTCTCCTGAGCTTCAGTGGTCAAATAATATGTACTCTCAGAGGAGTGAAATGTGAGTACAGCAAAACAGTCTATAAGTTCTATTTTCATTTAAAATTTGTGGTCAGATATTCAATCCTTGCTGCAAAGCAGAATCTGGTTTTATTACATGTTTAAACAAATGACATATTTTTTAATGGAAAATAATAATCGCTTTGTGATGGTTTATTAAGCTTAAAGAGAGAAATTTGCAAATCCTTAGAAGACCTTAAGTCTGGCTAGTCTCTCTAGTTGTGAAGTCTGGCTTGAAGAAGAAAATGTCAGTTATTAGAACCAGTCGTTTTTCTTCCCTCAAACCACTGCTATCATCTCTGGCCGACACATAAAATTGTCGGTCAGTAATTCTATCTCTTGCTGCAGAGTATAATAATCAATGTTTGTTAATCCCTGTTAAACATACATAAATCAGTTTTTAAAAAGGGTAGAGGACACTTATTTGCAGTCTGTTTATTTTAAAGTTCTTAACAGGTAATCCACAAGAAGACGACTTCTGCCAAAGCTGAAGAAGTCTATTGCTTTTTCTGTAGACTTTGCTTATCATTAATAGAAAGCAGCATGTGTACATCCTGCAAACTCATTTCCTTATTTAAAGTGGGCATCCTTCCTTTACTGAGATATGCTTCCTCTTTTAATACAGGAGTGAGGATGAAGCCTTTGTAAGTCCTTAAAGGCACATCCCTTCCAAATGACCTTTTGTCCTGTGCTAGTAAGTTGCATTGTTTAGTCGACTCCCTGTGCAGTGCAGCTACATGAGGTGTCTTTGGAAACGCAGAAAAAAATTATTCTTTGCTAATTAAATTTGGAAACATGTCATATTTTCTGATTATAAAGCATAAATGAAAGCTCAGTTGAGTGTGTTGTGCCTTTTGGTAGTCTGTTGGGGAGCTGAATTCCAGGGAGTAAATGAGCAGGGTTTATTCATGCAGTTCTTGAAGGGCAGTCACTGTATTTGGGCACAACTTTGTCCCATAGATTCCCAAATCCTTCATAAAAATAAAATACTATATTTAATTGTCTTTGATCCATGTGACCAAGAATTGTTCAAATATAATTAACTAAATACAAAATTATAGATCTATACCTTTTCTGCATATAAGCTCCAACATATAGTCAGGTAATAGTGCCGCGTTTCTTTGGAAAGTTCAAATGTAGCTTCTAGTACCTATTTGCATAGGTTTACTTTTTGTTTATTGCTTTTTATTGGATTAGAGTTTAACAGAAAATTGTTCTTTCTACGAACCGTGTGTGCTTGATTTTCCTGACAGTGTCACAAATCAGTTGCTGTAAAAGAGGTATTAATCTCACAGACACTGGATTTATAGCATTATTAAATTAACTGGACAGAAATTAGGTTGTGGGCAGTTTCTCTTCAGTGACAGATACAGTATTTCACTAATCAGAAATGAAGGGAAAATGAAATATGAAGAAATCCGTGAGCCATTGCCAAAATATTAAAGCCAATTTTTGCTGTTACGTACTTTGTAAATTATAACAAGAGGCTATGTTAATCGATCCCTCGTGGTTTTATCGTAACATCAAGCAACTTAAAAGGTAATGGTATTTTCTTTACTGGCTACTTCATTATACTCTATAGTTTTCAAAAGCCTTTCTTTGTTGTCTCCTCCCTCTCTATCTCCCATTTCCCCTCCCAGGGAACAGCCACTGTGGTCATCTACGGTCCTTCCTTGTCTTCTCTCCCTTTAATAACTATGTGCTTGATGGAAAGCCTGGTGTTTGAGCTGGAGAATCCCACACTCCCCCAGTTCCACATCAGCAAGTTTGTTAGCTCCATTTGGCCATTTTCCATAAATTTGCCAGACTGTTACTGGTGTTTTTGATTGTCAGTTTGTTGTGGTTTGGTGTGGGGGGATTTGTTTGGTTTCCGATTTGGTTTTTTGTTTGTTTCTTTTTTTTTAGGTTTTCACCCTCTCTTTATCCTGCAGAGCATATCTGTAGGCAATTGGTAAATGATTTCTTTAAAAAGCTTTTAAAAGGGTCTCTCCTAAACTGAGCCAGCCAACGTTGCTGTCTGTACTCATGCCAGGACATGTGAAGTTGACTGGGACTCCCAGAGCTTTCTGCTGTGTGATGATGATCCTTTCTGTCCCAGATTTGTTGGGATGCGTGCATATGCTTATCATGAGTGATACCATCAGTTTCTAGTTCACACCTGTGAAACATTGGAGGGGTGGTAATGCAAATTGATAAATACTTTACCTCCTCCTGACTTGAGCCCAGGGAGGGGGTCTCAGTAGATATCTTGTGAGTTACTGCAGAGAGGGACCTTGCTCTAGATGCTGAAACAGATGAAGAGCTTAACCCCCTCCTTCTGCTGCTTATTTTAGTGACTATGTAGTTTTAACAACCTGGCTAAAATATTCTACTTTTCTGTTTAAAGCCTGGCGCTTAAGCTACGTGCCCCAGAAGTGAGAAACCTGCATGCTAAAGCTTCCTTCAAACCCCCACATTGCCCATCCTTCACAGGAAATACTCTACCTGTGGGGTTACACCAGGATGGGATCTGCTCTCCAGTGTATGGTATCTAGCAGCCAAACATTCAGGATGTTTTTTTCACAGGGATAAAGGCACTACAGGTGAGATGTGTGAGGTATAAAAAAGAAAAAAAATGAAATACAAGATGGTTTCAACTTGCACTGGAAAGAGAAGCTGGAAGAAAATAATTTTTTCATATTCTTTGGGGAACATTGAGGACCCAGTGTGATTGGTGGTGAAGTCTTCTACCCACTGCAATCACCTGGAATGGTATCATTAAATGCAAAACACTTGATCTGTTGCTTTTAGTGACTTCCCTAAAATTGCAGTGGAAGTCCATGGCACAGCTGAGTTCTGATGCTGACCTTCCAGGACTATGTTGAAAAACTAAAATATGAAAATGGAAAAACACATGTATGACTCCATGGAATTTGTGCAAGTTTTTCTGAGCCCTAGTGAAAGAGGATGCAGTTTTGAAATAGGACTTGCTATGGCCTCAATACAGCAAAGTGTTTGCTGGACTGGTTTTGTGGCCAACCTGTATGTGATAAAATATGTGTCAACCTTCTTGGATGACAATGGTGGACCTTTTAGAACAGCCATCTTATGCATGCACAATTTGGAAGGGACATTTATGAACAGGTGTTTGGTGTGATAAAGTTGTGAGTGAGATCTTTACTTGATTGCAGGTAGTGCAAATTTGCTGTTTGCAGAAGCAGGGAAGTCTCTTTAACAAGTTTGAGTGTTTGTTCTGGAGTTATTAAGATGCTAGCAGCAAAGGAAATTCGTGTGCCTTCTGTTCTTTCTTCACCCCTAAGAAAGATGTTGAGACAGCTATCTTATTAGATCCTGTCTGACTAATGAATGTACGTGTACAAGGCAAAGCCCAACTGGCTAATGACCTTAACACTTTTGATGCCCTTTGCTCTAGTGGAAAAGGAGAAAAGGAAAAAAGGGGAGGGGAAGATTTTTTTGTTGTTGTTCTCAATTCTTAGGATTGTGATATGGGGTCCTTAAGGAAAATGTTCTTTAGCACTCCTTTAAGAGGAACTTGTGTCTTCTGTGATGTTTCAGGGGATTGTTTTAATATATATATATATATATATATATATATTTAATCAAACAAGTTGCTATGATTTTGAAGCTGTATTGCAATAATTTTAATTTTTAGCTTTAAAGTAGAAAATATTTTTAGTTTTGCTTTCTGGTTACAGAAACAAAAAGCCAACTCAGACTAGCTGCTAGCTTGCGTGACTTAAGACTATTATATTCTGACTTAGTGGTTTACTCACTGTAGGCAGTTTGTTTAGTATGGAGCAAATTAAGACATGAAATGACACTGTATTTGGATCTTATGTTGTCTATATGTGTAAAAGTAATATCAATTTGTGCAACAATTCAACATTACGATATGCACTTAGCTGTAAGCACACAGAGGTTTCAGGGGGACTACCCACAATCTAAAAGAAAATTCATAAGTATTTTCAGAATACATATCCTTAAAAATGTTATTTGAGCTTGTGCAGCTAAGACTGCTGGTGATTGCAGCATAAAATTCAGTTTTTAGAGGCTTGTTCTATGATTGGAAGAAGTGTTGCTTGGCCCTTGGTATGATTTACTTCAGTGAATCAGAAAACAAGAAAGCCTTTCCCATTTAAATCAGGACAGGAGTGAATAGTTGTTCTTGCTGCTGATAAAAGAATATGAGCCCTGCTGTAGAGTGTATACAGAATCGCACCCATACACTGGACTTGAACTTGACTTAGAACTATAAAAATCAGTACTTTTAGTTTTAAATTATTTTAAATAATTTTGGAGTTCTTGTGAACTGAATTAGCATAATGCTCTGGGATGTAAAAATGCAGCCAACCAACTGTCTTAGCTCATAGAGGCCATGCAGTCTGCTGGCAAAACAGATTTGTAAAGAATGGTACAGTTATCTAATAATGTATTTATTTTCTAAACGCGTTGTGATGACTCTGGATAATACATTCCCTTTGATATGTGACAGTAAATATTGTAATGGTTCATTTAATCATGTATAGGCTTGGAGAGGTTTGTGGTTTTTTTGTGAAGAAATACATACTTGTACTGATGGTTAAGTTATACATTTGTTTAAAAAATATGAACCAAAAAAAGCCCACCAAACCTCTTCTAATATATCTTTTAGGAAAGAAACCTTTAATAAAAATGCAGTTTGAAATAATAAGACTAATAATACGTTTGAATTGCACTTTGTATTGTCATGTTAAAAAGAAGGTAAAGTAGCACCAGCTTCCCAAATCTTTTATTGTGCTTCAGCCTTCATAGAAATGCTAAGGCCATTGCTTCCTCCCTCCTGTTCTTGAGACCCTACCCCAACCCTGGAAGTCAAACCCCTGCAGTCTCATCTCCCCTACACCCTTGGAATTAAGAAGTCATGGGTGTTTTTTCTATTTATACTCGGAGCTTCAGAATGCCCAAATAAAACCCTTATCCTGTGAAGAACATCAGGCACATTTTGAAAGCGACTGGGAATGTAATTTGTAACTAAGCTTGGTTTTGATATGCACAACAGGACAAAAGTAATTCCTGGGCCTGAGAGCTTAATGTAAAATGTAGCCTGGATATTGTTTATCTATCAGTTCACTGAAATCAGTTGTAGGCTTTGAAATAAGGAAATGTTACACTTGGAATAAGAGAAAAATACCAAAATTAGCTACCTATTTTATGTAATGAAAATGTAGCATGAACACATGAGCTTAAATCAGAAGTAAATAAAGTTAATCTGCTATTCTATTTCTGATCAGCCCTATATTTGAGCTGAATAAATGGGATTATTTTGAGTGGAAGTGAATGGCTGTTTTGCTCACACTGAAATGGGGGGTGGGGCAATGGGGGGGAGGCAAGGAGTGGTGTGAAACTTGTTATTTTGAAATTATGCCGCTCTCAGTTTCTTTGAAGTTGACTTTTTAAAGTTTACATACACGTGGTCTGCAGTGGGGTTTGATGAAATAGCTTTTTTCATTTCATTCTTGATTGAAGACTGGCAGCACTAGACAACCACCGTTCCTTTTAATAGTTGTTCCTTAAACAAAAGAGGACAGTGGTTGTAAGCGTCATGTACAGGTTATCTTTATCTTTCTCGTGCAGCAATTTGTGTTAAGGTTCTCATGGCTCCTAAAGGCTTTCTGCGATTCTGAATTATCAGTAAGTTGTGGATGAAGCACCGGAAGAAGATTTTTCCATACTTGGTTTGTCCCTGCATGTGAAATAGTGAGGACCAGACACAATTCATGTATTGAAAGTTATTTGAGCTTCTCTTTGAAAGACTGCACCATGCTGCTTTCCTCTTCACCCGATGACATACTTTGAGCCTTGCTAAACATGAAAGACTCAACTGAGAGAGCTGGGCAGGAGCTAGAAAACCTTCCAGCTTTTTTGCTGGTCATCATTTTCTCTCTATTGCAGCTGCTTTTCATCAAAAGAGGGCCACAGATAATAGGTTGTAATCCAAGTTTTCTTCCAAGGGTTTCTGGGTTAGCAGGTGTGGGCCACTCAGCAACAGCAGACAAATCTACTTCTTGGGAGCTGTTGTTGGTTTGTTGAAGGATACCTGTAGCCCTGTTGTCTGGTTTTGATTGTAAAGTATTTCATTTCATGGTTGAGATGCTGTTTACAAACATAAGAGCTAGACTTCCATGTGACAGATGATGGTCTGAATCCTAAATTGTAAAACATATGATTTATGATAAAACTGGACTGGAGCTTGTAACTAGAAGTAGATCAGAACTGGAAACAAAGTACACTATAGTTGACTTTTAATGCTCCGATATTTTGAGTAACATGTAAAATAGATGTTTCCAGCAACTTCTTGCTTTGTAGTGAACCCAAACTGGTATCAGAGGCAAACTTAGATATATGTAGTTTCTATACTTCCCTTAATGAATGTGAGTCCTCCCTAAGGAGAAAGGTTTTTGTTGTGATTTGTTGTTGTTGATTGTTGGTTTTTGTGGTTTTTCTTTGTTTGTTTTTTTTTTTAATAAGTAATAAGGGTAATTTTGAAAGTTTATACCTAAATCTAATACACTTCTGATCTGGTCAACATCTTATATTTTTAAAGTGAGAGAATGCAAAGCAGAAAGAAAGGAAGAGGAAATCCTGTTTATGGGTAGGGTGGAGTTTCAATCCTTCTTTGGCTGGCTTCTGTCAAGTCAAATAACGAGGAAAAAGAAAAGTGAAAAGGAGTGGTAGTAAAACATTTATCCCTTTGTCATTCCTTTGTCATTCTTATTATTTTCAGTGCTGAAGGAGGGAAAATGTCATATACTTTCAGCTAGAGAAGCAATTATCCTTCGACAAAAAAAATACTTTTTTAATGGCTCTTGTGCTATCCTTAACTGTATCAACTGATTTGATAACTATCTCCAAAAGTTACATGTTTAGACTTACAGGTTTGCTACTGCTAATAGCATGAGAAAGCAGGCTGTGCTCAAACAGTTATGACTGCAAAATCTTTATAAAAAAGGAGTGAAATGAAACGATAGAGAGCATGACTTTTTGAAAATATTTGACAAAAAAAAAAAAAAAGAAGTGAGGTTGGCAAGGTTGATAGTAGGAATAGATTAAATTGCTTAAATGTTTGAACTAAGATTATTTAGAATGGATATTAAAGAGAAGATCTTAAATGTCGAAGGTACAGCTTCTAAATCACATTTCTGTATGTTTTTATTAGCATGTTGCCCATTACAGATGCCTCAGTCCTTTTATCACTGTTCCTTTGTGCCATTGCTTTAACAGGATGGTTATTTCTGTGTGCTAAAGGAGAAGAAACTGCATTCTGCTGAAACTCTTTAGAGCAGTGGTTATAAATAGACTTGGAAATAGTAACAAGCTGGATCCACTGCCTCTGTAATGGCCCTTTCCAAATACTTTAAAACAAATGATTCATCAAATAAGGAACACTAAAAGAAATCTGCCAATTTGTAGAATTTGACTCCTCCTAATCAGAGCAAGGCAACAGGATGTTGAGTTCCTGCCCTGCACCTGATTAAAGCCAAATGCACTAGGAACAGCTGGGAATAAGAGGAAGCGCCAAGCTCTTCTCAGTTGGGGGTAGGACAGCAAAAGAATTTTTTTAAATCCCTTCCACCTTTGTTGTTCTGTTTTCCTGACTCCTTGACAGATAAGCACTTATTTCCTCTGGTATTTGGACCCCTTAGAAATGACATACGATGTACAGAACATAGGAAAAAGCTACATGTGTGTGTGCCTGGCCTAAGCAGAGCCGATTTTGGTCATGATGTTATTCAACATTCCTCATCACCATAATACAGCCAAATTGCTAACTTTACAGACTCTGGTCATGCAGGTGCCAAATTCTCCAAGTTCTGTCCACCCACCTTCAGCAAGTCATAAGCTGCAGGAGCAGCATGGAGACTGAGATGCCTTTTTCGTCTGGATTGCCGTGGTAGCTTTTGCTGCTGCATGCTCATGCAGAGCCTCTCAATGAGCATGCTTCCCTTTCTTTTTTTTTATGGAAACACAGAAAAAAAATGTGAAACCTTTGTTGATGCTTTCTTCCTGTGTTCTAGAAACCATAAAAACCATAGTTTTTTAAAGCTTTGGAGTACACACATGCCCTCAAATAAGTGTTAAGCGGTTATTTGTCCCCATGCAGTTGTAGAATGTGAAGTAGATTACAGCCAAGCACAAAAAATAAGTGTCTTGTAGCATATGCTGTAGATACAGTAACCGTTATACAGTGTTTTATTGCTTAAAATACAAGAATTACTTCAGCATCAGAATCCTTCCAAGAATCTTAAGACAAAGCTCCTTCTTTAACATTTCTCGAAGTAAGCTCTTATGTGATTATCCCCATGATACCAGCTTCTTGCATTGATATCACAAAGCTGCTCTGTGCATGCGTGGTTTCCTTTCTGTGTACCTCATGTCAATAGCACAGGCTGTTTGCTCATTGCAGTCCCTGGGTCTGATCCAACAAGTGACAAGGTGGGGAGAAGGCTCCTCTTGGCTTTCCGAATCTTTATATCAGGTCTCCTGCCACTAGCACTCAGTATGATGGCATCCACCACTTGGCTCCTTTCTCAGTGTCAGTGCTGCCAGGGATCAGAATAACAGCCATCACTTTAATGCTTCAGAAAAGCAGGCAATTCATAAAAAATAAAATTCAAAAGAAAAAAATCTACTTGTTTTTTAAAGATGCCCCTAAAATTGTTTTCTCACATCTTGAAATAAAGGACAATGTGCCTAAGGAAGTCTCAATCTGCATCCACTTTTCATCTCTCCTCTCTTTACTGAAGCTTGTTATGCTCTCCATTTCTATGACTGTTTTTTTTCTTTGAATTTCCAAGTTAATGTTGGTACCATTTTCTGAGAATTGATGTTAACGATGTGCCTGACACATGAGTATTGGGGCTGTCACCAGTTTACTGTGGCACTGTGAGAAGAGCCACAGCCAAATTTTATGACCCCCAGGGCTGTATATTTAAGATCTAATATGTCAACCCAAACAGTGTGTCTTTACACCAAGCAAAGAAAAGTGATACTTATATAAACAGTTGGAAAGCCGAGAGGCTCTGTGGGTCTTGAGAGAACAAAAGGATTCTTCCATAAGCTTGCACTATAAAATAGAAACCTGGGGTACTTTATGTTCCTCTTTTGACTTTTCTGGGGTGTGCAGGATTTTGGCTCATGCTAGGATTACTTTCATACAGTGTTTCAAGGGAAGAACAGTGAGCAGGTGTCTGTCCTGGACCTCTGCACTGCCTTCTCATCTGGGCAACCGGAGGGCTTTCCCCCTTGGGAGAGGTGAGGTCGGGTCTTTGAGCAAACAGGCATTGCTTGAGGAAAATGGGTACGCTTCAGTGTTTAGCAGGTATCACTCTGTTGTTTGTCACTTTAAGCACATGTTAGAAAGCAACAAATTAGTCTGTTTTTCCTTTGATAATGTATAGCGTAGCTTGCCTATTAATTAGTAATGTGCTTTCCGAATATAGCTTAGGAAACTCTTTATAAATTATTGTTCACACTATATACAACAATGCAATGAGTTGTATTTATACAGGCTAAGTTAAAACACTGGAGCAATTAAACTCCTACTCATCACATAATGTGTTTTTCCTGTCTTGTAGTGCTCAAAAGGTGCTCAAAAGTAATGAGAGACGCACTTATTTTCTCTGAGCTAATGGAACTTGCCTGCTGCAATTTTGGAACACACAATCATTACGTATTCTTAGATGTATCTATATTTAAAGTCCAAAGCAGATGTTGGATGTTGAGACCACTGTGGAAACTTCTATGTCAAGTCTGATTTCTACCCCTTCCCCTCTCTTCTGTTCATTTGTGGAAAGAGATCTCTTTCAGAAGGCAATGCTCTAATAGTTAAAGGTTAATTGTTCTTCATTGAACTTGTATTTTTGAAGAATGATGTGCAAAATGTGTGAATAGGTTTATTAAAATTTTCCATTACATGAAGTAATTTAAATAGTTCTGTAGATATTCTATGTTTTTCAATGTATATTATGGTTTGAAAACAGTACTGTTATCAACAAATTTGTTTTCTTGTTTAACTTGGATGATACTATCTAAAAATCCTCAAAATAATTATTAGATTCAGATAAGTTATTTGACTTATGCAGCTCTCAGAACATGACAAATGGATGTGTTTGATAGGTGCTAGTATGCATACGTGTATATGCAAATATGTGTATATGCAAATATAAGTTTGTGTGTGTGTCTGTACGTTCTCCTTGGAGTTTATTCTACCATGTACCTCAAAGGTGGTGTGCTGTTGTTTTCAGTAAATTAGAATCAAGGCCTTCTATGTATAACCGTGTTTACAGAACAATAACTTTAATGGGTTTCAGCCACATTATAGACATTCAAAAATTTACTTACTTTGTGTTCTCCAGATTTTTTAATGCCAGAGAGATAAAGCCAAGGAGGAGAAAACAATTTTTTTATTATTTCACTCCTACAATGCTTGGTCCCAAAATGAGCCAAAGGAGTGTTTTTATGACTTACTTTCCTTTTTCCAACAAACCCAGATGGCTGTCTCTGTTATTGGGGGTCTTTTAACTCTCATTAACTCAGAAAATAAGTGTATATTGTGATAGTTTCAAACTCTTTTTCCTTTTCGTTTTCCTTTTTTCCTTTTCCTTTTCCTTTTCCTTTTCCTTTTCTTTTTCTTTTTCTTTTTCTTTTTGCCTTTTGAGGGGCTTGTAAGTCACTAAACTGTTATAATGAAGTTTAGCAAAAGTGTGTCCTGAGATATGGTTGCAATTAAGCTAATACAAATGAAAGGAGCTCATCAGTGCAAGTGTAAGGTGTCTTGTGCTTGGGAAAACCTTTAATTTGATTTCAAATTACTGTTAACTCTCTAGTTAAGTGGTTTCATGTTGTGAAAAAGATATTTCCAGTGTGTTGCTCTCTTCAGATGGAATTGGAACAGAGACAGCAGAATTGACCTGAACTCTAGTAAAAGTTTACTTAAGCAGGATTTGGAACAGATTTGCTGGACATTTTGGTCTTATAAGGCATTGTGACAAATTTAATGAATTTCAGGAGCTCCATTTCTGTTCATCTGCTTTTTCTTTCTGCCCTTAGACAGAGGGCTTTTATGATGCCACTCAGGAGATAAATGCAGGAGCATAACTTTGCAACACAAGCCTGGGAGGCAGGCTCATCTTATCTGCTTATTCTAGGAGATTTTCCCCACACACACACTTTCACTTTGGATCAATCCAAGTGAGGTCCCTAATTTGATAAAGATGCTGACAAAGGTAAACTGTCTTCATCATTGCAGCTTAATCTGGCAAATCAACTCCAGAGGTTTGAAAGCACATCCGCTTGTGAGTGGATGATTAGTTGATGCCAGCAGAGCCAGAAAGAGAGGTTAGCCTGATGCAGCTGTCTTTGCTGAAGTCCTATTCCTGTCCACTTGGCCTTTTTGGTGAGGCACAGCAGGGTTTTAGCTGTGTCTCACAGCTTTTGTGTGGCACGGCAGCCAGGAAAGCTCCAGTGCCTACTGTAATGTGCCTTTGACTTCTGCCCAAGGTCTACTCCATGCGAGGGGTCACATCCACCTGGAAATTGGACTTCCCAACTGCAGCTGTGTACATCACTGCTGCTGTGTTGCATACTCCTGGGGTCCTGAGCTCAAGGTCCTTTTTATGAGATTTTCGAAGTACCAGTGTAACCCTCTGTATTTAATGCAGAGTCACAGTGCAGGAACTGCATTTTAAATGGATCTGCTCTGTACACAAATCTAAAAGACAAAGAAGTTTCCCAACACAACATTTAATTTAAAAAACACAAGAAAACACTACTTCCAGTTAGCTAGTTTCCCTTATGGAAACCCCAGAGAAACTACTCTAGTAGTTTCTTTAACCAGACCTTCCAATTCCCCATACCCACAACCAGAAAACCAGAAAGCTTTATCTTTTTTTTTTTTTTTTTTTTTTTTTTTGGAAAGATGAGTGCTGAGGAATCATTAGCTATCTGTCAGATGGTTTTCTGATGTCATCAAAACTACTACTTACTAGCAATAAGGCAGAATTCTAATGTAATACTGTGACATTTGATATTTCTTCTCACATATTCTGTTTTTATCTCTTTCTTTATAAACTTGTTAAAAGGCTTCCAAATAGGTTTGCCACTCCTAAATCCGGTGTTTTGTTCATTAGTAACTTGCTGTAATCTTTGAGTTGCTTTGCAGTTTGCAAATAGAAGTGATGGCTGTTTCTAAGTTCTAAAGAAGAAAAAAAGTTTTAGTCAAATTAGTTTAACACCTCTTTTAACTGTATTTCACCTTGGGTTGATAAAGGTAAGTGTGCTGGGGTAAGATACAGAGTCTAGTCTAGGAAAAGGCACTGAGGCACTCTGATGTGATGTGAGGCATACAGGGGAACACAAATACAGAGACCCCCAAGGGAAGGGATCAGTTCTACAGAGCCCGATGAGCATCTGCTCTGAGTGCCTGAGAAGCTCAGCAGCAGCTTCGTTGTCCTGTGGAATACAGTCTGCTTTGCTTCCGTGATGCAGTACTCGCTTGCCCATCCTCCTGGTGTGCTGAGGAGTGCTGTGCAATGACTCAGCCACCTACTCTTCTCTGCTTCCTCCTCCCACCAGTACACCCACCATCACTGCCAAAAACCTCACCAGCTGTATGCGGCCTGGCAGCGCTGGGAGGTCCAACACCACTGTAGCATACAGCGGGGTTCTGCTGCTCTGCCCAAGATGGTGAGTATGGTTGGACTTTGTCTCAGGCTTGGCAATGCCCAGTGACCCTGGTTTTGGGCATATAAAGTAGGCATACCCTAGGGTTCCTCTGTGAGGAGCTGGTTAGGGTCCAAGTGATGTGAGAGCCAGGCTACATCCTCTGCAGAAATGGCCATTTCTGTCTCTGAAAGCAGCGTTATCACATAAAGGGGAGGGCAAAGTTTTGTATGCTGGACAGCAGAAACTGGGGAAGGATTTACAGGTTGCAGTAGGTGCTGAACAATACACAGGTCAGTGACAGGACAGAAAAACAGTGAAGGTGGTAGAGTGACAGGAGACTATTGAGTAGAAAGAAGGAGTCAATAATATTGCCTATATAAACTGATACAAGAACACCTCAAGTCTTCCACATTTCAGAATATATTGAGAACAGGAAACGACTCAGAGAACAAAGTGATTTTTAGGACTGGAAAACAGCCTTCCCAGTAAATGACATTAGGAGACCACTAGAGTTGCCTCATTAAAGTAAATGTGAAGGAGCTATTTGATCCTGTTCACACAGGGAATAAGATGTTTGGTATTACAAGGTGTTTAACCTTGCAGGCAATTATGCAGAGATCCAGTGCTGAAAACTAAAGTTAAACAAATTCAAACTAGAGAAGAGGTGCAAATTTTTAAAAGTGAGTACAATTAGCATTTGAGCGGCTTACCAAAGGATGTGAAAGATTCTCCATTACTTGCAGTCCTTAAATCAAGATTGGATGCTTGCCTAAGAGATATAAATAACTACTAGCTATTTATACAGCTTGATTTAAGAATCACTGAGTGAAGTCATATGGCTTGTGTTATGCAGGACTGGAAAAAGGAGGATTGTATGTAGCATTAGCTATATGTGTGTACTTGTTATTAATGAAGACAGTAATTACAACAACAAAAAAATGTTCCTTCTCTTTTAGTAACCATGTTATCACTAAATTGATGTATATATCAGTCAGAATAGCTGATGCTTCTTTCAGTGTTTTCAACTGCAGACTTAAATAATAACAGCTATGTTTTTTCATGTTTTATTCTATATTAAATTAAGCAGTTATTGATGTTTCTGGTTTTACTTCCAGATTCTTACCCTAGCATGCTACATACTAAAGCATTTCAATTATGTTTCACAAAAGAATACTGCCTCATTTTGAAATTAAAAGAAAAATATCTCCAAATTTCATATGTCAAATCAAAACATAAACCTGACTCTGTATTTCCGTAGATTATCTAGAAGGCTTGAATTAACTGTGCTGTGTATATTGTAGTGTCTTAGCCTACAGGTTTCACATGCATACATCTACATAAAGAGAAAAAAACACATCTTAAGATGTTTCAACTGAAAGGACAAGGTAGAGAATATCTGTTTGTTTGTTGTTTGTTTTGTTGTTGTTTGGGTTTTTTTTGTTGTTTTTGTTGTTTTTTTTTTTCTCCAAGCAATGATGACAGAAACCAAATTCTTCTGAAACTGTAAAAACAGAAAACCTACAGAGGTCTCACTGGTTTTAAAACCCCATTCTAATAATCCCAGAATTACAAGAACAACTTTAAAAGAAAAGAGCTAGCCTTGCATTTTAGTTATAGACAAAGTAAATCCATTTGAAATTTATAAAAAACTAGCTTATTTAAAAAACAAACAAACAAACAACTAACTTCTTTAAAGACAGGCTTTCCAAAAGTACTTTGCCAAGCCTTAGTTGCCTTCAGCCATCTGTAGTGGGTGCAGTGTACATCCTCTTGCTGTATTTCAGCAGCAGGGTGATGGGAAAGCCTTGGTGACAATGATGCTAATGCAATCAGCGCAATTGTTTTTTCCCTTTCAATTTATTTTGGCAATCTTGCAAGAGGAGGAGAGCAGATCTAAATCAGCTACTGTAGCAGTGAGTGTGCTGAATGCGCTTAGATATCCTCTCTATGTTATGTCTTCTGTAAGGTAATAATCAGGCAGATAATAAAAAGATTATTAGGATCATGCCCAGTTTTTGATGTACTTTGTTTTTTTTCCAAAAGGACTCCATTAGGAGTGGTGGACATAGTGAAAGTTGGCAGAAACTACAGATGGGCAGTGGAACTCCAGAAGGGAGGAGAAGACACTCACTTTGGCACCCGGCTGTTGTTTACAGGGTCTGTAAGGCAGGCAGTGCTGCTGGACAAATGATTTGAACCAGCGCCTGTTCAACTCACCACCAAACACTTCAGCTAATTCATCACAGGGCTCTTGAGCGCTTCAGTTGTGCAAACTTGAAAGGTTAAGGCAGTAAATAGTTTATTGCCACTGAGGCCTGTTGAACATTGATCACTGTTGAATTCCCTGTGTTTAGATGTAACTTCTTTTGAAATATGCTCTGTAGGTTTAGTCTGAGGGAAGGATAATTGCCATGAGGGCTTAAAATTTGAAAGCAGACACTTCTACAGCCAGAATGCAATAGGCTGCCTTGATGGACTAGAGTGAAGCAATACAGTGTTATTTTTTTTTTTAATTCTCGGGACTTGAATGAAGCAAAAGGAAAGACTGCTTTGTGAGGTGTGGATGGGTAAAGTCATGTGGAGTGTGCCCCTTTCATGCCTATTAATAAAAGCCTTGCTATAGTTCTGTTTCCAACCTCTCTGAGGTTTATGCTGCAGTTTTGAGCAGCTGATGGTTCTTCTTGGCCTAGTGTTGAGGAGCTACTTAATCAGCATGGAAATAAGTTTTTTTTCAGTGCGTGCATTGATATGGTGAGGTTATGCACATTCCAGAAAATACTCCAGCTCTCATGTAGCTGTATGTGTTTTCCATAGCACGCTTATTTACGTACTGGATTCCTACCACTGTGAAGCTCTGTGTTTCTGAAACATGGTTGGCAGTATCCCGTCAATGCATAGTGCTGGTTGTATGCCCAACCAGCTCTGTGAACGTCCAGGTCTGCCAAAACATGATCTAATGGCTCCAGGCTCTGGATCCAGATTTGCTAATTTCTCTAACTGGGGAGAGAATAATGGGTTTGTGAGGGCAGATTGCAGTAGTAGTTTAGAAGTTATGGAACCACCCCAAATATGTGTGTTTATGCTTTTTTGATCATATGTGATAGTATGATACCATATGTGAACATACTACGTTTTTGGTGATCATGTTCCTTGTCTTTAAAAAGATAGAGCCTGACCCAACCAGCAGCTCCACCAGGATGAAACCCTGTGTCTATAGGGAACTTCTCAGCTTTGCTGAATCTGTGTCTACACAATAGCTCTGATTAAACTGAAGTTATTTATATTTACATCATTTATTAATTTTATTTCAGTAAAAGCCTGCTGATACAAACACAAAGAATAAGACACACGAGAAACTTTAGAGGAATTTGAGCCTGATGATTTATTGTTCTGTACCATATTATATATGAATGTAAACTTTTAAAGAGGACTTACAGTCTGGGCAACATGCTGAATAGGTCTGGAGCTAGTTATCAGAGATAATATCTGCAGTCTTTTGTTGCAAAAATAAAAATGATGCTTCAGATTGCAAAGGGAGCTGAAATGTATTTTTATACATCATAAACGTATTTTCTTAATAAGTTCAGATAACTACTTTTGTCAAAATATACTGAAATGTCACAAATAAATGTCAAACCCCAATTTTAAATAGATGCATATTTTTATAACAGTTTTGAAGGAAAAAAAAAAAATAAAAGTAGTAATCAAATCACAAAAACCAAATTCCTGTACTTACAGGTTTCTGTAAAGTGCAAGACCAAAGTGGTAAAGTGAGAGGGAAAGGAACCTGGTGAGCAGTCAATCAGTTTCTCTGTATGTGGCCTTACTCTTTACTGAGAAAACAGTACCTCAGGCTTGCCAGCTGTGAGATTTTTAGTTCATCTCCTCCACAGAGTACATCACATTTTTTCCTCTTTTAGACAGAGCTGTGAAGAGATGATGGATGAACTATAGACTCATTGTGTTAGAAATACCTATTTCACTTTACAAGCTCAGCCCCAATTTGACAAGGCAGTCATCCTGTCTTATAACAATAGGAGTACATCATGGAGTCATAGTTCAGCTCCAGTGAAAGACTTCATTCAAGGATTTGATGAATATCAAAAGGAAGTGTGAGAAAAATAGTGTGACAGCTAAAAACTTTGTTATCCCCTCTTCCACTGTCTTGAACTGTAAATTTTCCTTTATGGTTAAGGTTAGGTGAGAATTCCCAGTGCAGGAAGAATAATTTTCAGCTGAGAGAGATTTCAAGGATGAATGTGCAAATTTTAAAGAGACAAAGAATTAATCTGAACTTAAGCTTGTACTGTGTAAGACGTGCATTTTAGAACAAGTGTTATATCTCATCTGTTCTTAAAATAGCTTCAGTTTTGTCATTTCTGGTGGGTTTGAAGAAAATAATAAATATTTGTAACAGACTTCTGAGATGCAGTGTGTGTTTCTCTATTGTATACTGGGAAGTCTTTACATACAATTTTATGAGCATACTACTTTTTCAGATACTGAATATCATACAAATACATTAATGAATGGATTTGGCATTTAGAATTTTGTGGAAAGCTATCATTTCAAAAGTGTTAGTGGTAGTTAGATATTGATGGGAACTAAAGTCTTCGGGATATACAAGACTGCTAGGATCAGATAGCTATATACTTTTGACGGAGTATCTAATTAGATCTCATACCTGCATATGATAAGTTCCTGTAATAAGATGATGCACAGTGTTACTGTCTGCTGGCAGAGAGTGAATATTATCAGTGCAGTAAAGTGAATCAAGTATCTATGTGTTCTTTCACTGGAGGAAGAAAATGTATTATTTATTTTCTCATTCTACAGGGTAAAATTCCCCGTAAATATGTTGTTAGGCTGATAGATCACTATACTTTACAAGTGTAATAGCTCTTTTCTCCATATATTTGGCAAGCTTATAGCATGAAAAAAATGTGTCTGCATCTGCATTTCCATACAATGAATATGTAAGTAGATACCAATTATTTTGAATTAGATACATGTTAGCTAAGTCTCTTTAACTCAAACTAAGGATTATTTGTATATGGTTTGATTCTTAATCTTTTTAATAAAACACTTTCTAGCATTATCCACTTAATTTTTAGGAAGAGTTCAGCCTTCTACAAGAGAATGCAGAGAGTATAAAACTTTTGTACTCTGTAATGATATCTTTTAGCACTACAAGCAGAAAAAAAATAGTGTAGTTGCTGTATGCAGGTAGTATTATCAAACAGCATTGGAGGTCTAAGCATAACACAGTTTATCTGAATTTTCTGAGTAACACCCTTTGCAGAATGAGGTTTAATAGCATTTTGTTTGTTGCATTTATTAATTCCTGTGACTATATTAACTGAAAGCTACTGACAAGTTTGATTTATGTACATATTTGCCCTTCTTTGGCTTTCGTATTTAATGGCTTTTCTTTATCTGTGTTTTTGTTTGTTTATCATACTGATATGAAATGTGATGTCTTTTTGGTCATGCTCTTAATTAGGAAAAAATAAGAACTCTTAACAGTTTGAGCTTGAAATATTCCCTATTGTAAACTATCAATCTTCTGTTTTTCATAATCAGAAATATACCTCTTTCCTTTTCCTCCCACTCAACAAAGAGCAAAATAGACAGTACTCAGGGGTGTGGTATCATAAGATAATTGCAGCCCTGAGGGATTTGAGACACTTGGGTGCATTTCATACCTTATAGCTGTCCAAGGATGAGATTTTCACACGAAGGCTCCACCCCACCATATTTTATTTTTTATTGCATAAATCAGTCTGTGTGCTTAGGGATAATTTATCATTTCCCTAATATTCACCAGGGTACAAGCAGTACTATTCTAATTCCATTCAACCTCCTTATTTCTCCCTCCCTCTGCTGTTCAAATAATAATAATAAAAAAAAAAAAGTTGGCAAGATGCTAAAATTATATAATGGCAGTTCTGTATTTAATGCAGAAATCATACGTTATCCTAAAAACCCTTCACCCTTGAGTACTCTTTGTACTTCTGAGAACATGATATATGGCTGAATTGTGCACTTAGCAACCATGACTTCATTTAAATCTTCCCGTTTCTGAGAAAGGGATTACTGCCTAGAACCTAGCTGGTATTAAAAATACGTATTTTCAGATGCAATGGCAGTTAACATCAGCTTAAATTTGTGTGTGGAGAGAGCACTCTTGCAACATGAGAGGTGTGAAAATCTACAGAAATGGAAACATTTGGTGAGGTTTTGCTTTCATGCCAAAACTTTTTAATTTTTCACAAATTATAGAATTCTTCATCAACATTGACCACTTACATTTCTCAGCCTTCCCAGCACAGGTACTTCAGAATATACTAGCCATGCAGGATCGAAAATTCACAAATGTTTCCAGACACTTTAGCAATTTCCTTTACTTCTCTGGCTAACAGGTAGCACCAGAATGCTTCTCCCCACGTTCTTGTGGTTCCTTGACAGAATTTCATGTATTCCAGGTGATGATGCTCAGAGCCCCAAAGCAACTTGGGGTCGGCACTCTGGAAATTAGCTAAAAGTCCTACTGAGGCCCTGAGACGTAGCGTTCTTAGCTTATGTCAGTGTTGTGTGCAATCACATATCTTAACTTGCGGTTGTTTTTCACCCAGCCGTACTTCACAGCTATTCAACATGTCTCCCTCATGGACAATCGCTGCTCATAATGACCTGTGCAGCAGGACTCTCTCAGTGGTGTGTAGAAGTTCTAAAGATTACCCTTTTTCATACTCGCATTTGCAGGCAATTTAGTATTGTGACCTCTTCTTCAGCTTAATACGATGTGATAAAACTTGTAGGGTGGAACTTGTTGTTTTTTTGTTTTTTGGTTTTTTTTTTTTTTTTTTTTTTTGTTTGTTTTTTGGTGCCTGATGGACAAGCTCTGGAAACACAATTTCCTTAGTTTTAGTTAAATTCTTGTGAATACAGCCTGTTTGGAAGGACATGGAAAGTGAGTATGCTGTGTTACAGAAATTTGCAGGCATGTAAAGGAAATGTGTTTGGAAGGAAAGACAGTTTGAAAAAATCCTGAGATAGACTTACATGCTTTCTTCCACGTTTATCTCTCTGTGAGATAAATGCACCCCGTTGGCATGTGCTTATGATCCTGCCATTTCTTGACTGAGATATCTGTGAGTCATTCAGAAAAGAAAAAGCATGATTGAAAAGTGCTAATTGAAATAAAATATTTGCATACAATAGAGACTTGGCATCTGCCTAAGCTATATATCTTTTAAAAATAACATGCAGCCATACACAGTTTTACAGACTTCACCTTATTTGTGAAATTTGATGTTCCCACTGATCGTGTCCAATGATTTGTTCAACGCATTTTGGCAACTTGGTCTTGTCTTCCAAGTTGCTTTTCCAGCGTAGCTTATCCTGGGGCTGCAAAATTCACTTCGAAAGCTGATGGAGCTTTTTAAATGCCAGTCAAGTCTTACTCAAACCTGTTCAGAGGTGGGGTTTACTGGCACACTGAATGCCACACTCTGGTATAGACGAAGAGGAGCACTGTCTTGTAGGTGTCAATATGGTCTCTTGTCCCTTCTAGCACTGCAAGAGACAAAAATTTCAATGCTGTGTTGGGCTACAATCAGCTGGCCTGAACTAATATAGTATTTCTTCATGGGGGCAAGAGAGGAAACTCCCAGACTTGTTGGTTTTATGTGATTGTTTGACTACCATGTCCCTATTTCCTGAATGGTTTAGCTTACTTTTCAAGTGAAAAGCAGCTATTATACCTAGCCCTTTTCTCTGTGTCCAAACACAAGAGATAGGGGAAAAACAAGGATGAGGTTAGTGTTCTGGGTTACAGTAGGCAAATCAATTGTAATGTTCTGCTTTGATTTATGATCACCATGCCTCATGAGTGCCAAACATGCCTTTTAAAATTAATGCCTATACATTGTTTTCTAAGAATTGTAGTCAAGAGGCTTTGGTAGTTAATAATAAATACAAGAATAAAGACAAAGGGGGTGCCAGGAGAAAATCTAGCAGACTGATTTATTTCCTGAGAGGATCATTCTGCTTGTTCAGAAAAGGAAAATATAATAAAAAAGCTTAACCAGTAGGTCTCATCCCTTTAAACTCTCTGCCCCTTGGCCTTTTCCCCCTTAGCCCCACATACCTGTCAAGACACATGTTTTTTTCTAATTCATCCCACAGGTTTCTTTCTCGCTAGCCACCCACATGTCTCTGAGGCAGTTGGGTTGATTAAGTAGAACATTTTATGTGGGGGATCACCTTGGAATTCAGAGTACCCACTGTCACAGAAAACAGCAGTGTTCTCTCTGAAAGGATGCAACTGGAGAAGATGTAAGGTTTATGCTTTCTTAACTATCATAACCACATTAAAATCTGGGTGCTAGCAACAGTGAAAATAGTGCATTCCACTCCTGCAGCTTCCTACACAGGATGAAGAATTATGACAGTCCACTTTGAGGTATGCGATTCTTGCTGTCCCCAACTTGCCTGAAATAGAATGTTAAAATTAAGTGTTACTACTGTGAGTTTACTGAAAGCTTTTTGCAGGTTTATTACATCATTCCCAACAAAGCCATCATCAGCTACCATATTTGTGGGTGCTATTAATACTCTGTTTTTAAAATTAATCATATGTAGTGTTTGTACATGCACTACAGGTAAGAGTATTAGTGTTCATCTACTAGGGTTCACCTACTTTAGCGTTTCAAGGTGGGGTGGGGTTTTTTTTGGTGTGTTGGTTGTAATTTTAATAAATGTAAAGGATTCAGTGGTTTTCTTTCAGGGCAAGTACAAACCTCAGCCTGTTTTATTTAAAGAATCTCTTTAGATGTCAGCTGTTCTCAAGAACAAGTAAAAGGGAAAGAATGCTGCTAGTTTTGTGGAGGAAAAAGAAAAAAAAAAAAAAAAACACCAGAGATTTATTTTGGAATTGTCATTGTTATAAGATTTTGGAGTGAAATTTCACAGAAGATGGCCTTATTCATTGTAAGACAAGAAAATTATTTGTGCTATTTGAAAAAACTGAAAAAGACCCCAAACCTGGTGACTTGTTTCTTAATGTGCTATTGAATGTTTATTCATTTTCTCAGTCATTCCTGCTAGAGTACAGCAGCAGGAACTGGGAAGGTGGTGACTGTGGGAGTCTTTTGTCAGTACATACACATCCACCCAAACTTGCCCCATGCAATTAGCCATCCCAATTTAATTCTTAACACACACACACACACACACACACAGAGTAAAAATGAACAAAGGCCTCGGAAATTAATTATGTACTCTGAGGTATGCTGAAAACATTCTAGCTAAAGAGAAACTGATGTAGGTTTTGGTTGCTTTATGACAAACCCGAAAATAGAATTAGGTCTGTGGAGGTGTAACATTGTACTACACTTTTAGTACCTGCGGTGAATGAGGGGAGAATTTGGACTTAAAAAGAAGAGTGAGTGGACCAGGAGTAGTTCTGAAGGAATGGCATTTGTTTAAAAGGTGTCAGCTTTTATAGTACTTTCCTTTAAGGAAAGTACTTTCCTCTTTGTGAAGAACATGACTTTAGTATTTTAAGAATAAACCGAGTGTGTGAATGGGGCTGGATGTTTGTCTGCTGAGGTAGAATACTTTCATCTCCTTTGCCACACTGGTGCAGGTGTTGGACTCGGAGCTCTGCACCTCCTTGGGTACTTCAGGGCAGAGGATGTTCCCTAGACAGTTGTGCCCAAGACAATAAGTCATGATTTTTTCTGTGTGTGTGCATACACATGCTTATTTATTTCCTCAAATCTTCATGTTCTCATTTGTCTCCCTGAAGTTCTATCTGATGTGAAATCTCAGCCACAACTGAAGCACCACACTTTAATAAGCTGCAATGTGTGGTCAGAGCTGAGGTGCCTGTCCACTCTAAGGCTGTGATGAGTGAAGTGCTTTGATTTTAGAGTAGCTGACAGCAAAAGAGAGCTAAGATAAATTGCTTTATCTTGCATTTACTGCGGTTTAAGAGTGCTGCCAGATAGAGTTACCTCAACTCCACAGAGAAATACTAACCTGCTTTCTTGCAGTGACTTGGCTGTGTCTGTACCTTTAGTTTTCAAATTGAGTGGCCGAGTCAGGCATATTTATGGACAATCTGTCTAATTGAGTTTATGGTCTCATTAATAAGTGATACATTCACTTTAATTTTTTTTTTTTCTTGTAATATCCCTGTGAAGTTTAGAAACTCTTTCAGCTGCGAGGAAGGGCATAGCAATTAATTCCTGTTGTTGGGAGGAGGGGAAATCGCTTTTAATTTTAGACGATGAAAAATTAGAGATTTCCGTACAGTGAGAGGTAAAAGCTTTTGTTAAACACTAAAGAAAATGTTGTGAGGTTTTTTTTTTATGAAGTAAGTGTGATATCTCTACAGATGCTTCATTCAGAGTGTGCCCAGCTTGGTTGCAATGACTTATAGGACTTACTCAGCAGTCAGTGTTTTTTCTCATCTATTTATCATGACATCTGTGCAACATCAGTTACTGTGTTAATATAGCACAGAAAGCCAAACCCAAAATAATGAAAATATAACTTGAAGAACTGGTCATACAATTATCAGTAGCTAATGTGCAGGGAAGGGAAGGCAAAGTAACAAACCAAATATTTTTTGTTAAAAAAAAACCCCAACAATTTAATAGCAAGGTTTAAATTTCTACTTTAATTTGAAAAATTTAAGAAATTATTTTACAGATGTTCTGCATTTGTTCAGTGCATCTTATTTCCAGCTTAAATGCCCTTATAATGAAAAAAGATCCGTATTCAAATCTGCCAAAAATCCTTATATGAAGTATTATTGTAAGTTTATTTCCTCACAGAGGGAGGAGCATTTTTGGTACTTCAGAAGTACCTGAGAAACAGGTGTTTGAACTGCTTCTAAGCTTTCTAAAACAATGTCATTTGGCACAAGGAATTGCAGTCTGGAATGTAATCTTAAGTGACAAATAATAAATGATGAAAATATATGATTTTGCTTTGGCTGAAAAAGCGAGACTTCTGGCAGGGCACATAAACCTAGGGAGTTTTTACCTTATGCATCAGTAGGAGTTACAAGAGTCAGACAAGGTAGTAATTTGCAAAGCACTGGGGTAATTCTAGCTTCTAGGCAACATAAGAGTTGTATCAACGTTTGGGAGGGTCCGTTGTGCTAAGTCGTGTTTTGCAGTCCTGTTGGATAGGAAGGAAAAGAGAGCAGATACTATTTGTTGTCAGTAAAGCTGTGCAACAGTAGATTATTGCTTTAATTCAATATATGTCTTGCCATCCATTGAAAGTCTATCAAAATCATAAAGTGTTGAAAATATGGGATTTTTTTGTCAAAGTATCTTTCTACGTGTTCTGAAAGCATTAAGGAAGCATGGGTGAAACTTTTTTAAAAGGCACTGGAAGTAAAAAAAAAAATATACATATAAATACATATATAGTAACCTAGTTGTCACGTTAGAATTTTAAATAACCTGTATTTTTAAATTAATTTCTTCTGATGCAAAAGTGAATAAAAATGCTGCTATTTCTTCCAAAGTGACTGCATTCCCTGCATGCATTTTATTCATAGCTCTCTATTCCCCTGGTACACATAAAGCAAAATGAATTGGCTATCTTTTTACATCTCCTTTTGAATGTTCTCTAGTGACTCTGCAAGTTGCCCCTTTTTGTCTTTCTACTAAATAGCTTTTAAAGCTTCTGGCACAGCTGGACTTCAGCATGTAGGAGACTTTTAAGGTATTATGGTGTCACTAGCCACTGAAGCTACAAAATTAGAAACATCGTAGCCCATCCTGACTTTGCTGCATGTGCCTTGGGCTTAAAAAGTTGGGTAAAGATATATATTGTTGAAACTATCCCTGAACAAAATTGCACTGAAAAGGAATAAAGAATTAGTGCTTCTTTTCTAAAAGCTTCTTTTCTAATCTCTGTAATTTGAAACTAAAGACTTTGAACAGTGGGATGGAGATTGTTCTGCAAGATAAATCCCTTGCATCATATAACCCTGACAACTCCCTAGTTCCATCAAATTAATAACAAATGGATGAGAAGATAAGCAAAACTAATGGTGAGGTTACATTTTTGTGACAAAGGTTTATGGCCATACTGAGTCTCACGTTCTGTGATATCCCTTCTGCTTTTCCTCCTCCACTTTGGTGTTTTTTTTACTCTCAGATCTGAGCATTCCTCTATCTCAAGCTCTTTTTTTGGAGGAGATATGATGAATAACAAGTTAGCCTACATGCCTCCAAAAAGTTGCCATGAACAACTCTCCACTCCCCCAGTAAAAGTCACTGATTTTCTACGAGATCAGGCCTCGTTCTTGCACACTGTACATCCACTTTCTACTCATTGGATGGTGCTATGTGTCCAAATACACACTGCTGTAATCCCATCTCCCTGTCTTTTTAAAATTGTGCAATAATTTAGTTCGGGAGTAATCTCTGAATGTCATCTGGACCAACTCTTTCCATAAAACAGAGCCAGCTTACAGCAGGCGACTCAGGGCTATGTCTGGTTGAGTTTTGAGTATCTCCAAGGGTGGAGATGGCACAGCATCTCTGCGCAACCTGTTTCATTGTTAGACTACCCATGTTGTGAACTTTTTTTTCCTAATATAAAAGTGTAGTTTTACATGTTTCAACTTGTGTCCATTGCCTTTTGACCTGTCTCTGGGCAAATCTCTTTTAAGCAATTGTGTTAAATTAATACACTAAATTCTTCAGACAATAAGCAGAAGAATAAACAATTTATAAATCATCTCTATTTGGAGATCTATTCCATAACAGACCTTTCAGTCAATAGTCAGTAACCAAGACAATTGTATGGGGTGTAGGAGATTTTATTTTATTCAAATGGACTCAAAGGGAATGGATATTACAATTTAAGGATTGTGGTATCAAAATTTTAAAAATGATGGTGGTTCTTCTATACCTTGTAACTGGTCAGGCGTCTACCAGTGGGCTGCTTTGAAGGCAAAGGTGAATGTGATGACCTCGTGAGCTGGATTTATGACTGCACCTGCAGTTTACCAGGGAATTCTGAGGAGCTGCATGTTAAAGAAACTAAACAATGAATCCAGCTATCAATCCCTACTAGTCTGATAAATATAAAACCTCAACTACTGAGCGAGTATTTCTCCATGCTTATTTTCTACTTTGTATTGAATTTTATCTTTCTCTTTTTTCCCCAGCAAAAATCAAGTACTTCTAGTAGTTTTTACTTATAAAATGGAAAAAAGAAACCTGTTTTAATAATGCCAAGCTATTTCTCTTTAAATATTAGTTCAGAGAGTTTGCATTGAGAATTTGAAATTAATTGGGAGTTACAAGAAAAACTTACTCAAGCCAAACCATCAAAAGTTACCATAAGGATATACACTGTGGAGTATGTTAGGAGCTGCTTACCCCTAATCCTTGAGTATTTCAGCTACACAAAGAGAGTTGCTGCCACTAAGAAAGGCTCTGCTGCAGAGTAGTTCAGCTTCAAGATGGCTGGGGACTTCAGGCAGTCTAGCAGCACTCCTATTGCATCTTGTGTGGGCAAAACCAGTATAATTTCACTGTGCAGGAACATTTAGAGCTCATGGAGGTGAAAGGCAGTAGTTGCTTCTGGGTTCTACAGCACCTGACCTTTGGAGATATAGAATCATTTTGTTTTGAAAAGACCCTTAAGATCATTGAGTCCAAATGTTAACCTAGGTCTGCCAAGACCATCTCTAAACCATGTCCCCAAGAGCCTCAACTACATGTCTTTTACATACCTCCAGAGATGGTGACTCAACTACTTCCATGGGCAGCCTGTTCAATGCCTGGCAACCCTTTCTGTAAAGAAGTTTTTTTCAAATCATCCAGTCTAAGCCTCTCCTGATGCAACTTGAGGCTATCTCCTCTCATCCGATAATTTGCTACTTGGGAGAAGATACCAAAACCCTCCACGCTACAGCTTCTTTTCAGATCGCTGTAGAAAGCAAGGTCTCCCCTCGGCCTCCTTCAGGCAAAACAGCCCAGCTTCCCTCAGCCTCTCCTCATAACACTTGTGCTCTAGAACCTTCGCCAGATTTGCTGCAGGTTTTTGCTCTTCTTGTTATCCTATTTTTTTTCAAACTTAAAATTTTACATTTTTTGTGAGACTTCTGCTTCATCCCACCCATTTTTTCCCACATGATTTTCCCAGAGCTTGATATACTTGAAGAAATGAACAACGGGGAGCCATGAATAAAGCCAGCTCTGCTTCAGCTCTCATTTGTGCTCATTTTGAGGGTGCAAAGGCATGTGTATGTGTTTGGGGCAATGAGCAATCTTACATTCAAGCTCTTCTTTTTTCTGTGTAATGAAAAGCACTTTGGAGTTACTTGTATAAGACTGAACTGGTCCCTGAAGCAGAGTCTGTTGTGGTTTCTGGCAGGTCATAGAACGTGGATATCATGAAGGATCATTTAAAGTCACTAAACAGCCAATAGCTTATTTTTGCACTTTGGTTTGGATCTTCTCACTCAGTGGTGAAGGTGAAATACTGGTCCACTGATGTCAAAACCAAATTTCTAACCACTTCAAGAAGTCTCTCTGGTCACTCAGTCTGCAGTCCAGAGTGTGATAAAGCTGAAGTGGAATTCAACCACTGGGACCTCTCCATAAGCACTGGCAGAGAAGCAGGTCTTTTATCAGCTGCACTACTTATTCCTTTGCATCCTTTATACAAGCTCTCTTGCTACAGCAGTAGTATGAATGTCTTGGGTTAACATGAATTGTAGGAAAAAGCGTTGACTTCTGCTTCCACTTACAAAACTTTCTCTTGCTAATTCTCTACTTTTAGTTATGTTGTCAAATTACTCTAATTTTATACAGGTTACTTTATTTCTTCTGTATTATTAATGAGAGAACAGGGAGAGAAATAGAAAAGAAGATAAATCTACAAAAAGCATGTTCCTTTTTTTCCAAAATTCTGGATGTTATTTTTTCACTCAATTTCTATTCAGCTAAGAAGTTGAATAGGGCTTTAAGATATCAAGAGTGTTGTTGAATAATAAACAGTTCAGAGGTATTGCATTGATTACTTTTCTATACAACAAAAAAAAAATTTGTTGTTTGGGGGATTTTGGTGTTTTTCAGTTTCTTCTTTTATTGGGTGAGAGCAATGAGTTAATAGTTTGTTACAAGTTAAGGAATTGAGGGGAAGAGGAATCATCATATTATCCTAGAAGGTTACCTGACTTTTTTGTAGATATTTAGGTTCTTATCTGTCCCCTTGATAACTCACTACACCTCTAAATTCCTTGTATTTGCTAAAATCTCTAGGATTTTTCCCCCAGTGTGTTAGGACTTTATAGGAATGTTTGGCCCATAGTCTGTATTAGATTTAGCAACTGGAATGTTATGCTTTAAATGCCTGTTCCTAGGGGTTGAGTAGTTTGTTTACTGAGATGATATAAGTGATCCCAGTGGTTTTTATTGGCAGATGAAGGCACATTGAATATTCAAAGCAAACATAATTGATTTTAAAGAATACAAAAAAGCAACCACTGTGAAACTTGTGAGATTTGAAACATTTCTGAGCAGATTTTCCACTTGATTGTCTTCTTAGGTGTAAACCGTTCTCAATACTTAGAGACGTGATACATATCTTGTACTCTGATAAATCTAAAGAATCTACTGTGGCTTTTTTCAATAGAGCAAAGATGCTTATTTAAATGTTACAGTTAGGTTAGCCACCTTTACTTTTACGGAGAAAGAATAACAGTTTTCTTTTATATTATCCTATTTCCTCCTGGGGCTTCACATAAGCTTCGCTCTTATAACATCAACCTTCCAGAAATCCCATCTTCCTTCCAAAACTGAGAAGGCTGTAAGAAGGAGATGAAATTTCAAATCATTATTTATATTCCTTCAGTAGAGCATTGAAGCATATTCTGCCAGCACGTTATTTTTGATTGAAAGGTAATAGTTAATGTGATTGCAGTCCATCTGTTGGATTGTTCTAAATGATGAAACAGAGAAGTATCTCACAAAGCCAACCCTATGTGTGTGCTAAATTGATATGTATTTCCAGAATATCACCACTGTTGACAATGCATTGGTCAGAAACAAGTACTATTAAGTCAGTAAGCTTGTATATAGTACTCACAGACATGATAAGAATGTGTTCTTGTGGAGGGTAAGACCCATATGTTTTCATTTAGATAGTTTTCAGTAAGCTTTTAAATCCTGTTAAAGACCTTGCTAAGCTTGGTTTTGAATGATCAGTTAGGAAACATCATATTTAAAACATTGCTTTGTTAAATTCAAATCTCTTGTAGAGATTGAATCTGGCAACTGTAAAGAAAGAAAGAAATAGGGAGGTAAGAGTTCAAATTCAAAAAGTAGAAATCACAAAACTTGTTGTCATTCTTGGAACCACGTGAAAGAATAGACATAACATATTTCAGTATATTCATGTTGTAACATTCCTGGAATTGCAGGACACTACTGGTAAAATCATGCTTTTGTCAAGAAAGTTTTATCATCTTTTGGGTAAGCCTTGCTGTGGAAATCTGTACTTGCCCAAGAATATATTTGCAATATACTATATTGGGGATTAATCCAGCCATTAATATTTTCAGCATATAAAAGTCCCATGTACCTAAGGATTCCTTTTTAGTATTCTTTAAGGCAACTCTGCAAGGTCTTCAGGGATGAAAACCTGGAACTTAAGTACATTTAACCAAGGATTCATGTGTCTCCATGTTGTTCAGTCCATTGCTAACAATACACTGCTGTCATTACTTGTTGAATGGAATAAATAGACACGTTAAACATGCGCATTCACAGTATCTCCAGAGATCAACTATGTCAAGTCCAAAAGTGTGCTGTCCCCATTGTACATGGGAAGGGAGTGCCAGGGTGCTCAGAATAGCATATTCCAAGTACACAATGTCTGCTTTGTTGGTATGTCATGCTTTCCCTTTGTCACAAAGTCTGTCCAAAAACAGTAAAGAAGTATTGGGTCCATGCCTTCAATACACTTTGAGAAAACTTTCAAGTTTAAAGTTTCTACCAGGCAAAGAAGCTTCTTTTCCCTACTCCAGTCATTACAAAAACTCCTGGTGGTGTCTTAAAAAAAAGTTGTTAGTTGTATATCTTGCTTTATGCAGTTGACAGTAACTGGTAGTTTGGGATTTTTGAGGTTAGAATGGAGCATCTATCTTAGGTAACTAAGTTAAAAAACTAGTGTATATAGTTTCTACAAAGCACAATCAAGGCCATCTCCTCTAAGCTTTCTGTTCTTACCACTGTCTTTATTGGTGTACAGGGATATGAGCTTCCTAATTCACGCATTTAAGATAGTTGTCATAAATTAGGCTGTATGAAAGCTCTCATATGTTGATATTACCTAAGCTTTTTTTTTCCATTGGATAAATGTTTAATCATTCAGAAAGTGTGACTTGTTTTCAGCCTTCCTACACCTGCCTTTATGGTCATTTCCATGAAATTTTTACCTGTTCAAGTAGTCCCACTGGGACTAGCATTTATTGAATCTGATTCTATAGCTGTTTTTTATAACTCAGACCCTGGTCTTTTTTTGTGTTCTGCAGGCATGTCAGTTCTCTCCTGCACATCCCTCTTAATGATGTCCACGCATTATTATTTTTTGTTTTTCTCTTCAGTCTTCATGCCAATCTTGCACAAAATCCCAAGTATAGGGAGAGGGAAATAATGTGGTAAGGGATAACTTGGCAGTTTTTTCTACTCTGTCCTGCTTCATTTGTAACTACTTAATCAATCCAGTATTTTATCAAACTCCTTTATGTTGTTAACTTTGAACTAGAATCAAATTAAAATCCAGTGTGCTTTTATCTGTGTTTGACATGTTACTGTCCCCTAAACTGCACAGATTGTCTTAACAGTCCTGTGTTTTTGGTGTTGAAGGTTTTTGCGGATAAAATCATTTTTTGTTTTCGTGAAGGCCATTCTAGTCTAACATACACTCAAAAATGAAGTGAGTTTAGCAGTCTGAGTCCTGTCCCTGGTGAGCAATAGTCCGCATTACAAAACCACCAAACAGGCACAAAGCTGGCAGTTTCTGCTCAGGGACACTCGGACCCAGCCAGCATGGAGGCAGAATTACCTCACACCCCAGGGAGTGATTTTTCTAGGTGAAGATTGAGGTCATTTGTAACGCAATAGGGAAAAGCATAACTTGTGAAACTGGTCTTCACATAGCAAAGGAGAGCAAACCCCAGCACTGCTGCCACAGGCTTATTGCTCACTCTGTTTAAGAGGTTTCATAATATGGGATCTCTGATTTGAGACCACCTCAGTTACATGTGCCATTTGCCCTTGTAGTAGAACATGTAAGCAAAGATTTGCATTTTGGGGTGATGTTTTTAACAAGTTATTTGTTAGCAAAAATACTTTAATACAGGTAAATTCCTTGTTCTGCTACAATTAGTAAGTGTTTTCCCTTTAGTTAGAGAGCTAGGATGTTACTGTGAATATGTGAAGATGGTAGCCATATGGCAAATATACTAATTTATGTCCATTAGTGCATTATTGACTGTATCACCTATTCATTAAGATGGTTTCCCAAGAGTTACTCTCACAGAAAAGCTGAGAGACCTTAAGTGGCTGTCACCTTTGTGTCAAATGGATTAAAACAAAAAAATGCTCATCACTTCTCAGTAGATCAGTGCTCAATTTCAGCTGGGTCATACCAGGTTAACAAGCCAAAGTATCTGTTTTTTTTTTTTTTTCCATTTTGGTTAAAAAATCCCTTAAAAAGTGAAGTTTGTTTTTGTTCATACCATTAGCTATTTCAGGTCAAAACTATGTGAGAACATTTTTCTTTTGGAGCACAGTAACACAACTTAGATTATTTCATACCTGTTTTGAATTAACCACAAGTGCAAATTCAAATTAATCTAATTATTTTTTTTTCATCTGCTGTGTAAATAAGCCTTAAACCTCTAGTGATTACTGAATAGAGAAAGTGGCTTAACAGGAGAAATGAATACAGGGCTATCTGTCTGAATCTGCAGAGAGCCTGAAAAAACACCTGGTGACAGGTTTCCCACTGATTTTGCTGTGACAACTCAGCTTATCCAGCTATGGTCATTTACTCTCCACTCTGTTACTAGTCACCCTATCACTGAATACTAATGAAGGGGGGTTCATAGATTTGTACCATCTGACTTTGGTAGCGTCTCACTCACCTCAAGCCTAGATCATATAGAAAGATTGTAGCATTGCCATCACTCTAGTGCTTGTTCCTGAAAGTTGATCATCAGTCAGAGGGAACATTGGTAGAGTAATTCTTCCTTGCCTCAGGGTGATGAAGGAAGCTGCTCTAAAGATCCATTCTAATTTCCTTTTTGAGGATGTTGACAGGAAAAATTTAAAAAAAAAACAACCTGACATACAGAAGCAAAACCCTGGGTTGAAGAGAGGATGGAGAAGGATGGAAGACAGCAAGCAAGATTGTCTCTGTGATGGGGATTGGTGGGAGAAAGTTCCTCATACTCCAGGACCTCTGTCGACACATCCAAACAACCAGTCCATATCCATCAAGCAAGCAGAGTGAACTCCTTTCTGGGCCCTTATTTTCCTCCTAACAGACTGGGATGGTCACAACACATCTCTTACCTCCAGTTTACTTTTCACAGTTTATATTTTTCCTCTGCAACTGCAAGGAATAGAATTATTTTTTTTTTTATACACTCTGAAAGCTTATACTCAAGCATGTCTTGTGGCCTATCACAATCAAGTTCATCATAAAGATAACTGAGAACTACTGGACCAGGGAGAGAAAGAGGAGTCTTGGCCCAGCAGCACCAATGACTTTATCTTCATACTTTGACAGATATGTCAGTTGTAGTAGATGGCTGGTTTATTTTAGATACCTCCACCCTTTGCTCTCCCACGTCATCATCTTCCTAACCTCTTTTCAGAAGCCACATCTCTGATGCACCTTAGTCAGGTGGGGTTGGGAGTCTCATTTGAGAGCAGGTCATTCTAATCTTCTCTCTGTTTTGATATATGTTTAAATGCAAAACTTTGGACTGTGTTTAAAGTCTTTGAGTTTTTTTTAAGAAATTTTAATGTACTCATGCTGTCCATCTAACCTATTTTTTTTTTAAGATATTTTGGATAACTTTAACCAAATTCAAGTGTGTTAAAGATATTAAGCCCAAGTGATTATTGTGAAAATTGGCAACTGTGGAGATGAGAGAGACCCTGATACTGCTCCTGCTGTGGGGAGGCTTACACCTTACTTCACATGGGAAAATAATCCTGAGAGATCAGTGAACAACCAGTCTTTTGGTTCTGCTATTTATGGAACTACTTGTTTATTCTTAGAAATCCCTTGAGGGTACTTTCGTAAACTAAGCATCTATGCTGTGTGGAAGTGTCTAGCTAGTCTGTGACAAGTCATGTATTACTTTGGTTGTACATGTTTGCAGCATTTTCTGATTCTCCTAGTAAAACTGATGTTGTTTTATTTCTTTCTCTCCCCAAGATTTCTTTTGACCTAGCAGAATATACTGCTGATGTTGATGGGGTTGGCACTTTACGCCTCCTAGATGCTATTAAGACCTGTGGCCTTATCAACTCTGTGAAGTTCTACCAAGCCTCCACCAGTGAACTTTTTGGAAAAGTGCAAGAAATCCCACAAAAGGAGACCACCCCTTTTTACCCAAGATCGCCTTATGGTGAGAATTGCTGATGTGTGTGCGTAGTGTCTGTTCTCCATGATCATGTCTCAGGGCTGAAGTCATTTGGGTGTGAGATTAGAATGACGATAGAGCTAAAGTGACTAGACATGTCGAGAGACATACCTTTATGAATTACTATATAAAAAAGTATTTGCTGCCATTGCCCCAGGGGTTGGAAATTAGCATCTCACTGCTCAAGATGGTGTTCATTCAGCTCAAAGGTGAAGAGCTTTTGTAGAGAGGGTGGGGGAAGGGTGGCTCTTCCTTCACAAAGGGTTGTGAGATACCACTGAAGTGATAAGGTTTCATATTTTTTCTTGCCTAAATGAAAAAGTCCCAAGAGCTCACTTCTTCCTTCATGAACTCATAAGAAATTTGAAACACTTATTAAAGCAATGTGCATGGAGGACTTTGGTGATAAAATTTCAAATCGATTTGAGTGCTAAGGCACTAGATTTTCACTTATATTCCTCCAAAGTGGTTGTTTTTTGTTTTTTTTTTATTAGCAGAGGTCACTACAGTGGCATATTTCACACACTCTGCCTGTGTTAATTATATTGTAAAAGAAAAAGTGCTATGCTTGAGTACACATAAGATAACAAGTGAGAAAGTGCCCTAATATTTCCTGGGCAGTTAGGAGGCTGCACAGAAAAGGAGAATTTTCCCATTCAGCTGCTTTTTTATTGAGCTGGTTATTTTTTCCATATGGAATGTGACACATATCAGGGTATGAATCAAATGCACTTCACTGTTGAAATGTGGACTTCACCTTGTGTACGTGAGACATGTTTATGTGTGTCTGTCTGAGCTATGTACAAGCAGAGGAGATATACATAATGCTTTAAAATTATTTTTGTAGGAGCAGCAAAACTGTATGCCTACTGGATTGTGGTGAACTTCAGAGAGGCCTACAATCTCTTTGCAGTGAACGGCATCCTCTTCAATCACGAAAGCCCCAGGAGAGGTTAGGAAATCCATGTGAAACTTCCCAAATTTGCATACATGTGACCAGAAAAATGAAACAATGCATCCACAGGTTCATTTAAGCTTGCCAAAATTGTGCAGGGAGAGTGTAATGACTTGTAGCCTGCTCACGGCATTTAATGCAGCCTTTCTGGCAGTCTCTGAGTCCTCAAAGAGCAGCTTTCCCTTTCAAGCATCATGTTCCATTTTGTAGCCACCTGATGCTAAAGGGAGACTTGTGTATCTGATTTTGTGTATCAGTTCTCACAAGAGACTGCAATAACATTGCAATATACCTTAGTTTTCTTTCCCTCTTGACAATAAGTAAGTTAAGGCTAAAATGGTAAAAAACAACAACAACAACAAACCAACCAAACAAACAAAAAACAACACAAAACCAAAAAAGGCAGATTCTCTAAACATTTAGTTGGGCAACTGCATAACAGATGCAGTTTCAGGTGTGACTTGTATGCAAGATTTCTATTTGCGTATAATGTCAGATTAAGAGGCAGAAATAATAGACTGTCTAAATTCATGAGACTAATGAGTGGTATAGCCTGGTATATTTTGAAAAATTTGTGGATTATGGCTCATGCCTTCTGACAAGATGACTTTTAATGTATGGTTTTAAAATGCCTCTCCATGTAATCCTTAATATCAATGCAGCTTAAATTCCACTTAATCATCCCTTTTCCTCTTCCAGTACTTTATGAAGAATTAATACTGGTATTTAGTTTGAGTAAGAGTCTATGGTTGACTAAAAGTAGTCTCTTATACAATCACACTTTTCCTGTGCCCTTAAATTACTGTGACTGTAAAAAACACTCTAAAATTAAACTTTAAGTTAACACAGAAAACTGGATTCTTAGTGCAGAAGCCTTTTATTGTGATCTGTTTCTAAATAAAAAATAAATTACAGTTTTACAGGAATGCAATTGTATAAATTATAGCCTGACCAAAAAACATAATAATTTTAATCATTCTTACAAATATAAAATAGTTCATAATTGCAACTCTGCTTGAAAAAAAAATAAAAAGGAGGAAAAAGGAGTCAGTGTTAATGGGATTTAAATATTGATTTTAGTCTTCAGGAGTCACAGCTGAAAAACCTCATAGTGCAATGGGCAGGCAGCATTTACAGTAAGTGATGCGTCTAATACTTGGTGGAAGAAGTTGGTGCATAGCTTCACTGAAGCAGGTAGCAGTGCAAGCTCAAAATTAAAACAAATCAGATTCAGTAGATAATTTTTTTTTGGAAGATCTAATACTTTACTTTCTTTTAAACAGTTCGCCATGATATACTCTTGTTGTATTGTAAACTGATGTCCAAATTGCTCTCAGTTATCGTTATGCAATTAAAACATTCTGACCAACATAAAGGATGGGGGAAATATTCAATGACAAATATTAGCTTGGCATGATTTCTGGTAACACTAAGGACCAACATGATTAGATGGAAATTATAGGAAAACATTTACCATTTGTGCTGCTTCTCAATAGGCTTGTGCTCTTTCCTAATGATTCTGAAGCGTACAAAAGTGCTTTGGGAGGAAAAGAAGAATTCTATTTTCTATGCAGAGATGATAACGTACATGGAAGTTTTAAAATGCCTTATGGTTTGGCCTTTTTATTTTATTCTACTAATTTCAGAGATTGTGAATACCTGAATAAACTAGTACATATTTTATTCCTTTGCATACCGAGCCCTCAGTATAGGAAAGACATGGTCCTGTTGGGGCAGGTCCAGAGGAGGCCACAAAAATTATCGAAGGGCTGGAGCACCTCTCCTATGAGGACAGGCTGAGAGAGTTGGGGTTGTTCAGCTCGGAGAAGAGAAGGCTCTGAGGAGACCTTATTGTGGCCTTTCAGTACTTAAAAGGGGCCTATAAGAAAGATCGGGACAGACTTTTTAGCAGGGCCTGTTGTGACAGTACAAAGTGTAATGATTTTAAACTAAAAGAGGGGAGACTTAGTTTAGGCATGAGGAAGAATTTTTTCATTATGAGGATAGTAAAACACTCGCCCAGGATGCCCAGAGAGGTGGTAGATGCCCCATCCCTGGAGACATTCAAGGACAGGCTGGGATGGGGCTCTGATCAACCTGATTTAATTGAAGATGTTCCTGCTCACTGCAGGGGTGTTAGACTAGATGACCTTTGAAGGTCCATTCCAACCCAAACTATTATATGATTATATAGTTATTCCAACTGGTTTAGTGTTATGCTGAATTGATCAAATACAACATCCCATTGATAATGATACTAAGTGCATCTTGTCCATACAAAACATAATGTCCCAGAATCAGTGCAGAGCAAATGGCTGTGGCAGCGCTACTTACTGAGGTGCAGAGTGGATCTGTCCAGACAGAGAGTGCGTGTTTTTTCCCTGTATCTGAAGTGTTAATCATACTTCTGAAAATTTCTGTAAGCTTTCTACAGTGAATGTATTTCTAGAGAAAGGCTGTGAAGAGACAAATTCTAGTATTTCTTGTAGGCAGGGATGCATGAGATATGTTGCACTGTAAGGCAATGCTAAGGATGAACAGAATGCATTTCTGGTACCTGGCAGTCTGTATTGTGGACTCTGATCAAATACAGAAGTATTTGTATTTGGACTACCAGTGCTTATGGTGAAGGATGATGAACTGCAGTTGTCTGCCAAGTGGCTGTTAGCAGCTGGTCACCAAGGCTGAATTGAACACACAATTGTAAACAGTTTGCTTCATGATCTTTCTTCATATGGTGTTCAGATATTATACTGCTAGGGTAGTGATACATGAGTCTAGTGAAAATAAGAACTGCCTAATCTCAAAAGCTGCTTCACTGAGAAGGGAATTTAGTAATATACACCTCTTATTTCAGAATACCAATTCATCTCCTTAGCCTTCCTGGTTTTAACTCAGAAAAGAGCCCCAGTAGTTAATCTCATGTAGCCTGTATAATAATAGGGAAGTCTACACAGAGTTCATAAGGGTAAAGAGTGCTTAAGTCTAATATGAGAGGTTTCCTATTTCTCAAAATTACCGAGGGCTGAGAGAAGTGCTGGCCTTGAGAAACTCATTTGACTTTCTACTTTTATCTTGCTCTGTAAGAGAAAGACCGTAACAGGAGCAGTTCTTGAGATGTGACACCATACTGTAAATCTGAACGCTTAAGTTTGCTGTGTGGGCTTGCTTTTAAGTCTGATGTTTAATGTTCTGACAGCCATAGTGACTTAAGAAAAAAAAAAAAAAAAACCACACTGATAAATTCCAGGTTGGTTGAATCCACTGTCTGAGGCTTATATCTTAATTTGGCAATAGTACATCATTATTAAATTGCACAAATACTCAGGTCGATACTCAAGAGATATGTGTATGTGAGAGAGAATATTATCTAAAATCTCATATGAGTGGTTATGTTTGACTAATCTTAATAAAATATACATCTACTTCGAGCCTTTCTGTAGTACTTTTCTTTCTACTTTTTTCTTTATATTATACCTAATACTTTTCATTTCTTAGTCACTTTTATAGTTTTATAAGAAGGAATAGCCACTTTTTAACGAGTACGTACTTTGCAGCTCACATAAATCAACACAGCTGCACTGAAGTGAATAGGGTCACATTGATTTATGCCAGCTGAGGCTCTGGCATACTACTTCTAGTGATAGTCTGGTAATTTATGATAAGCATAATTTGCTTGTTTTGGGGAAAAGATCTATATTAGCAGTATACCTTGTTAAAGCTGGTTTCTTCAGTTACTTTCATCACTTTTTATCCAGGTATACCTCAAGTGTTCCCTGATTTATAAAAAAGCCAAAGGAGAATGTGATCTTGCAGTTCTGAAGTTTATTGTCTAAGTATGACACGATTTGAAAAGCAAAATGCTCTCTACAGTGGAAGTAAGCTACAAGGTGGCCTCTGTTTCCAAAAAATAATAAACAAATGAAAACCTAAAAAAACTTTCCCAGAATGCTGCTTCTTTTTTTTCTTTTTTCCTTTTTTCTATTTTTTTCTTTCCATTTTCTCCTTTATTTTTTTTTTTTTTTCCCCTAATGACAACATTATGGGATACCAAACAGGGCAGGTGGTGGCCAGAAGTAAGTTTCTGGTGGTGGTTAAATGTAGCTCCCAGTATTACCAGTGTGGAAATGTCTGGCCTATAGCAAGATTGGAAAAGTATTTCCATTCAGTAAGATAAGGGTTTTGACAGGGGAAGAGTGAGGCAATTAGTAAGTCTAGTTTTCAGGAGAGCTGAGGCTTGATCCAAGGCTTTTTTACACCTTTGGAAAGATTCCTGTTCTTTTGTTGGGCTCTGGATCTCACTAATACCTTCTTTTCTTAGTGAGAGAGCAAACTACTAGTTGACAGTGTCATTTGTTTCTTCTCAGACAAGCCCTTGCTTTTTTTTTCTCCTCAGTCTGTGTAAGTTTTCTCAGGTTTACAAGATGTGTCTTTGGATGTCTGAAATAACTTTCTGATTTGGTTAACCACTTCATTCCTTGCCTCAGCTGATCTTTATCTGCCAAGATGTACAAACATGTACAGCATGTTTCCTGACACAATGCAACAGAAGTTTTGCTTTTGCTTTTGTTGGTGGTTGGTTTTCTTTGATTGATTTTGTTGTTTGGTTTTTGTTGGTGATGGTGGTTGGTTGGGTGGGTTTTTTTGTTTGTTTGTTTTTGTTTTGTTTTGTTTTGTGGTATTTTTTTTCTTCCCCCTAAGTAATAAATACTTTGCCTCCACACGACATCATTGTGTAGATCATTCAGTAGAGAGTTTTTGTTTGTCTGATACCAGCCCTGGTAAAGCAGTTGTCATCAGGCCATTGCTGTGTAGCCAGAGGGAAAGGATACGACTGCTCATTTCTATGATCTCTTTCAGCT
The DNA here is from genome assembly GCF_036013475.1 of Columba livia. Lineage (NCBI taxonomy): Eukaryota > Metazoa > Chordata > Aves > Columbiformes > Columbidae > Columba > Columba livia. The sequence continues at coordinate 74,611,326 of NC_088603.1, read as the reverse complement.
GGGGAGGAAATGGCTAGGTGTTAGATTGCAGGCTGAAGGTTGTCAAAGTACATGTAATAAGATTAAAATGAAAAGACATCATCATTTAAAGAGAATGGGGAGTGTTCTTTGCTTTAATTGTGCTTCTGGATCACAGTTTTGCCGGGAGGGAGAGGGCAAGGGGATCTGCCACTCACTGTAAATAAGCTTGGGTATCTTTTGAGTTTGCTTTTTGTTGTTACCTTTTTTTTTTTTTTTTTTTTTTAATGAGCTTTCAGTCTTTTGCCTCTATTTCATAGAAAGGGCAGAAGCAGATGGTGACATCTGCTACCGACTTTCACAAGAAATCCCTACAATCTCTACTGTAACAGCTGCTCTTATGCATCTCCCATAGAGATGTAGCCAACATCTGCCAGATTTCCCTTTCTAATTTTTTTGGTTGAGGAGACTAATTGCTAGTCTCCTTACACATGTTCTGTGCAAGAAGAGCTTGGTCAGCCTAATACCATTGGAAATACTAAGAGCTTTTGCTAGTGCTCGTACTATAAGTCTAGGCCTGTGAAAGACATAAATGTGTAGAATTTTCAGTGCAGAGCTATACTCCTTTCATTTAATACAAGATTTCCCAGCCTAGGAGTACATTTGAATAGCAGAAGGCAGCAGAGTGTTGCTTTTGTTTTGCTGACTCCTTGCTGGATGAAAATAATAGGGGCTGGCTAGTATCATCAGGGATCATCTGCCTAGCATATTGAAAACTTGATGGCAAGGTACCATGGCCAATGTAAAGGACTCACTTAGACAGTTGTGTCCTATATAGCAGCCAAGATCATTTCATGCTTTTTAGTTTGCATGTTTCAACAGAGAAAGCATGCAGTGTCCTGAAGACATGCATTCTTACTGGCTTTTTCTCCCTGCTGTGAGACTCATCCTGCTAAGTGATCCATGCAGGTGTTTTCTTATCTACACTTGCAAATGTCAGTGGGGATAAATGTGGGCTTTAGAGTCTACTTGTACAGATGGATTTGCAGTAATATTGACTGTAATAACAGAGAATTGCTGGGTGATACCTCTTTGCTATTTTACCTGAGTACACATTTTCCTATGAAAAAGGCCTGATCTTAAAAAATAAGTGAATTCAGTTATTTTTGCTGATGTTGAACCTGACTAGATAGTACTGATCAAAGCACATCACAATATACAGAGGTTTTTGTCAGATTTTTATGCTGCTAACAAGTTATCTTAATCTTGAGTTCTGGTGTCACTTTCCTAGTACTAGCCAATACTGATAGATGAGGGTAGTGCAATCACACCAAAATAAGAGTGGGCTTGTGTTTTAAAAGCAATGCTAGACTTCTGAAATAAGAACTGAAGGCTGAGAACATTCCTACATGGCCTTATCTATGGGCATCCAAGCACTCAGGGAACCATGGAACTTGTCACATATGGGAACAAAACAATCATGTTCATAAACATCATTATATAGATATTTTTCTCAAGTGAGTCACTAACGAAGGAAGATGCTGTGTTGAACACTCTACTGAAATATTTTTTACTCAATCTTTGCAACAATAGTTTGTGGGAATCCTTACCATCTCTTAGTATATTTTTTCTTTTCAATCTCAAAGGGAGGTCCAATTCTATACTTTTCTATCTGATGCAGTTTTCTGGGGTCTATCACCAGTTTATTTAAATCGTTATGGATATAGCTCGTACTTAATTTCTTGCCTATGGGCTTAGATTTTTGGAACAGCTGCATTTGCAAACCAGATCTCTCCTAGAGTGAATTATTATCTTATCAGATGTATCTTCTTGTCATTAAATCATGTGCTCCCTGGTGGCTTATACCATTTTGAGAAGAAAGTAGGTTACAGTTTTTGCTATTTTCCATGATCAATTTCAACATTTTAATTAAAATAAAAAAGGAAAAAAAGAAAAGCAGAGCATCCACACAATTTACAAAATGTCAAAACTACTAAATTGAGAAGTTTTATTAGTTATATTATTATAATTTCTCAAGTTATATTAGCAGATATCAGTGTTAGTTTCTTAAACTAAGAATGTGCAGACTTTTTTTCTCTAATGAAGTATCAGCCCAACATTTTGAAATGAAATGTTACAGAAGATATGGAAGTCAGCACTGGGAAACTGAGTGATCAGAGCATGTATTTTACCTGTAGTGTTCTTGTGACTTCATTAATGCACAAATTTGTAGTAAGCATTTTAGAAATAGTGTGATTTAAGTGCCTATTTCCCTATTTTTTCCCTTTGTTACATTTATTTATCCCTGGTCAAAACACAGTGGAAAATCTGACCATTCTGCTCTTTTGTATTTATATAAATGACAACAGGGAACGAAATACAGGCAAGAATTGGGAGGTTTAAATCTTGCGTTTTACAAACTAGCTTAAAGTGAATGTGGAGTTTGCAGGAGATCAAAAGAATACAACTGCCATAGTCATTTCAGCCAGAAGTCCATTTAACCCAAGTATTCCATTGCCTTGCTGGATCATCAGGGGAGAGTTTAGGAGATGGTATACACACAGAGCAGTCATCTCAGACCCCAGGAACTGATAGGTAAGAGACCATGCATGAAAGGCGCACCTCAGTCCACTGCTCCCCAAGACCAGGACTCTGTTGGGATTCAGTCCAAGCTGCTGCATGTGAGATCCTTTCTGAAGGAAACCATGTTAGCTGGGGAATAACACCACCTTTGACTGCATGGTTAAATTATAGCCCAGGTGTACCCAGAGTCTAAGACAAGATGACCTACTGCAGGACACAATTTCACCGGATGTGGAGAGTCAACCACAGTCAACTGCTTCTGTAATTTTTTTATTTTATTATCAGAGGCTTTTTTCTTGCAGTTGCATCTACATGATTATTTCATTCTGTTGCGATTCACACAAATTTCCTCCTGCATTTTTTCCTCAAATTTAAATAGTGTCATTGTCTTTCTGAAATAGTCAGAGGCAAGAAAGGAAAAAAAAAAATCACACAAAGGTCAAATCATTATTTCAAGAGGTAAGTTGCATAAACAAATCTAACTTACATTGTTGATAATTGATAAGTAGTGAATGTTTAGTATTTTACTAACTGTTATGGTGCTAATTATTTCCTAAACTTCTGTAGACTTGTTTCTTACTATCATTGTTCATGTAAAGTCTCTCAAATATATAGATTTCTCATGGGACACACTATTGTAATTCTCTTTGTCTGCTTCCTAGTATGTAACCAACATTAGTGATGCCAGGGTTCCCCTGGGAGTATGAAGTAACAACCATTATAAATTGCTTATGGCTCATCTCAAGAGCGCTGGGTGTCACTGCAGAGCTGTTACTAAGCACGTGAGACTCTGTAGACCTTATTCTGCAGCTTTTAAATTTTGTGCAGTGCTTTCTACCAGGTGGAGAGACTTGAAAGCAGGTTCATACACACAACTTGGATGAGTACTACACTTGTGCATTGCTGATAGATACAGCGCTTGCCAGGGACAAGTATGCTGCAACGGTGCAGTGACTGCCAACTTACCAGGCCCAGCTTAGTATCTGAAACATTTTCTCAGCAGTGTGCATCCTGTTTTTCTTAGAATAGCTCTCACAAAGGGTTACAATTCCCTCTCACTGGAACTCTTCTTAATTTTTCTTGCATATTTAAAAAAAAATATATATTTTAAGGCAGATCCTTTAAAAGTGCATGTTGTTCAGAGAAAGTTATTTGAAGTTAACCCACTCAATCATTTAAGATATGAGGAACTGAACAAGAGAGACTCTAATTCACCATAAACCAGTTCTACCATTACTGATTTAAAAAATATTGCAGAAGGAGATGTCCACTTATTATTCTTTAATAAAGTCTTCTAGGTTCATTGAAAGCAGATAAATGTGATGTAATCAGATGTCACCTCTGATAAGATTCATCGGGATTTATAATGGTGTCATAGGAAGGTAGGTTACTTTATCCAAGGTCAGAGGAGGTTAGGGCCAGAGCATTTGGTCAGAGCTTGATTTGAACTTAGGAACAATTATTTTTTCTGCCATGATTGCACGAAGTCCTTACTGAAAGTTCCAAGAAAGATGTGTCCAGAATACGAAGCAAAAGTGCACTGACAAACACTGCACGTATAGTTATTTTTACTTTAGACCATTAAATGCATTATGTGCCTTTAGAGGGTACATTAAAGCCCTATATATATAAACATAACCCATGTCACTTTGAGATAGCTGCAAATCTCAATAGCAGGACAGACTGCTGAGTACTGTCAGTCTTGTTCATCTAACTGCAAGTAGTTTTTGAGCAGATTTTGACCTCTGTTATGAAGACTTATAGTTGTATATAATGTCAGTAACACATTTCTCACACTGTTAATGAAATGAGTGCACACCTTGCCAACCATGATAAAATATTTCCTTTTCAAGGATTTACCTTTCATAGACACTTAAAATTTAATTAGATGTTCTACTTAATTGCTAGGCACCAATTGGCAAGCTATGTCCAAAAGCATGAGTATTGTCAGTTTACAAGTATTTATGGTAATTAAACCTGATGTCACATGTTATTTAGATGTTGCAATATCAGCTGCATATTTTGATCTGCATTGTATCTTATCCCCATAGAATGATAGTTGTTAAAACAAAGTTGTCACAGTTAGCAGGTTTCCCATGAAACCCCTCAGGGTTACTCTTTGGTAGGAGAAAACAAATTAAACTGAAGCCAACAGAGAGAATACAATATCAAGTTTTCTCTATCTAAATTTTTGCCCTAGGACATGTGAGTTTGAGAGCCACTGCTATAGAAATGCTGCAGGAATGTTGATATTTTTTTTAATTTTTGATGGTGAGTGCTTGATTTCATGACATGTGAATAGATTTAGAAGTAGGGAAATAATTATCCAGCAAAGCAACTCAGACTTCCAGTTGGCATACTTCTAAAAAAAATCATTTACATTAAAAAAAAAAAAAAAAAAAATTAAGAGAGATCAAAGATGTTTATTTGTTGCATAATTATACATTAATAAGTGGACTGAGAATATTTGCCAGAAACTTTAAAATAAAATCCTGTAGTAATCCCAACTCTAGGCAGAGTGACTCTGGAAAATTCAGAGCTCATTTTGGACTTAAGAGAAATCTAGATGACATGAGAAAAGCATCAGTAACACAGAGGAACATTTGACTGTACATTTGTCTAAATTTTTTTTGAAACTTTGCTTTTAAGTTCTAAGTCGTCTTTGTGCATGCTGTTTTGACACCTTTCTCTTCTCAACCCCACCTCAGGCCCATATTCTGAGTTACTGGTTGACATGTGCATCTATTAGGGATGTCTCAGTTGCCCAGTGTGCTATGTCCTCTCACACTGAGTTTCTATTTGCTGCAGACTGTAAAAGAGAATACAGGATCTTTTCTTACCATTATTGTACTTTGAGACATTGTGCACCTTCAAAGATCAGGAATGGTCCTTAGACTTCCCAAATTTTATATAATTCTTGAAAACTGAGTAAATTGAAAGTAAGCCCTGGTCTTAAGCTCTCTGTTAGTTAGGGATGGTACCAGTGATATACTTCATTTTAAGCTTTTGTGCTGAAGTGCCATCAAATCTTGAGCAAAGCCAATCCTGTGATCTTACCAGCCATTTGAGTTTGCAAATACTCCTTCTTTCCACACTGTTTGCTTGCATAAATATTCCATGCATCTATCATTGAAACCCAGGCTAGTAATTGTTAATTTTAAAGGATTTTTCAGCAGGAGTGTGACTTCCTTTTCTCAAATCCTTGCATTAATTATAAATATCTGCTAGGTATGTTGTAGGAAAAGTAAGAGATGGCAGAATTCTCCTGTCTCTTCTTTAATAGGGGAATGGGACAGACTAGTGCTAGTAGTGTGATTTGCTGTCATGCTGTTTTGGAGTAGTCATTCAGGTATTATGGACAAACCTATGCTTTCTGTAAGGCTGAACACTAGGCAATGTATGGACTTCTTCTTTTCTAAGTAGCAGAATAGTGTACCACTCTCTGTCCTGGGACATAACCTGTCCCAATACACTGTGATTTCCAGGTAGTGATTTGAATCATCTAACTTCTGGTGAAAGTTGTATGTGCTTATCATGCAACTGGGATAGGAGGTGGCTCCACAGGTCTCCTTTATATTTGGTATGTCCTCATTAAAATGCTGGTGTTCTTACATAGAATCATAAAATAATTTCGATTGGAAGAGACTCTCAGGATCATTGAGTCCAACCATACCCTAACTGTAGCCCTAAACCATGTTCCTAAGGACCTCATCTAAATGCCTTTTAAACACCTCCAGGGATGATGACTCCACCACTTCCCTGGGCAGCCTGTTCTAATGCCAAACAACCCTTTCTATGAAGAATTTTTTTTCCTAATATCCAATCTAAACCTCTCCTAGCACAACTTTAGGCCATTTCCTCTTGTTCTATCACTTGCTACTTGGGAGAAGAGATGAACACCCTTCATGCTACAACCTCATTTCAGGTAGTTGTAAAGAGCAAGAAGGTCTCCCCTCAGCCTCCTTTTCTCCAGGCTAAACAGCCTGAATTCCCTCAGCCACTCCTCGTCAGACTTGTGCTCCACACTCCTCATCAACCTCGTTGTTCTTCTCTGAACTCTCTCCAGCACATCAATGTTTTCTTGTAGTGAGAGGCCCAAAACTGAACACAGGGTTCGAGGTGGGGCCTCACAAGCACCAAGTACAGTGTCACGATCACTTCTCTAGTCCTGCTGGCCAAACTGTTCCTGATACAAGTCAGGATGCTGTTGGCCTTTTTGGTCACCTGGGCACACTACTGGCTCATATTCACCCAGCTGTCAATCAACTTCCTCCTCCTGCCCATGGTCCCTGGGTCCTTTTCCACCAGGCAGCTTTCTAGCCACTCCTCTGTGAGCCTGTAGCGCTGCCTGGGGTTGTTGTGACCCAAGTGCAGTACCCAGCACTTGGCCTTGTTAAACCTCATACAGTTGGCCTCAGATCAATGATCCAGCTGGTCCAGATCCCTCTGTATGGCCTTCCTACCCTTCAGCAGATCAACACTCCCACCCAATTTGGTGTCATCTGCAAACTTACTAAGGGTGCAATCAATCCCCTCATCCAGATCATTGATAAAGAGATTAAACAGAACTGGCTCCAATACTGAGCCCTGGGGAACACCACTTGTGACTGTCCATCAACTGGATTTGGCTCCATTCACCACAACTCTTTGGGTCTGGCTATCCAGCCAGTTCTTTATCCGTCGCAGAGTTCACCCATCCAGGCCATGAGCTGCAGCTTCTCCAGGAAAATGCTGTGGGATACAGTGTCAAAGGCTTTACTGAAGTCTAAGCACATTTAGGAGAGTGTCTCTGCCTTCAGCTCAGCATGGTCTAGCATCACAGTCTTTACAACGTTAGATTCATGGTTTCTATTTGCAGTCTTCCTCAAGTTTCAGATACTCTGTTTTCTAAGGCATTTTAATGTTCTCATAGTCTCAGATCCATTTCTTTAGATCATACACAATGGACATCATGTCTTCAGGTGAGTATGCTACTGTGAGTGAGTCCATTAACTAGTAAAATGAGCATGTGGTACAAATAATAAGAATTTTTCTTTAAACCTGTTTGAGTTTCACACACACACACACAAAAAGTGTTTCACACGTATACAACTCTTAATTTTTTTGCATATCTGATGATCCCTACAGACCATGCAAGAAGGTCATTTAAGGAAAACAGAGCAAGATTGGTGTAACAGTAACCAGGCTGGGAATTTGAAAGCTTGGTTTCGTGTGACAACAACAGTAGGCAAATACTACCTTTGCTGCCTAGTTCTGAAAGTTCTGGTGTTACTAAAGAACTGGAAACAGTTTCTGTTGTGCTGGTGAATCCAAGAGCTATTGCCAAATAGTGTCAGAAAACTAACTGTTAAGTAACAGGTCATGGTTAAATTTTTACTTGTGTTCCCATAATGATACTTTTCTTGAGAAAAGTATCATAATCTTAAACTGCACTTAAAGGAAAAATAAGCTCTTTGTTTTGAAATCATGGGTTGAAGCAATTCTGGGTTTGAGTTCATTAGTGGGCTGCAGTTATTGCACAACTTTGGTCTACTTGTGACTAAGTGTCTCCTGTCACTTTGGTTCTACAGGTTTCTTGTGGGTTTGGTGGTGTGGTGACATCACCTGGTTTACTGTCACATTTATAGACAGTGATAACCAGGCATCAACACCCATGAAGAAAGCGACAGAGTCATCAGGGAATGTTCATTCATTTTTTCCAAAATTATGCATGTGTATGAGTATGTGGATGATACTTGAAAATGTCTGCCTGTACATGAAAGTCTGATGAAATAATTAGTATATTCAGAAAAAATGCTTTAAAAGCAGAATTTGTCCAAATTGATCATGCATATGAGGAGTCATTCAAACTTAATGTTGTTTCTACAGATTAAAATCAGGTAGCTTAATATTTAATACGAAAGGCTTAGTATTGAATAAAAAAAAACCCTCTAAATTACAACACATTTGAAAATATGCTTTTCCTCTAGAGTACTGAGAGAGGAAAAGTTAGAATATTAATCCTCGATGGATTAAGGGAAATGCCTCATATTATTCTTTAGCCTGTCTAGAAAGAAAGGCTTATGCAGCCACATGATGCACAGCAAAGTCTTGTTGAGTGTTTCTGCCTTTTAGCACACAGAGTGTTATTGCTGTGATCCTACAAATACATACAGAGTCATCTTGATGCTTACAGGGTCTGACTCTGTCTGGTTCTACTGATTTTAAAAAGGAAGTTATTACCAGTAAGTGAATAATAGCTCAGTTGCCTTGATCAGATTTTCAAACCTGCTGTTGAAAGACAACAAGAGCATTCAGATTTGTCAAAGTACTGGGACACTGATGTATTGAAAGGGTGGGCGCTCTACAGAAGGGTTTTAAGACAGAAGCATAGTGTTAAGAAATAGTTCTACGAGGACATGATAATTCCCTACTTCTAAAAGCAGAACTAGCCAACTGTCTAATGATGTAGGCAGCAGCTACCTGGAAATGTTTGTTTAGCCTCATTTCCCTTTTAGTCTAAAATAATGTTTCTGGGGAAAACTTCTGAATTTAATATAATTCATTTAAAAATGAAAGAAAAATGTTTTCTGTAGTACAGCAACATGGTCTTGTGATGCTTGACAAATACCAATAGTTGAATAAACAAGTAAAACATCATGAAGAACTAGTAAATGGTTTGGTTCAGATCTGTTTTTTCTTTGACCCTGACTCAGGTCAGTTCTGTTTGGTCAGATCAATAATTATTTATCTGCCTTGGTATTTCTGAGTCAGTTCAAGCTGAAAAATACAAAATTTTGAAATGTAGAGTTAAAAGTGAACTTCCTGTGGGAAATTCTCTGTTGAGCAATTATTCTCATCCAATAATCATGTATTTTCTTCTTGGTTCAGTTCTGGATCAGGTTCATGTCATGGTTATCTCCAGCCAGCAACTATGTACCACGCAGCTGCTGGCTCACTCTCCCTTTCCCTCCTCCCATTGCGACAGGAAAAAGAATCAGGGGAAAGAAAGGTAAAACTCATGGGCTGTCAGAAAAGAATATACAATTCAGTTGTTCACCACCTGGAAAACTGATGCCCAGCCTGCTCGCAAGCATCAATACCCTCCCCTGGCCAGCTCCCCCAGTTTCTATACAGAGAATGATGTAATATGCTATCGAATATCCATTTGACTAGTTTGAGTTAGTTGTCCTGGCTGTGTCCCCTCCCAGCTTCCTGTGAAACTTAACTGTATCCCAGCCAAACCGAGGACAAACAAAGACTTCAGTTCAGGTAACAGTTGTAATTCAGTTCCCATCTTCAAAAGCAAAACAAGATTAGTTAAAACAATTTCCAGTTCAGTTTGACTCTGGGAAAAATAAAATTTAAAAAGTAACAGCTTTTTCATAATTCGGTGCCACTTATTTACATTGTGCACTTCACTCTGGGTAAGCTGCCTTATTTGGTTGCAGTATACCTCCTGATTGACATGTGCACATACAGTGCTGCAGTGTTTGACTAATAGGTAGTGACAAGGAATATGAGGGTTCAATGAGAAAGATTTTACTGGTATTAAAATAAATTGTGGGAATAAATGGTATTGATTTGGTATTAGGCTGAAGTAATTTGGAAAGAGCCCGTGTTTGTGTCTAGATCCAGTAAAGATCGGCAAATGTAGATATTTAAAAAAAAAAAAAAAAAGAGAGAGAAGGAAGAAGAGCAATATAAAATCTGAGTCTTGAACCTGCATTTTTATAACCTTGTTATCATATAAAATGCATAAAGAGAGTACTTTGTCATTAATAAAATACTGTTTACTGGGTTCCATTGAAACTCTTGAGAATAACTTCAGAATTTAACTTCATTTTAGTAAGTCAATATGCCTATAGTGTTGGCTACTTTTAAATCCCTCAGCAAATATTTTAGTCACATTTAAGTTTATTGATGCTGCATAGTTACTCAGAATGTGATTGTTCTTTCTTTTTCGTCAACTTGTTTTGGGGTTGGGTTTTTTTGTGTTTTTGGGAGGGTTTGTTTGTTTGTTTGTTTTGTTTTGTTTTGTTTTAATTGGTGGGTGAGATATTAGGGGACAAATGTGGTTTCTTTGGCAGCCTGTTCTGGCTTATGCAGAATCCTGACTAAGAAGCTTGCACTTTTTATTTTTTTTTTTCCCCTGCTATGCTTTATCATAACTATTTTAAAAGAAACAAATGGGTTGAGGGTTTAAAGATTTAATATCATTTTATCCATGTGTACTTACAAAGCATGGATGATATTGACTGGTGTTAACTGATGTGTCACAGTTCAGTTTCATTATGCATCTGCACAGTTGTGACACTTGGCAGCTCAAAAGATGAAGTCTCAGACAGTTGTCAAAGTTCTGTTTTCCAGAGCAGTACCATGACCACTGGTAGTGCTGTGCATGGGCATATGAAGAACAAAAAACAGAGTTGGCTGAATCGTGCCACGAGGACTGCAGAAGGACACAACAGTCCCTTTAGTTTGAAACCTTTCTTTGACCACCCCCCCCGCCAAAGACACCAATCCTCCATGTAAATTCATATCCCTTTCGTTTGGGCTCAGTTCTGCCCATTTCTGACTCTGTGGGCTTTAACACATCTATCTCTGAGAAGGAAAGCCTCTGTTTCCTCAGGAGACTTGAAGAAAACTTCACAAGGTCAGTTACCGTCAGCTCATTGTTCCTTTAGGTTTCCTCCATAGAACACCAGGTTAAATCTACTCTTATTTGCCCGTCGCATGATATGAGCCAACTCTGCAGCTGCTTAAATTTGAACTGGAATAGTTGTGGAAAAGATGAGGACTCTTTCTCAGATGAAATAACATATGTGTTCAAGAAAATCATAAATAAGCTGATTTTTTTTTTTTTTTTTTTAGTAGATCCATCTTGTATCATAACAATTGCCAAAGTGTTTACTCACAGGCGCAAAATACTTAGAGAGTCTCCTTAATCTCCAATTATTGCTGCCCTCTTGTCTTAACCTCTCTTGAAGTGTTTTATAAACAATTTAAAGAATAAATGAAGTATTAGAAACAGTTATTATAGAGCAGGCAAAGTTATTTGCTTTCCTTGAGTGAAGGGATATAATTTATAAAGGACTGATTACACTCATCTGTTTTCTGGGTAGCCTGTAAGTTTACTTTACCATGGCAAGGCAGAATAACAGAGAAATTGTGTCATGGGAGCCAAGTAAGATATTGTCGCGGTAGGAAATCCAATTGCCTTGTTTTACAGCCATTTGTCTTGTCCGTTGTTTCTGTCAAATGATCATTTGAGTCAAAAGCATTTAAAGAGATTTTCTTCCTTTACAGTAATGAGAACAACAGAGACTTTTATGCTGCAGGATGTTCCTACTAGGTCTTTCCTCCTCTAACATGGCTACCTGCCAGTCCTTGTTATTATTAAAAGTTGCTTCACTTAGTACATTTTATGAAGTGGCTCTGCCTGGCTTTGTGGCTGTCATTGAGGTTATGAGTCAAGAAGGAGAGCAGGAGTTGGGAGTTCTGATTCAGTGGAGCTCAGCAGCAGAGAGAAGTTTAAACTGAGAATGTTAATGGTTACCTTTTAACTTCAAACCTACTTTTCAAGCTATGAATTTGTGTCAAAAGAAAAATAACTCTGAAATCACGATTGATCTCTTTACCTTACTGATTTTAACACCTTGATCCTGCCTTGCCTTTTGTTTTCAAAGCTCAGCACTGGCAAAACTCCCTTGCCAACCACAAGAGTTACCTGAGTGCAGGGGTTGGGATCAAGATTATTTGACTCCAGCTGTCAGAGGGAAGGGCCATTTCTATGAGGGAATATCTTAAGAATGTCAGAAGCTCCCTCTGTACATGTAGACAGTTCCCACCTCTGCTGTGCATTTTGGTTAAGCAGGGATGAAATGAGATGTAAGGGTACTGGAATCATCAAAATAATGGAGCCTGTTGGCTCTAGCCCAGCTGGAGCTGGGAAAGAAATGCCTTTTCCTCCTCTCTTATGTGGCTTTTTGTCTCTCTTTTCCAGTCTCCCTGTGAGGCAGATGGAGTGTAGGCAGTAGAGCAGCAGGGAAGAAGAGAGGGTGACAGCGGCTGTCTATTCCAAGTCAGAGGACAATTTCATAGAGTCCCTTTGCAATTAGAAGAACATTTGTCAACCATGACATCTGCCAGCCTCAGTTCTGCAGCCCCTGGAGAAGCTTATCTTACTGAAGTGCCTTTGTTTTCCCAAGCAGATACAAGAGAAGACACTGTCATTTGCAAGATCAGTGTTTGAGTGAAGAAGTAGGGCAGGATGTTGTTCTAGACACATAGATAATTACATCTTAATTTCTGGTACTTCTGGCAGAAGCAAAGAGGATGGGGGAGATATGTTAATAACACGCAGTTGTTGTCAGCATGATGTGATTCCAACTCCTACAGTAACTCTGTTACCTACAGTAATTTTCTTGCAGGTCTAACACCCTTTTGGAAATATCCCTTAGTAGTTCAAAGACACTTCTGAAATATCCCTTAGCTTTTGCAATCATCATTTTCAAAGAGTCAGTAAAATCTGCAGGTAAACATTGATACTTTATCACTGAAAGGGTTGTGGCCCTTACTCGAACAGTGTGGTTAGAGGAGATCTGATTTTGAGAGCTGATTCTTCGCCTGCTCCATTCAGAGCCCATGGGGGTGCTCTGAGGAACAAATGTAGATTTGGCTGCAGCTCAAGGGAGATCTGTTGTCATGAGATGACATATGAGGGTTATGCATACAAGTACCAAACCCTCACACTCCCATACTGTGCAGCATTTCACAGCCGGGAGATAAACAGACTGTAGCTGTTTTAAAATAACAGCTATGTTTTTTTCTGTTTATCTCTCTTTGCTGGGCTATTAAATCCCTTTTGTTTATTTCTGCCTTGACTTATCATACACGCGCATGTGTCCTGTAAATCAGGTAATATACTTTCTGCCAGATATCACTTGTACCTGAAACGTTGGGCACTGTAAACTTTCTTTTAAAACTCTCATGAAAAATTGCCAAAAGGTGGTAGCCACAGTATCCCCAACAAAAGCATATTATGAATGGTCCTCTTTTTAAGCCTAGAATTCCTTTAAACATGCCTGTTGGGTTTTGAGTACCTGCAGTTAAATGGTGTTGCTTTTGGCAGGGCTTGGTGAGCAAATGAGGCATAATCTCTCTGATCTCAGTAGTCTGGTCAGCCAGCCATGACATTCTCAGTGTCTTTTCTTTCTACACCCTGTCTGAACAGAGCCATAGCCCAGGCAGCTCTCAGTGGGGTTGCCAAAGATTACCATGTGCAGTGAAGCAGCAGATGGCAGGATAGTGGAAAATATGCAGTCCCAGTCCCTGGGTTCACGTTGGGTTCAGGGTTAAATTTCAGTGATTTCCCTCCCTGCTCCTCGAGCCTCTCGATAAACTGCCCTTTGAGAGACAAACTCTTCAGTGTACATTGGGAAGCTATTTAAAATTCATTTTTTTTCCAGTTTTGAAAGTGGGTTCTAGACTGCAGCAGGAAATTTAAGAAGGCTGTGTTCTGTGGCCACAGAAGTTACAGTCTTCCTCATCATCCAAAGATATTAGTGTGGGCCTAAGACATGAGGTAAATATGAATACATAGTGAAAACGGTGAAGTCGGGGGAGGAATATTGCAAACTTGGTTAGCTCAAAAATTGTGTAATGACTGGAAGAAGGGTGCCTCCACAAACTTAAGTCAGACTTGTGCTTACGTGTTCTGATAAAATTCTTGTTTGCACTTTTGTTTTTTCCCTCCACAGGCTCACCACTCTTTATTCCTTTTAGAGGATGAGGAGTTCTCACCTGAATGACTAGATGTTCAGTCTCTGGGGTCAGAGGGCAAGAAAGAAGTGCTTTGACAGCAGACTTGTTTTGAGCCCCTTTCAAGGCCACTCTTCAAGCTTCCACTGAGAATGATTTAATCCCTTTCTGACTTTTCCAGGGCACTTCTCTCTCATTTTTTCACAAATATCAAAATACGTTACATTCTAAAATTCCTGTAAAACATTGGCATTTTATCCCCATTTTGAGGTGAAAAACTAAGACATGAAAAATATAAGTTTGCGTCACTCGATTGATTGGTTGATGTTCAAAATAAAATTCCAATCTGTTTGAATTTGTGTGCTTAATAGTCAAGCACAAAGAGGAATATGCAGCAGTGACTAAATCTCACAAGACAGAAGTCTCTGCTCTCAGAGCAAGTCTATCCTCTGCAAAGGTGGCAATCCTATTACGAAAAAAATTACTATATGTATTTAATCTAGAGGTATTTCATGAAACTGTATCTTTGTGCATTCAAAAACAACACTGGCACACATAATCCAATCTTTAAATGCTAGAATTTACAGCTTTCTTCCTGAACATGTACAGAGTGTGTGTATTTGCATGTGTTTCTGAAAGCATGCACAGCTACCCATGAAAGCCTTAAGTTATGTGAAAAGTCCCACTGAAAACACAAAGACAGGAAATTCAGAATTGGGTTAACTTTCTGTCCTGGTTTCACCCCATTGTGCTCAAGTATCATAGGCATCTCAGAACAGCAGGTGATCTGACTGCCTCTTCTGTTCCTAGAGGAAGTGTAAACTAACTTAAATGGCAAATACCACAAAAACCAAATAACAATGAATTTCAGGAGTTCACAAAGGAAAAAGTGTTCTTAAAATACTGATATTAAAAAACAGTAGTGAGTATGATAAGTTGAATGGTGGCAAATGGACATTTTATCTGAATGTTCTGGGTTTTGCCATTTAATCACTTTCTAAATGTTTTGTTTCACATTTTCTTTTTGCAAAATTTTTGTGGCAATTGGATGTGTTAATGCTGAAATGTTTAAGTTTGAACTGTTCTTTATAAACTTAAGTAATCTGACTTCAGTGAAACTGCACCAATTTATCTTGCCAGAAAACCGAGTTCTCTGGGTTTATAGCTGCATATTTATTTTTATTTAGTTTAAGTATTAATTACACTAGAGAAACATTATTCCCACATGGAAAGAATGCAAAAGTGGGATTCAGTTTCAGTGGCAATGTTAGAAAAAGCAAATATTCATTGAAATGTATGTACATTTCAAAAAGCTGCGATAATTTTACTGTTTTCCTGTGTTCAAGAGATTTTCTCAGTCAATAGATGTCCATTTGTTTGCTCGGTGCTTTTTTCATTTTAAAGTGAAATTAGTACCGTGCCCAAGGTTTGTCCTAGAGGGGGGTTCACTCTCAGCAATGACTTTTATGCAATCTCCTGATGTATCATTTCTGCCTGTGGGAGAGCTGCCGCTCTGCCTGATGGCATTTCCAGTTCAGGCTTTGGGTGTGGAAGACGTAGCACCCTTGCTTAACTTCAGGGTCCCCTGAGAGCAATCGTAGCCTGCTCTGAAATAAGGACATAACTTTTTATGGGAAGTTTAAGCAACCAGCAGTAACTACAGCTAGGTGAAATAATGTTTTTATTGGCTCTGAGAATACAGGAGGTCAACACAGCTAGGCCAAACATGTCCAAGTCTTTCAGGAGCAGAGAGACGTGCTGTCTTTGTTGGCTTGTGCTCTTCCTGGTGTATTGTCAGCTTGTCTCTTTCCCTCCTACTCTCTTCTTAAACTGTTAGGGCTGGGAGTTTACTTTAGGGTTGGGTTCCCCCCCGCCCTCGGCTCTGGGCATAGTTACTTTGAAGCTTGTTTAAGGGGGGTTCATTGTTCAAATACTACATTTGAGGGGTGTTGCTTTGGTTTTATCCAAGATAATGACTTCCCGTGATGTCCTGTTCTGTCCCCAGCAGCCCCACTTGTCCCAACGCAGAAACAGAGCTGTGGAACTGGGGACAGCTGAGGCAGGCAGAGTGGGCTGAGCACCATGAACTGATCTCACACACTGCCTTGACTGGACACCACAGAACATACTGTGAAGATTTTTTTTTCGCTCTTCTGTCAGAGCCATGCACTTAATCGATTAATCTGTTATGAGTCTAAAAGGGATACCTGTAGCTGGAACAATTCATCCTCATACTGGAGATTGCAGATTATTGCAATCGATGATTTGTATACTGAACTGTTGGGATCATCGCTGGTATTGGAGATATACTTCTCACCACATCCTAGCTGAGAATCTAATTAGTCTTAGCACAGAAGATGGAAGGAAATGTAGCATCTTGCATTTTATGTGCCTTGCTCAAGTACTAGAAAAACCTGTGCTTCCTGTATTTACAGAAGCAGAGAATTGTTTTTATCCTTCCCTCCTTGCTCTCATATTCCCCATGTTGTTATTTCTCAGTGAGGTTATGCCCATGGTTCTTTCCAGCTCCCTGGAAATACAGTTCAACTGTGTTTCAGGACCTCCTCTTGGTGGCTTCTATAGCAAAGGGTGGTTTATGAAAATTGAAACACATTTACCAAATGATGTATTGAGGGCTTTCTAAAGGGTGCCTTGAGGACTACCCCTGTCGCAAAGCTAACTGGAAGAAAGTCCTAAGAGAAAAATAGTTGAGCAACACAGCTCAAAAGGTAGATACATGGATTTGGAAACATCTTGAGTTATACTGTATAAGTGTCAAACCCATCTAGAACTGCTTATTAGTTTGTGTGGGAGGTGAATTTTCAAATTTGGCTGTAGCTAGACTATTTTTCTCTCTCCAAGAAAATACATCAGCACTGACTCAGCAAAGCTGTATGCCACTGTGATTGGTTTTAAGGCTAGCTTTTTTTACAGTCTCTTTTGCCTTCAGCAGAAGTAAATGAAAGTTCATTTTACCACTGACTTGATGTGAAACAACACATTTTATACTCAGAAATTTGCACATGAAAAGTTAGCATAGAAAGATGTGGAAGACCTGTGCAAAACTTCGATTATACAGTGACCCACCACAAGCTGATGGCCCAGCCACCTGGAGAGGCTAAGAAACCAACAAGACTTAGTCTCTCAAAGGTCAGAAGGTCCCAGAAACTGTATTAGTCAGTCATGTGTCACCAGGTAAGATTAAAAGCCTTGCCTGCTTCATCTCAAGGGAGTGCTAGGGTAACAGCTCAATGTCTCAGCTTGAACCATCAAACAGCACCTCTTTTTTGATGTGCTACTGGTTGCTGAGAGGATGGAGGAGGGGAAAGACAGGGAGAAAGGAAAGAGGTGTTAAATTTAAGGGCACAGATGTCTGAACTTTGATAGTTACTTGACAAGGTAAGTTAAAATCTGGGTTTTATGCAAGTTTCTTTAGACTGCGTCATATTTTCATTTTGTACAAGTTCTGGATTTTCCTTTTGGTTGCATACATTTCTAGCTATTGTAGCACCAGTTCAGCAAACCGTGTACTTCGCCCCAATTGTTTACACATGTTTAAACAATATGAAGAGTCTGTGCTGATGAGCAAACACACTCATACTTACCCATAGCTCCTACATGCAAGGGCTTGTCTGATTCTGTGACAGCTCAAATGAGAGGTTTAATGCAATAACATTAGTTGTACTATTTAAAAAACACAGCTTAAATGAGTGTTAACAAATCAGAGTGGCTAAAGACATTTACCTTTGTTTTAAAATTTAGTGTATATGAACTGTGATTAAGAAATCAAAGCGAATAGTTTGGAGCAGAAGGTTAAGTTTTCTGTAAGCGAAACACTGCTCTGTTTATGGAAGTGCCATTAACAGCATAAACTTGGGAACAGGAATAACACTTTTACATATTGTTTTCAGTATTAATGTTTGGTTTTTCCTTTATAAGAATCTTTGATGCCTCACCTTTTCCTGTTCAGTGTACAGTTCCCGAGGGGAAAATATTTTAATTTAAGAAAAATTATGCAGAGGAAATATACTAAAATAGCACTTTTTGCCCAGCAGTTATTGCTGATGTGTCACCCTATACTTTTAACAAGCCCATATGATAGATCTGATGTGCATAATTAGTCCTGAATAAGGGGATTTTGAATGTGAAATCTAATAACTTTGTGTTAGACATTACACATGCAGATTATCTGCTAATTAAAAGTCATTTTTTCACAGTCACTTTGGAGAACTGCTGCTGTGTAGTCATAGAAATCATCCTGTCATTGTTCTTTGGGAGTTGGAAACCTGTATCTGTTTGTATGCAAAACATTCGTGAAGAGTTTAAAGCTGTGATGACAGATCCTGGTGGAGGATTAGCTCCACTGAATCACAGGGGAGCGTGGCTCACCATGCTGTGACAACGTTACCCCTCATTCTCATCTTATGGTGGTGGTTGGTAGGTCTGTCACCCTACTTCCATGCACATCTTCTATGGGGCTTATTAGTTGTCCCTCCATGTAAGCTTTGTGCTATCTTTCCACCCACGAAGAAAAATAAAATTCTCCATACTTTGTGCATTGCCTTCTAACTTCTGCACCCTGTTGTTCCTCAAAATATTCTCTCAGTCTTATTTTCCCCTCAGATTATAAAGACAATTAATTTCTGTTCCCTCCATGACTAGTTCATGTGACCTCCTGCTGCCCTCAGCTGTCCAAATGTTCTCAGTGTGCAAGTCGATGTGGGGGGCAGAGGTATTCTTGGGTTGAAGAGCATCAGTCTCCTCCAGTGTGCTGCCCTGCTACTACTGATACTTCCTACCTCTGCACACTTTCACCTTTCTGCCTCAATCTCCTTATTTTTAAAATACAGGTAGTAGCGTATTTTCCATTGCCAAAGAAATTCCATCAAAAAGTGTGATGCAAATGGAAAATGAGTGCAAGCAGACTTAGCACATTTTACTTTGAGGATTGGAAAGTTCAAAATGTGTGTCAGTATATTATAAAAAGAAGTAATTCAATTGATATGCCTATTAATGACTTTGTTAATAATATATTTAAAGGAATTAGTACCACTCCATTTTATTGAGATCACATATTTTAAAGTAATACCAGATGAAGAACACTTTATAAAGAAGGACAATTTTATCCTCATGTTATTGGACCATTGCTTTCAGTCTGCGATCTGTGGAGTTTATAGTTATGTGATTGTTTCCCAGGCGCTGATGAAGAATAACCTTTAGAAACAACCCTATTATCAGTAGCTTTATCTTTCCTGTTTAGACATCTCACAGGTCTATTGGAAAATCGTTCAGGGTATGTAAACTGAAAATGGTTGAAAAACATTGCAAATGTATTAAAAATCTGAAAAGCCCACTACCTTAAGGTACTGTTACCATTTCAAAGGACAGAGAAAGAGATTGGAAATATGATGAAGCAAAGTATTTCCAGCTATGCTATACAGGATTAAGATGTAAGGATTAAAGTGCTCTATCTCATGTTTCAGGAAATAAAATGTTTTATTGCTTAGGTCAGGAAGATGTTTCCCATGCAGTGCATGACTCTAAAATGAGTTGCTCAGGAATCACATTTATTTTGCAAATATCTGATTGTGGACTTTCTGGCAAGTTCATCCAAATGTATTTGTACTTGCTGTGTAAAATTTGCAGGATATTATTAAGAGCTGCAAAGGAAAAAATCATTTTTAATAGTGATGTTTCTACTTTGTATATTTTTTGTTGTAAGAACAATTTCTTATTTTAAATTGAATGTGGATTCACAGTTAAAATACATGAGTGTTTAACATATGATAAATAACTGCTTTACTAGTTTTAGCAAAATGCAGTATTGTATCAGTTGTTTTCATCAAGATTCACTTTAAAACTCCATTTAAACCCAAACTATGGAAGGTTAATTTAAAGATCTGTAACTTGATTTTTTCATCTGGTTTACACCAACATAGCTCCACTGACTTCAGAATAATTGTTATTTATTTTCATCAGTATAAGCTAAAGGAGACATTGGACTTTTTTTCTTAGAAAAACTGGATGTTACTTTGTTTTTTTTCTTTAATTTCAGCTTGTTACAAAAATGGAAAAGCTTCTCACAGAATGGAAATTGTGAGCAGTGTGGATTTTCAGGCAATCAAAACATGTTAATTATCTCATTAAATGTAACATTTACAACACATAGATGTTAAAAGAAATATGTTCCTTTGGGTTAGTAGAAGCACTGGGTACACAAAGTGTTTGAACATGTTAGGCTTCCACTAGAATCTATGCCAGAACTGTAGAAACTTGGAGAAAAGAAAAAAAATATATATTTAAAAAAAAAAAACAACAAAACAAAGCCCACGCACAAAAAAACCCAAAACAACAACAGAAACACTGAAACCACACATAACAACAAATGCTTTTTCTTGGCCAGCATGATTAGAGACAGAAACCTTTTTATTGTATTTTATGCAAAACACAGAAACATGTTAGGGCAACTTGATAGACTGTGCTAGGACTGCATCTCAGCTGATAGATAAGTATTGCTGTTAAATACTATTCAGATTGACTGTTATTCTATGATGATACTAGGATTAATTATGGATTTTCTTATGCCTGAAACAACTAGTGATATATAGGGATAACAGTATTCCTAACACCTCAGTTTTGTCATATGTTGAGTTTTGTATGTAGCCTTGAGAGCTTGGAAAACGAGGGTTCTTCAAAATAAATAGTTACTATAACAGTGGCTCTTAAAGCTACTTCATCCATTTCTCTGCCTCTTACAAACCACAGATTCTAGAGAAAAACACCTATTTCAAACAGCCAGCTTCCTGATGATACACCAAGAGTGAAACCACAGTGCTCATAAAAGGCATGGGGTACTGAGGCAGAGACCCACATCCTTTTTTTTTTTCTCAACATATCCAGCTTTGGAACTTTTGGTGCATTTAGACCCTGCTTCCTAAAGCAATAGTTTTAAATATGTATCCAGCTTTCAAAACTATATCTTTGCCAGAAGTAGGCAGCATACTTCTCCGAGGGATGAGCTGTGTGAGCTGTTTTCCATTCTGAGCCAGGCAGCGCAGTGAGCGACAGGCTTGGGCTGGAGAACTGAAGCTGTTGTGTTATATCTCTCCTGTTTCTTTTTATTGTAGTATTGTTCCTATAGTGGTTTGCTGACAAGTCATATGTTTTACACATCAGGTCTGCTGGAAGAGGAATCCTTGCTTAAAATCATATCTAGGATAAATAGGTTTTGTAAATCAGACCTTATGGTTCTTGTTGGAATGCTAATGATCTCAGAGGGAGTGCTTGGGTTTTGAAAACAAATCTAAGCTAATGCCCAGGATTCCTGAATCAGCTGTTAATATCATGAAAACTCATGTTTAAGGCCCCTTTTAAAATGCAAAAACTTGTCAGGCACTTCTCAACCAAGGCTGTTTGAAACTGCTGAAATGTCCAGCCTCATTAAAGCATCCTTTGCAATATCTGTCCAGATGACTGCAGTTGCAGTACAGCAACTCCAGTGCTTTCAGTAGCAATGCAAACCAGAGCATCATGTGGCCCATCATGGTTTGGTTGTATTTGCTGCACAAGTAACTGCAAAGCAGTTAGCCCAGCATGTTTGTCCCTACCAAGGGAGCAAGAATAACTCTCCTCTTGGTTACTGTAGGATAGTAATGTCCTGGAACTGTGCCACCCTTGCACATTTTGAATAAATATTCAAATAAGTCATACATTTATAGTGTTTTGAACACTCCACATTGGTACTAGGTGTGAGAAGGGTGGTGTGATTTACAAAACCTCTCTGAGCTGAGGAAGCAGTACAAAGACAGGAGACAAATGTGGAGCTCTGACCTCTCCCCCTCCAACCTAAGCTAGTTTCTTTTGCTAGTTTCTCTTCCTGGTACCAACTGACCATTCTGTGGAGGAAAATGCTCATGTAGATTGGTGTGTCTTCAATATCTCCCGAGGAAGGAAGCTAACCATATCGATGTCTCAAAAGGTACTTTTTATTCACTAATATGAAGATATCTGTAGCACTCCACACAGACCCTTAGATAGAATCATTCCTGAGGAAAGAGACATTACGTCTGCCAAGTTTCAGGCCAAAGTAAAATTTTATAGCCCAATTGCAAACCCCTAGGACAAGCTTTTATAATGGAAATGCTGACATAGCCTTAACCATTTTGTATGACTCCAGTGGGCATCAGCTTAATTCTAGTTATGATGTGCATTTAATGGCATGGGGTCAAACATACAATGTAATGGGATATTTTAAGATACTGTGTTTGAAGAGAATCAGTATTTAAATATTATTTGTGAACCGTATCATTTAAATGCCTTTGAAATGTGCCATTAAGTCCTTGGTTGCACAAAAGAAATTCTAATCACATTTCTCAGAGTGAACAGTAGCATAGTTTTCTTTCACAGCTTTAATACAGAGGTACTTCCAACACGGTGGTTGGTATTATATTGCTGAACCCTTACTGGAATATTGCTGGGAAATCAAGGTTTTCATTTTCATTGTGGTACTCTTTAATTCTTCATTTCTGCCTTTTGAGGTATATTCTGATTTTGCTTGGAGAAGATCTTTGAATATAGTTTCTCTCATGTTACCAGTGACTCTGCAAAAGACTGCAGTTATAATATTTTCTGTGTTGTGCTAGATGAACCTGTTTTATCCTGTGCAGTGTCTTCCATGCATTTCAAGTTAAGTTGATAGCATAGAAGTTCCCTCTCTCTTTCCCCCCTCCTTCCCTCTCTCTCTCTTCCTAATATACTTTTATGCTGAGGAAGCAGTTACTCAAAAATGGAAGCTGACATTCATTAGTCATATAGATTGATGGTAAAACTTGCTTTAATGCAGATGATGACTAGAACACTCATTGCTTTCACTGCAAATGCGAATGCAGCGTTGAAAACAGACAGTTTTGCTTATTGGTCAGTTGCAGTCTGGAACATAAAGCCTAGGGAAAAGCTCCACCTTCAACTGTTATGTACTGAATAATTATTTGAAATTATTTCAGTGCAGAAGGTTAGGAAGTTTCAGAGCTAATCCTAATAAGTTAGTGTAATAGTCTGAATCTATTTCTAGTTAATTAGTAATAATCTGTGTGAAGATCTCAAAGCACTTTGGTAACATAAAAAATGGAAACAATCTTTGGAGAAGTACCCATCTGACTAAGCCCAAGACATTGTCACTGTTTTCTGTTAAGCCAAAATTCCACTCTCACTGAAAGCCTGTCCAGCCAGGAACAGGGAACCACAGGACTTTGCTTTCAGAAATTGCAATAGCAGCATCACAGTATCAGTCTTGTAATGTGCGCTGGTTTATCTTTGGGATAATAGTATTTCTCCTGTTGAGTACCAAAGTGCAGTCTGGAGTAAGGCCTGTGCTTCCAGCTGGAAATTGACTCATTTCTCCGATTTTTTTATTAATATTGCCATTAAAAATACCCTGCAGTATATTTTTATTACTGAAATTTTGCAAATCACACTGTTTTGTAAGTTTTATTTATATATGAACACTCTTTCAGGGAATACGGAAATTATACAGTTTACATCCTTTAAAAAACAAGTGCAAAATGATAATATATTCTAAGTGGCTAATAACTGGAATTCAAATTAGTTGACAGAAAATTTAAATTCTATCTAATCCTGTGATAAGATCTGAATTATTGCATTGCTTCATTCTGTATGGTTCTTATAGGTAAAATTAGTAGTCTGGAAAAGACACTTCATATTATTTAATAATTTTGCAGCAGCCTATCATTTGTGTGACAGGAAGCAGAAAATATTGAGATGCATATCTCAAGAGTGGAGTTCCATAATGAAAATACTACATACTACTGTACATTGAATGTACAGGCTGCGCTACTTAGGACCTCTGAAATTTGCTAAGGGTATTTTACAACTGCAGTGATTTCCACTAACTTTCCTGCTTTCCATTTTGATAAGGTATCATCTGTCACCAATCTATCATACTTTTTTAGCTATTAAAAAGGCATGTAATTTTAATTTTTGTGGCCTATTAGTCTGCAAATATCATTAGGCTTGTTTAGCCTGAACTCTCAGTCTAAATAAAAATCTTCGTGCTTTTGAGGAGACTGTTGACCATGTTTTAGAAACACAGCCTTCATAAGCTAAAAATCAAGGTAGGAAAATAAGTAGAAGCAAATATAATTTAAAACAACTCTACAGGGAGCAGAAATGGGTACACAAATTTTATAAATCAATACAGTGAACAAAACACAGAACTATGATGAAATAATGTACAGCCTACAACTGGTAAAGTTTAAATCACAATTTCATGATCTCATGGAACTTGGGGTCAAAGAACCCCCAAAATCTAGAAAAGAAGAATGCATTTAACCACTACAATATTTGGATAGTTTCAAGATATTTTTATTAATAAATGAATTTATTTAGATGTATGCATTCCTTAGGAAAAAAAAAAAAAAAAAAAAGGCAACAAAAAACTTCAGGGTGGTCCAAGATGTCTGTCTTCTTTATGTAACCCTTTGCATTTTGTGTTTAAGAACTGACATTCCAAATTATTTTCTTTGGCTTTATGCCTGGACTGAATACTGAGGCAGCAAATGAGGAATGCTTAAGAAGTCCCACAAAGAAAGATGTTTGCTGTGAAAGTGCAGCTAACGTGACACTTGCACAGGAACCTTCTTAGTCTCTTCAAATGTTAAAAGATGGAGTGGTTCTAGGTGGTGTGGGGGAAGTGAATAAAAACTGAAAATACCAGGTACTGAGCTAAATAAAGTGTTTCTTGTGGCCAGTTATCTGCCACTGTGTCTGTGCTGATACTACCTTTTCTTTCTGTTCCAGGAGCTAACTTTGTTACTCGAAAAATTAGCCGATCGGTAGCAAAGATTCACCTCGGACAGCTGGATTGTTTCAGCCTGGGCAATCTGGATGCTAAGAGAGACTGGGGACATGCCAGGGACTATGTTGAGGTAAGCTATAGACCACGTTCCTTTTTTAAATTTGTCTTCATGGTGGGGAAAAATGCTTATTGCTGTAACTTCAGGTCAGGGTCCACGGAGAGCCATCTCAGGATGTTTTTGCCTATTGAGGCCTGTTAATTTTATCTTGCTCTTGATTTCAGACTAGGGAATTTAGTAACATAGCAGTCTACCCCATGCATGACCTGAACAGAAAAATAAATCTTTGGGTTTACATTCCTTGACTAAATTCCTTGGGGGCCGGGGGGTGGGGTGCTGAATATAAAGTGGATCTATTTTTGAGTATTTCTCCTATTGTTTTGATAAATTATATGACCAATACTAAGATTGAAGAAAGATGCAATATGACATGAAGTCAGAGATCCTGCTGGAGTTTGGTGGCCTTTATTAAAATGGGTCAAGAATTATGTATATATTGATGATCCAAAGGTCTATCTGATTATACGTTGGAAAGAAGCATCACAACGTAGTTGTGATGGCAGGTATTGCAAAGAATGTGTCTTCATCTAGTGTTTGAAATCTTTTTGTAGTCAGGATTTGTTTCTAATTTTATTCTATGAATCTACTTAAGCAGACAAACAAACAATACCCCTGTATTGTATTACAAGGAGACATGAATGACCGTGTAGGAAATATTGTCTTTTCCCCAGGAGACTTTTGTCCCCATTTTGGTGCTTAAAGATTTCCTGTGGTCATTGGACTATTTCTGTCTTTTAATAATTCCTTGCTGGGAAACCGGATTTGGCTCCACATTCATTGATGCAGTTTAAAAAGATGATGACTGTTTGTTTTGGTTTTCTATATTAAAAAGTAAGAAGTATTTCAGTAGGAAAAAGTCTGATTTGAGATTTTTATCGTAAGTTGGGATTTAAAAGGTAAAATAGAAGCTGAACTCTCAAATCTTGTTTACAGTTAAAAAGAAACAGCAAGAAAACAAAATCATAACACTGCAATATAAACTTCTGTTCTGGATGATATTTTAAAAAGTAAACAACTATATCGCATTAGCATCAAAAGGATTACAGCAAGTAAGCAAAGGCGGTGATTTCTCATAGCTGGCTATAAGTAAAGTTGACTTTTGGTTCTGTGGTGCATTTGCATGTAAGATGGTAAGGGCACCATGGATGTCATGACTATGCCTCTATGACCATTGTTTTATATTTGTGGCTACGACATCAGTGGAAACAGTCAAGCCAGTAAACTATCCCAATCATCTTTTTTAATGGATGAAACTATAGTCAAGAGTGTTGATAAAGTCAGTTACCCAGTCTCAACTGAAAGGAAGTAAAAGATAAGCCAAACGGAATGATCAGTTACATGAATGTAGTGAGCATAATTGGCTAACAGGCATTGGATATTCCATAAATACTTCAGCTATCTTGTTCCGAGACAACTTGCACGAGATCATAAATAATGGCATGAATTCTGATGTCTTTTTACAGAAGTTAAATCCAGAATAACCTTCTTGTGCCTAGTGGGTCAGACACTTATCCAGTGTTCAAACCTTTAAGAACAAAAAAGGAAATGAGAACAGATCTTTCCAGAAGAATGACTGGATTTCAAGGCCTTTGGCCTCCAGAAGGAATGTAGTTGTCCAAGGTCTACAGCACAAACACATGTTTGTTGTGTAAGTAGCATTCCAGACCTTTCAGTTTTGGGCCTGTCCCAAAATCTTCTGGAAAGAATTCTTCACTAAAATATAGTTCCTCTTGAGTATTTCTCATCCTTGAGAGGTACCCTGTCACATAATGAGAGAGTCATTATCAATTCTCTAATTCCCTGAATATCATGGAACTGTGGTTACAGGCAGCCTTCTAATGGCTAAAAAATAGAGTAAGTTTAAACTGGAAATAAACAATTATTTGAGGCTTTAATGGGCTGGAAAGTAGGGCTTAGAGATTTAACATTGTTCAAATAAATACATAGTACGTTAGAAAGCATGATCATATTTACAAGCATTTGGGGAGCTTCCTTAAGCATATGGCTGAACACATAAGGATATGTCTTATCCTCTCCATATGTACTTTTAAATCCCATTGATGTTAATACAAGTAACACATGTGCATATAAACTAGACTGTGTACTGTGTTTTCTTTCTCCTTATTTCCTTATTAGGGATAATAATAAAACCATAAATACTTTCCTTTCTGTTGTTTTATAAAACCTTATGGGTCAATTCCTGATCTCATAAAAGCTGGTGACCAAACTCCCATTGACTTTGTGGAGAGATCATATCTCGTGCATATTGAGTGAAGGATGTCTGGTGGTTACAAAGCACAAGCAGAAGTCAGGACTCTTGAGCTTTGATCACATGCGTTCATCTGACTGCCACAATGATTTTGGGCAAATACTTCTGTATACAGTAAAGCATGAAAGCGCATGCACACTGAAGCACATAGGTGCCCACCAAGGGATGGATTGCCAGCGTGCTCAGTGTTAGCTGTGTTTTGAGGCCAGCTTTAGTAGCAGATGATTCAGAAGTTTGATGTTTGAACATAGGTTCATATCAGAAGAGAGCAGTTGGAGTATGTGTTTGATTAGGTTTTTGAGCTTGGACTTGAACTGCCACTTTCAGGAAGTGAAAATTTGGTACAGCGGCATTATGCTGGGGAACGAAAACCGGGAAGTCTAACTCACTAGAAAGAAAGGTTTCCATTTAGCGTTTGCAGAGAACAAAATAGAAATAAGTAGGCAGTGAAAATTTTTTGGGCGGAGGATTATTACTTTTATCCTAAAACTATATTAGTAACTCTTAACATTTTTGCAGAATTTGCTGCTGCCTCTTATTCCCCCTTTCTCCATTTTCACTCCACTATTATCTAGCACAAGCCTTATGAGATGGTATTAGAGGTGACTGTAAATGCCACTGAGTTGGAAGAGGAAAAACAATATATCAACGCTATTGATATATGAATCTTCTGTGTGCTATTTTGTTTTGTGATGGTGCTTTATGCCTTTTATTTGTTGCAGAAAGTTTTAGTAAACCATCTGCTAGATATTTTCAAATATTAGTACAATATCAGGCCATAACAGTCTGACTAATTTCTATGCCATTTATAAAATACAAGCCACCATACAAATTTCCTCAGACACTCATATGAGAGTCTTATTTCAAATATGTGTAGACTCTCAGGAACATTTAACTTGAACCATTAAAAAGATGTGCATTAATCCATCACTAGTGTTTTGTGCTTTTTTTGGTTGGTTGGTTGGTTAGGATTTTTTTGTTGTTGTTTGGTTTTTGTCTTTGTTTTTTCATCTTTGTTTTTTCATTTCCTGCATGTTAAATATTGCAAATGAAGTCGTGAAGGTACATATGCAACTGAAACCTTCAAGTAGTGCTCTTGAGGAAGTAATTGACACATTTATTTGTAAACTTATAAGGAAATAGCTAACGAATAGGACATAGTCATGTTGAAAAGTGGCTCTGGGTAGAGAGCAAGTTTGCTTTTATTAAGGTTCATCAGCTGAGGCTTTTTCCTCCTTTCCTTCAGTCACCTTTTTACCATCCACTGATGCTCAGGTTGCCTCTGCAGTTGCACTGCCTGCACCTCAGTGTTGTGCAGAGAGCAGAAATATGAGGAAGGGAACTGCTGCTCCACTGAAGTTTTAACTGTGTCTGTTCAACAAATCACCAGTGTATTGGCATAATATATACTTGTTAATTACTGTGGAACACCATAGATGCAGCACTGAAGAATGCTGTGAAAAAGCCTGTCAATGTATACCTTAAGAAAGAAAAGTCCAAGGTAACAGTTTTAATAGCCTTTAAGAATTCATACAGATCAGAAATATTTTCTTTTGCCTACAATAGAAATCCACTTAATTCAAGCAATAGTTACAGAGGACTCATGATTGGTTCAAATTCAGTTACTTCATGAACTCATGGTGAAATCAAGAACCACTGCAATGTATGGCAATTAGCTTCCATTAATTTATATTTAATTTTTTTTTTTTAAAAAAGAGAGCAGTTTATAAATAATATAGTAAGTTATTGTACAGTCCAACCAAACAGATTAAGAAACTGTTTAAAGAGATGTTCCATCTTTTTTTTTTTTTTTTTTTACTGGTACTGGTATTGATTCGTACTTTGTGAAAAAAGTGCACAAGAAAATGTGCAGTCATTTTTATTGTCTTAAAACATTTTACACATGTTTAAATTGAGACAGTAAAATCTAATCTACAGTAATATCTTCTGCATTTAAATCTCCAGTCAGCATCACCTGGTCTTTTATTCCTGATTCTTCTATTTACCATAGTTTTAGGTAGCGCCTGACCCTCAGAAACAGCTGCTACCATTTTTGTTGTGAGAAATCCCTTCTTCTATGTTTGTGTATATGTTTAACTATGAAAACTCCTGCCAGACAGAATTATTTAAAATTTTACTTTACTCTTGTGCATAAGTAAAGTATTCAGCCAGCAAGACTGTTCGTAAAGGAATTTCTAGTTTTGCTTTGTTGTTTTCTTGAATTGTGAAGGATGTCTTGTCTTTTGGAATGTATTTTACCTTAGTCTGATGAGACTTGATTTTTTTTTTTTGACACATCCTTTTATCAGCCCAGTGGAATACTTGCTTGTGAGAGTCTTGCTTTGTTTGAGGATTGTTGCTTATAAAAGGAAGGTCAGTTATATCTGTATGTGTAACTATCAATACCTTGTATTAGTTCTGAGATTGACTCATGAACTTAAAGGCATGCTTTTAAATGAGGATTATCCTTTTGTTATGGACTGAAGAGAAGAATGTTTTCTTATTACTGCTTATTTTCACTTAGTGTCACTTCTAATAGAAGTTAAGAAATAATTTTAAACTCTCAGTACTGGAATTTGAGAATGTAGGTAAAGTTTTCTGAGCCATTCAGGTGCTCAAGAGTATTTTATGTATTTCAGAATGACAACCTTTTTGTTCCATCAGGTTGCTTGAGCTAGCATAATTATTTGCTCTATTAAGCCAAATTGATTTTAAAATTATATCCAACCTGCTCTGATACGGTGATCAACTGAACAGATTATCCTGTTGCTTAGACTTCTTGAGTTTTAGAAATAGTTGCAATTCATACTAGAGTAATGCACGGTCATCTTAATTTCACTTATGTAGATAATGTCTGCATTAAAGAGAAGCAAAACAAAGTTCTTTGTGGCTTTTGGTTATAAATCTCCTGTAATGCTCAAGTTTGTTAATAATGTGACTCTAAACAACTTCAGCATAAGTGGGAAAATTCAAGCATGCTTTAAACACATGCACTCACACACTCCCCACCTGTGTATGTGTGTGTGTGTGTGAATGTATATACGTTTCTGTAGATGCATGGATTGTTTTGTGGAAAATAGTTTTGATTTCAAGTATTTTAAGAGGTGTACTATGTGCTATTTTCTTTTAAATTTGGCATGATTGCCAGTAAGAGATTGAACAAGAAACAACAAGTTACAGTAGACATGAATGTTCTCCATATTTAAAACATGAAAATTAGGAAAGAAAAGGTTTTAATTACAATGTGTAGGTGTTTTGTCTAATGCACATCATATGATATGGATTTCCAGCAGCAGTACCTACTTTAAATGTTGCTGTCAGAACTTTTCCTTTCAGAAAACTATCCTGATCTATTTCAGAACTACAGCACCATTTCTTCCTTTTAATTTCCTTGCAGACATTTTTCTGTGAGTGGAATATAACTGTAAAAAATATTTTTTGTCTTATTTACATAAATTTTCCTTTTGCTTTTTTTTTCCACCACTTTTGTGTTTGACCTATCAGTGTTTTTAGTCTTTACAAAGGCAAAAAAGTGCTTCCCTCAGCAAAACCATCTGGTTTAGTTTCCTGTGCCTCAACAATGATATGTCTATTATTATCAAGGCCACCCCAGTGGTTTTCTAAGTAGTCTTGTTACAGTGGTGGTCTTACAATTCAATTGGAGTGATGGAAAGGTTAGAATAAGGCTTCTTTGAAGTATAAGGTTTCCAGATTTATAAATTATGTATTGTTGTTTTATTTTTGAGACTGATCTATTATGCCGATGAAGCTTGAATACAGTATCTATTCAAATAACACAACTACAAGAGTCCTCCTGACAAATTCTTCTTTAGCAGTGTGTTCTTCTCATGGAATACCAAATTAAGACACTTTTCAGGAGTAACCTTAAATGCGTGCTGTTTTCTTATTATTTTGGTTTTCCGCTCTGTCAATGTGTAGAAGAACAAGTAAAATTGTGACAGAGTCCATGTACTGGAGCTATACTTGTGATGGGATCAAAAATAAACATATGGGTGCCAGCAGAGAGACTATAAAACGCAGTATATATACTGTCATTGCAATATCATGTCAGTGCATGCTGCAGGACAATGTTTACTCATTAGCAAGTGGCAAAATAACACCAGGGTGAAAACAAACCAGACTTTAAAAAAAACCTATCTGTTCCACCTTCCAGTCAGTCTTGTGGTGGTTTTGACTCAGGGCAGTTGCAGATGAGACTGTGGGAACGAGAAGAATCTCACGACGGAGATGGGATTGCCTGGACCCAGATAGAAAGGACACCAGACAGCCCGCTTGAGACTGCAGCTGCACCTGGAGGGAAACCACTGCCCCATCATGGGAGGGAGCGTGTTCACCATAAATCATCACCAAATTTAACAGAAAGGTTTCACAAGTCTCTCTTGAGTTTATGTAAACCATGATTTTTTTTTTTTTTTCCCCATTTTAGCCCACACAAAACTTATGAATTGCGCAAGTTCAGGGCAAATTTGATGGAAATGTTCACATAAACATTCTCTGGCCCTCTGAATGCAAAATTTCAAATACTCACTGTACAGCAAGGAAACCGTTGAGTAGATGGAAAAAAGTGCTGAGGTTCATGGTGGAATTAATACATATGAAATGTATTATTTAATCAGCTGAATAATTTCAACTGACATTTTTCCTTCCTTTCTTTGCTCTTTTCCTTATCACAAGTATCATGAGTAGGGAAAAAAAAAAAACAAAAAACAAACCAAAACCAAAACAACAACAAAAACATAAACAATCAAACAAAACCACAACAGGTGTGTCTACCTTTGAACTCAGAAATTTTTTATTCAGTCAGATGATATTTGGCAACATTTTAAAGAACAGCAAGCAGCGTCTTTTATTGGTACATGTTAGGCAACATTAATAACAGGTACTGCTACAAGCCCCACCTGTAATAACCCAGATAGTTTCTCTTTATTAAATAATCTGTTATGTACAGATTTATTTGAATCTTGGGGTAATGCACCACATTCTGAGAAAGCTGTATAACATAATTGGTTTTGATTTTAATAAGGGGAAAAATCCCTTAAAATAGATCATTAAAATTTAATGAGGACATTTTTAAAACCCATAATCATTCAATTTACACTGGAAGTCAAAAATAGTTAAGGGTGTTGTTATGTCTGTGTGGTAACATCTTCACTATACAGTAATTGTTTTCATTTGAAATGAAGCCAGTAAAACATCGTGGGCAGTGCATTCCCAGAACCAAAGATTATAGCCCTCCAACAATTTCAGGTCATTCCACTGAAAGAAGATATACTTCAGAAGATAAATTAAAATGTCAGGGCTCATTATTATTGTACTCTAACTGTTAATATTCTGTGTATTATTAAGAAGACTGGTTATCAGCAGAGTGACTGTTCTTTCCTGATCAAGGTATGGAAAAAAGCACTGGTTTTTGATTGTTTGAGTGGGAAACATTCCCCAAACCCACAGGGTGCACTTAATATGCCACTTTTAGTTGTAGCAGAAATACTTGAATTTTAGTTGTAGGTGTTTTTGGATGAAGCCTTGACCTAACAACCAACATAAATGGTCCAAAGATAGAGCAGCTGAACTTTCCAGTTGGCCGCCTTTGGCCGACATTAAGCTTTCCCTTGGGATGGTTGACTTGGTTACCAGGTTAAGTATGTAAAGAAAGATTATTGCTGTCATGAGCTCAACTCCTCTTTCTCTTCCCCTCAAAATCCATGTGATTTCTGCAAAAAAGAGCAATTGTTTCCTCAGGAGTATGAGGAGCATTACATTTGCAAGGTAGGTGAGCAATGTTGGTGCTTTCTTATCCCACATCCACAGTCAGCTCAGCGGTGTGGCTGAGATGGATTTGCCTGCAGCTATGGAAGAGGTGAATGTAGTGCTCCCTGCCATCATCCTGTGTCTGCAGCTTACATGAGGGCTGTACAAAACAGCTGGTGGTTCCCTCAGACCCCCCCAGTGCCATCTCCTTTGTGCAGGCGAAGACTAAGTGGTGCAGGGGAGCCCAGCAGCTGTCCTTACCCACAGGCTCTGCTGATGCACAGTGCAACTCCTGGTGCTAGAAAGCTTGGTGGTCATTTTATTTTTGCTACTGAAATAAGGATTTTTTTGGTAGATTTTGAGTGGGCCCATGTATCTGCTTTCTACATTTTCTGTTGTGCAGTGGGATTAAAGGATGTCTGCTATTGGATTTGAGGAAGCAAAATCAGGGGATCGCTAACTATTCATATGAAATGTTGCCTGTCTGCAAGGACAAATTGCTAGGGTTTTTTTTTTTTTTTTTGTAGAGTTGAATGCAGTTTAGGCACATTTTTGCTTAGTCTATCCTCTCCTGTTCAACAACGTGAGAATAACAGAGCAAAGTCAACCTTTTGACATCTCAAAGAGCTGTGACCTCCAGCTAGGAGCCCCTGCTGTGAGCTGTTCCCCAAACTACTGGGTCCTGAGGAGTGCTGGGAGTGTTGAGCCGACTTCTCGTTGTACCAATGTTACTTACATTCGGGTTGTTCTTCTATTACAAGAACAGGCACTATTATGAAAAATATTTATTCTCTAACTTTGCTCTTAATAACAAGCTTTGTACTTTTTAGAAGCTGTTGTTTCTAGTGCTAGTTGTGTGCTGTCATTTCTTGATCTGCAAATGGGTTTGTTTTTTTTTTTGTTGTGTCTTGTTTGTTTGTTTGTTTTTTTAAATATCAGAAGAGGTTTTCTTTCTTCTAAGTGTACTTTACAGATTTCGTTAAGGAGCGGCAAATTGCATTTTTAGAGCATTAACTACCTTAATCTCTAACAAGTGAGATGTTGCTCTATACTAAAACTGTTTATCAAGGCAACCCTGATACTATAATGCCAGACACAGATTTCTTTTGACATAATGAAAACTTGGTACAAATCGTACAATCTTGCTGCAGTCTGCCTTATTTTACAAGAAAAAGTAATGCTTTGTGTTGCTAATGCAGTATTTTTTCCTCATGCAATACAGACATATTTTCCCCCTCACCATTAATTTATTATGCTGCATTTATTTCCAGACAAACCTTCCTTTTTCATGTCTGGTGGGAATTTCTCTCTTCCTCTGAGGTGTTTTAAATTCATCAAGCATCAGGTTTTTAATATATCATATTCATTTTAAAGGGGAAATAATTGACAAGGGAAAAATATTTTAAGTATACCCTTTCCATTTTATTGCCAGTATTATTACTGATGTCCAAGGTAGATATATATTAAAAATACTACCATTGTAGAACTGTTCATCTTCCAAATTAAAAGAGGATTTCAGATTATTGGAAAGGTATCAGAAGGCATGAGATGGGATGGTCTGTAGGCTATGTGACAGATGTACTTTTCCTCTTGTATTTGTCACTGGTAGGGCTGCAGTTCAAATCCTGTGTTCAGTTTTGGGCCCCTCATCATAAAATAGACATTGAGGTGCTGTAGAGAGTGCAAAGGATGGCGACAAAGCTGGTAAGGGGCCTGGACCACAAGTCTGATGGGGAGCGGCTGAGGGAACTGGGGCTGTTTAACGTGGAGAAAAGGAGGCTGAGGGGAGACCTTTTAGCGCTCTACAACTATCTGATAGGAAATTGTAGCATGGAGGGTGTTGGTCTCTTCTTCTGAGTAGCAAGTGATAGGACAAGAGGAAATGGCCTCAAGTTGCACCAGGAGAGGTTTAGATTGGATATTAGGAAAAACTTCACCAAAAGGATTGTCAGGCACTGGAACAGGCTGCCCAGGAAAGTGGTTGAATCACTGTCCCTGGAGGTGTTTAAAAGCCGTGTAGATGAGGTTGTTAGAGTCATGTTTTAGTGACAGTGTTAGGTTAATGGTTGGATTCAATGATCTTGAGGGTCTCTTCCAACCAAAATTATTCTATGATTCTAAGATGTGGTAGGTCTGTCTCCTGACAAGGGAAAGCCCAAAAGGTGCTTAACTGCTGCTGGGCACTGTGCCTCTCACAACCATCATCTCCTGGTTGCCAGCAGCCTTGCTTTCAAACACCAGTGCCAAGAGGAGGTTGTGTTGTAAGCGCCACATTCAAGCTGCACCCAAGGAAGTCACCATTGCTCCTATTTGTACATGTTCCATGTATATGTTTATTGGATGTCTTATTTCAGCCCATAATACCTTGCAAACTACTTCCAGTGTCTTCCATGCCATAACTGTGGCATGCATTGCTGGAATGTGGCTTTTTGAATGAGTTGTACTGGCAGCAGAAATGATACTGCTTTGCAAGGAAGAGCCTGCCTTGGGGCAGGACCCAGCTGTGCTCTGCTTTCCAGGGATGCCAAGGTGGAGCACAAAGGAGCTTGTCTTCTGAGGAGCTTTTCCAGGCTAGCTGTGCTATCCGGCACATCATCTGTAGGAGATTTCGTTTTTCTTTTTAAAGTGTTTGAAGACCAGGTGAGTAGCAGTTTAGAACTGATATTGGTTGGAGGTTTGTGCAAATTCTTATGATCCGAGCACACTTAATGTAAAACTTCATATAATGTATAGCATTTTAATGGAATCTTACAAATATGAGTGCTAAGAAAACATTTTTTAAAATACTCTGTTTGACCAGACAGCGATAAATGCTGAGAACACATGCATGAAGTGCACAAGCCCCAAGGGGGCTGTGCTGTCCCTCCTTGCCCTCCTGGGAAGCCTGAGGCTGGACCATGCTGCTGGAATTCGTTTGGAGTGAAACCTGGTTCTAATAATACGATTATTGACTTTGGTGGGACTTGACTTCACCCATTGCATCTTACATTTATGCATGGAGAGGTGGAGGGTGGCAGAAGAGAAAGAGGCTCTGTGCCCACATAGGGTTACTCAGTACACCTGTGATAGGGACAGCCAAAATTTGGCTCTAAAAATGACCTCAGGAGACATTAAAATTCCATTTAATGTGTTACCAATATAAACAGGAAGTGTAATAAAGAGTTTTCACCTAGTCCACTCTGCGTCAGTTTTCAGCCTCAAGTATGAGAGAATGATGAAATTGGTGCACAACTGCCCACTCCTTGTAATTAAGTAAATTGGACTTTCTTTAAAGAAGATTTTTGTTGCTGATTTTCACAAGGTCACATCTAAATAAGGTCAGTGTAAAACCAGCAGGCACGTGTGTAAAAGTGTAGCTGGAAGAAGAACAAGCTTGAGTAAAAAGTTCACCCAAAATGAAAGTAAATTAATCATCATTGTTACTACATTCATTTAGGAGTGATTACAGAAAATAATGTTAAATAATAGCAGAATTATGCATATTTGACATTTGCCTTTAAAATGCACTATGTGGTAAAGAGAAACAAGCCTCAGTTCCCTTGGTTTAATTTATTCATATGAGGTTTCTTAACAAATTGTGTAATTAAATTGCATGCTGATGGTAGGCATTTAGTTGCACTGATTTATAGCAGTCTGATCATTTAAATACAATGTATCATAAATATTTCAAGTCACAGAAAAAAATCCAAATTCTGAAAACACTATCTTAACAATGTCTTAAATAGTTTTTTATGTTCTGGAGTTGTTTGTAAAACAGTTGACTCCTAACTAAGCTGATAGTTTTATTAGTTGTATCATAAAGTTATCCTTTTTGCCTAGATATAAGGTTTCACTGGGATGCTGGTTCATATGAAGTTTCTTTCACTGAAACAGCCTACTGATTTATCACTGCAAATTCTGGCTGGGTTGGTATGAGAAAGTTCTGCTGAAGCATACAGTGTTATCCCACCTTCTTGGAAGGAAAAAAATCACGCAAACTTTTATATTTCGTGAAGGCAGATAAAGGCTAGAAAATAAAACTGCTTGTAAACAAGAGTAAAATGGCGGTGTTCGGGCTCAGGATAAAAGCTAGCATCTGGAATCCCACCCACAATCAACTCTGTAGCAGCTAGAAGCAGCACTGTGTGGCAGAGAAAAACAAATTTATACACAAGAGGAGCACAGCTGATGGTGATACGCTGCATCCTCGTATGGGGAGATTGTGGGGGCAATACAGGATGAGGATTAAGACCCTGGTTGATAAGTGTATGCCATGTTCTCATCCCCTGCTTAATTCTGTCTGTGAAAGAAGCCTGAAATTCTCCAACCTGAGTGACGCACCAAAAAAAAAAACCCAAACCAACAAAAAAACCCAAAAAACAATGACAACAAAAACATAGAAAATAGCAAATATTTGTGTTAGATTTTGATGATTTGTTCTCTTACAGAGTGAAGAGAGGTGAGGGAAAGATGTGTTCAGTAGAAAACTTTGACTTGAGAATTGTCCTTAACACTAGTTTGACTTCTATTCCTGAAGCTAAGAGGGACTGATTTCCTAGGATCTCATCTATTGGCCTTTGAATATTCTGCATTTCTGCAGACTTAGTGATTTTGTATTGTGCACAGGAAGCCAGCTCAACCTGCCCACCCAAATAGGGGACAATACAGGATGCCTGTATAGCCTACCAGCACAAATAGGCCTACCACAGCTAAAATAAATGCAACATTTTTACTGATGATAGAAGCAGTCAATGTGATATGGATCAGACTGAGAACACCCATGGAATTTCTTCTCAATTAGAAGAAAATCCAAGTCATTTTAAGTCAGATGGTGATTTCAATCCTACTGCCTTGCCTGCGTGTGCATGTATGGCTTATCCTCCTGTCTTATGTTACAGGGAATAACAGGAGGGCAAAGATTTGGCATCCCAAGGCTTTGTGTGGGGACTATCGAGGTATCATCTGAGGTGTTACTGAAGTGGTAATAGCAGTGAGTGTCAACTCATCTACAAAAACATCCTTTCTGCTTGAGGTTCGATAGGCAGTGGAGCCTGATAGGTGTCAACAAATAAAAACAGACAGTTTGTTTAGACTAAAAATTTTTTGCTTCTCAGTTGCTGAGAAGCAACTCTTCTCTTTTGATATAGCCATAAATCCTCTAGTTCCCATAGTTAGAATGGGGGAAAAAAAAAACCAACAAAATCTGAATATCCATTGGTGAAAAGAAAGTACAAGGGAAGGAGAAATTCACGGTATTTTATTTTTTTTTCTA
Source organism: Columba livia (assembly GCF_036013475.1). Classification (NCBI taxonomy): domain Eukaryota; kingdom Metazoa; phylum Chordata; class Aves; order Columbiformes; family Columbidae; genus Columba; species Columba livia. The sequence continues at coordinate 74,572,823 of NC_088603.1, read as the reverse complement.
CAAAAGCTGTTAAAGAAAAACAATAAAGTACTTGTTTTCATTAGAATTTTTAAGATACTGAGTTTCTTTGCATGTTCACACAATAGAAATTAATTGGAAGTAGCTACGGTAGTATTCAGAATAAACTTGCCAAGTCATCTGTCCAACAGAATTTGAATTAAAACAGAACCTAAGAGAGTAAGCCTGCCCATATGAACAATAAAGCTTTATAACTTAAGCAGATTGGATTTGTTATGCAGTGGCTTCTATTATTGTGACGTTTGTTGCTTTATTTAGATTAACAGTTTGGCTCCGGTTATCTTTGTTCTCACTGTCCAGAAGACTTGGCACACTGTATGCTGTGCACAGTACAGTTAGAGAGGGAGACCTGCAAAAGGACATCCACCCAAGGCAAGTTGGCAGACAACAGCAGAACATCCTTTTCATTGAAAGCGGCTCATCAGGAAAGCATTGGTCCTGCTTCTCTGTATTTAGCTGAATGCAGATGAGAGGCATGATTAACACTAATGAGTGACCAGGGATTTATTGTTTACTTAGAGATAAGGCATAAGCTTCCTTTGTTGGCACTTTCTGCCAAATAGTTTGATCCTAGTTCACTAAGCCTTTTATTATTTTTCGTTTTTTTGTTTTGTTTTGTTTTTGTTTTTTGGTTGTTTTTTTTTTTTGGTAGTGGCAGTTGTTGCTTTAAGTGATTTCTTTCACCAATATCTTATCATCACTTGGGCTTTTTTTTGTTTTAATTTTATTGCAAATGGTCTGAGCTGTTTGTCATTTGGGTCACAGTACTCTGGAGGTCCTTTACGTGCATCACTTGCTCTGCATCCAACAGTGCTTTTTCTGTTCAGTGCTTGCCCTCCTCCCCAAAGCTGAAATAAATCAAAGTAGGTCGAGACTCAGTCGCAATAAATCAAGATCTGTCCAAAACTGGAGCCTGCCCAGTCAAAATGTCATAGCTCGGCTTTCACTGAGGATTAATTAAAGGCCTGATATAAAGCCCAGATGTGCTTCAGGAGAGCAGCAAACTGCCTGGTGGTGGCTATACTAAAAACCAAGTCTCCCCATGAATCTGCCCACCCAAGAACATGGAGGAGGAGAAGGCTGAGGAAAAGAGAAAAAGGGAGGGGAGGAAAGAAGTAAGCTGAATCAAGCACGATTTTATAGCATCCATGGTGGCAGAAAACAAGACAAGCTCTATGCTAGAGCACCTCTAAAAAAAATACAAAGCAGGCGTGTGTGTATTTCTAACAGCAGCAGAGAACATAATTGCTAAAATGTTCAACATTAATCGGGAGTGGGATAAAACTAACATAGTGAGTGAACTTTTGCACTTTTTATGGTCAAAAAATATATATATATGTGGTATGCCCAGTGACTGAGTTTTCTCAGTGCCTGTTTTACATTAAATTCCTGAAAGTCGTCTTGACTAAAATAGCTGAAGATTCCTGAGGCTCTGATAGGGACAGATATGGAAACACACGTGTCTAAATTCAGAATATTTGAATATAAATATGTAAAAACAATTAAATTGCATGCTTCTTGCATTATGTGTGGCCTTTGTAAAAATCCAACTTCAGTTCTAGAGATACAGTGATTTAATTGAACAGTGTGCATAGAAAACATTTTAAATTTTCAGTGTCCTTTAAAAACGTGATGGGCACTGAGTGTTGCAGTTCAGTTGTGGGACATGGTATATGGCTACAATAACTCTCTTTTGTGGGCGTAGAAGTACAATTGAAATTAAATAATTTGCCTGGATAAGATTAATCCAAAATTTATTGTCATAATTGGTTTCAGTTTCTTTGAATTTGTTATGTGTCAGTAATGACTATGCGTATGTGCTCTGATGAGATGCAGTGTTAAAATTTCATAGACCAGGATGAGTGGTTCTGGGATGGCAGGCTCTTCAGTCCGCTGTGGTGACAGATGTGTGGTGAGTCACTACATACATTGCAGTCAGTTGTGATACTCTGAATATTCCTAGCCATGGGATGCCTCTGCTCAGAATAAATGAGGGCCACCTTGCAAAGCAGGCAGAAAAGGAGAAGATAAGGAGCTGGACAAGAGAGGTAGATTAATGTCTTATTTCCACAAAATGTGGGCCATGAGCATAACAGTTCTTCTGTTAAGGCCCCAAGAAGGTCTGCTGAAAGCTGGGGTTTGAGGGAGGTTTAGTGGCAGGCTTCACAGTGCTTCTGTGCCTTGTCCTTGTTGCACATGGTAGGTGTGTGTTTGTGCCACCTTGGAAAAGCGCAACCGTGACAAGCCCTGGCTGTAGCACAGATGTCAGATGGCTAGCAAGTAATAGATTTTGCTCTTCAGCAGTCCGTCCTCCTGAGCAGTGAGGAGAAACCCAGTGATCACGATGCCTTTCCTCTGCAGATTTATTGTGCCTCAAGCAAACTTGCAACACTGGTTGTATGCACACTCTTCCGTAGTTCACCAAGGGACAGCTTGTGTTAAGTTGTCTCATGCATGGTCCTGTCTCTGAAGGAGTCTTTCAACATTATTCTAGTCACCTTCAAGCTCTCTGGTAATACCTCAAGTCTTTTGGCACAGCCTCTTTGTGTTTTCTGCACAGTCTTGACTTTGAGACATTCTCCATTTTCCTCATCAGACTTCGCTTACACTGTCCTACTCATACCCCGCTTCTTCCAATAGCAGTTCCTTCTTTTTATTTCTTTTTTCTCCCATGGCCCCAGATGAATGTTGCTTCATATCTTTGATGTGTTCTCCATACCTGTTTTAGATGGCAAATTCTTCATTATTTCACTGCTGTTGCTGCTATTATTGCTACTAGTTACAGGTGCTAAAAGAATAAACACACCAGGAGTTTTTTAACTGGTGACTTCTCTGATGCCAGAGAGAGTTGAGGAGAAGGTCCATGTCATGTTGCAGTGGTTGTTGGTGTCAGGGAGCAGGAGGAACAGGGCTGCACCAGGACTGGGACAGTCTGTGTGCTGACAGTGACCCCAGCACAGGCAGTACTCTCACCAACCAAGGCACAGTCCTGCAGCATCTGAGCTGGATGGGCAGAGCTGGGTGTGGGTGGCAAGGTCCCATCAACAGCTCCACCCAAAGTGAGGTGATGAATCAGGTCTGGAGTTCGTCCAGGTGGTCCGATCAGGAGCAAAATAAAGGGTTGGATGCCTACAGCACAGGTCAGGCAAGATTTGGGTGTCTGGGCCTGCATTGAAATAAAGCCCCCATACGCATGTGTAGAGTGAGCCCTCCGTACAAGAAGGGAGGAGACTTCTTGTGGAGCACTGCACTGTGGTGCAGTGAAGAAAGGAACCGCCATCAAAGTACATTTATTTTAGCTAAACAATAATAAAAAGTAACTGGAAGTAGAATGGGTAAAGTCTGGAGTTTCATTTTAATCAAAATGGGGGGCTTACCCAATTAACACCAAACCACAGTGTTTCTGTGCCTCAGAATATTGGAAGGTGGAGAGCAAGCCCTGTGCAAGCGTTCCCTCTGGAAGCATGAAGTCAGCATGCCTTGCATGGCTGCAGGGCTGCCCCCCTATGGGAACAATAGGTAACTTTCAGGTGTCCAGTGTGGCCCTGCACTCCAGCTCTCCTCTCCTTTCTGGGTCTGCTGTGGAGTCACATTTGGGAATGCGGGGGAAAGCCTGGACCAGAAACTGCCCAAGGAAAGATACTTACTGCTTGCACAGGAAGGTAGGTGTTGTGATACTACTACTGCAGAGCTTTGCAAGAGAGAAACACATATTAAGAAGCTCCACTGTGGTCTTTCTTTATGGCTATATCATTTTCAGTCTGTAATTTCCTATTAAAATTTCACCGAGTTTAAATTTAGCAAAGCCCATCAAAGTCTGAGAACCTCTTAACATTTTTGTTTGTAACAAATTTTAAAAAGTTCAGCCTTTGAGCCAGGATTAGAAAGCACTGAGAAGGCTGTGCTAAATTTAAAAATCTGCTTTAGTTTTAAATGCCTTTGCAAGCTGTTACTTCTGAACATGAGCTACGCCTTTGCTCCGTATGTGTGTAAAGGAAAGGAAAAAAAAAAAAAAGATTTAAAAGGCCAAGTGGTTAAAATTTAACAATTAGCTACTGTACATGCTCAGGAGCTTCCCCAGCTTTCCCCTTAACCCATGTTTTCTCTATCTCCTGGGTGGTCCCTAGCATCCCTATCTGTTCTCCTAAGACCCCACCCCCCTTCTCCCCACGTCTGCCCTCCCTGTAAAGGGGGCCCTCTCATCCCAGTCACCGTCCTTCCTGCTGGGAAGGCTCAGACCACTTTGGGAGGCAGCCAGGGATGTTCTTTATTTCATACTTGCAAAACTAAAGAGAGCTGAGTAGTAGAGAAGACAAGATGACAGTTTTCTAGTGTGAGAAATAATGCTGAATCTTGAACCTCCCAGAACTGGGCCCAGACGAACTGCACAAGGAGTGTGTCTTGGCTTTCAGGGATGTAATGTGTCCTTAGCACTTTTGGAAACAAATCTTGCCTGCCTTCCTTCCTTCCTTCCTTCCTTGGAGAACTGGTTATTCAACTGATGCAAGTCAGTGGATCCAATTCAGGGCAATAGTATTATCCTAATTTAGGATGGCCACATAACTCTCCAGGGTAAGGTGGACACAGAACCATTAACCTATGGGTGGACTTTTCTCAATATCCTTTTTGGATGGTAGAAAGTTTGTTAGCCCGGACAGTGTGTCTCTGTGAGACAGACAGACAAGCAAGTTGTGTGTACTGTGCGGCAGGTTTGTCTTCATGGTGGGTCTCTGAAAGCAAGTGGAGCTTTAGGTCAAGCTGCATCTACTGTAGAAATCTGCCTCACTTAAATCAGCATAATTATAGTAGTACAGTACTTCTTCCCCTCTTCCCTACAGCCTAGAGGCAAATAGGTCTTTATAAAGGTATGGTAGCAGATCTTGTCCTGGATATACGCAGATCAGACTTCTTGGGAGACACATTATTGACTTTGGTCTATTTTTATAGCCACCGAGGAAGTATTCTGCAGTGCTGGAAGCAGAAACAAATTCTCCTCAGTCTCTCTTCAGGGTCTTGATAACATTGTACCTGGTAGTTTCTGTTGACATGAAAACCGACAGAAAGGCATTGCCTGAGTTTTCTTGTCAGTAATAATAATAATAATAATAATAATAATAATAATAATAATAATGTTCTTTTTGGAAGGCATAAATAATGCCTAGAGTATGGCAATTGCTTGGTGTAGTAACTCATATTCATCTTGAAACAAGTCTTAGTCAGTTCAGTAACAGTTTTTGAAGACTATTTTTTGTCTTAGATTCAGAAATTTATTGTGTAAAATTCATCAACTCACAAGCGTCCTCAATATAGGCACAATGGGACCTTAATTTGAAAATGAATGTATTAAAAAATTGTACCTAAGGTGAAAATATCTCAGAATACTATTTCCCCATTTCCTTCCTATAGAACACAACAATGTTGGTGTAAAATGCTTGTAACTGTAGTAATTAAGGAATTAACGGCTTACAGGACTCAGTGATCAGTCACTTAGCCTATGATGTCTCTGAACTTTTCACTATGTAAGATATTATACTGTATTTGCTTAATGCAATTATAGAATAATCCTTGGTCCAGTTCCCTGGAACAATACAAACAGCCTTTTCTTCTCTCCATGTGTTCCTGGTTTACAGCCTAACTTGGAAAGGAGCTCTTTTTGTGAACTTTTGTTTCCCTTCACACTGAGGTCCAATTCCAACATATTTCTTCTTTTTATTTTGTTTTGAAAATGTTCTTGCTCCGTTTGCCTGATGTACATTTTGTTGAAATCCCATCGTAGAGTTTTATCTAACCGGATAAAGATTGTAAGAAATATTAATTTCATTACATAAAGGTGTTGATAGTGTCGTGTTTGTTTTCCCCATTTTGCTTTTAATCTCTTCATGCAGGTAGAAGATTTCATTTTATCTTCAGTTTTAAGTTACTTACCTTTTTGTTGGAATTTGGACAAAACCAAACCCCTGCATCTGATCAGCTCTGTCTTCAGATAAGATCAGGCTGGATCAGTTCTTTGCATTTAGTTCCTATCTCCTACTTAAGAAGATGGGATAAATTTTTGGTTAACATGTTAGGATATAACTCTGGGTCTAGCACCTCAAGATTTTCTCTTCCTTTGTAATCTATTAAACTGTGGAAGAGAGGGAGAAGGGGATTGTCTGAAGATATTTTTTGAACTTAAATTTGAACTTGAATATGTTTTCAAGTTTTTATATTTAAAAAGTATTACTCCTATGAAGCACAAGGATTCTGCTAATATTTTTATGGGCTGGATGTATTTTGAAAAAGCAAAGTAATTGGAAAATGTTGGATGTGCTGTAACCACCATCTGCCTCTGCCTTAAAAAATGTGCATGGTTCCATACACACATTTTAAATGATCCATCATATATCATCACTTACTACAGTACTTCATTCATGTAGGTGTTAGTTTTTGTGTGCAAAAGGTCAAATTTTTTCAAACTTAATTCTGAACGCCTGTGTTTTATAACAGCTTTGCTTTTCTTTGAAGTTGGAAGATATATTTTTAATATAATAATTCACCATTAGCTAGAGGGAAGAAAGAAAAAAAACCCAACACGTTCCTGCTTCAAATCAAATTGACTGAGGTCTTTTGGTCAATTATTCATATTTCTAACATCAGAATTCCATAGTATTGATGATATGTGTTAAAAGCCATAGAAATTATGTTACTCCACAGCCCTTGAAATTTTTGTCCTAAAGAAAAGAGAGAGTGTTTTAAACATGAAAGTTGGGAAGGGAGGAAAAAAGTAGTTAGCGAATTATTTGTCCTATATGCCATATTTTAAAAAATTAATATGAGCTTCAAGTTAGCTCTTGGCACTGCTTGAGCTAATTCTTTATAAATGTCTTTAAAATGCACACTAGACCTGGAACATTTTTTTAGAGCCAAAGAGCATCAGTGTAAAATTAGAAAAACAATATACTTTAGTTTGTTCTCTGGGCTTCTGGGAGCTGAGTGGGTGGTGAGGAGTCCCTTTCTTGTAATAATGTTTTCACAAATAGAAATTTTGAAACAGTTTGAAGAAGGTAACTTGGATGAAAAAAAAAAAAAAAGGAAAATAAGAACATGTCAGTGCATTACATTCAATTTTCATTCATTTGTAATGTGGTTTATAAAAAAAAGAAGAAAAAAGTCCCTTTCAGAACAGAGAATATGTGATGAAAATTATCATGGGTGTGAAATAATGAAACATGCAGGGATTAGAAAAATATACAAGTAGATCTGTTAACTTTGTTTAGATTTAGTAACTTGGCTTTTTAAATGTGTTTCAGAAATTTTACACAGTGTTGCCTGTTCATGTCATTATAATTAGGGGTCCCTTGGTATTTCTGTTACCAGAGTGTGTTTTCTTGTGTTTTTAACCTAACACTGAAAAGAGAAATTAAAAACAAACAAACAAAAAAACAACCAACCAACCAACCAAAAACCAAAACCCCAAACTGGTTCATTTTTTGAACAAGTAATGTCTGAGCCCAGGTGTAAAGTTTTATACTGAATTTAGGTTTAGTTCATATTCTGTTCGTAAAGTATAACGTAATTTTTCAGCACGTAAGTTCTTCTTATGAATAGATAGCATTCAATATACAGTCAGGATCCTTGCCTGTGCCCAGAATTTGCTTGGTTTTGTTATAACGAAGGGGCAATGGCATCTTTCTATTTGCAGCAGTACTGTCAGGCTGGCTATGGATTGCACCACCACCAAGCTGCTTGTGGCCCTTGGACTCATTCTGGTAGCAAGGTGATATGGGGTATCAAGTATGTCTCACTTCTTCATCCTGCCCACCCTGCAGGCACTGTGCCTCTTCCAGAAGTTGGGGAGGACAATGATGCTCCTCAGAGGTCTCTGTGCTGCCAGGAGACTCCCCGCTGTTCAGCAGTTTTTATTGTCTGTTTGCAGTGCTGTGGAAGTTGACCCCCTGGATGCTGGTTGTGTAGTGATTCTTTTTTTTAATAAACTGATAAAACTAGTTTGAATTAAATACCAGTTTACTGTTGGCACAGAATACCTGGCAGTCAGCTCAGTCAATAAGAGACCAGATAGGGGTTCCTTGCTAGACAAAGTCTACTGGCTTAAATATTCTGTCTTGGAAAGTAGTGGAGCCCTTTCTAAAAAGCAGAGAGGCAGCCCAGACTGAACATTTCTCCACTGTTCTTTGCGCCATGCATGGCACACATGCTGGTGGCACACATCGAGGGTGCTGCATGTGGTGGTTCCAGCTTTGGACGAATTTGCATTTGGCTCAGGTTATTATGAATTCAATTTCTTTTTAACTGGAATTTACTCAGGGGAAGAAAATTTGAAATTCACAACACGAAAACCCAGAGAAACTTCAGAAGTGGTTATTGCAAGCTCCTAATGTGAATTTCTACAGCCCTGCAATAGAGCTCAGCTGATTTCAATCCCACAGTCTCCAAAGCACATGATCTACACTGAAAGGCTGTTTGAAAGAAATGTGCAGTGGATCTATTTGGGCTTTTTGCATTGTGGTGCATTTAAACTGACTAGAGGCTAACTTAATATACCAGCCACAAATTCGAGAGCATCACACAGAATTGGACTGGTCACAGGCTTTATTCTCTGCTGCCTCCTTCTTACCTCAAAATAGGGTTCTGTAGCCTTCAGGTTGCAACATACATTGCCTGACACCTTACCTTCTTCCTAGACATATCAGATTGGGTACCTGATATAGAAGAGTTTAAATTAAGGGATCACAGAATCACAGAATGTTAGGAATTGGAAGGGACCTCAAAAGATCATCTAGTCCAATCCACCTGCTGGAGCGGATGAGGTTACACCTAGATGAGGTTACAAAGGAATGTGTCCAAGAATCTCTAGAGAAAGAGACTCCACAACCCACATGGGCAGCCTGTTCCAGCATTCTGTCACCCTCACTGATCCTCAAATACACTAAAGCCTGCTTGGAATGCTCGTTTGTTCTAAGAAATTAGTATGAAAACTTCAAAACTGCATTTGAGGCAGGGAAAGGGGTAAGGTTTAGGAGCATTTGTTGCCTGCTGCACCTGGATAACAGTGACCACAGGAGCCAGTCAATACAGTAAATAGAAGTTGCCGTGAAACCCCTTAGAAACCATATTCTCTTTCCTTCCTGCTCACTGTTAAAACCCAAGCAATAACTTAATGCACAAAGGAAAAATTTCCACTGAGAAACAAAATAAAATTCAGACATTTTAAGTTTGACCCATTCTCACTTGCAATGCATTTAGCATGTGCAGTATCACCCAGTTTATTTGATTAAATTATGATTCCAGACTTCAACCTGCAGTTATATCTATAGAGCATCCATTCTTTACTTAAAGTGTTTTAAGACCTGATGTGACCACAATGTGCAGGGAGTCTGTCAGGCTGCTGATATGGCTTGTGGTGCCCACAATTCATTAAGTCATTGTGCCCCCAGCACTGGTATAGCAGGAAAGATGTCACTCTGCAGACACAAAAATTATATTTTTATTTCCAGATATACAGTAGGTACCTCTATTGTGACTGACTTTGGAGGAACTCTCTCCTGTGGCAAGAATTTGGGCTGGTAGGATGATGAATAATACCAAGGTCAAAATTACAGTGGAGTGATGGAAAATCTGATTTCTTCCATCACCGAGTTCATAATATTATGACTCATAGTTAGAAGAAGGTGGAGGGGGAAGGTGGCACCTCTTGGCAAGAAAAGAGGAGAAACAGGCAAACCATCACTCCACCTTAAAAAGCTCTCATTCTTGGGAAAAAAATGGCACAAAGTACTGGTGTCTCAGGAAGTTTTCCTCAACAAATGTGACTATGAACATCTGATCCCTGAGCATATTTTTCAGGAGAGGTTTTCTAGTTTTTAAGATACCATGGCCACCAAAGGGAGTGCTGCAGATAAGGTATCAGAAATGTCCAAGCAAGATTTCCTTCAGTCTTCATTCTCAGTTTTTACATCTGTAAAATGAAGACAGTTTGGCTGCCTCACAGAGATAGTTATGAAGCCAAGCTCACTAAGAATGGTAGTTAAGTGGTAAATTGTCACATCAGTAGGTAGTATTATAGGTAATTACAGATACTATTATTCTGGAGGTACATGTATGAATTTGCAGGATTTCAGAAAAAGTACTAAACCTTGTAATGGATATAAATGTTAGATGTAATATGGGTTACAATTCAAAGGGAAAACTTGTAACAGCCAGGTGGCTTTTATGATGGATTTAACCATATCAGTGAAGTGGCTCCAGCTTTTCAGGAATATTCAGTTTGACTATTTCATTGTGCTACAGGAAAACAAACAAATAAACAAATAAACCAAAATCAAGCAACACCCAAAACAACAAACAAAAACCAAAACAAAATAAACAAAACAAAAAAAACCCAGAACACAACACCAGAACAAATCCTCTCAAATAAATTTTGGCTTCTAGTTCTAAAATGAGCCACTTTATAGTCATATAGCATTTCTTTCATTTAAAGGGGTCCTAGATTAGATTCGAGAGCATGAGTAAAATATTATTCTAGTTAATTATGATATTAATATCTGTAAGGTTAGTTAATGATCTTTCTAAAACAGGGTATTCTGCAATTTCTTTTTATTTTAGTTAAGAGAATTTTAACAAGGATGAAAAGGCATGTTTATTTTTTCTCTAGGTGTCTGCCGATTAAATGTTTTCATCAGTGACAATGACCTCTGTATTTGGGCTACATATTGTTTTACACTGGATTTCCCATAGCGGTGACTTTGTGCTGCATTGACTTCAGGTTACAGAAATAAAGTCTCTCCCATCCATTGAAAACCTGGTTTCTTATCAGTGCGAGTAGTGGTGTACATCCTCTGAAATCTGTACCTTTGGCAGAGAAATGAAACCGAGCTGAGCCAGTCCTGCTAGCCCAAAGTTCCTGCTTTGTTACAAGGTTCATAGCAGGTCAGGTATTTTTTAGTATATTTTTAAAAGCCTGGTTCAGCTAATTTAATTTCTGTTCATTAATTCTTCCCCCCACGCCCCCCTCCAGAATAAACGGCCCTTCACACGAATCCAATTTAGCTTCAATATACCTTATTCACACTGCCTTTTATTGCAAGCCACAGTTCAGCCAGCTGTAAGATTGCCCAGCTGCCTCAGGTTTCCCAATTTAGCCCTGGAAATGATTTCAGCATGGCTAAAACTTTTCACTGGCCAATTTGGAAACAGGATTCAACTGGTGAAAAATGTCCCAAAAATGGCCACTGAAAGAAAAATAAAACCAAAACACACACACACAAAAAGGTGGGGCATGAGGAGGTCTGACTGGGGATTTTTTTTTCCTAGGGCAAAAGGATGTGTATGGGCTACATCGCAGGAGTTGAAAATCAATTCTTAGCCTTGCACTTCTGCTACCCTCTGAGGGACTTCTCTTCTTGGCCTGGGCTTAATTGCAGCACTGATATAAACAAGGGGCTTAGTGTGAAACTCTGTACAGGCAGCTGGAGGTGAACTGGCAGTGAAGACCAGGATTGAGTTTAGTATTTGAGGCAAAATAGCTTGGTTTTATCTGGGAGTTAATAGTAGGAAGAAAAAAAAAAAAGGTTTGCAGCTGTGTGGTGAGAATGCATGTCTAATCAAAGAAGTCCAAGGCATCAAGTGTTCATATTTACACAGCTAAGGGTGAAAAATAGTAACACTTCTATGTCTTAAACACCATTGAACTTGAAGCTATGAACAGAGGTCCTGCCATTAGATCTGAGTTGTATTTTACAGTGTCCATGTGTGTGTAGCTCAACAAAGGGTTGATTAAGCATGGATTTATTGTTGCGCTTTTATAGAAAACCTTAGCATGTCTTGCAGCTTATAGAGATAGACATGTTAATGAAAGTCCTTTGGCAAACCTAGAATTCCAAAATAGGCAACACTCAGAAAGCCTGGTCTTGCAGCTAAGAAGAAAAGAATGCATATACACTGTGATTATGTAAATACTTTTTGATCCTGTATATAGATCACAATAATTAGGGAGCAGAGCAGAAGACTTACTTGCCCACATAACATGTTGTCCAATAAGACCATATTTGTATTTAAGAAAAAGGGATTATTTCCTGTTTTTTGCAGTAGAATCCTTTAAAAAAATCACAGTCTTTCAAAATTTGTTATTAGTTGTAAATAACTAATTTACAGCTTAGTGAAGGTAAGGAGAGGCATGTATCTTTTGAGGCTAAGGGAAGTCACAAAGATATCATCAGTAGAGAGAGGAAGAAAAGCAGTTTTTTGTATGAACATCCTCAGCTACATTCATGTGTTTTTGTGTGAGTGGGTGGAATTTTCTTCCCCAACACCTTGCATATATTCATAGGATTAGAATGCACATCTGAAAGGAAAATCTGGTCCATTGGATAATTTTAGTTAGAATGTGTTATTTGACTTCCAGAGGAAGGGAAAGAGAATTCTTGATGCCTGCTACTGACAATTTAACTAATACCTTTGAATGTGTGCCTGTGTGCATCATTACCTTCACCGCATGCACTTTTTTGTCCTTCTTTGCCTTCTAAAGCACTTATTGCCTCTAAAATCTTGGTCACCACCATTTCAGAAGGTGTCAGCTGCAAAAACTGAAGTTCAGGGTCATGACAACTACATCTGAATGTCTGTATCATGAGTCAAAAAAGGAATTAAAAGATACGACCATCATCTAGTAGTGCTAAGTAGATGAGCATTCCAATGAACTGGATTTATGCTTCTGCCTAATGGTAAGTACTTGCTTAAGTTTTTCTCTCTCCATCAAAGACAAACAAAACCCTCAAACATCCAAACAAAAAACTTGTTTGTCGTAAGTGTACAACCTCATGGTAAAAATGATAATGGTAACTTTCATTACTATCTCTAAAATAAAGCAGGATTAAAAATAAAATTCCTTGTGCCCTGCTTAGTTTTGAAAAAATTAACTACGAACATATGATATGCTAAAATAAGAGAACCTTAAATATTTATGTAGGTTTATTTCTTTAGATTTTTATATGGAACTATTATGTAGGTAAACAGTGTTTATTTAGGTTATTGCACTTGGGCAGAAGACACTGGCTATTGTGCATCCTTTATAGTGTAAAGGATGTTGGTAACTCTCCACATCAGTGAAGAAACGTAGTTTTGCAAAAATGTCTAGTGTGATGATCTCCAAGTTTTTTTCCATGTAATCCCAATTATATGGACATCTAGCACATTGCTGCAAAAGTGCTGGGGCAACTGACACTTTGGAACAGCTGACTCATACTGGTTGTTAACTTCAGTGTCATCTTTGGGAAGCTGACCCGCACAACTGCACTGTGGGAATCAGTGTCTTTAAAATTATTTGCAGATAGTCTGCACTTTTTCAGGGAGGGAAAAACACTGAGGACAGGTTTTCAAAAGTGCTCATCATCCAATTATGTCCCCAGATGTTGTAAAGATCTCCTTGTCACTCAACAAGCTCTCAGTACAAGCTGCCTACTACTGACTTGTTTTTGAAGTATGATTATTGATTGTGCAAACATTTTAGATCATTAAATAGATTGTTTAATTTATGTATTGCCCATTCTCTTGGGACCCAGAACTACATCAGAGCCCCAGTTCTGCAGGAACTCCTCAAGTAGATCATGGCAAGTCCTTTCTTGAATGAATTTACACTTCTACACAGCCAGACTGAGCAGCATGAACATCATGAGACATTTAAAAAGACATGAGAAATGGGAGGGAGTACAAAGAAAATAGGGTAAGGAAATAATACATGAAAAAGTAGAATATTGCAGACACATGGAACAGGGCTGCTGCGTAGAGACAGAGGGAGGAGTGGGAGGCAACCTCTGGAAACAGCTATTCGTCATGGGGAAAAAATGTGAGAGCTGGTTAAAAAAAAAAAAAAAGTTGGACACTGATGACGAAATTGTTGTCCCAAGGTCCCTCTTTCAGCTGCTTGTCATGGATCTTGCCAGCTCAGTTTTTGGCTTCTTTCTTTCAGCAGTTTTTCCTCCTCATGTTCACATGGCCAAAGGAAAGCAAGAGGCTGCTTCACCTCTGGTGCTTCTGAAATGGAATCTCCAATGAACTTTTCTCATTAGAAGATGCACTGTGTAATGTTTCATTGAATACTAGGGATGTTTCAATCCAGAAACAACAAAGCAGCAATAAAAAATAGTCAAACATTGTTTGCTTTTTAATTAAAGATAGGTAGTTGAAAGAAGCAGTGTGAGAATAGGATATAACGATGTTAAATTACAAACTCACTTCATTTTAAAATCTAGGTGCAAGAAGAAGATTCTTAACATTTTTTTTTTTTCTGAAAACCTTGTTTACAGCAAAGGTGTAGCTATATATTTTATTTAAGAATTGTGAGTTTATGGCTTTATGTACTCTGCCACAGCCTTATGTGCTTTTCAATGCTCTTTTAGTTTGTTAATAGTCATTATTCATGTTTTTGCCATTGAATACCTCATACTTTCTATCACAAATACCTTAAATTGCTGTGACACAAAGTGCTTACAACAAAAGTATTTCAGAAATTCTATACAGAATATTTCTTAGATATTGGGGATTTTGTTTTGGTTGGATTGTGGTTTGGTGGGTTTTTTGGTTGGTTGGTTGGTTGGCTTTTTTGTTTTGTTTTTTAAGATCTGCATCTTGAAGCTACATACAACTCCAGACTCTGTTTCTATAAGCACACCAAAATGAAAGAGAATTTGATTTTCCTAGGGGGTTAATTTCTGTTTTCCCATTTGTCTTCTTTCTCGGAATTTAACATTTTGCTCTAGCTGTGATATGTGACAGCAAAATGGGGGGAATGGAAACGCGAGAGTCATTGAATTCTGTGGGCAAATACCCTTTCCTGTCTTCCTTAAAGAATTTCAAAACATTGGCATTGAAACACTGCCATACTTCTTCTCTCTCTACTGAGGCACACATACCCTCTTTTCTTATCTATGAAATATGGTTTAGTTATTCTAGAAATGTTTTGAATAGTGTCTTCAAGCCAAAAGGAAATGAGAAAAGCAATTTACAAGGCTGTATACAAAATGTATGTGATCATTTGATTTAATACCTTATGCATTAAGCACAGTTTCTTAAAAATAATTGCTTAAAAATAATAATAATAATAAAATAATTTCTTAAAAATAATTGCTAACATAGATTAGAAAGATCGTCACAACTAAGTTTACATAGACTATTGAGGCATTCAGATCTCTCAGGCAGAGTTACCTTTTCCATGAGAATGTTACTTTCAGCTTTTTAGTGAATGTGTTGATATCATATTAAAATAATACCTAGGAAATTGAGGGGAGAGGGAGGAAGAAGGGAAAGGAAGTAGTAACTCTGGAGTAAGTAATTCTTGAGTAAATTGAGTAAAACTGTAAGTGTTTAACAAAATTGAAGTATTTCTCTCCCATTAACGCAAATAAACTATTGACCTAATCTGAGAACGCTTAGATTTTTTTCTAAAATTCTAGTTTTACAACAATCTCTGGTTTTCTTTTTATTAAGACATTATTTATTAGGTGTGAATGTGTACCAAGCTCATTAAAAAAAAAAAAAAAAAACAAAAAAAACCAAACTTTTTAAATGCCTCTTGAAATATCTAGACATCATGTTGCAAATCGAAAGTTATTGTTTCATCTGCATAGCACTATCTGACTGAACTAGCAAATATAGATTAATCCAGCTGTCATTCCCAGCTTATTTGGAAATTCAATTGAAATTAGTTGAATTGCTGCTTGAAGGCAAGTATGGGAGCAGTAATTTCAGGGCATCTTTCACATCTGAGTTTTTTCACTGAGCATCACATTCACTTGATTTTTTATTTTTTCTTTAGAGAGAGTTGCACGTGAATGATATACTTGCAGGGAGAGCAGGGAAGTGCATCTTTTTCTGAGTTATAGAAGCAAAATAGTTCAGCCATGAAGAGTTCTGTTCTCTTAACAGATATCCAGACCCATCTGTATTTCTTTTTAATAAAGTCACTGGATGTCCACAGAAGCTGTGAAAATCCCTTTCTTGAGCTTGGAATGAGATGCATCTTGGAAATGCAGATGCTGACTTTCAGTAGTCTTATGAAAGGGCAGATGGAATATGCTTAGTTGCCTTTCTTCTAGAACATAAATCTAACAATCTTCAACATTTTATTTTTATTTTTCAAAGAGATTAGTGCTTTAGATCTTGAATGCTTCCATTTTGGTGTGCAGACTCAGTCTGCCTGTTGAAAAGGTGAGGACCTTTCAATTCAGGAAATGGAGTCCCTTTTCGGTATGTGACATTGAGCCTTCAGGAGCTGAGGTGCCCAAAATAATGGGCTGCTTTTGAAAATGCAGAGACACTTGAAAATGCAGAAATGCTTGTTTCGTTACCTTACTGATTAAAAATTAAATAAGAAGAAAAAAAACCCCAAAATTCCAGGCAGACACTGCTTTTCTAACATGCAGTGGAATGTCTTAGAAGAGGCTGATGTGTCTGATGACTTCACTGTTGGCTTCAGGATTTTCAGTTTTCCTTGGTTCCGATGCCCCGGGGAATGGCATAATAAATAGTTGGGTCTATCAGTACGGCACATGGCTGGAAAAAAAAATGAGCTTTGCCTGTTTCTGAGGACATTTTGTGCTGGGCCTAGAAAGTGTGCACTTGTACCTCTTTCAGATATGGAGATCTGTCTGACCTGTTAGGCTTTGGAGGGAGCACTGGCTCAGGAAATATATAAAACTACAGACGTATTTTTAACTTTGGCATCTTCAAATGTGGTTCAGCTAAGGTGCTCTGCCATGGGCTGGGCTGTAATGCCCTGCCTCTGGTTAATGCTCCCCTAGGCCACATTATGGGAGGGAGATCCCAGGCTGTGCAGATGTTGTTTCTTCAGAGTTCAGCGTCTTTCATTTTTACTTGCATTTTGCCCTTGCCTGCATCACTGGTCAACCTTGATAAGAAACGAATGAAGTCAGCTGCAAAGAGTATTATGGGAATAATTTGATGGTCTCTGGGGTATAGCTTCAGGATCCAGTCCAGCAAAGTGCTGGAGTCCTTCTGCAGCTGCTCACTCTCCATAAAAATATAGTGTTTAGAAGGCACGACAGGTTTTCTGTAAGGTCACTGTAATTTTTTACATTCTTTCATTGTCTTTTTTTTTTTTTTTTCTTCTTTTTTTAATAAAAAATACCCTGATGACAACAACAAAATTTGTTGAAAATCAGGTTTGGAGTCTTAGTTTATGAGGGGTTTCTTTACTGCTAATCTTTCTGTTTCTTGTATCTGTTTGAATGCAGGTTTAAATTAAAAGTTGCAGTTCTTTGCTGGGATGTGTGGACACATTAGGCTGATATATGTGCTAGTTAAAGCTGTAGTTAACAGTGTAGGAGGACTTCATTTTTTCCAGGGCAACTTTTCTTATTTCTCTTTAAAATGAGAAGTAATTGCATTTATCTCTGTAGCATAAAGCTTATCTCCACCATAATTTAATTTTTGTCTTGTGTATTCTAATAAATTATAGACCCTTATTATTTTTCCAACACAGATGCCTGTTATGACATTTCTAGGTCAGATGACTTCAGATTTCAGACTGTTCCTTAAAAATTATTATGCTGTTCTATTTTATCCATTAAGTATTCAGAGCATCCTTTTAACTTATCAGAGGAGAGGTGCCAAATTATTTAAGTATTTAATGTTTTGTTATACGCTTCCGTTAATTTTTCAGTGAGTTCGGCAAAGCTTCCCTACACTTCTCAGTTAAACCAGTATTTTGAAAGTTAACATTTGGAGGGGAGTTTATGGACAAATGGTACAACCTTGTAGCCTGTAAAGATAAATCTTGAGTAGCTGCCAGTAGGTAAATGACTAACTTCAATTCAAGCAATTTAACAGCGATCAGTTTGAGGTCAAGTAACTCTGGACTGTGTAGTCTAATGTATCTCTTTTTTTTCCCTTCCTTTCTCTATAAGTAAACCACCGCTGACTTTTGCTCTCGTCATTTAACTTTTTTTTAGTACATTTCCTGTAGATTGTTCCCTTCAGAAGTCAAGTAAGGTACTGCCAGGATTTGAAGGGGACTGGGAACATCAACAAATGGAAACGACACTAATGTGAACCAATGGATTATTTGCATTCCAGTGCTTAAGTTATCACTTAATAGTTATAGGCTCTGGTGGCAAGACTGGACTGTGTTATGTTAGACTCAGGAACAAATGCTAATATCTTCAATGTTTTCAAATTCCCAACCATATTTGGTAAATTGTGCTAGTGTCGACCCTTAAAGGCTGCCAAGAGTCTTGCTGGCAAAAATGCCACTTTGGTGAAGAAATAACTTCTACCACAGCTTTATTTGAAGGCCATCCTCATTTAAAGGGACATCATCTCACTTCTTCGTGACTCAGGTTTTGTCTTTTTTTTTTTTTTAATTAAATGTCTTCATCTCCTTAATAATGGGTTTAGTGTAAATTACCCTCATGTATGACACGCTTTTCTCTGCTTTGAATGTTTTAATCTTTACATAATCCTTTCAGCAGGGAAGAATCTAGTTAATCTGCTCTGCAAACTGTTGTAGATTGCGGTACAAATCCTTCTGACCTGCATGTGTGTGCTCACGTTCTTCAAAAACAGAGCAAAACTAAACGTCTCTTGACATTGCTGAGTACAGCAAATCTGACCCAGACTTTTGAAGGGACAAATTCTTATATATTTAAATATAGGATTTGCCCAGTCCAGTGTCTCTGATGGCTGCTAGCTCGCTGTGCTTACTGAGAAACGATGAGAAACTTGGAGTGGACAGTTGTGGATTAAATGTATTGGGGGGAAATTACTTTCTCTTTCCCTCTTTTAGAGTGTCATTTATGCCCTGAAGCACAAGGGGTGCTTTTGTGGAGGAGTTTGTGGGGTTTTTTAATTGTGTGTTTTTAAATACACCTAATGCTGATCAGGCATTATAAGAGAAATTGACTGTTCTGTGTTGATACATTTACCATACATAAAAACGTAGGAAGTCTAGGATTGAATAGTGTTGATGTGATATAACTAAACAACCTACATCTCTGTTTCTTTAGAAAGAATATGGAATTAGATTTTACCTGTACAAGCAGTATTGGAAATCCAATATTTAAGAAGATATGAGAATGTAGTCCCTTATCACTGCATTTTAAGTTGAAAATTGCCATTCCTGGGGTTATTCCATGTTGACTCACAGTTTTGGCTAAATGTTTGCAAATCTTCAGGATTGGAAACCCAATCAAACTTATGTGAGAGATGTCCTGAAATCTCCTAGGACCCTGATGTCATGGAATCCTCAACACCAAAGAAAAGACATTGCTTTGAAATCACCCATTTCCTTTTTACTTTCTTAAGAAATGAATCCCCACACAAATGGTGTCTCAGGCTCTTTGCTGCTACTGCAAAGATCTTGCACAAGTGTCACAACTCTCAGCACCTAAAAGATAATGTGTGCCCTTGTTGGAGCCATTTGTTGGATCACTGCACAGGAGTACCATAATATTCATAATGAGACCAAAAAGACTGCCATTAACCTTCAAAGGGCCAATGCAACATCAGCATAAATGTGTTGAAGAGAAAAGGGATGTTGTCTTGTAGCACAATGAATTCTGTGATTGTTGGGCAAATGGGAATCTTTCAGGTTTCTGTTTTTAAGTAGTACAGCTCAGTAGCTGAAATTGCTTTCTTCTGTTTTGGGAGGGGGTGGTGTTTGCCATATTTATGTTCTTCACCTATAAATGGACCCCCTTACTTTAAAAAGTAAGTAAAGGTATGAAAATCTGTTTGAAAGAAAATTGAATAACTTGGGATTTAGCCCAGTAATTGTGTGGTTGAGAGAGCAGATGTGTTTACAGTGTGCTCTGAAACTGTATAGTCCCTTTCTATATTTTGTAAAGCAGTTCTTCCATATAACTAGGATCCAAAGAATCCTGCAGTGTTCAAGGACTTACACTTTCTGTGACAAGAGCTTTCTACAATTACTGTTAATTGACACCAATTTGATTTTACTCTCTTACACGTTCTTCCATGTATAGAGCTGGAATATGCTTTGCCTACTTTTGTGTGTACGCACATACACACTCATAGACGTAAACCCTGCAGATCGTTTTATTAAAAAAGCAAGCAGGAAAGCAAACAGGCAAAACAAAATTTGCTGATATTATTCTGTCTCCATTCATACTAGAGTGCTCACTGTGCCACACTAGCTGCTGATTAATTTCTCAAATCTTGAATGATGACTCTTGCCTTATCCCTGCTGTGCCTGAGATGAAAGCAGATGCTCTTGATCATATGGTGTAATCTGAATCCTCAGATTTCAGTTTGACCTGGCAGGATTTCTTAGGAAGACAGTCCCTTCTGTACACTGAGCTGTTGAAGAAGAGAATAGGTAACAACACAGTATATGGGGTTGTATTAGATTATTAGGTTTCTGTCAGTGATTTCTGTGTGTTTTGACTTCAAGCAGTCATTGTTCTAAGTAGGATGCTTCACCTCAGTAATATCCTAAACCTTGTCTGCATGCTGAAGCAGGGAACATTCAAAGCATTCAAAACCCATGGAGTTTTCTTCAGAGACTATTTGCAGTGTTCTCTACAAGCTTGTCTGCAACACTCATTTGAACACCAGATCACTGTGTGCAACGTTTCGTTTCAGCAATGACTTCTTATAAGCAGGGTGTCCTTCTGACAACGGACAGCTGCATTCAGCAAGACTTGTCACAGATGAGATACAGATCCTGCCCTGCCTGAGCCAATAAAGAGAGGAAATAAGCTCCTATGCAGCCACTCTGCATTTCACTACTGTAGTTTAGTAGCCTGACTGGTTTCTGCACAGCACAGAGGTAGCCAAATTAAAGTTTTTTGTGGCTAACTGTCCTGGAGTATTTGGAAGCAGTGCCATATCTGATGGGAGAGAAGAAGGAACATGGCTCTATGATGCATCTAGCTGGAAGCTAGCCAAGCCATTCAAATGTGGGCCAACTGGCTAATGAGAGGCCTTGTTTGGTCTAAATGCTGTCTCTGTTGACCAGAGGGACTACTATTTTGCCCTTTCAATTTGCTGGGTTGCCATCCATCATGTCAGTGCAGGAGAATCGCTTCTGCCACAGTACTAAGGATTTTCAGGTTTTCAGGATGCATCCATAGTGGTATGAATTTGCCCAGACACTGTCCTTAACATAATTTAACAATGCTTTCCATATAGCTTTTGTTGTCTCCTTGCCCTGATCTTCAAGGTATGCATGTTCTATATGCATAAAACATCTTGCTATGACAAATATCCAGTGGACATACCAGTCTGGTAATTTGAGACAGTCAGGCCAAGAAACACAGCAGTGTGAAAGGGAGATCAGTGGGCATTGGATAGAGACATTGCACTTCAGGAACATGTGGAGTGAAAAATATCCAGGGGGTTACTGAAAGATGAAGACTCAATTTAATCAGAATAGTCTATCTGGGAAGGAACAAACAGTGTGAGATGCTGTTAACAGACAGGACTGTCCATTTTTTAAAACAAGCTTGAGGGGAAATGGGATAAAGGAAGAAATTTACTTTAAAAAAATTCTTGATCAGAGGGAAAGAAATGGTAACATATAAGTGATGCAAATCTAATTGCATTCAAATGCGGATGGCTAGTTTTGATAGGATGGAGAGAAGCAATAGAAGTATCTGGTTTGTGAAGTGCTTGTTCTTTGCTCCACTTCAAAGGCAGAAGATGTAGGTGCTTGGGCCATGAGGAATAGCCCACTGACTACAGCCAGTGATTCTCCTTAGAGGACCATTGGCAAGACAAGACACATTAATCATGGGGAGGAGACCTTAGTCTGTTCTTGTTCATGTATTAACTGGGAAATGTGACCTTATAATATCCTGACTGGTGGTTTGCAATCACAAAAGCTCATTTCAGAAGATTAAGACTCCACTAGACTTATGGCACAATTTTGTATGTTTCCAATTGTTTTCTGTTGCTAACTGTAAATCCTACAGCTGGGGATATCATCACTGTAAACTTGTTCCCTGTACCCTGGCTAAAAGGCTTGAGCCACAATCTTATTTTGTGACAGGTTTTAATCCATGCACTAAATCTTAGTTCAGAGGATAAGGCTGGGTTACAGTTGCTAATAAATCACCAAGAACACAATCAAATACCTTCAAAATAGAAGTGGCAAAATATAAAGCACAAATTAAGCATGAAGTGATTATCCATCTATAAAATCATCTCTTCCACCTGGCCATTGCCATCTACAATTCCCCTCAAATTCTCTCGCTTTTCTATACATGCTTGCTATCTTTTGCTATTAAAGTATGAACATCTCAAAAGCTCAGAGGTAAGTTTTGCTCACCTCAGAAATGCACTTTACGTACGTTAGTCAAAGTTGTTGCTCTTTGTCAGAAAATAGGAAAGCCTGAAGGATTTCTCTCTCTCCTAGTGCTTAGCATTCTAATAATATTTTGACTGTTACTGAATAGGGACCATTATATTATTAGTCCTTTTCTCCACAGATTAGAAAAGGATTGCAAAAGAAGGCTGTTTGTTTTCCTTGATGACTAGGAGATCAGATGTTGGGGAAAAGCAGTCATGATGATTCAAGAGAAGGTATTTAAAAATATGACTAAATTTTTTGTCTCACTGGAAATAGTTATCCCAATGAAAAGTACATGTGAGGAGTGTGAGGTTACCCACGATATTATGATTTGTTACATTCACCATGGATTCCTCCCCTGTGCTTAAATAAATAAATAAATAAGTGGAAAGTGAAATAGACCTTCAAAACGAGGAGATTAAAAAAAAAAATCTCACAATTTATTTAACCTAAAAAGAGTAGTGTTGATTTATTTGCCTTTTGGTTTTCTGAGCTTTCAGGGAATACTCAAGTTTTGCTTTTGAATTTTCTCTTGGAACTAGAGAAGCTTTAATATTTTTTTGCTGTTTTATTTTTATTTCTTTTAAGAAGAAAGCTGAGAGGCCTCTGTAATCTCATTACTCTGGGAGGAAGACCTCTAAGGAAAGCACCAAATATCCTGAAACTGGCAACAGAAATCACAAATCTGGTCATGTGCTGCAGCACATGAAATCTGTATTCTGCCACTTGTGGTTTGTGTCAAACAGCTGAGCTGATAACCCATCAGTTAAAAAAAAACTCTCTTACCTCTTTTCTACTTAGCCATTCTTCTGCCTATTGCAAACTGGAGCCTTCCCCCTGGCCCCAACCTGACTTGTCTAGAAATACCTTTCCCTCAGAGTATAACAGTTTTTATAAGTTAGAACAGCAGAATAAGTAATACCTGGATATCCAAAATTTGATTGATAAGTTATTACATTAATACAGTAAAATGATCTTCAGTACAGTGTTAGGTAGTTCTACCTCATAACTTCTGAAAAGCTCAGCAGCATGGCACAAATGCATGGGAAGAAAAGCAAACCTTGACAAAGATGAAGTGATAACAGAAGAAAAAAAAAAAAATAAAAAAAAAGACAAGCTGCCAGAAAGTTGATGAAATGTCAGGTAGTTAAGGACTGCAGTGAACAGTAGCAAAAAAAAAAAAAATCCACCTCATATTATTTGGAGATTGTTATATTATTATATGAAGATTTAAATGTGTTGCTTCCCCCCCCGCCCAGTAACTGGGAAGTACTTATAAAGTACTTTTGGAAAATGCATTCTTGTACAACAGCTTTCATAAAGGTATTCCTGTCATCCAAACTCCACACCTTAAAATAATTCCTAAGTTTTACTTCCCACATTTCAAAGCAGTCTCAGTATGCAAATTCAGACTTGGAAATAGAAACCTTTTCTGATAGATGAACATTTAATTACATTTTTAGACTTGCATTGTCCCTGATAAAAACTTGATTGATTTTTATACTGAAGATGATTTAAACATTTTGCATGGTGTACCAAATTAAGTGTTTGCATTGAAAGTCTGATATGTCAAACGCACAAGTTATATCTCATTGATGATGTCACTGTGCAATTAAAGGCGGAGGTTAACACTCCTCTGTGCAGGTACTTTCCCCTCAAGCTGTCTAGCATAACAGAGTTGCTATAATACAGCTGTGGCTGCTGAGGAATGCTAAAGCACAGTCAATGACTCGTTGCATTTTAAAAAGGAATGTGTGTGGCAGAGAGAGGTTTAATTGCTCCAGCTACATGTCTTATAGTGTGGGGGAGCCTTTGCTTGGATGGCTTTGAGTGACTGCTTTTGAACGTGGGTCTGACATCTGCTTTTTTTATCCTCTCCTCCTGAAATAGTAGTCACGTCTTGTTGTGGCAGCACGTTGTATTTTCTCAGTGTCACCCATTCATTCCAATTGATTAATTTTTGTCTTTCATCAGGCATAGCTATGTCATGCTCTCATAGCTACAAGTACAACCTTTAGGGTAATGGTGGCTTCAAGCTCTATCTTTCCCCTCTTCTTTTTGACCTTTGTTTTATTGCCTGACTTTTCTGCAAAGTAATGATTTAATTACCCCCTCCTTGAGTTCCCTCTTTCACCTCTCCTTACCTTCCCACTCTCCAACACAGAGTATCTTCTTTTCTCAATGGGATGCAAAGAAGAAAATGCAAAATAGCTACTAATTGTTGTCATTCAGTAGAGAAAGCCAGCAACTAGGCTTTAGAAGCTGATCTGAGCTCTAAAGCTTGGATCTTTCCCAGATCCTGAGTAAATTTGAAGTTATAATCTTTGGTTTCACAGAATGGTTGAGGTTGGAATGTCTGGAGATCATCCTGTTCAAATGTCCTAAAAACATCCTTGTTTGGTTCACTGTAAAGAATAATCATTGCAAAGAGCAATCCCAGCTAACTGGACCTCGATATCCATGAGGTTCAGTCTGTTCCAGTTGTGAGCTAGAAATAGCAGCTATATATGCAACCAGCAAATTTGACTTGCAGTATCTCTCCTAGTTAACAGTCATACAGCTCTCCGCATTTCTTGTAGTTTTGAGGATTTACCCACAGAGTGGCCTTGAACAGCACTTGCTCTGTTGCAAAGGAGCACAAGTGCCTCCCTCGATTTCCAGTGATGAGCAGCTTGCAGGAGAGAAACACAAACTGCAAACATGTAAACAGATGTGGGGGGAAGGGGAGGAAGCTTCAAGTAACAGAATGGACTGCCAAATTCATCGCTGCCATGTGTGCTGTGTAATGCTTGTCATCTCAAGTGAGTCATTAAGAGGTTCCCCCCCAATGGTACTTTGAAGTGCTGTGACAGCTTGAGAGCATCTATAAATTGCCACAAACAGCCCTCATACTGTGTTAGCTAATTGCTTGCTCTTTGACTTATTAGGAGTCACTGAGTTAAATAATTTGTCACATGTGTGGCTCATAATAAATAATGTGACTAGCCAGTTTGTGAGCTGTTTTGGTGATATATAGTGCCCTTTTTGAATGTTGTCACAAGCAGCTAATATGACCCTGTGATTGTCAGATCTTTGTGAAAATAATAAGGCCTAACAGGGCAGCAGGTAAACAAAAAAAAAGAAGAACAAAACAAAAAATGATATCACAAAACACAAAACTTACCTCCTGAGGCATAACAAACATTGCATTAATGTATTCTTCAGGTTTTTAATAAAATATTATTAACATTTTATTTCTGAGAAGCCAGTTAAAAGTGAGTACAATTTTATAGCAGAATATCTTTATTTGAATTTACATAGGAATAGTTGTGCAAGAAAAAGAGAGGAAACTGTTTCTGAGTTACTGAAAATATTCTGCATCTTCTGTTGAAGTCTGAAGTGAATATCTTCTCTGCAAACTATGAGCAGTTTCAGAAATATGGTTGTGGTTTTTTTTAAATGAATCAGATTGTTTTCTCTACGGCTTATCTAGACATGTAGGGCATATTTTTTCTGAGCCTCAGTTTTGGTTCTGGTTGCATGCTTTAGGTGGCACGTTTCCATATGCATGCCTGTCGGGAGCTGGTCTACTCAATTTGCAAGCACAAATATGGTACTGTTGTAAGTGGTTGTGCACATGTAACGTTAGAGATGCCTTTAGAAAGAATGTAGTAGAACGGTGACGTATATATATTAATACGTTCTTGGCATCTTCTGTTAAATAGGAGTCTTGTCTGATTTCTACGTGGGAGGAGAGTCCCCAGCATTTTGCCAAAGAAGCAAATGTGGTTTCTCTCACAGCTAAAGGGTGATTTCTTCCCAAGGGACAGGACCTGTCTTGCACATTTGACTGCTGTTGTAGACTGGATCATTGTGCTATAAAATCTTCTTTTCCCACAATTGTGCTAAATGAAGAGTGATGAGTGGTGTTTAATAAACCTTACTAGTCCCTCACAAGCCTGTTCCTGCAGTGACCCTTGCTATTGCATTCCTCTTATTTGAACTTTGAGGTGCTCATGCTGTTAAACTGGTTTCAAACTTGGCAGTCAGTTTTCTGTCGTGTGAATTCAGCATAGGCCACTGCAGTTGCTTCATGTGAGAGAATATTCCTCCTGTGGCTGTCTTAAACACCTCAGTAGTCCCCATGGCTCTTTCTAAAGGCATTGTTGTTTTTCCCAAAGCTGATCAGCAAAAGACTTCCAAGCTAGGGGCTTGCTTACAGCTCTTTGTCCTCTTGCCTCTCCCAGTGTGTAGGTATTTGCTGGCCGGCTGGGTGAGAAGTTGCTCTGATGTGTTGTTTCATCATCAAGGGAAAGCTGTTGATGGATTGTGCATATCAGTTTTGATAAGAAAAAGAATTATGGTCAGTATACAAAAGAGGCCAATGATTACCAGCCTGGGGCTTAATTCATGAGCTGATATTTGTGCTACTTGCTGCAGATCCCAGAGAGAGAGATTCAGCCCTCTAGTCTCAGGAAATGCTTCAGGGACTTGCACCACTGGCATTCCCAGGGAGGCTGCTGAGCCCATTGGGCTGCTAGCTATTTTACTGTACCTTTTATCTCTTTCCTGCGGAAAACTGGGAAAGGTGTTTTGTTTGCTTTGGTGCGCAAGGGTTTGGGGATTTAATCTGAAAGACTTTTGTGGAAACCTTTGGCTAGGCTGGGATTTTATCTAATTTTTGAGGGCTTTGGGAGCTTAGTGTTATTTTGAGATAAGGCTCCAGGCAGCCCTGATGACAACTAATGAGGACTTTTCAGTGTCTGCCTTACTTGTGGTATTACCTTGGGCCTTAGAGTGTTTGAATGAGAGATACACAACTTGTCTGATTAAAGATACTTCCCATCAAGGAAGAGACTGAAGCTGCATTTCTGATTTTACATTGAGCAGAATAATGAAAATAGCTTTCTCCTCATTGGTAAGAGACTTATTATACAGCAGTGAAATGCTGGGACCTGTGAAGCCACTGCGATCAAAACTTTTTCCCATGTGGCCTGGGTTTATTTAAGGCTTTGCTTTTATTTTATCTACCTTTTAGTTTGGCAAAAAGCCCACTTTCAGGCATTCCAGAATTGCTTATGTTTATGAAAGAATTTTTCGTAATTTCATTAGTTGAGCAAGTAAACAAATATAACCGTGGTGAATATTCTAGCTGGTTCACATTTGCAAAGCAATGTGTCCAGATCCTTTAATTTTGACCAAAGTCTGGTCTATCATTCTTTTGTTGGCTTTTTAGAGCTATAGTAACATCTGGCTCTAACTGAGAGAGACATATTTAACCAAACACTGGCATTTCCATCTTTTTTTCACTTTTCTTTTTGCTTAGGAGAGTGTGTGCATTTTTGCTTTTTCTTAAAACCTCAGCACTGGAGTCAAGTGATTTTGTGAAAATCCCAGTTGCCTTTTGAGAGAAAAAAAAAAAAAAAAAAAGAGGGGAGGATTATGGCACTCAAAGTTATAGACCAAAACCTGAAAGCACAGAAAAACAGAAGCAAGAAACTTCAGCATGTATATTCATTTTTTTCAAATGAGCAAGGTGGGGCAGGGAAGCTTAAAGCGCTGATTTTTGAATGCTTGCTCTTACAAATATTAAACTTCCCTTTAGGCTTTCCATCTGAGTGCGATCTTAACAGTTTATTTGCTAACTTCTGAACTTCTAAAAAAATCTTTTAGCTTATTAGAAAATGAGTGATGTTTATCAGTTACTGCAAGTCTGCTGCTTTCTATGTGGCCCCTGTTTTCCCCTCTCTCTATTTAATATATCTGCATGCTTACATATTATCACTGGGATAACAGGCAATAAAAATGCCAGAAAGTCTAAAGGAGTGAAACAGAGAAGTTACAAACAGTTCCCAGCTGCTATGGGTTGGACTTGTTCATGTGTTTGGAGTTTTTTGGGTTTTTTTTGTTTTGGTTTTCGGTTTGCTTGGGTTCTTTCCCCTTGCAGTTTTACCTCACTACAGTTTTGATGGCTGCAATAATTAAATGCCTTTTCAAATTGCCTCTCTTGTGTGAAGAGTGATTTCTCTGTTTAAACCTCAGGATTAATTCAGTGTTGCTGACTGCAGATGAGGCACAATAGAAGGCATTTGCCCAGGGAGGAGGAGTATACCTATTAATCCAGAGATCTCTATTTATTTAATGTTTTCTGTCATATCTGTTAGCTTAACAGGACTAGGTAAGTCCTTTCCTGCCCTCTCCGACCTGGAAAACAGTACCAAGTGCATTCATGGGGAATTTGGCATGTAGCTGATTTCAGCATCCTTTTGTGCTATGTCTTGTTGTGTTCCTTTTATAATTAAATGTTGGTAGTTTGTCAGTTAGAGACATTTTTATGCTATTCAATTAATTAATAACAATATGTTTAGGTTCTGGACTACATATTCTACAAGTGGAGTTTTGCATTTACACAAGGCTTATAAATTTAGCAATGACTGGTTGTGAGTCACATATCCTACCTTAAGATACATATATATGTAGATTTCATCTACATGCCTTTAAAAATACTTAAAAATGTAATCTGTTATGCTGCTAAAAGTAAAATCTCTTTGAGGCAGAATTAAAATCAGAGATATTCTTCAATAAGACAGCTCAAATTTGGCATCCAAGTACATCCAAAAATCAAGACCTTTGGAGATCTTTTCATGTGCTTTTCCTATTTACAGCCGCATCTAATGTACACAACAAGTACTATGATGTGATCTACTGACAAGCCCACTAGAATTCATTCTTTTTTTAGGCTTTATATTTTCACAATCCTTTTACTACCACAGGGAGATGGGGGGAGTAAAAAAAACCAAACAAACAAAACGAAACAAACAAAAAAAAACCCAGACAACACTACCACCAAAACCCACCGCTAACTCCGTGCAAATTAATTGTATTGAACACGATTTTTGTTACAGGGGTAATACAGGTTAACAATATACATCATTGAAGGATAATAATAGTACTTCAGTTTTGCCCTTTAGTTGAAAAAGACCATACAACAAGTTTTGGTTTTGCTAAAATAAACAAAATATCTTGCTATTCTAAGTGAACACATAGTACGCTATTCCTTTACAGTTCTGTTTTCTGCAAAGATACACATTGCTGTTTGACCAGAACGATATTTAAATAGCTGGATTATTCTAGTCTGCATACTTTAACCAAGACATTGGGTTAACTTCGAAGTTATTCTGCTTTGAGCGGAGTGCTGGACCAAATGGCCTCAAGAGTTCCCTTCTATTGTAGTCTGTGATTCTGTGCACTAAAACTTTTATTTGAGACTTGGATCTGCAACACCTTTTCTTTGGTTACTGATGTTCTGTGCCATTCTAGCAGTGTTGTGAAAGCCAAGAGTGGGTCAGGACTTTTATGATATGCAATTTCTTTCTGTTTGTCTCCCTCTCTGGCCACTGCATTGTTGAAGCGATAGAAGGAAGCTTGTCATTTCCAAAATTCGGAACATCAAGTAATTCTGCTGTTTGGATTTCAGTTTGTAATTTTGTGGCTTTGATGTAATTATTTTTATTCCTATATTTATTTTTATGGCCCTGAGAAGGACCACTATACTCAGCTCTGCACACACTGCTGTAAACACGTACCTACTTTACATGTATGCAAAGTCTATGCCATTGCAGTTTGGGGTGCATTGTCTTAAAACTGAGTTGTTTAACATGCTATTCTGGAAAGCAGTAGACAAAGCAAGATGTATACTGCTTCTGTGAGAGGCACTGCATTCAGCACCAGCAGTAATAGCCAAAAATAATTTGAAAAACAAGCTTGAAATACCTTTGCTGCAAGTGAATTGTCCTGACCCTTTCCCGTTCTGCTAGCTGGTGAGTGGGCTGAGAGCACTTTGTTGGAGATTGCTCTTCATCCCATGCAGAGCTAGACCTGCTCCCCATCCAAGTGTATGTAGCTTTCTGCCATTACTAAATGGGAGCAAGGTCAAGGTCATGCAGTGAGTAGAGGCTTAAAAAAAAGGCAGTACTGGCTGAACTCTTCTTCTTAAAAGAGACTGCATGCATTACCAATGCAAAGTAGAGTCAAGCACAAAGCCATGGGTTAAACAGAGTGATGATTAAGTCCACTGAAGTATATTCTTTCAGCCTTGCATAAGAACAATTGATTTAACCTTAAGAACATCATTAGGTGCTGTTCTGATTTGGAGCTACAAATAATAAAACCACCTAAAATATATTACCAGGGTGTGTTCCTTAGCACCAGTTTAGTTCCAGTATAACAAGCATACTATTTTACAGGCTTTGTAGGTTTGAGTACAATAATATCCCAAACAATACAATTAAAAAATATTTTACTAGTCAGGTGCTTCTGATTGTAAGTCTATGAACTTTATAAGAAGGAGAGTTAATTGAATTGTATTTGATTACTTCATAAATTGAAATTATAGAATTAGCGTAATTGGTGTTAATTCAGCAGACAGCCATGATTCAGCTATTCCCATGGCCCTTTTGACTGTAAAGATGTTGCTTCCAATCTCCACAGTACGCTCCATAGTGAGTTTATAGACAGGAAAACAGGTCTTTCAAAAAAGAGCCTTATGAGAGGTTTATGTAGAGCTTCTTATACAATATAACAGGATATGAGTGCAGTATCTCCATTCCCCTATGGATGTATGTAAACTGGACACTTTTTAAGGAAAAGGCTGTCTCAGTCATTGTGTGGTATAGGTATATATAATTTCTGTGTGTGTATATGTTTTAATATTTTTGTGTGTAGCTATATATATATAAGTATATATTTATATAATCTATCTATCTATATATATATATATGTACCCATATAAAAATAAAATATTTTGTAGAACTTCAGCCTAATACATATTAGTACAGATTCAGTAAGTCTAAATCATGCAAACATCGTCACATAGGCCTATTATTGAGCTTGCTGCAGAAAAGCAATGAACCGTAGCTGTCTTTGCAAACAGCCATAATTATGAGCCATGTGAATAAATAGTGACCTGTCTCTAAATTGTCTTCAGTAATTCTTCCGACTAACCTACTGTTAAATGTATGTTAAATATATGCAATGTAGTTTATAGCACCGCCTAAATGTGACATGGCTTAGGTTTTTTTAAAATTGTGCATTTCTGTACCCTTAAGTAGCCCAATACAGTAAAATCTTTGTTCCCTACAGAATGCATGCATGTGTACAGTATATATTTATCTGGTCTGGAATAAGCATTAATCTTTAATTACTGAATAAACATATTAAACAGGTGTGGAATAACTGAACTTTCAACTGTGCAATGTTTATCTACTAGCGCGGTGGATGCCTTGCCTCTGCACTTTGAAAGGTTTCACCTTGCCGTGCCCAGGGTTGACTGAAGGAGGGAAGGTTGGGAGGGCGGGCACGCAAATGCCCCTAATCCCACATAAATCAGAAATTTCCAGTTATAAATTATGCACCATCATAATATCCCGTTAGAGCAGTTGGTGAGCCAGGGCTGGAGCATGGGGTAGTTTATAGCGGAAAAATAGCTTTTCAATGGATAGCACACCCTCGGCCTCCTTCTCCTCTTAGGCTCTGTGTGCCGGGCCTGTGGTGTGAGGAGATATAAAGCAGCATTTTTCTAGCTGCCTGCTGGAACAATGAGGGCTCTGTTAGCAGGAGCCCAAACTTCTGTAGCCCCTGCCTCACAACGTTGGAATGACTGCTTAAACCCAGGTTCAAAGCCCTTGGCCTCCAAGTGCTTTAATTTAGCACTATTTTTGCTGCGCTAGCCTCTGTTTTTTCTGCTTAAACCATCTAAGGTCTCCTTGTTATGCAGGGAACTAAGCAGCTCCTTTTTATAATTAGATTAAAGATAATCAAATGAAGACTTGAATATTTTTTAATGTCATTTAATCTTTTTTTCTTTTTCTTTTTTTAACTTTTGCAAAATTGCTTTTTATCACCATTGCCTAGCTTCTTGTAAATTTACACCTCTTTTTTGCTTTGCTGTATTTCAAGCTTCTGGTTTTCTGGGTTAAAAAAAAAAAATAAATCGTTTGACAGGTATTTTTCAGCATTTTTATTTGATGCCATAAAATAAACCTTTACCAGGTGTTTTTAGGTATGATTCACAACACTTTCATTCTTTCACTCTCAGTTTTCCCAAAGCTGGCTGGTGTGAAAGTAAAAGAGAAAGCAAAAAGAAGCTCACAATGAAGTGTAAAAAGGATGCGAAGATAGTGGAAAAAATCACAGATATGGAGGAAGGGCTAGAGGAGCAGAACAAAGCTGCAGCTAAAAGAGGGCTGTGTGTTAAGAAAAGTAACAAGTATGTGTTGGCACAGTTTGCTTCTAGTTTTAAAACATAAAAATATGATCCCAAACATAGGTGTTATTCAGATAATAATCACTCAAAAGTTTGTTAAAACCACTGCTTAGTATTAAAGCTGTGAAAAAATGTGTAACAGATGGTATCAAGTTTCTAAAAGAAAAATCGTTCCAAACTTAACTTTCCCATTCCTCCGTAATGCACAAACATTTGAAATAGGAGCAAAAAAACGTTAAATCACGGTTATGTTAGAAAGCAAAGAAATTGTACATGAACAACCACATTTTTAAAAAGGGGGAGGGAGTACAAAAGAAAGATCATCTGAATTTACAGTGTATAGAATATCACTGTGCTCATTGTCTCGTCAAAAAACATCATGCTGAAAATACAACAGGAGATTCACTATCTGGGTCTTGACCGGAATCTTTTTCACAGATTTAGAGTGGAGCCTAAGGTAAAGATCAAATTTCCAGTTTGTTAGATTAGTGGGTATTGGTGGAGGTAATGGCTGATAACTCTTTTTCTCATTTTAAAGGTGGTGCTAAAAGTCTTAAGGTTTGCCCTTCCCATTTTTTTGTAATAAGATCATTAACAGTTTTTTGTTCTGTTTCTTGGCTTTCATTTGTTTGGGTAAATGTTGTATTATTATGGTTGTGTAATGTGTTGTGAAGTTCAGTTGGTTTGGATTTTCTTTTCTCTCCTTACACCGATCTCCTGTGTTGTAAAAAGTTTGAAATAATAGAACCATAGAATATCTCAAGTTGAAAGGGACCCGTAAGGATCATCGATTCCAACTCCTGTGAGATTTTAGAAGCAGACACCTTTGGTCTTGGGACGTACTAGATGTTGTAAAAATAGGATACTAAATAGTTTAAGTGTCTGTAATTCTGTGCTCAAGAACCAACCTTGTAACTTCAGTGGGATTGTGAGGGAAAATACCTGGTGTGGATTTGCAGGGCCAGATCCTGCAAATTTGTATGATTTATTCTGGGTGCATCACTGAATATTGAGTTTATTGCTCATAGTACATTGAATAAGATTTCCTTTTTTTGCTTTGAAGTCACCTTAATTTTTCTTACACAAGGCACCTACTACCAATTTTCACCTCATATTGGTGTGTACAGTGTCTTTTGACCATGGCCATGATTTTGTGAGCCTCTCTGTAGTGTAGAATATAGCTTTTCAAAAAGAAATTTATATTTTTCCCACCACAACTAAGTTTGCTACAATCAGTCTTTTTTTTAAATCTCTGACAAAATATTCTGAATGTGGGTTATCATCATCAACATTTACTAATTCCTAAATTGTTTTTGAATAGTAATTTGGAATTAATGTACCTTTAAAACGCATAAGGACAAAGCTTACTCGGTGTGGACTTTTTAAATCAGTATTGTTTTAAGAGCTCTGATAGACATCTTTTTTTCCTTTTTAAGATTCATCAGAATGTTGGACTCCTCCAGATATGACTTAATTTAGATGGTTACATAACTGACTAGCATATTTTTGTGACAAAAAAAAATGGAAGAGACATGGCAATATTTGGCCTGTGATTTAAAACCAAAATAGATGTCCTTAAAAACACAATGCCTGCAATGATCATTTGAAATAACTGAGTGCAAAACCATTTATCACAGTCTACTTCTTTGAGATTTAGAAAAGATTAACTGTATTTTGATCAGTAATTTCACAAAGAAAGCATCAAATTGAAGACATGAACAGATGTTGAAGGTGTTTGCCCATCAAGTAGTGATTCACATGACTGGAGGCTGCAGTCGCAGTTCTTACTGCAAAGGAGCCCATCAGATTTTAATACTGGATGAATGCACTTAAGAAGGTACTGTGTTTCATATTAATAAATATACCAAATAATGGAAGTGAGAAATGAGAAATTCTTGGTATTAGAAAAAAAAGAGAGAGATTATTTCCCTGAATTACTCTTGGAGAGGTATGGTAGAAATGGCTGGATGCTGGAAATGGGTTTCTAGCCCAGAAAGCTAATGTGTATTTTTGAAAATCAAAATAACGGCAATTCAGACATATCTTAACATATTCTAAAATTCCAGAAAACTTATACAACTGTGACTCGAGGGAAAAATCAAGTGAATGTTATCTTAAAAGCTGGGTTAAGTATTCCTGATTTCTGAGATCACAAGAAATCTCTAGCCAGCTGGAGCCTTCAGGTTATTCAACGATTCTAAGTAGAAATATAGATGACTAATGAAATAAATAGTTGTCTTCCTCTTAATTTTTCATTTATAAGGCCAACAGTTCTTACATTTCCTGAGGCACTCTGCATATATTATTGAGGTAGTATGTTAAAATGATCTCGCCTCATTTATCCTCCTCCACAAAATAGTTGAGATGTTGCTTTCCAAAGAAAACATCTGAAACATTTAATTTTACCTGTCACTTTTTTTCATTTTCCCTGTTAAGAGTAAAACATTGGACTGTACATTTCTAACGAAGGGTTTTTATGTGAAGGTTAGAATAAACAAAAGTATGATTTAACATTCGAAGACCCGAAAATGACTAATGGGCAACTCTGATTCATTTTCCAGGTCCTAGGTACACATAGTTGAAAGCCATAAAGGTAACAAAGGTTATCAAGACCTAGAGATAAGAATTGGAAGTTGTTAAGTTTAGTGTCTAAAATCAGAGTTTCCTCATTTTTCTTTCTATTATGTGAAGTAGTAATTCCTTGGATTTACACTATTCACACTGTCAAGTTAGTACTATATTGTGATTTATCTTACGCAAGGAATAGATATTTATTTTAATTAACTTGGTTCCTGTAGGAGTATTTTGTATTGTTATCCATCTAGATGCTGTGCATGCATTCTTGCATTATTTTGCAGAACTGCATTTGAATATCTTCTCTATCGTCTTGATGAATTTTAGAGTTAGGGGTAGGCAGTATTTGTAGATTGTATTGGTTTAAATGTTTTGTATTAGTCTCTCTAGCAAAGTCTTTTCTGCTCAGAAGGATTCAAATTGTAGGTGATGGTCTATCAGCTGATACTATTGTCTACTACAGCCACTGTGTTTCTGCTATAGGCAAATGCCACTCTGACAATCTGGCTCAACTTTTGTGTTTGAAACATTCACATTTAGACAAGAACCTTCAACAGATTGATTTTTCTGAAATTACACAAGCAGAAGTAGTGATTGACCTTTGCTAATCATATAGTAAGTTGCTTCTACTGAGTCCCGGGAGGAACCGGAGTACACATTTTAAAAGAAAAGCTTTTGTAACTAACTAACTGTAGAAACAATGTTCTTGGATCAAGATTTTGGAACAGATAACTGCTAAATGCATGCAACTGCACATACGATACTCCTTTACAAATATTAAAAAAGAATGATGGTGGTATATTTTCAAACTGAATGATTCAGTGTTTGTCAAGCTGATTTCACAGATAAAATGGACTAAGTTTTGAAAAGCATTATAGAGGTGTAAAATCTATACTGAAATTGTTTTGCATATCTCTTTCCATTACTTTTTGCTCATGGTTATTGTATATAGTGAAGGAGCCAATGAACTAAGAATTTCTTCTTTCTCTCTCTGACAGTTTATAGTTAGAGCAATACTGTTGTAGAAGCTGGAGCTAGTTTAATGAATGGATGTACTTTCAACTGTCAGATGAAACACTGTTTTCACTGGTTTGACAAATAAAGAATCAGTATTCTGTAGAACTGCCACTCTTTATCTTGTCATCACTATCTTCCTTCTGGTCCAGTCTGTACTGAGTTGGAAATCATCTGCTATATATGGAAAATTTTCTGCTGCATCTTGTCTAAGATCAAATTGGTTTAATATTTCCAAATGTAACTACATTTTTATCCTCTGTAGAGAAATCCTACCTCTAGGAACAGGTAGGCTGAGGAAGATAGTTTGTGCTTCACTGTTCTCATGAATGTGTAAGT
Organism: Columba livia; assembly: GCF_036013475.1. Lineage (NCBI taxonomy): Eukaryota > Metazoa > Chordata > Aves > Columbiformes > Columbidae > Columba > Columba livia. The sequence goes on along the minus strand of NC_088603.1, from coordinate 74,536,314 downwards.
GAGACTTAGTGGGTACATTCCTGCCCTCTGTCCCCATTTGTCTATCTCAGTTTGGTTGGATTTGGGGGTTATTTTTATTGTGAAGGTGGCAGGATCCATCCACCCCAGAACTGCACAGTCCTTGCCAAGATCATCTTTTATCATGTTGGCAGTGGCACACAGGGGTGATCTAACATCAGGCAGACAGGTGAGAGCAACAGGAGTCACACCAAAGCCAGCCTGAACTGTTCATTACTGCTGATTATATTCAGTACTAACAAAGTGAGACTCTTTACTTGTTATGCATTGGAAAATGGAAAAAATGGCCACTGCTTTCTAAAGGGCTTTATAACTTTCTCCTGCACAATGCTTTTCACACTCTGCCTGAATAAGCTGGGAGATAGCCACTGAAATTCCCAAATTATAACAAGTTGCAACATGCAAGAGCTATTTACAACATGTAAGAAATTTCCATAAATGATTTTTTTTTTTTTTATTAGCTACTGCTTGAGCACATTACAGAGTTCTCATATGTTTGTGTGCCTGCACAGTAGCCCTCAGCAGGGATTTCACTGGCCAGGTAGTATTACCCTTAGTGTTTACATTTTGCTCAATATCTTCTGATCCAAATTTGATTTTTGATCATTGCAAAGTTCCAACAGCTGCAAAAGACATGAAGTCTTTTATCTGGGAAAGAGATTGTGTCATCAAACTAAATGAATTATTTTCGGCTTTGCAAACTTTATAGGCTAGATTGATTGTTTTACACTCAAGATTGATATCCTTCCTCCACACATCATACAGGTACTTTCGCATCTACGTACAATACAGTAATGGTATAATGTTAGAAGCACTGCCATAACATTATCCTCAGAGAGAACTGTGAGTCTTCAGCTTTAACTTTTGCCTGAACCTGGGCTCCATAAGCTTCCATCTCACTGACCTGAATGCCTGCTTGCAGATTCAGATTTGCTGTGATAGATGTAGTTCAGTTATAGGTAGGGCCTGATTGAGTATGTGCCTCCTCTCATATTTTTATTACTGGCTTCTAGTTTGAGACAGTGATAGTTTGCGTCACTTTTGTGCATTGATTGTGCTTTTTGTTTTATTTCATGGAAATGATGACTAGAGTTTGGGATAGCCATAATCTTTCCTTCTGAGAGATGCTTTAAATCTAATTTAATGTGCTGGTTTCTGTGTTTTTAGCTTTCCAAATGTACAATTATCCCATTAGAACTCCACCAGAGTCAAGGCTAGTCAGAGAGCAACAATTTCATTTTAAGGGAGGGGAGAGGAGCTTTGGGACTTGTATTCATTTTGATGCTGAACTCTTTCTCACACCCACTAGAAATTCCATCCTGAATATTTTCACTGAAACAGATACATTTCCATGAAATATTGCTCTTTTAAAGAAAAGGTATTCTAAAGCAAATAAGTTTCCTTTATCTGTAGGTTTTATTAAGCAAAGACTATAGGCTGAAAATGGTTTCTGGACTGCATGAATGCATTTTTGTATGACTACAGCGCTGAACAGCATGAGAGTGGGAACGAGGGAGTCCATTTCCAGTGATGTTGATGCAGCTGAAACCCAGAACAAAGGAAGATGATCAGTATTCCCAAAAGCCATTCACAGTAATACCTGAGGTCTGTGGTGTGTTTGTTGCTATGCAAGCTTTGCTAACCTTAAAAATAAATAAATACTAAATATTATGCAGAACCTGTCATGGGAAGCTTACAATGTAAAGAATCAACACACTGATCTTTGCGGTTTGCATTACTAGCAGCTCCGAGCTAAATTATTTATTCCCTATTAATGTAATGTAAATTTTACCTTCCTTATTTACCTATAAATTGCTAATCAAGTCAGTGTGGATCTGGGAAGCATCCCCTTGTGCACTAGTGCCCCTTGGCTCACTTGTTGAAAGCCTGATTCCACCTCAACCCTTGGTCTGACAAACAGCTCTCAGCACTGAACGTTATGGTAGCTGTTCATATTACTTGTTTTCACATAGGCAAACTTGGAATAGCTGTACCTTTTTTGCCATCCTTTATTTTACCATCCCTTCATTTCCTCTGATGTCATTGTGCAATGCTGTTTACTTAGTGACAGGATGACCTGTTGTGGCTTAACGTCGCCCAGCTCCTTCACTTCTCTGCCAACAGCACGCTGTCCAATGGGACAGGACAGCAGATTGATGTCGTACATGCAATCCAGGGAGTCACTTTTGAAACAAATATGTATATGTTATGTGAAGATTTTAATAGGCTTCTAATCCCATCAAGTTAAAGCACTAATAGTATATTTAACTTGCCGAGTTTTTTTTTTCTAAATCTGGTTTTAATCAGGGTTCTTCTTGAATAAGACAGCTGTCTCTTTTACAGTGAACATGGCTATAGTATAACGTCACAAAATAAAGTGTTCTATGCTTCAACAGAAGTTGACCATTGATCTAGAAAGCATCTCTTTTAATCCTAGTTAGAACATAGTTTGCTATATTTATTTTTGTGCTTTAGATGTGTCTTGAGAGCTTTGGAAATGCATCATATGAATTTTGAGCAAAAAATAAATAGCAAAAATAATTATATTTTGTTAGTGGCCAAAAGTAATACAGATTTTCAAACCATAGTGGGAACAGCATTTTCCCTTTGCTGCACTGTTAATAGCAGTTATCTTGCTAATTTGTATTTAGTCTGCAGTTTTACTGAAGAGTCTGGGGTTTTTTTAATGACATTTCAGCCTGACGCACACTTTCCTTATTGCTCTGTTTCCATGGATATACTATTTATTATCCAGTTTGAAATCCATTTTTAAGTAAGTATTTCATTGGTGGCCATATATCCTAGCTGAGACTTCAGAAGAAGCCATTTCTGCCAGTGAAGCTTAAATAGCCTTAAAGAGTTTGTGATGTTAAGTTTGGTGATGCACTATTGATATCCACTTGTGATTTCCTAGGTGAGGTCTGTGTCTAGATGTCAGAATGGATCATGTGAAACTATGTCAGTCAATTAATCACTGCCAATGAGCCATGGCATGCCAAAGCTCCATTTCATAACAGCCTCCTTGTTAAGTTCACAAAATCCAAATCCGCAAGCCAGACCTCCTCTTTTAAGACCTCCAGTACAGGCTACAGAAACATTTGCAGGAAAATACATTTACTGCAAGAAATCAATGTTGCAGGCTTGTAGGGTTGATCTATGTGGGGCGGGGTTGCACAGAAATTTGGAGCTTAGCTTGATAATTAGTTCAATGGAACTATGCTGGAGAGTTGTAGAGAAAGGCTTCTGATGAGAATATTAAATAAATCTGTATTAAGAAGCACATATAGCATAACTCAAAATTAGCTGGAATCTGACCTTTGTATTTCATAGCAATGACTGCCATAATGGGAGAAATTGTCATTCACATTTAATACTCTGCCTGCCTTATCTGCTCCTTCATCCTGATATTACCAGATGCAAAAATGTAGGGTAAGAGAGGTAGGGAAAGTCTAAAGTGAATAGTAGCCTGACATATTACCAAAATAAATTAAATTTCTGTGACAAGTAAGTCATTGTTAGGGGGGGAGAGTGTGAAGGGGGAAGGGAGAGCGTCTTTTACTTCACTAGCCCATTTAGGAAGTTGGGTCACTGGTATGAAGCCATACAGCTGCACACAATATAAAGTAAGTTTAACAGCATATTTGGTGAGTTTATAACTTCCCCAGGGCATTTTAACATTAAAAATAGTGATTGTTAACCTGGTCCATCTGAACTTAAATATGAGCTTGCTTTGCAAGAAATGAGGGGTAACGTCTCAAGTACTTTTCTTTGTGTTTTATTATTGCTTAAGGGCTTACATTGCTTTATAGCTGCATTTTGTCTGTTTTAGCGTTTTGTACTCAACAGGGATATTCAAATCCATGGTCTGAGTAAGGATGGCAATCCCAGCACTGGATTAGAAATACATCCTTTCATAGTTATGCACTGATATTAAAAAATAAACAGTAGATGATAAAATGGCAGTTGTGTATGACTTTGACATTAGCAATAAGTACATTACCTGTAAGTTATCTCTCTGGTGACTAAAGATTTTCACAAGCGGCACAAAACTCTTTAAAAACATTAGGATCTCAGAATTGCATCCAAAATAGCACAGAAAAACATTTAAAGGCATGCTAGAAATCCTTGTGTGCTGAAAAGAATTACCATTGCCTTATAGGCTGAAGGCCTGTTAAAATAGGCCTATAAGATATTAAAAGAGGATATTAAAATTAAAAATTAAAATAGGATATTAAAATAAGGTGTATGTCAGACTCTTTTTAATGGCAACATTCTGTTTTCAGATGAATGTGTGACTGGAAACACCCAAATTTTCAAAGCTAGGAGTCAGAATAAAAATACAAAAATCTTTATACTGCCTTAAAGATAAGGATATTTTAAAAATAATATCACTCAGGGTTGTCTTCTTGCTGATTCGTAAGCCTTCATGGTTCATAGTGTCAGATATTTTTCTGCAAATACAAAGCCTTAAAGATTATGGTCTATAGCTTCCTCACAAGGGAAGGAGGAAGGGTAGAGCAGATCTCTTCTCTTTGGTGACCCATGACATAACCCAAGGGAATGGCAAGAAGTTGTGCCAGGGGAGGTTTAGGTTGGACATGAGGAAAAGGTTCTTCCCCCGGAGGGTGGTGGAGCACTGGAACAGGCTCCCCAGGGAGGTGTCGTGGCCCCAAGCCTGACAGTGTTCAAGAAGAGACTGGACAACACCCTCAGACACATGGTGTGAACTGTGGGGTTGTCATGTGCAGGGTCAGGAGTTGGACTCGATGATCCTTGTGGGTCCCTTCCAACTCAGGACATTCTATGATTCTGTGATTATGTACTTCGAAAACTGAGATTCTGGTGTACTTGCAATTATTGCTAGAAATTGACAACATTATAGAGGTGAAGGAACCAGTTTGACTCTTGTCTTACATTGAATGCTTCTGTGTTTCGTTGAATACTTACGATGTTTCTCCAGCAGTGCTCCTCTCCTGAAATGGTCCCTGTTAATATTGACAAGCAATGGTGTGCTGTATGGGTGTGTCCTGGTGCTCGCTGTCAGCAGGTGCTTTTTCTGTAGTGCAGTCACTATTCTGATTTTAGTTTCTATGCTCTACTATTTCACCATGTTAAGGAGTAAGTTATTATTTAAAAAAATCTTTCTGGACTGTGAATGAATTACTTCCTCTTGCTTTATAAGTTTCCTTTGCCCCTCTATTAGATGGAAATGAAATCACACTGGGGTGCCTTGGTCATGGGTTTGGGGAACATGTAGACCTAAAAGGCTTCCAGAGCCACTGCTTGCTGTCTACAAGCCCTGTCTCCTAGTGTTCTCTACAGTAGCCATGTTGTGGAGCCTGCCATGTCATGACTTCTCATGTTCAGTGATTCTAAGGGGACCTCCATCTATAGACCACGGTGGCTCCTGGAAAGCCAGTGCTTTTTTTACTGGATTGGCATACCTTAGATATGCAAGCACTGAAGGTGGAATTTGCATCCCTGTGTAAAGCCTAATGAAATTTGTTTTGCCAAAGGCACCAGTATGGGGCCAGAAGCGACCAGAACTTCCACTTGGAGGCATTGCTCAGGCCATGTCACAACTGTTTGCACCACCCCACAAGGCCTGCAACACCCTTTGCTAAAATTTTCCTCACCAGTTTGTCCTAAATTATTCATTAATTCCCTGGCTGGTTTTCTGCTACTGCTACAACTGTCTTCAAGAGCATCTTCTCACCCTGCTCCCCCAGTGGGAAACCCTTGACTGTTTTCTCAGCTTCTCACCCACTCTTTAGGTGGCAATGGTATGGTGCCTTGTTAGGCCATGTGGCCCTAACATCCACAGGGACCTAACATGTAATTCTGACTGCTAAGCACTTACATGGTGCAATAGTAGTAGACAAACCATCCATGACCCTGTCTTGAAACTTGGTTACAGTCCATCCTCAGTCTATCAAAACCCAGTAACAGTGATATTCCACACCTGCTACATGAAAATTCTAGTCCCCAGATTTTATAAAGGCCTCAGAATAGCAATTAAGAATTTTATAACATATGTGTGTGTGTGTATATAGATACATACACACACATTACTGTGTGTAATTTATGTTTCCAATTCAGAACTACTTTGAATTAATAGTATGTAATTTATCAAAGTAACAGTTCTTGGCTTTGTTTTTGACTGGCTGCTACACAGAGCTAAGGGTTGGGATGTTGTTCCCTAAAGATGCCCACTTAAGAAGAATATTCTATTCCATGTTCTGTTCCATGTGGATGGTAAGAAAATTTTTAAAAAACCCAACAATGGTATATGCACATCGGCATCTTGACCCTGTACCAGTAAAGACAACTGTAGTCCTAGACCAGTTAAAGTAGGATCAAGTTTTGGATGAGACTGTGTGGCTCATAGCTTCTTTTCAGGGAAAGCTCTTGTAATGTCATAGGCCTTTTATGTCTTAGATTCACCATATCTGTCATATCTCCTTCACTATCAATAAATAATAATTCATCTAAAAAAATGTTGCAAAGTTGTGGGTGTATTATAAGAATTATCACCTAACTAATTCCATTTGGTATAAACAAATTACTTATTGTTTTAACTATTTTTGTATTGTTCCAATTATACAGAATATTGAAGCAATTTGAACTGAACTATGTTTTGATATTTATCGTTGTTTTCCTAATCTCTGGTAGCTGAGATGAACTCTGCCAAAACCTTGTATTTTGCTCTCTCAACATATTTTGCCTAACCTGTGTAGAAGCTTAGATGCACACTGGTCTTAAATCTTGTGAGTACTTCTGTTGGAATAACTGGGACCACCTTTCTCTTTTTATTTTTGAAATCTCAAAATGCAACAGAATCCTGTTTAGTAAATAAACAGTTTAATCAGTGCATCTGGGGGAAACTTCTGTCCCAGACAGAAAAGGAATAGGAATGCACTGAGCATTCAGATCAGCAACAGCCAGAGCAGTTTGTCCAACTGCACCCTCTGGCATATGTCCAAAGTTTGCAGTATATGGGTGTATCTTGGTGGATATAATTTGTTCTTAATGTACAGACAGGGGGGTGAATAGAGACTAAATGCATGTGAAGCTTTTCAGTGGTCAGATAAAAGAAAAAGATACATGTGTACACAAACACAAATGGCAGTGAACAGAATGGACTGGGAACTCATCCATAATAAATTAGTGTCCACACATGAAGGATGAAACTGCTACTTTGCCAAGAAAATATATGTCAGTGTCAAGCCTTTATCATGCCAAACTACTTGGACCTGTCACAGGGGTTTTTGAAGCAATGATGTTGTGAAGGTTTATGTGAAGAAGACAGATCAGACTACAGTCTTCTCCCGGGCAGTGAGGGAAAGAAATCCAGTCTTTAAATGAGCTCATAGGAAGCTTTCAGGCCAAAGAGGTGGACAAATTGGGATGCATCAGGTTAAGTCTACATTTTGCTGAGTCTCTGTGCATTCTTTCTTTAAGAGATGCTCATTTCTGTCCATCTGCTTGCACATTCAAGCTGTCATAATTTCATGTCTTAAGTGGGGCCACATCCTTTTCTGTGGGTTTGGTGAATGTGATGTGCCAATTTGCATATATTCACTCTGAGCATTTCTGGGAAGATCATTTCCCTCAGTTGCTGCTTTCAGTATGTCACAGAGCTTTGCTTGCTACTTTTCCTCTATCACATCAGTCCAGTGTTACTTCACTTCACAGCCTTCATGTCCTGTATTCACCCTATCTGTCATCTCTCCTTCACTATCAACTGGCCGACTCCTGCCTGCAAGCCAACTTTTGACACCCACATTCAGCACCCACTTCTTAAATTTTCAGACAAGCACCTCTCTCCTTCCCATGTGACTGGTCAAGCCTGGGAGGAGCCCGCTGCAAACACTCTCAAAGCTCTTTCATCACTTCTGTGCTTCAAATCTCAGACTGTGGTGCCAACATGAATTGTTACAGTGGTTAGACAGCTGATGTACGGCAATCATTGCCTGTCTTGACAGTTAAGCTTGTTTTCTACATCCTTCTTCCAGCACTGCCACTTGAAGAAAACTCTGTATCAGTTTCATCTATCTGAGGCCTTTTGTTTCATACATGTTTGACTACTGTGTGAACTATTATGGCAAGGGTTGTAGCCTAACCAGGTCAGGTCATGCCACAGTAATACAAATAAGTAATTCTGTGGTTGTGTCAGGCAGTTCAGCCGCAATCTCAGGAAGTGCTACATTGAATACTCCTACCAGCCAGGTGATCTATTGGTAAATGTGCCTGTTGCCCCATGCCACCAGCCCAAAGGTTTCTTGTGAAACTGCCTGCATGTCAGTGATGCCTGTAGGACTCTCAGGGTTAAAAAAACCTCAAATATTTGTCCCTAGTTGGATAGAACAAATAGGGGAGGTGCACACTCAAGTGTGAAACTGTTACATGTGTAATCACTGACTTGTGGGACAATGAAGATAGACTTACGCATGATTCACAACATACAGCCTAAATGGCACAATGCACTGGTTGATCTCCTTATTCTCCCTTCCTGGTTGAAGGAAAGACAGAGATCTTAATCTACAAAGTGATTTTAAAATACTAAATCAGGCACCTGGTATGACTGTAAAGGAGAGATTAACTAAGGTGTTTAAAATTGGGAGATACAAATAACCTTTTCTCCTCATTACTGAGTGTGATATTTCCAAGTCAAGAGCATACATTAATAAAGGGGTAGACATGCCATGATGGCTCTAGTACTTGTGCACTAACTAACCCTCCACCTTGTAGTGCATGACTGAAAAGCATATGGAGAAAGGTAAAGGAAGAATGAGAAAGGTATGTTCATGAACCAGAGATCCCCATCTTGGATTTGGCATGACTGTCCATTATCTGGGTCAGGATGGTAAAGTCCCAGTCTCACCAATGTCTTTCAGGGTAGAGTCAGAGGATCATTCAGACTGAAAGGAATCTCAGGAGGTCTTAATACAACCTCCAGCTTAGGGCAGGGTCAACACTGATTTCAGCTCATGGCTTTGGCCAGTTGGGTCTTGACAGAGATTGTGAAACCTCCTTGTGTATCCTATTTTACTGCTTGCCTCGCCTCATCGCAGAAATTTTTCCTAGCTCCAGCTGACCATCTTGGCAGCACTCCATTGGATGCAATACAGTTTTTCAACATCTTTCTTGTGCTGTTGGACCCAAAACTGGACATAGCATTCCAGATGCAGTATGACAAGTGCTGAGTAAAGGGGAATTATCACTTCCTTTGATCTACTGACTATAGGACTTTTAATATAGCCATGGATGCTATTAGCCTTCAACACTGCCAGGGCACAATGCTGGGTCATGTTCAGCCTACTGGCCATCAGGACCTGGGGTTGTTTTCAGCAGAGCTGCTAGCTAGCCATGCCATATTTTAACAGCTGATTAATCTGTCTCATTTGCATCTGACCTTGTTGAATTTTCAATGTTCCTGTTGGCCCATTCCTCCAGTTGTTGAGATTCCTGTGAGTGGCAAAAAATATCAGCTATATCCTCCAGGTTGTTGTCATCTGCAAATTTGATGAGTGAGCACCCCATCTCTTGCTCCAGGTCACTGATAAAGGTACTAGCCCAGGGTTTCAGTGTCAAGAATTTCATACAGTATTGGTTCATTTCCATAGCCCTGTTTGTAAATTTTTAAAAAGTCCCATAAATGTTGCATTTTCAAAAGCCAGATAATGGGAGGCAAAAAGTGAAACTGTATAGTAGGACTCCTATGATCAAGTAAGGTCATATTGCCATAAACTGTCCAAGCCATGGACAAGACCTAACAATTTTTGAGCCACACTGTATGTCTGACTGTTAGAGAGGAAACAGAGTTTGACTTTAAGCTGAGACCATCCTGCACCCCTAATTATGGTCACATTGTAGCTACCCGATATATATATATATAGAGAGAGAGAGAGAGACAGACAGACAGACAGACAGACAAACAGACAGACAGACATGCGCGTAGTTAAGTTTTCCTGAAAAAATGTGTCTTATGGCAGGAACACTCTGCACCAAGTTTCTGAACAGAGTGAGCTTTTTCTAGAAGAGTTACTGACCTCAGAAACAGGGTTTCTATCATGGAAATGCTGACATAACCTTTAACTGTAGAGCCACAAACAGCTTTGTTATATTACATGTTCCTAGATTATGTCTTTGCTCTGGAAACAGTGGTGGCATTGTCTGCTGTTAATTGTGTTAAGAGATCGGGGAGAGTTGGCATTGATATCAGAAGGGAAAAATAATTTAAAATTAAAAATTCACCTTATGTGAGTCATACAAACTCAGAGGATTTTGAAATTAATGGCTTTTGTTTGGACCTGTGTATATCATAATCTTTTTTTTTTTTTTGTACATTACAGATATATCAGATGTAGTTAATATTCTTTATCAATCTAATATATTTTGAGTATTTTAAATCCACTTACATTTATAAATCTGACTGGTTGATCTAATCACCTTTTTTATGTGCTAGTTTTCCTCAGTACTTCATGTAAAGAGAAACCCAAGCCTCACACAGTGTTTCCAGTGTGGGTCTTTCAATATCTAGTGTTTTCTTAAAGCCCCAGCTCCTGGAACTGAATGATTGCCTCAAGATCTTAGGTTTTTTACTTTGCAGCCTTCGAGATCTCCAAGAAAAGGCTGAACATTTGAATGCTAAAAAATCAAAAGTAACAATGAAACAAATAAACAAACAAATCTAGAAACTGCAATTATCAATGTTTTCATGGGTTTTGCAGGGGCCATTTAAAGGTTTGTAGTGGCAGTACTTCCAATAAAATCAAATTGCTATCAGCACTACAATTATTAATGCTATCACCTAGAGGTGTGCAAAGCAAAGTCCTATGACTCGTTGTTTCTGACTTTTACATTCAGAGACAGATATGAATCCTGCTTTGGGATTTATCTTTTCTGGATTGTCCCAACCTAAAATCCCAGAACAGAACTCTCTTGAAAGTTCATAGTGGGACAAACTTTGTGTTTTGTCAAGCTGTTATCAAAACACTTATGGGTAATCTATAACATTTTATAGCAGAGCAAAATGACCAAAAAGTTGGGGGGCTGGGGGGCGGGTGTAATATGTTCTTCTAAGCATTACGAAGAGCCCTTGGTGTTCCACTAGAGATAAAGTAGCCTAGTGGCCAACACCATTATTAGCCTTGCAATCAGTTCTGCAAATGAACACAGAATCTGAAAGATACATAACACTTTCATGCTAAAGGCTTCTGTTGAGCAGCCTGTTACTATTGTTTTCTTTCCAGAGGTGCTAATTTCCAGAGATAAAGAACTGATTGCTCCCAGTGAGAAATCCAAAGGAGCTTGCAAAAGCTATTAAGTGTGGGAAATTAACAAACATGGGAAGCAAATGGCTGAACATATGAGTTTCAGTCAATTAACTTTATAACAAACTAAACCTTCAGTTTCTCACTAGTCCAGCTGTTCTGTGTTTGGTGTCAAGCTAAGTGTTACTTAGCTTTGGCTCAGGGAGGACAGGAGGAACTTTGTAAGTTTTGCAGCAGTTACCTTTTCATGGCTGATTAGCCTTTCCTTTTCTATCAGCATAAGAACATTCCTGACAGAACCAGGAACCAAGTGGAAAGAACCAAGTGGAAAGTATGAGTTAAAACAGGCATCTAATGGAAGGACCACACCATGCTATGAAATCTCATTGGAGTGCCATCTAAGCCATACAGTGCAGATGCAAGTGCAGGCAGACCTGCAGTGTAATCTGTAAGCACAGCACAATATGCACCATTGTCTTCCTCCATGATGCAGTGATGGGTTATGATCTTCACTTGGTTGAGTACCATCCACCTTCACAGACTGCCCAAACACAAAGCAAGAGCTGCAGTGGCTTGCCAGAAGGGTCTTTTGTCTCTTTGGGATGAGAAGACAGGTAGTTGGAAGTAGTCTTTAACATGTGACCTTACCAGGTTTCTAAGGACAGAAGAAAGTCCCACTAAGCAGAGGCTTGTGCCTTCTGTGTGCTTCAGAGTCCTTACATTTTCTGTCTGCACCATATAGATTTAATGTATTTGGAATCTTACGTAACTTGATCACTGAATCTTAAGGATGCAACAGCCAACTACTGAAAAGTTTTGCCATCGTAAAAGTGCTCCTTTTTGTTCTTGCTTACTAAATGCATTAATCATAATTCAGCAGAAAGAAAAAGCCAGTCTGTTACCGTAAAACCATCTGCCCTTCATTTTTTTTGTTCAAAGAAAAAGACATAAAATTGAGGTTCCTTTAAAATTTTCCATGATAAGTGTTTATCTGCTTTCTTTTTCAGGTTTCTGTAATTTGTATGAAGGAGACTTTGATTGATTGTAATGCCCTAGTAAATCTCTAAGTCCTTAACCACTTACTGCTTGCTTGATATAGCATTTGCTGTTGTTTATAGTCTGCTATCCATGGGATTGGTTTTCGGTGTAATAAAGTACTAAAAATCTCATAGAGTTGGATCAACCTGGGTGTTCTGCGGTTAGCATGGTGGTTGTTATGCCTAATTCCCACAGCAGAGAGGGGGAACTAGGGGGAGCATCATAAAGAACAAAAGTTAGTGGATTGCCAGCTGAGTAAAGCCTTCACTGTGAACAGGTTTGGGTAACAGCAATATTTCTAAAGGGGAGGGTAATGACACTTAAGTGAGGTTGGTCTTAGTAAGCAGTTGCAGGTCTGGATCCAATAATGTATCATTTACTGCGTCTGGAATAGATCGCTTGAATAAATTAAGTGAACTCTTACCCTGCTGTGAGCTTTCTTGCTGTGTGCTCTGTGCTTATTAGCCTCCTAGCCCCTAGTTTGACCCTGTTCCTTTCTTAAATTAATGCATCTCCAATTCCCTAATCTAGCTCTTTTTTTTTTTTTTTTTATTAATCTCATGTTTCTTTGTTTCTACACAACTTGAGGAAATAGCTGAGGAGTTTTCAACTGTTTACCCAGAGGCAAAATTAACAGGTGCATTCGGGGTTATTGTGAGGCTCATCAGATGCACTGAGGGCTTGGCTCTGCTCCCATTCGGATAAACAAAACAATATTGTAAATTAATTGAAAACTGACCAAGATGAAAGTATCACTTAACACATAAGTATAGTTTTGAAATTTTATTTTCTTATTTTTATAGTGACAGAGGGGCATTTTAAGAAGGGCATTTCACCATGTCAGGATCTTAGTTTCTGTGGAGAAGACAGAAAACACTAATGATCCAGATTTGGCGAGGGTGCAGTACCCCACACACAACTTTTTAGTGAGTCATAGTATTTTGAGCCATTATCACCCAATCTGACAATATGACACTCAGAGTGGACTTTTCAACATTAGAGAGGTTCCTCCTTTATTTAAAATGGAAAACAATTTTAAGACAGAAGTATCCTTACCACTGTAAGTACTGATTTTTGACAGACATTCTTCATTTACAATACGGTCAAAAGTGCATGGAAGTGCATTTGCTGTCACTTGCCTGATTTGATCTGGAAGAATTTAACAACCACAGAGCAGAGGGTGGAAAGGTTAAGAAGAAATGCATTATGATATGTGTTAAGTCCTCATCCAGGGATCACTTACAGGAGATCGTAGCCAGTTCCACTTTATATTCAAAGTAGGGACAAAAGCTCTTTAAGATTCAGCTTCCTCATTGTGAAAAACTAAACCCCATATTTTTCAGAGAACACCATCTCTCTCCAAGCACTTGTACTACTAAAGACAAAAGACCTTGAAAAGTTCTTTGTTGAAAGCAGTTTTGCAATCGTTCATGTGTCACAATATGTGAAGGCAGTATAGTTTATAAAATATCAGGAAGTTCAAGACAGCCTGTTTAGTGACCTTGTAATAATCTGTCATTGCAGTCAGATTTTGTGGCATCAGAACCTTTTAATGGTCATTTAGAAAACTGAATTCAATAAGACCGGAAAATAATTACTCTTCTGTTTGGCAGATAAGGATATGCTGGAAGATGCAAGAATTCTTTGGGTATTTCCTTATGATGTCTTGAAGACAACAGATTTTGCAATAGATTATAATATGGTCAGTATGTAGCGGAGGCATCAATTCCAAAAACTATTTCTGTGTGTTCTACTTGTGAATGTTTGTTGACTGGCTTGTTGTTTTGGGGGAAAATGGATAGGGCTGCCCCCTGGTATCTAAAACTCTGGAGTCATTTTAGTCTGGAGAATGGAATACAACACTATTCAACTTTTCACCACAAAGGTAGTACGTTGCATTTAGTATGCAGCCTTGATCTCCACACCCGTACTCTGCTTGATAACCTCTTCCAAAATGTGGTAAGCTGTTCCAGGTGACAGAATAAGTTTGTAAAACGAATAATTAGAAGATGTGGTTGTAGATATTGTCCCCTGAGCCTTTCTAGCTTTGATACATCAGGTGACTTTGGAGGCTAGAAAGAGAGAACCCACATTTCAGCTTTGTTGGCTCGTATACAATGTCAGTAGTGGTGACAATCACAAGACAAACTGTGCTCTGGAGCAGCTGAGGACACCATCTTCTCTTCCCAGTTTCTCTGTCAAGCTTCTCTGTTTTTCCCTGGAGGATCCTGTGGCAGCATAGGTTGCACTGAAAGTTGTGGGAGAACAAACTGGTTTAGCTGAAGACAAATGGGACATTTCCTCACTTGTGATTTCTCCACTCTTTATACCCACATTGACGGTTGCTCATATAATGTTACTTTTTCTGTTACTTCATTAAGCTTTTCATCTATTAAGACTGTTCCAGAGATTATTTGAGCATCCTAAAGTATTCCTAATAACATAAGAAAAGAGAAAGGATACACAAAGGGTTGCCTCAGTTCTGATTTTGTATCTCAGGTGATCGACATGATCAGAGAACAGCAGATAGTTGGTTGGACTTGGTGAGCTAGTTAGTTTACAAGCAATGGCTGAGTGATTCAGGTGTACTTACAAAAGCCAGGACAGTAGTTTTCACTACTGATTAAGTTAGACTGGAGGTGGGGAAAGATGAGGTGTGCATCCAACTGCACTGACATTTTTTGTAATGGCAGAATGAGAGACTGCTTCTGAGCTACCCATTCTGCAGTTTTCGCAACACTGCTGCATGTTCCCACCAGCATCACAGAGCTTGGTTTGCCATTAATGGTTCTGTTCTTAATGAAGTTCGAGTAGGTCTGCATGCTTCTCTTAGCATCCCTGCATCACTCAAGACATTGTGTGATTGCTTCAATGTTGGATTCATCTTTGCTTTAAGTAAAAATGCAAAGTAAAAATTGCCACTCTCCTTATTGTTAGAATGAAATGCCATTCAAAGTGTATTGCTGTTGGAGACACCATGCTTGCTTTCATGCTTTTGATCATCATGAAGTAATTAATTTAGATGTCAGAAAGGTTAATTAATATATCACTGAAATTAACATGGACACTGTTCAGTTGCAAAGCTATTGATCTGTGTACTATCCAGAGTCAAGCATTGCTATAATGTTTACTTTCTGCTCTTTGTCAAGAGTTTCTTCCAGCTGTAAAAAAACAAAACATGTTATAGTTTAGATTTTTATAATTGAAGATTGAACATACAGCTATATATATGGGGAATAAGGAACATTATTATGGGAGTTTATGGACAAACTGATCTGTATTTGAGTGACTATTTTTTTATTATTTAACTCATCAAAACACTTTTCTCTGGATCATTACTTACATTACACCTATTCATGCACTCTCTTACTGTAGAAATGCAAAATACTTTGCAGAACTCATGAATTTTACCTGTATTTTAAGCAAGGCTAAGGTGAACCAAAGCAAGTCACAGTTAATAGCAGTTTCTGCTGCCTTTGGTAAGAGACCTGATTTTGTGTGCGTTCTTAGTAGTGGGTCACTTAGACGTTGCAAATACTATGCAGTTCATTAGGGGTTTTTTTGTTTAAGTCTCATGCGGAACAATACTGGGATGGAGACTATTGACTGAACAGCTAAGTTATTTCAGAATGCCTGTGCTGTAGCATATTGAGAGCCACCATAATCTTGGAAGTCATGTATTCTGGGAGCTAACCTTGTGCAAGTTGGTTGCCAATAATTCATTCTGCAGTAATAAATAAGACTGTGCCCACATGGGTGGAGAAGAGAGAAACATTGGAACGTATTTTTGAATATGAGTAGTTCCATAAATAAAGTTATATTAAAAAATCCTGAAATTGCAGAAAAAAATACAGAGCATACATTGTCAGAAGATATATTCCTATATTCCTGTGTCTGAAGCATCTCTTAGACTTCCAGAAAAGTATCAGCACATTGTAAATTATCCTGATAAGTGTGAAATGCAAGCCAGAAGATTCATGTAGCATAGATGGTTTCAACAGAAATCAGAAGCACAGGGGATGTCAGGAAGAATGTCTGAATAGCCAATATGACTAGATCAGTTTGGATTAGATAAACTTCAGAGGTCCATTACAATCTGAATTATTCTATAATTCTCTAATCATTATGTAAGTTGGATGCTACTCCTTTCTTAAAATTATATATACGCCACGTATCAGATATTTTAAGATTAAACTTCTCTTAGTGTTATATCTCTGAAAAGGGCAGTTCTATTAAAAAAATATTTTTGTTAGAGTTTTCTTCCTTAATTTTCATAACACTGGCGACTTATTTTAGCTATAGAAGTGTGCTATGTATTCACTTTGGGTTTACTACTTACTTCTCTCTTCTCCTCTCCCACTTAGTTAATAATCTCATAGGTATTATTGCCCACTAATAATTTTGGAAGCCGTTGATGAAAGATTAAATTCCTTTTGTCTTTTTTTTTTTTAAATGCTTTATAGCTTGTGTTCATAAACATGCATGGGATTGACATACAACATATGAATTAGGGTTGTTTTTTATTTCAAGAGAGAAGTCTTTATTTCTGGCTAAAATTGGAGAAGTATAAAAGGAATAATGTAATTATTTTTACTTTTACTTTAGTTTTTCCCATAGATATGAAAAGTGTCATTCATATGATGCAATTATAATTGTGTGAAGTGCAACTAAAGTTTTAGGGATTTTTTAAAGTTCTGAAGTGCACAGTGCAATTATAGTTATAATGAACATTGGTTTACAGTGGACTTCCTCTGTGGATAAGAGAGAGAGTCGTGCAGCATTTGAGCCATGCTGCACTAATCTAGCAGGATGCCATATTTGTTGTGGGGTTTTTTCCATGCATCTCATTAGTCCAACTACTGTTGAGATGAGTGCAAAAATTTGTTTGGGAAATACAGTATTTTTTTCTAGTATTTTTATGGGCTTTTCTAGTCCTCCATGCTATGACTTCCTGCTCTCAGAGGAAGGCTTATGAGAGCATTTGCAGGAAGTATGGTTCAACTGAAGGATTTGATCCTATAAATACTTGCAGTTTCTTAACTATATATGTGAAACAAACATGTTCTTTTCTACTTCCCAAAGCATTAAATGATAGTTACAGGATCATATCACAGAACAACACCTTAAAATACCTATGTAAAGGTACGTGTACAGCATACATTTTGTTAGTGCAGAGTCCAAATTTTTATGTTCTGTGTGTTAAAACCATGATATTAAATGCAACAGAGTTCCTTGAAGCCATATATTAAGAAGGGAAAATAATATTAAATCAGTAAAGTAAGAGTCATCCTCTTCCATGGTTTTTTAAACCTTATTGTGGACTTTGGAAATAGCTGAAGGGAGGAATGAATAGTCACTCTCAACAGACAATATCTGAGTTTGAATTCTCTGGTATGTTCCAGTGATGCTGAATAAACATTTTTGTCTTCCTTTGTGTGTAGGATATATGTGTGTCTTTGAGAACCATGCGGCATTTCATTTACCTATTATAAGCAAGCTTTATGTATTTATTTATGAAAGAAAAGAAAAATTATACCAAATGCTTTTAATTTAAAGGTAATACATACAAGTAATATGCATCTAGACTATCATGCTTTTTAAAAAAACATTGTATAGCTTGCAAATTACCTGCAAATTAAACCCTTTTGGAAGTAAGATAACTACATGGAAATGAATACTTAATTTGCAAACTTCTTAATATATGTTGTGTGCAATGTCTTGTTCTTTGGAGGGAAAGCAATGGGCTTAGGTTGCAGAGTCTTGAGCCAGGTTGCTGATTAACCATGTTAAAGGAATATTCTCAAGCTAATACGTCTCTGGAACACTGCTTATAAATCAGCTTGCGTATGTCAGTGTCTCTGCCCTACAGAGACTTGCATGTCTGCTTAATCCTGCACCATGTGAGCATTCCCCTTGAGGTGACAACTCATGCTGAGTAAAATCAAGGACAACTGTAAACCTTTTCAGGCTCGGATCCTGTTTGTGAAGCTATGTATGTGCACGTACATATGCAAACACTGTAAACTGCCATGCGTTACACTTTAAAAATGCCTCTTTACAGCTGGGCAGTATTTTCCTGTGCTGTTGGCCAGGTTCTTTAGATTTAGACTGGCCTATAGCAGCACTAGCAGCAGAGAGGGGAGTTAAACTAGGCTGGCTGCTTCTGCAAAGGAAATTTTTAGATTATCTACCCTTCTCCCCCCAAAATAAGACATACATGAAAGGAATCCCTAGCATGATTTCTCAGGATGCTCAAAATATAAGCCCTACTCCAAAAATAAACCCTAGTTACAGTTCATTTAAAAAGTCAATTTAGATAGTGTCCAGGCAGCTATACATGTAAAAAAGTAATAAGTTTTGAAGCAAAAATTAATATAAGACCTTGTCTTATTTTGGGGGAAACAAGGTAGTAACCTGCTATCCCTGTTTTCTAAAGTGAAGATCATGTTGTACTAACTCTCAAAAGCCTTTTGGGGGAAGCACAGCATACCCAGGCCATTGCACAGCATTTTACTTGTCTGAATTCTCTTTTGAGCTCTGCATAGAACCAAGAAGCTGCAGTGGTCAGGGAAGGGCCACAGGTATCTGCTTCAAACCCTGCTCCAAAACCTGGAGTCTTTGCAGGCTGACTTCACCTCTGGGAGGGTGCATGTTACCCTTTAGCCCCTGCATGGGTGGCTTTTCTAGGGCCATCAGCTGCCTCTTTCCCATCTGCTACAGAGAAGCATCTGGAGGAGTTTTTGCAACTTGGAGAAGCATTAGCTCTGAGCAGTTATTTGTGTTGTTTGAAGTGTGGCTACTCCCTGGTACTGTCATCTTCTCACCCATGGGAACCTGACCTCATGCAAAAGCTTTTGTGGGCTTCGTGTCATCATTTAAGCATGTCAGAGAATTGTTGTTCTTCACCCCTCACTCCACTCTTGTTACCGAAGAGGAACAGTGAGCCCATAATCGGTAACAGAAATCTTGTTTGATGCTCCTGTTAATAAACATTGCACACAGCTGAGTTTATTGTCCCTCTGATGCAAGTTATCCTCTAACACAGTAAAAATACAGTTAGCAGATGCTGACTGCAATTCAGTACAACAGTATTTTTTTATTGTTTTTCAGAGTGGAAATCAAACATTCCCCTTCTGTTGTGAGGGAGAAGATGTATCTGATTTAGAAAGACTGGAATAGTAAGTCAGGGGCAGAATGATGGATCTGAGATATACTTGAAGGGATAATTGTACACAACCAGTAAAGCTGGTAAATATTTAAGGGTCATGGGTTAAATGTCAGAGTCACAGTACTTGAGCTCAACTCCATAAAGTATCAAGAATGACTGGTAATTAAATCCAGGGTATATTTCACCAAAGGGAAATAAATTTGACAGCTAACAACCAATACTGGATTACCACCTCTCAAAGGTTAGGGATCATGCTAGTAATTGTAGGTGGTTTACAGTTGTTAACATAATAGTAATAGGTAGAATGATTGCTTACTCATAGACATCACAATACCAAGCAAAACTAAATCTTCTGTATGTTAAAAAGAAGCCTACTAATCATTACAGTGACTTCATTTTACTTCACTCAGCATTTCACTATTTAAAATAAACATCCTTAGGCTGTTCCTGCTTGAATCTTAAAAGTGAATGTAGTCATGATACAATGTCCTCAACTCTTCCCTGAAGTTCAATGTAAGGAAAACTTAAAGCTGTAATAGAAAATTAGCTTTGTAATATCTTTTTCTGAGTTGTTTTACATTTAGAAAGCAACATGGATAGATATATCTGCATTTTAATGGTTGTGGCAAATTCATTTATTTCCGTGCCCTGCTCCCAAGCAGATTTTTACCACTGCATAATCCTCTCTTGAACAAGATCTCTTTCGTACTCTGCTAAGGCCTTGCATTTGTGGAACATTTTAGAACTTTCAAGATACTCTTAAAAACACGGTGGATAACTAATGTTGTTTCACATACTGGAAACTCATAGTGCATCTGATGCAAATTTAATTAATTGCAAAGTCTCTTGTGGTGTGTTTTAGGTGATCACCTAAATGAGATACCAGTTTCTTTTCAGCAGGACTCTCTGCTCCATAGTTCTTATGTTTGTCTGAAGAAGTAGGTGCCTAGCACAAGGTCTGCTTGGAGAAGATTCATTTGCAAGATTTGAGGGCAGAGGTGAGAACATTATTTAATATTGGAACAGAGCAAAGAGCTTTCAAAATGTTTAGTCAAGTGGTGTGGTAGCCCCCAAAACTGTCTCACATCCCATCTTCAAAGCAAGTAATTTCTGCAGCTGAGACCCCATTATTTTGAGAAGCTTGAAAGTAAAACTTCTCTGCTCCTGCCTGCTATCCCATTGACTCCAGTCCATTTTTAGATTACCAAAGGTTTGTTGTAATCATGTTCGATTTACAGAGGATGATCTATCTGGGTGGAAAGGCAAATTACTCTACACATGTATGAGAAGTGTAATTTTTCACATGTGCTCCAAACAGGATTTAGTAATCTTTGAGTTTGAGAGGAAGAAGGCAAACTAAGCCAAATTTGTGTTATTGTAATAGATTATAATATATATATATATATAAAGTGCCAGCTGAAGGGTTATATCTAGTGTTAAAAAAAATTTCTGGCACTTTACAAAAAGTCTCAAATATACTTCTTCATAAGCAGGTTGACCAGCAATGGCAGAGATAGGGGAGTGACTTGGAACCCGGACTGACACTTGTAATGGAGCAGGATGTTGCTGGTCTTTTCTGCTAATTCAGTTCCTTCTGGCAGCTTGTGCTGCATCATGGGTCGACAGCTCTAACGTGGAGTAAGTTGACTGGTGTGGTAGTCATCTAAGCGGCAGTGAAGACAGAGCAACTTACTGTCAGCATTAATAAATTTAAGGAAATCCCTGGTGCTTGCGGGTCTCCCTACTGTTCTTGGCAGAAACCTCCTACTTACAGTAATAAAGAGGACACAGTTTGTATTTTCTTGCCTCTCAGAGGTAAAGCTTTTTGAGAACAACAACTTTGACTGAAGTGTGTGGTGGGAGGTGATTTTTAACAAACTTGATAAATTCTAATTATTATTTTAGGAGATTTTTGTTTGTTTTGAGGTTTCTTAGTTCTTTTGATCCTTTCCTATACCAGCAAGCTTCCTGCTGGGACAGAAAGTTTCTCCAGGTTCCTCAGGGAACGAGCGACCTGTCATTGACATCAGCCCTAACGTTGCTCTCTTGCTGCCTTCTTCTCTTCCTCTTCCTTGCTGTTCCTCTCTCTTTCCCTGCTCTCCCCCTTCCCTTTTTCTCCTCTACAGCCATTCAGCTGTGGGCAGTCATAATCCATGGCACAGCCCCTGGTTTGTCTTTCAGGTCCTCCTGTTTCCTCCTTGTGAGGCCCAGAGTTTTCCAACGCCTGCAGTCGTTTCAGGTCTTCCTTTCAGAAAGGCAAAAGCCGATGTGGAGATCCTGTCCAGACGTGTGGGAAAGTGCAGCCCAGCAATAGCTATTAATACTGTTCCTTTCCCACTCCTTCTGAAAGGAACTCCCAACAGGAAGGTTTCAGCCGTCTGCACAGCTTCGTGGCTTCACTTTAACTGTTTGGCTCCTACATCATTAAGCTGCCTCAACAAAGCTGCCTCAGCTTTTTTTTGCCAAATGTTCATTGTCTCTTGAAATAATTGCTAGCAGAGGTTTACCATTAAGAGTCTTTACAACAACATTTTTCCCCACTCCTCCCCGAGGAGATGTTAGTAGTGCTTGATTCAGAGATTATTGATGTCGACTTCAATATTTGGAAATACGTCTGACTGTCATCGAGGTTAATAAAAACACTTTAAAGGATAGTATTAACAGGTTAGTTTGGCTTACCAGTAAATGGTCGCAATGTGTGAAGGGGTTTGCATGCTACCCTTTTTGGAGTGTAGTTTGCTCGGTTCGTCGGAGGTCTGCTCTCCCTCAGCCTACATATTTAACTCTAATGAGATACCACACATGCTCTACAAGGGAAGAATGAAGCTTCTCATTGCTCTGTGGTAATCGCTATCAGCCTGCGTTGGTTTTGGCATGTAGGATAGTTATGTGCCTCTTCTGGCCTCTCTAAATTAAAAATTAAAAAAAAAAAAAAGAGAGAGAGAAACTGATGTATGTTTATGCTTGCAACATACGGTAAGCAACTTGAAGACATGGTTAATTCTGGATATATTTTGAAGTGCCAACTATTCATGATATAGTCACTGAAATAATAACACTGCAAGTTCTCTCTAGGGGAATTTTTACAGTTTTTGCTGGTTTTCCCCTCTTGGAAACAAAAATAATTTATTCAGTTTCACTTTTGTTTCTAGTCCGATTCTGATCAAGGTCATCCTAGGTTTTGTGGCCAGGCACCTTATTACCGCATTTGCACCTTAACATGAAAAGAAAGTATAACCGTGAATTGTACTATGCTTTTTGTAATTCCGATGGAGTTTTTTTCTTACTACATTCCTCCACAATCCTTTCCTTTAAAACTCCCATTAAAATTAGGAAAGCAGCCTAAAAACATGTAGCTAAAAAGCACGTCTTAAAATGCTAGTTCTCTTTTTATTAAAATAGAACAAAAGGCCCATATATATGTTCTTTGTGGAAAACTAAATTATGTAAGAAAATAAAGGCTACTTAAGAGGAAATGTAACAGATGAAGTATAAAGAGTTTTACTTCCTGTATTTTGATTTTTAACCTTTCCCAAACTTTCTCTATTGTAAAGTTAAAACAAGGTCTTATCAGCAAGTGCCATATAGCAGCAGCTGGATAGCATTAGAGCTCTCTGTATGAGCTATTCTTCTTCATTACGTTTTCATGACAGCTCTTACTTTACACAGAAAATGTTACTTTGTATTACAGATTTATGTAACTCAGGTGTCTTCCATTCTGAATTAAGGCACGGCTGTGGTGGAAATGAGGGTTTTACAAGTAGAGTCAATAGAAATTTATGGGAGGAAAAAAAGATGAAATTTACAAAGTTCAGTGAAAAACCATGAGTTTATACAAGGACTTTAATGACTCCCCTTTCTACGGCCCCACCTTGGAATAATCCCTCCTCCTGTCATTTCACGTCAACAAAAAGCATCATTATTTTGATTGGTTCAGAGAAGGAGTTTGGCAAACTGTTTCTGGCTTCTGTGTGCATTTGAACTAAACAATCTGATGGGTGTGTTCCTCTTAAGGCAAAAATGGCACATGCTCTTGTTCACTACCTCGTAAACCAATGTGGTTAATCTCTAACTTCTCATGTTTATTCTAAATTTCCCTAATTTATTTAAATATTAATTTAAATTTGGAGCCAGCAGATTGATTGGCTACTACTACAGCACTCAGCCCTGGAGGAATGAAATTACGTCTTGGACTTCTTCCTCTAACTCTGCCCCAGGGATCATGGGAGTGCTGGAGAAGTGTTACCTTTACCCACTGGAGTGAGAAGGTATTGGTTTGTGTTACAATTTCCAATTACTAGATTGGTTTGGGATTTTTCTGATGAAATTATCACAGAAAAAAAAAAAAAAAGTTGTTTTGTCTAAATCAGATGTTTGCAGGAACATACCAATTTCAGTGACGGTCAAAACCAAAACAAAATAGGTTTAAGACATCATTACCTCTACCAGCACTGCCAGTTTTAGACCAGTGACCTACAAGTTCAATCCCACATTACAGTAATACATTTTACCATAACACTGGGTATTCTAAAATGGGTTTTTACAGATCTATTCCTTGGTAATAATTTTTCAGGCAATTACTTGACCCTGGTCTCCCACGTGCCACCTGAAACTTCCAATCTGTGGTCTGTAGAGCTGTATGCTCTTTGGTCCAAAAATAGGAAAATATTTCTACAAAAGTATCACAGCTTCAACAAAAAGTATGCATGGGAACAACCTGAGAATAACCACTAAAATGTTTAAAGGACATGTCTGAAGGGCTAAGCTTCAAGCCCCTGGTGTATTTTCTGTGGACTCTGGATTTAGGAGATGGGCAAGGGCTTTCTACACATTGATCAACAGGTGGTTCTGGGATGGGTCTCTCCTGAGGCCACTGTTTTGTGTTGCTTTCCCTCTCTCAACTTCAAAAGGCTTAGCTTCATACTGGTGTAAAGTGGGAAAATTTTAACATTGCAAAAAGGTTTTAGGAACAAGATGATAGTGATTTCTGCCAGTTACTCTTCCAGCTGTTTTCAGAGCACATTGTCTTCTTGTAAGTATGCTCTAAGCAAGACCTTTTTGCAGCACGTAGCAGTGCTGATATTAGTCAAAGAGGCCGAGAACAGTAGTTCCCCATCTAGGTGAAAACCTTCCATGGAAATTAACTTCTTTATACTCCCCTCTGTTTCCCTGTAGGTATTAATATTTACTGATTAAAGGACCAGACCAGAGGAAGCCTACAGTTGGTGTTTCTCATTTGAATGTGTGTTTAGGCTGGTTTCCTAAGGAAACAAGGCTTAAGCAATCACACTGTTTTTCCGTGCCTTCCTCCTCTCTGGGGACCTTTGAACCTGCTAGACAATTTCAAATGAGAGTCTCACAGGTAATTAATTTTCTTTAAGTCTGAAAAATCAGTGGCTGGGGAAGGGAGAGGAACTTAAATTAATGCCCCAGTGAGGGAATGGTAAGTACAATTTTGCTGTTGTCCATTCTGTTTAGCAGGAGTTGCCTGGTCAGAAGGCACACATGTGTGCTCTCACCTGTCTCCTGCCTGGGGAGGTGCTATAGGGAAGATAAGTAGAGCAGGAGCTGTTGGAGGAGTGAGGAAGCAACTGGGATGGAGAAGAACATTAAAAATTATAAATCTGTGAGAAGACAGACTGTTGTTCACAGGACAAATTGTTGCAAGGGTGGACTTCACAGGGGGAGTTGCTAGTCTTCATACTTCATGGAAATTCTCCTATCAGGTGTGGGATAATCATGCCTTTCTAGGCTGTGACAGCTCAGCCCATACATGACACTTGCCTAGCAATTTCTGACTGTAACCTGATAGCATTACATAGGAATCCTACAATACCAGGCAAAGTAGTTGCATTTCCTGTGGCTAAATCCTTTTGAGGATGGCCAAATTTTTTTTTTTTTTTTTTTTTAAAGATGTTTCCTAGAGCTTTGGATTCTTGTGTATCTACTATCCAGTCTACACCTGTGGTTTTCAGTTCTGGTTGTTGCATCATTTTTGTTGCATCATCTCTAGGGTACTTCTCTAGTTGAGGCAAGAAGACTGGCAGCTGTCTGTATCTGCCAGTGCTGTCACTTGTTACTCCAGAGATCCAGACCCTCCAGCGCTGTGCACCTGCAAACAATAAACTGTCACCATCATAGTGTAATTACTTTTATTTTCTAGCATGTTTTAAAATATGTAATAGTATTTGTATGGCTCGTAAACTTAAAATACATAATACTGTCATCATGTAGGGGCCAGATGATCAGTATTGCATTAGCTTTGCTTTGTTTCCACACTACCATTTTACATCTATTAATTTGAAAACTTTACTCAACAGATGTAGTATGTGTTATGGTCTGATGGTTGCCAAACTCCAGCTGCAAACTACTTGAGGCCAAGACCCTCTTCTGAAACTCTTTGTCATTTCAAACTCAGACTTTGAGGACAGTTCTCCAGCCTTTAAAGGTCTTCAGAGACAAAGTCCAGAATGTTAGGAAAGAGCAATCACACCCAAAGAGAGATTCTGAAGTCTGAAAATGTTCCAGTGCATCTCTGTCTTGGTCCTATTTTTAAAAGAATTAAGTAATTTTAGAATTGCTTGTTCCCTTCTGTCAGGATGACAATCCTGCAATCCATATCACTTCAATCTCTTGGTTTGTATTTTCTCCATTTTGTTAAAATTCTTGTTTATCTCAGGCTTTCCTTACACTCTGCTCTTCTTTGTTGTTGTAGGGTGCTTAATTCCCATTTAGAGGGAGAAGACGACTCTGTCAGATGAGTCTGGGTCCTTACAGTTGCTGGGAACAGGTTTTGGACTTAGGGACCAGCAGGTGTCCTAAATCACCCAAAGCAGCTTTCTTTTTCTAGGGGAGTTCAGCTGGAACCCATAAATCTTTATTCATCAAGGAGGTTTCTGTGCTTAGCCCCACTAAGTCTTCTTGGTCCTGGCACCACAGCAAGTGACAGCTTGAAAAGGTTGGAATGATCTTACTAAAAACATTAAGTGGAAACAGGAAGGAAACACAGAAAGTCAGAGAGAGAGAGTTTGTTTTTTGCTAGGAGGTACAAGCAAGACTCACTGCAGTTAAAGAAATTCATTTGGCTTCCGCAGCTGCCTTCTGAAAACCTGCTTGAACCAAGACCAGCAGAGTGAGAGACATGAAGTGCCAATGCTTTCCTACCCAGAGGGAAAATACAGAGAGGTGAATAAAAACAGTCAGCAAAAGTTTTGTGTGCAAGTCAGTTGATATAAATGCTAAAGAAACATCAGACCAAGGATATATCAGGTTAAGACTCCAGCTGGTCTACAGATGGAGTGAGAAGGATTGGAGAAATGTGCCATCAGAGAGGATTACAAGGAAATCTTGAGAGTAGCTAGTATGAAAATACTGAACTTTCAACAGTATATTAACTATTCATAGGAACTGCTGTGCTGGCTCAAACCAGAACTTCGTCTTGCTAACACCCTCCTACTGTCAGTGACCAATAATGGAAGTCTGGGAAAAGAGCACAGGAACAAGGCAAGCCTTATAAGTGATCCTTCCCAACTTCCACAGTGAGAAAGGTTTCAATACCTATGAATTTTTCAAGGCCTGACTTTGTTTCAGCACTTATGTACAGAATTATTTTTCTAACTCTCTGAGATTACCTGAAAAAAATTGACATAATTGTTTGTAGCCAAGATGTTGGAATGTTATCTAAGTGGGGAAAACAGATGCAGGAGTGTCTTGTGAAAAATAAGATATTCTATTTATCTGAGTGACATGGCCATGAAGCCAAAAGTAGGTATAGTACATATCTTGGGGAAATATGGCATGCATGCAATGAATGCTGAATATGAGATCTTTTTTTTAACCATAATGAACACTGTAGAGCACCCTAAGCAACTCAGGGAAGTACAGAATTATATGATTTAGTTCTACCTCTCAGCAGTGCTACATAGCCCTAAAAACAGTATTCTCTCATCAGCAGAACATTCCTGCTTATACTAGAGAGTTCAAAGTGAGATCTCATCACATTTTAGCTTTAGGTTTTTAAGTGGGTGTCAGGGAGTTGTATCTGGCTTCACATTAAACTTCTCTTACATTTGGGCAAGATTGTTTGAAATTTGGAATTGCTTGAACAGCAGAAATGAGAAATAATCCTGAATTTGTTGCTGGAGGAGTGAACATGTTCAGGTCACAGGAAAAGCTTTTTTTCTTCTCTGGTTCTTCTGTGTTTCTGTGAAAATTTAGTGCTTTAATTATGTAATTTGTCATTTTGTGATGATTTCCTTCAATTTTTAGCCGTCATTATATGACAATTCCTGAATGAATAGAATGTGTATGTGAAATATTAATGTGTTATTATTGGCTCATCACGTCTTGTCAAGCAGATGTATTTCTTCTTTGACCTACTAAATTTTGAGTAATCCTATCAGAGGTCTCACCATTATTAGTACCTTCCAAAAAATTATTCAGACAAGAAATGCTAATTAACATATATTTGTAAAGAGTTAATATATCAGCACAGTTGTACTTTAATATTTATAAAATGTAATAATTACTTTTTCTCAGAAGTGTATATTTACCAAGGGTTTGCTCTTGATTTTTTTCCCCCAGGAGATGTGGAGGAGATGCCACTATGTTTGTTTCATTCCATCTTTTTCACTATCTTAATAATTTAAAGGTGGCCATTCACGTGTAGCAGCTTCCAGCGTACTTTTTCTGCTTAAGTCTTTTGGATTACTTTTTAAAGAGAACAGGTCAACAAAAATGCACGTGAGTGTGTGTAGGTACTTTCACAAAGCAGGTGTGTCAGAAACATAATCATTTGTGCTTTCATTTCAAGAAATTTACAGTTTAATTACAACACACTCAGCTGTCTCAGGAGAGGGAAAATAAAAAAAAAGAGAGAGAGAAAAAAGACAAAAAAGGCTTTGTAATCCTGTGCTGCATTCAAGGTTTAGATCTCACCTTGTAAAAGTTTTTATTGCAGCCTCCTCCTCCACTTGTGCCATGAAACAGTGAATCATTCCTTCATGTCTTTAAGTACAACTGCAGCTCTAATGTTTTATCCTGACACCTCCTAGATGAGCTTTCCATACCAGGGAAAGGGAGGACATTTGATGCTTCTAATATTGTTCTGATGCCTCCCCTTCTCAGAGGAGTCAGCCTTGCTGGCTGTCTTGGCTGTGAATCCCAGCGTGAGACCACATTCAGGGTGATTAATGTACGCAGGGGCTCAAACCACCCCTTGGCTTCTTGCAGGGCATTTGTTCTCATGGCACAACATTTTGTGTGTTCAGCTGTAGGATGACCTGTGCAGGGACCCAGTGGCACTGATAATTTTCCATCCTTTGTACGAGTATCGAGAGAAACTAGTCCAAAGCAAATGACAGCGGCCCCCCTCATTGCTGTTAATGATCTTCAGTAGCTGGAGACTTCCTTCCTTGTGTGGCCCTCACACCTTACTGAGTAAATGGGTGATCTGTATTGTGCCTGTGGAGACAGAAAATGTTCACTTTTTTTCCTTAGAAAGTGATAACTATCTCCTCTTCTGTTTTGTGGTTTTGTTTGTTTGTGTTTGGATTAGTTTTGTTGGGTTTTTTTATTTCTCTGTTGTGTTTGGTTTTGTTTTTTGGTTTTGTTTTTTTTTTTTTTTTTTGGCGGGGGAGCACACATAATGTTTTTCCAGAATGTTTTTTTCTCAAGGAGCTGATCAAATAGTGCTATTAGAGAAGGTGTTCAACAGGGTTTACATTAGCTTTCCCTTTCGTCCTCCACTGTGTTTTACTTTGCTTAAATACAAAACACCCAATTTAGCAAACTCTTTTTTTTTTCCTTCTTCCTTTTAGTATTTATATATGAGTGCCAAAACACTGTCTTTTAATAACCTGCCTGTTTTAAGAAAAAATACTGAATTTCATTTGAACAAGAACATTTCTGTAATAATATAATAGTCAGCTTGCATAATGTGGACACAATTGCACTCATAGGATGAGACATACAGCTGAGAGATTTCCCCTGTTACTTTGCACGTGGCTGTTTCAAATTTCCTTAATAACAGGGCAATGCACACAATGAGAAATGCACAATAAGAAGGTATCTTATCCAAAACAAATAATGGCTGCATACTCTTCAGTAGCTGAAAAAGAGGCAATGTATAATGAAATGCAGGACAAAACATGAGGGAATGTCTTGTTAGCTAAACACTAACTTAAGCTTAGACAAGGTCTGTGTGTATGGGTAAGTTCTTCTGAGGCAGCCTAGTATATTTGGAAGCAGAAGTGAAGGTTTTGGTCTTGTTTTAAGGTTTCTTCTTCCCTGTTCAGTAGAAAAAATTGTTTTCACAAATGGTAATTAAGGCTTGCATATCCAACTGCCTGATTTGTGTCATCTAGAAGAAAAGATGAACCTGAAAAATCTCTGTAAAGGTCATGGTTAGTCTTAGAAACTCACTGGTGTAGCATACTTCTCAAGACAGCAGGGTGTACAACCAGAAAGCACCTGAGAGCCCGCTCCATGAATTTAAGCTGATGAAACCCACCGTGTTGTTTTGGCTGTGCAACTGCAGTGCCTGGGTTGTGCAGGAGGATGCATTGCCCTCTCTGAGCAGCCGTGGAGTGCTCTGGGTGCCCACAGCTGTCTCTGGTCCCATTCCCAGAGAGCGATTTCAGTCCCTGGAGAAAACTAGTAAAGATCTTGAGATGACCTGAAGTGATGAGATCAATGGAAGAAATGGGCAAGTCTCTTGATTTCCTTAGCCCAGCTGGAGGTAGATATATAAACTGAGACTGTGTTGGAAAATGGGTTGTACATCACTCGTGTACACAAACTCATTCCAAAATGTGAAAGAGTGCATTTGGTTTCCTGGTTTTCTATCAGTGCTACACCCTGTTTTCATCTCAATAAAGATGGACTCTCCTTTTCTTAAAACCAGCTCTAAAGGTCTCTGATGGTACACATATTTTTCAGGATTCTTTCTGAGCTAGACCCAGGTGTAGAAAGGACAAATAAAGTTCATCTCTTGCTTGAAATTCATCTTGATTGCAAAACTGAAAGATATTGCTATATTTCTGTATTTGCATGTAGTTGAACTCACTACAGTGCAGAATTCTTCAGTCTCTCTTAACTTTCATAGGCTTATCTCCAATAAAACCAGGGACATAGTGAACGTTCCCATGAAAGTAAAAAGCTGCCTGTATATCTGTTTCCCAAGGAGAAGCTCCCATCAGCTAAAATCTGTGGCCCAGAGAGCCCATGGGAAAACATGAAAGCCTTTCATGTAGAGCCAGATGCTTTAAGCTCTTAAGCAAGTGGCCTTTGATTTTACTAGGAATATTGTGACTTTATGTGATCACCTCCAGAGAGTATAACTTGTATCTAAGAAATGGAGGAAGGTACACCATAAAATTCTCATCATAAAAAGATTTTTGCAGAAAATTAAACTATTGTTTATTATCAGGAGATGGAGGGGAAAATAGCAGAAATGCAATATCATATGTAGGTACCTCTGATACCAATAAACTTTTCTCAGTCCAGTCTATTAGAATAGACGTGAAGCTTTAGTATGTGTGTGTTGTGTTTGTCTTTTTTTTTCTTAATTATCTTGTCAAGGATGATGACAGTAACATAGATATCATATCACATCTGTAGACTAGATTTAAATATCCATAAAGTAGAGTAAAAGAATTAAAAATAAAAAATGTAGCATATACATTTTGAAAAGCCAGAAAATGTAGATGTTAACTTCTTGCCTATTAAGCTTTCTCTGTCTTTAAAAGACAGACTTCCTGTAAATTTTGAAGGACTGTAGGAAAGTTCATAGAAATTTTTTGTGTGTGTGGGACAAGTCTGTTCTTGGAACAACAAAAGTAGGCAAATCTGTGCAAGTAATGCAAAAACAAAGGCAATCAAAGACCTGGTAATAAGCATATAATCTTCAAAAAGACACATTTTCTGCTCAACTAACTTTGCTTTAGTTCTGCATCTATAGCTGATTAAATAGAACACATTCGCTAAACTCAAGGTACCCCATGAAAAACTGATAATGCATCAAGCTAGCTTTTTTTTCTAATTTTTCCATTTTGGTGCTAAGTTAGCAAATTAGTTCTAAAATTACTGCTTATTCAGAAACAAACACTTCATTCCACAGTGCTTTATGAGAACCTATCAGTTTTTAAGTGTTAAAAAAATTAGCTAGTCTTTAGTAAAAGAAGAGAGATTTCTGTGGATAAAAGAGAATCTACAGCAAAGAAACTGTGTTGGTCATAGGCTGCTTTGTACAGTGTGGCTGAAACAAAAGACACTTCCAGTAATTTATTTCCCAGAGCCAATGTAATAATGTTTTGGTTTTTCTCATGGTGTAAGTCTGATACCTTGGGCCTTTGTGACCACCAATATTAACAAAATTCAAGCCAGTTTAAATGCATTTTCTTTAAGATGGTATATCCTAGAGAGTAAAGTTTTTGTCTCCTTATTCACAGAAATTCCAACCAGTAAATATTTACAGCAGCTTTTTACTGTTATACTCTGTGTATTGATGCACCAAACTTTAAAACATTTACACATGTACAGTAGTTCCCACTGGAGTTCTTGGGATTATTCATAGTTACAAAAGTATTCATGGGACATTATTTTCAGGATCAGGGCCTTCATTGACTTTTTTTTTTTCCTGGGCTCTTTTAATTCTATTATGTGTTCTCATCCTCACATCTTTGTCTTTATAAACCTTTAAAACAAACATTTCAAGTGTTTCCACTGTAGGAACCTCACTTAGAGAGTGCGTATAAGCAAAATGTGTAAAGGTTATTTTTCCTTCATGTTTTTTTTTTACTTTCTGAGGGAGAGAGATCCTCTTTCAAAACTGAACCTGCTATTCTGAAGTCAGTAAAGGTAGAGCCCAATGATCTATGACAGGTACAGTTTTAGTGTGATTTTTTTTTTCACCTTTAAGTAATTAAAATTTTTTAATTAAAAGCTTTCATAAAAGGACACAGTGTTACCAGTATTTAATTTAGTAAATATTTCCATATAAAGAAGTTTCCTTTAATTAAATGCTTTAAGAATAAATTAGCTGCTGTTTTTCTTCTGAAAATAGACATAAAAATGTTCCTATGTATATGAACTGTATTACAGTAGATACAAGTGATGGATAGTTAAAGGTGCAAGTGAGTGAAAGACAAAGCACTAAACCTTTCCAGAAACATGTGCAATTTTATATCATTGTCAGAAATGTAAAAGGTATTTTTCTAAATTCTCTTGGGAGCTAAAATTTTTCTGTTTGTTTTAGTTTCACTAGACAAAAATATTTTTTGCATCTGTCTTACTGTAGGGATTTTGAGTGCCTTGCTGAGTTTTAAACTCTTGTGATGAATGAAATATAGAATCAAACTCTTCGGTTTTTTAGAAGCTAATAGCCGCTCCTGTTGTTGCATTAGTTGAAAAGAACAAGTAACGAAGAACTAGGTTTTGGAACCGTTGGTTTTATAGTAGTTCACACAGCTGAACAGAAATTTGAGAACAAGGCTTGAAGGAAAACAAAGAGCGTTACAGTTGCTTTTTTTCTTCTTCTTCTTTTTTTTTTTTTCTTTTTAGGAAAACACACAGAAGCTAATTTTAGCTTCTTGATCAAATTGACCCAGTCTTTAACCCTGGCAAACGTTACCACAACACACTTCCAATAGACAATAGTTTGCATACCAGCATCGCACTGGAAACAGATGTGCGTGCAGGACTGGCTTTTTTGGGAGAGCCTCTGAGAATTCCACTAGAGTGAAAGCCTGAAAGTGCTTTCTTCCTAATTGGGTTATAAATTGGGTCTTCTTTCAAACCCAGACTGGGATGTTTTCAGAGTCATTTGCGCTCTTTAAAAACTTATTATGTCACAGCTATGTTTTGACCAGACTTTCAAAATATCATTCACTTGGAGAAAAGTTGCTTGGCATGAAGCTTGATTATTATCTTGGGAAAGAAAGAAAGAAAGAAAGAAAGGAAAAAAAAAAAAAAAAGAAAAAAAGAAAAAAAAGGAAAAGATTGTTAACAGCTGAGCTATTCATGGGCAATGGTTGCACAGTTTATATATCACAATGTTTGGAATGTGAACAGTTACCTCTTTTACTTTCTCACAAAATCTCTTATAGTCTATAAAGTCTGACCCTTGTTCTTTTTATCAAAAAATATGTAGTTCTTTTCCTCCTGCATCTTCTCCATATCTTCCCTCTCCCCTCCTTGCTACCCCACCTCTTTTCCTAGGCTGATCATCAAGTTCCCACAATTACTGCCTACAACTGTTACCAACATCATCACCATCATCTCTGAGCCACTGCATTCTGACTACATGTAAAGTCTGGCTCTATCACGAACATTGTAATATTAGTGATCTTTTCGGACATGCATTTAAAAAAAAAACGGGACTGTACTTCAAAAGGCCCCTTCCATTCCAATTTTTTATTTTTCAAAAATTGTAAAATTTTTAACTTTCTAAGCATTTCATATGGTTTTTTCCTGCATAACCTGGAAAATCTCTTAAGTTTCTGAGAGAACAATTTAAGAGTCATATTTTATGGAGGGTAGAGAAATAATTTACTGTAAAGAATGGTAAAATACCCTACCTCATTTTGCATTACATCTGATGGGCCACATCCTGGACATGGAGATAACTTTGTTCAGTTCACTATTCTATTCAGTCAGCCTAATTTATTATTTGTTTTGCAGTTGTATTGGGAACCCATTCCTGGACCAAATTCCATTGTTTGCACTGTTAAACTCAATACAAAAGAACAAACGCAGTCCAGAAAGTTTACAAACAAGGAATAGAAACACAGGTAGATACAGACAAACAATAAATGAAGCAAAGACAGAACAGCAGCTATAGGACAACCATCAAAAGTATATGTAACATGTCTGCAAAGAATAGTAACAAGAGCTTTCTAGATGATCACAAAAATATCTCTTCATCCACTGAGACCAAAGGGGAAGAATAAGATAAGTTCTTGTGCAGTTTGATCTGAACATACTTTATTCTTCCATTACTTGTTGCTAAGATGGAAATCAAGAGTCTTGCATTTTTATTTGTACTGCCTCTGTGCAAATCTCTGCCCCAGCTCAAGCAGATAATTTCGATTTTTAAATTGCAGGTACTTGTTCTTCCTGGCACTGTTGCATTTTGTGTAGAACATTTACATGCTAGCATATATGCATGAAGTATTGATTTTTAAGGTCGCTATTATCTACTACAAGTGTTAATGGACCATATGACATGAGAGCGTTAAGCTTGGGCTCTGGAGCATAAAGGGAGGCTCTTCTCCTCCACCTTAAATTTTGTTAATATCAACAGAAAAGAAAATGTATTTTAAATTTAGCTGTTCATTCAATGTGGACCTAGTTTGAAAATGGTTTTGAAGGCATTAAAATTGCATGTAGGTGTAATGAATGGGATATTTGCTCTAACTTAGGTATTGATGGTGCAGCTCATAGCCAGTAAGGCTGCATAGGGTACAATACCTTGACTGAACATAGCTGAAGGGGTACCATGGTAGTATAGCTATTTATTTAAAGATAATTTTTAATGTGAATCCTTTATTTAATGTGAAGCCTGAATTTTGAGAAAAGCAAGACAACTTGAATTAATTTGATATTCAGTTGATCGTATGTTCTGCTGCTAACTCTCATCTGTTAATTTAGCCTACTAGCCACCTATGAAGTCATGTTCTTGTCTGTATTTGGTAGTTAGTCTGCCTTAGAAGACAAGAAAAAGTAGCGTTGAATATAACTAGTATTAAACACATAAAAACTGATCCAGCAATGCGCTGATTAAAACCCAGAAATATGTACAAATTTCAGAGGATGTCACATTCAAAAAAAGCTGTGTTGAACAATCATTAAATTTAGGAAAACCCTGGGAACTGGCAGCATTCAAATACTACATCTAGACAAGCAAGTTATATTATTTCCAAATACATCTTCCTTTCTCTAATAGGTAAAAAGTAGCTGCAGCTGATCATTAAATTTGATCAAAAGTTCATTTCTATTGGAAGGTCATTTTTAGCTTTAAGGAAAAGAATGCTAGATGGGTATTTAGTCATTCCCTGTCCTCCCATCATTTCTTAAAAGATCAGTTGGGCTTGCATCACAGAATTGGCATGTCTTACATCTGGAATGTGTGATACCAACATTTTTATTCAGCCTATTAAGTTTATGTTGGTTAACATGAAGGTAGATTCAGCCTTGGAGAAAAACACCATGAGAAATGGGAAGTGTTTGGCACGCTGCCTTTCTTTCAGCTTTACCACAATAATGACTTTAATGGTCCTTGCTTGTGCCTCCTCCAGAACCTGGTGTATGTTCACATTAGTGTTTGTTAGCATCACTGTAAATAAATTCCAGTGTGTTTATCTCATACAACTGTCTAGTTATTGTTCAGTGCCAGACTTGAACCTATGGGCTGCTGTAAAAGTTTGGAAGCATCTACTGGACAGTAACATCATCCCTTTAAGGCTGAAAGCTGATGTCACAGCTGAGTATTAGGACTGATTAGGCATGCCTGCTGGGGCTACTGGTGAATGTCGGCTTGTAAGAACTTTATCCAAAAATGAGCAGAATCTATGCAGTTAGACTAAAAATAAAATATTTGTAATGAGTTTTTGTTTGTAATTATTATGGGTTTTGGATATTGTTTCAATTGCCAGTGTCAGAATAAACCATAACTTTGCCCTGAAGCACATTGTCTCTTGCAGGATCTTCAGCCTGTAAGCAAGGATCAACTGTGTTTATTTTGTGTTGCATTTAGAAGTATGTATCTCTTGAAATACTTAATTTAAGTTCTGAAAAGAAATGAGAAAAATCACAGAATCACGGAATTATTGTTTCAAGATTGTTTCTCATTCCTGGCAGTCCTTCTTGCAGTTTGGCTCAGGAGATTTGAATAACAAGTAATTATCCTAGGCAGGGGAGTCTTCCTTTTGTCAAGTTGTGTTGTACATTTTGTGGTGAAAGAGAAGAAAACAAATCCTTAAGGAAAGCTATTTTGGTTCAAGGTATTACACATTGCAAAGCTGATTTTTTCAACCCCTCTCTATTTGAAAGAGTCCAGACATATTTGAGCTAAGCTGTGAGATGTGTTCCCGATGACTGTTTTAGGAGACTGCTTTGGATCCTGTAACTAAGTTAATTATAACTATTTTCATTACTGCTTGTCAAGGAGATGTTAAAAAGAATGCATGGCTAATGAACGTATAAGTCATATCTTTGTTACAGGTAACAGCATAATTGTGCCAGGAGCAGAATAACCCTTACAAAGAATGGCTGCTGTGTAGTAGTTTTGACTAGACACAGCATGTGGTTTCTGTAGCATGGGCTGTCCTTCTGACTGCGTCACTAAACCTTGAAGCTTTCTTATGATGGTCTGCTGGCCAACTTGGCCATCTGATTTATGGAGACTTGGCTGGCTTAGAGGCCCAGGTGGCCAGCTTCTGTATTTACAATGGTGTTGATTGGTGAAAATGCAGGTGAGGGGAGTCTATGTGCTTCTAATTTTGAGTAATGCGGAGTTTTCTTGTTTCTCATGGGGTACCCTACCCCTTTCCTATTTACAACAACACCTGTGCTTGTACTTAAATGCGTGTTTGAAGACTTACTTAAATTGTAGCCAGGGCAGGTCATGCTGGAATGTTTTTCTCACATGAACAATACTGTTATTTTATTTTTTTTCCCATTGATTGCAGTTTCTCACTACTGCTCTGAAATTTGCAGTACAACTTGTAGAAGTAAGGGTCTGGAAATAACACTGAATATTTATGTATTAGAGAAGACACCTACCAGAAGAGTAATTCTTTAGAAGGAAGTATCAGCTACACCCACTGTGAGTTTAAATAGGGTAAGATCTATTCCAGCTTGTCAAATAAGTGACAGGAAATAAAAAAAAAAATAAAGGTGGTTACAAGCATGCATAGTTCTGATTTTCCAGTATGTTATATCATGAATGTATTTAACTCTTTCCACTAGAACACCAAAATCACTTATAAGTTAAATGCGTGCCTGAATTAATTTGAAAAATTGCTTTTATGTTAATATGTGAAATTGAGTTGAGTTTCATGCTGCTAAAGAAAAGCAATCAAATTTGTTTTTTGTGAAGACTTCTTATCCATATAAAAAAGGGGAAAATGTTCCAAGTACAAGGTAAATTTTTCTAGTTATGACTTACCGATCAAATATAAAAAACCTCGGTATTTCTAGCCATCTTACCTCATGAAAAAGTCAAACAGGCAGTGCATTCTTTTCTTTCTTTCTTTGAGAGGAAAACATAGCAACTGTTGAACTTGAGGATACTTCTGGGCTCTGATCCTTCAGACAGTGAATTCAGAGGATACTATGACTCATGTGACATTATTCCCGAGCATAAAATTACTCACATATGAAAGTAATGGAATGTGTTTGAAGTTTTGGGCCAGCATTTTGGTCACTCAGCAGGTGGTTTACTTGTAACCTGGAAAAACTTTGTTGGTGGTGGATGTTTTGAGGAGAATAATTATTAAATATAGTAGAACAGCATGCACATCTGATGAATTGGACAGTGATTTACCAGTGGTGGGCATGGGGAGGGGAGGCATGCTGTGAATAATGAAGATAATTTAGGGCAAGAAGTGAGACAAGTTTCTTGTCCTGCGGCATGTCTTGCTCGGCAAGCAGCCCCGTGAACTTACTGGGACCATTTGCCAGGTTTTAAGTCCTGCTTACATGAATAAGAACCTGGCGTATTATGCACGTTTTATGTCTCTTTTGTAAATCTCACCACCACAAGGGAGTTATGAGGTGATTTCTGCTCATTCTGAGTGAACAAGTCTTGTTGGGGATGAAATCATTCGCATCAATTTCAGCTGGAAGCACGAGCAAGTCCATCATTTGGCAATGAGTATGAATCTTTCTGGCCTGAATTCTGTGTTATGCTTCAGTGTCAGGAGGGGATGATAGTGGCACCTTCCTCCTGAGCTCTCTGGCTTCCCGTCTCACCTTCTAATGAAATCAGAGGAGCAGAAGCAGCCTGAGTTTATGCCACTGATGTCTGTGTCGGAGCTCTCACTAGTGCAGATTCATATGTAAAAGAGTGCTGATGCAGCACATCTCATCAAGCATGTGCTTCCCTCCTCTGGTCCATGCACCAGCTGTTTCATTTTGGTCCTTGCTTTAGGCGTGTGGTGAATGAACTCATATTTTAGAAACAATTTAAGTAGAAGCAGATTTGGGCATAAATCTTATCTTTATATATTTGCTTTAATATCAGCCCAATTTCTGTCGAGTGATAAATATTAGAGTTCTACTAAATGTACATGCAAACAGCTTGAGTACAAGTGTAGACATTCCCACATCTCCGTTTCAAGCTGTGGGGAAGTATCTCCAAAGCAGCCATGCTCATTTATTATTCTAAGATTTCATTCCATAACACACCTTTTAGGAATTTGGATTCTAGGAGTTTGGCCCTGCTGCTTCTGCGTCTCTTTCCATTCAGCGAGATTTTCTGCCAAAGCATTTTCAAAGAAAGAAGACTGGGCAAAGAAATAGCAGTCTGACAGCAGTGTAAGGTGTAGTGTGAGTAGTGACCAATTAAGCACGTATAACTGTAACCCTTAAGATTAGTTGCTCTTCTTCTGCCTTCCCTATGACTTTTCATGCTGGTAGGGATGACTGAGAGTCCATCTAAAGTAATGCCAGCAGGCAAGGTATGCTTACACCCATGCAGCCCTTGGAGGATCATGTCAGTGCTGAGCTGGTGCTGCTCCAGCTGGAAAGCAAAGCTTTTAAGCATAGGAATAGTCTGCTGAGTTCAAAGAGAACATATATGAGACCTTTAAAGAAAAGGGCAAGCAGAAATGCTTTGCTGAGTCTGGTCCTAAATGGGTGGAGAGGGAAAATGTTGCCAAACAGGTTTAAAGCTGCTGAACTCACACGGACACCGTGGTCTTATTTAAAATACTATAAGACCTAGTAAAAATTCAGAAAAAGACTCCTTGAGCCAGTCACCAAGCTTCCTGCCCTCAGCAGAGACAGCTGCATTTGACTGATGGATGCGCCCCCCTTCCCCTCACACCCCGTATGCCTGGTGAGGGTGTGAGTTTTCTCCAGTTATTCTTGCTCTTATGTTGAAGCAGATGTGTGCTGCCTTGCTTCCTTCAAAGAGAAAAATGTCCATTTATTTGGTCTGAAAAAATTCAATTGCTGGGACAACAGGTCCTCTAATTTCTTCTGCAATTTATCATCTGTCTGTTCCTCTGGCTGTATGGCCTGTGGCCCACAGAGGGAAAGTGATGACAAGGCCAGCTGGCAGTGAGCACTCGTTGCAGTTTAGCCCAGGTGGCCACAGTGCTTAATGGACAACTCTGCTTGCGAAATGCATTGCTTGTGGTGAAGACTTATGATTTCATTTTTGCCTGCTCAGTCATTTGTGGAATTCAGCTAATTGTCTGGTTCTTGCAGTTTTCTGCTCCATCGTAAGACCTTTTGCCAGAAAGCGACTTAACGTGAAAAAGAGGAAATGTGGAGAGCCTCCAGAAAGACAAAGCTGTTGACTCCTTATAGGAAACTGTGACAAGCAGACATCAGCTGAAGTTGGATACAGTTCCCTCCCTGCTGAACAGCAGATTAGGCCATGAATCTGAGGAATCATGCAGGGAAGCATCCTTCTCAATGGGACACACGTGTCTCAGAGACTCTTGCTTCAGTCTTCACACAGATGCACGAGCCCTATTTTCCAGGCTGCTACCAGATGTCTTCTGATAGCTAGAGGAAATGTGAATCCCAAGTGGATTTTTTTTTCCCTGGTTTGCTTCTCCCACCTGAGAAATACAAAAGCTAAAGTTTTGAAAGTAAAAGGAAAAGTAAAAGGGAAACTGATATTAATTGATTTGCTTTCCTTCAGAGTTTGCTCTACTACAAAAAAAATTACAAACAGAAAAATACAGGGTGTTTCAAAAAGATGGATCCAATTTGAAATCACTGTATCTTTGAAATTTGGTCCATCTTTTTGAAACACACTCTAGTTCTTCAACAAAGATAAAATTCTGCTCTTGGTCTTCCTCAAGCTCAAATAAGAGTTTGTTTTGATGAACTGATTGGTGGACCGAATTCTGCATTCACTGCTTCTGGCCTTTATCTTGCAACTGCTCCCATGCAGGCTGATCCAAGGACCCTCTGGGACTCCTGTTGTGAGGATTCCTCCCTTCCAGGTGTCAAGAGAAGGTGGCCATTGCTGCTTTTTAAAATAAAATAGAAGCAGCTCTGAGAAATACTAGTCATTGTTCACCTTGAAATTACAACAA
The DNA here is from genome assembly GCF_036013475.1 of Columba livia. Classification (NCBI taxonomy): domain Eukaryota; kingdom Metazoa; phylum Chordata; class Aves; order Columbiformes; family Columbidae; genus Columba; species Columba livia. The sequence goes on along the minus strand of NC_088603.1, from coordinate 74,495,539 downwards.
CCAGCTTTTCCCCATTAAGAGAAAAATCACAATTTAAAAAATTTCTCTTCACTTAAGACAATCTCAGCACTTTCAAACCAGTTCTAATGTGCGAATATTCCAGTGTGTTTCTAAACCTGAATATCATGCTGCGTAATTGGAGATGGCGGATCTGTTGTCTGAAACAGGGTGTTCTAGATATCTCATCCTTAGAAACTTGGTTGTAATCCTCCACACAAGAGCTTTCTCAAATGGACAATCACATGTGAAAAAGTTACAATGCGTAGGGAAAGAAATTGCATGTTGACAGTAAATACAGATTATTCAATGGAAGAGAGGACAGAATCATTCTGAAGAATAAAATTAGCGTTTTTTTCTCACTGGACCCTATCTCTTTTACCATAAAACTAGTGTTTCTCTGTACACAGGGACTAACTTCATCCGCAGACAGCTGAATCTTCAGAAGAAAGTTTTAAGCAGTGGTGTCTAGACCAGTGAAATGACTCATGAATGCACAGCCTATAACCAATTCCACACTCTTCCTGACTCTGCAAACTGCCTGAAGCTATAGCTCAGAAAGACATATATATGTATGTGTGTGTGTTTCATTTGGGATTTGCTATGCAACTGTTGATTTTGTAATCAACTCTTATTTATTTTATTACCAATTATTTCAGATGGTGGAAGATGGTTAATGAAAGGCTAGGCTATGAGGAAAGTAAAGGAGGGAGCAGAAAGATAATAAGGTGGAAAAGCCTCAAGTGAAACAAAAGAGAAGGTGGAGAAACATAAGAAGGAAGAAAGATCTTAGGAGCAGTCATGAAAGCAGACTGAGGGTGGCACATCCTTAGGTCCTTCCTAATTAATTTTAAAAAAAAAAAAGAGGGATTATGTTGACAGAAAGACTTCTGTTCTAGACCATTCCCTAACATTAAAAAAAGAAAAATCCTTCTGAAAATACTTGATGAAGAAATAATAGCTAAGTCCTTAGCAGACTGATCAACAAGCTAGCAATCCTCCAAAAGAATAATGGGACTGAGCTAAGCAGAGCAATAAAAGGGCACCAAGCGTTTGAGGTTACGTCAGGGTGTAATGTGGATTCTACCATAGCTGGAGAGAAAAGGAAAGAGCTAATAGAAACAACATGCATTTGCATACAAGGGAAACGAAGCCACCAAAATGACTGGTGGAGCAGCCAGGCCATACTCCCAAGGGAACAGCAGCTTAACCAACAGATGTTTGCTCAAATAGCAAACATGTGGAATCTTCCGGTGATGGATTTATTCAAATCCAGGTGGCCAGGAGCCAGGAATATGAAAAAGAAACAGAGCAAAAATTATATTTATAGCTCTTTACTGGCCCAGCAGATTACACTTTTCATGAATGAGAGAGATGTCATTTAGCAAGCTCTACAAGGTCCTGATTTTTTGAGGTCTCAGAGTGACAGAATCCAGTTCATTCAGACATGAAAAATATGTTAACCAACTAGGAGGTTGCAAAATTCTTCCTTCAGAAATGTCTTTATTGCTGCCCTTGACTCAGTTGAGATTCATGGCAAATGTGTAAGCACAGGAAATGTCCCAGCTCACACCAGATATTCTTCCAGTTTTTTTTTCTTAGGATGAATCTATCATGTGTTCCTCATGAGTTCCTTTGTCAGATATCTTGAGCTTTCTAAACTTCCTTAGATAACCGTTGTAGCTCACTGGCAATTCAAATGCTTGTGTGTCTGCTTTTAGGTGACAGAAACCCAATGTAGTTCCCCTATCACATCCATATGGACAAGCTTGTTTATAAACTGTTGTCTTTTCCTTTTTATGTTGAGGTAGTACTTTGGGACCTATCTCCTAATCTAGGATCTCTGGTCTATAGTCGCAACATGTACAACAAAAGGATAGTTTGTTCTCAGAAGATTAGAGCTAAGAGACAACAGATTAAAACAACTGCCAACATAGTAAATGTAAGTGCTGAAACTAAACTGCTCAAACGGAAAAAGACTGGCCATATCCCATTTTCAGTTTTGGGGTTCCACTACATGAATTTATAAGCAATAAAAGTCTCCTGAGAAGGGAACCCATTTATTCTACCATAAAGTTGGTTTATTTTCACTTAAAGAGGATAGAAAAATGACCAGTGGTGGAGAGTTCTGAGGCTTTTAATGGGGGCCTTTGGAATTAGGAAAAAGCCACATTTTGCAAAGCGAACCAGCTTCTGCTTTTCAGACAGACCAGCTGGAGCTGTGAGTTAACTGGTGTTTTTCATGTGTTTGATGTATCTCTCTGTTGCCTCTTGCCTGAGATTGCAGGGTCCCAGAGGAAGAAGCTGCATTTTTAGTTTTGTGTTTGCACAGTGCTAAAAGCAGATTGGGATTCCTTTGTGTTAGGCACTAGACAAATCTGTAGGCAGAGTAGACTCTGCCCCAAAGGGCTGTCAATCTGTTATAGACAGGGGAGATAAAGGATGAAAGAGGGAATGGTTAGAAAGGTACCAAAGGTCAAATAATGGCAGGGCTACACAGAGGATAACATCTCCTGACATTCAGCCTGATATTCTGCCAATAGCCTACCCTGCTGCTGCAATTGCACTGGGACCACTTTTCCTGTGCCATGTTAATTTATCAGAGGGAAATGTTTGGTGTTGCGAGACATTTTCCCCCTATTTAATAAAGGAGGAGAGTGCATGAGACAGTGCATTTTTTTGAAGGCTTTTAGATGAGGCGTAGTTTGTAAGGAGGAGGTAGAACCATTTATTGCACTAACTGAAGTAGATCAAGACCTGAAAAAAAGCCTTCTGTGTGTGAAAATACTTGGGTTTTTTTTTTCAGGTTTTATCAATTGGCTTCTCCAATCTATAGCTTCTCCATGAAAACTTTATCTTGCTTTATTCTTATATCAGTACAGCTGTCAGGATGTTAGTTGATGGCGGCTTTTGTCATGGACGAGGCTGTCAAAAATATCACAGTTTTCTACTGTGGTTTTTGTCCAAAAGAATTAGCACATTTCTTAGTGGAGATACTGTCCCAGCAGTGAAATGTATATACTGAGATGTTCAGGTACACATTTATTGCATAGCACTGGTTAGAAAGAATTGCATGGGGAATCAAATTTTATTGCTTCACTGGGGATATGGGGCCATTTTGACAGGAGATGCCAGCTTCGGCTCTAGTAAAGAGGTCTTTGATACTGCACTGATGGAGCATGCAAAACCTCTTTTTTGAAGGTCTCTGTGAGAAACATGGGAGACAATATAGTTGTTGCTCTGGCAAGCCTTGCATTGCATTAAGTCAATTTAGTAAGAACCAAATAGACCCACGTCAGCACTTCACGCTGCAAGTGACTTGAGTGTCTCAGCTGCTGACGTGAAATCTTATTCTTGTTGAACCTCATGGATGTGCCACTGTTGTCTTTGACCTCCATTAAAATGTGAAAGAATGATCACAGGTTCAGGATTTCATCCTGGGAGCTGAGGCAATTCTAGCCTGTGGAAAGCAGCCAGAATTTCCCAAGGTTGCAAAAATTGCCATGTAGTGTCCTCTGAATGTTAGCATCCCTCAATGAGACTGAGATATGCAGTAAAGGAAGAGCTTCTCTACCTAATTTCCTAATGCTAAAAATGAAATGTGATGACTGTGATGAGTCCTGCAAGCCTTTTTGGGCAGTTTCAAAGTATTTTGTCATATATTGATTACACATGTAAATGTGTAATCAAAATTTAAAAAACCAAAACATTGTTATGGGTGTCTTTTACAAAAATTAATAATAATAATAATAATAATAATAATAATAATGCTCCTTTATTTAAAAAGAAATAAGGAAATCCTTTAATTTTCTGGGAACACTGTCTAGTGAAACATTTATCTTCTTTATCGTCCAGTGAAATTATTGTAGAGCTGCCAAAAACTAAGTAGAAAATCCTGCATCTTTGGCTCATCTAAATTAGATGGCTGTTGCACGATGCATCTCCAGGTTTAATTAGTCTTACTTTGGACATTAAAGTTACTTGAAATGGATTTGATTTTAAGATTTTTATATACTACCAGGCACAGTTAACTTATCTGTCTGCAGTGGAGAGGTCTGTTAGTGTTTTTTCATGAGTATAAACCTCTTTTTGCTGTAGTTAATCCTTATCTGTCTATATTAATGATTTCAGTATTGTTTTATGTAGCCCCACACTTTGCCCGAATTCTTAATTTACACATTTGGCTTGGCTGGGTCCCTTTCACCCTGCCTACAAATTTATTCCATGTCATCTCCTCATAGCAATTTATAACCTCTATAAAATGTCATGTAGAGTCACTTTTTATGTTTCTGAGTAATGGTTAGAAAGAATTGCATGGGGAATCAAAAATCTAATGAGTTGTACATTATTTTACTATTTATAACCAGTCATTGACAATATTTGGCAATTTTACAGCTAAGAGCCCGGACTATTGTGCTTTTGAATGTAATTTATTAAACAAATAGAACTCTTATTGGTAGTGGGTCCTGTTAAACCTGTGGCACCACATGAGCTGCAGGCCCATACAGCTGTGGAAGTTTCATAGTACCTGCATACATCTTGCATGTCTGGACACTAATATTTTACACTTACTTCATAGTTGTATTAATTCAATTGCTTTTATGCTCTTGATTGGGCTGTAACCAGCCATTTATAGTAGAAACCTTGGGTGAAGAAGGAGGCAGTGTGAGAAATAACATTCATTTATTCTGGGAAGATTTAAATCTCTCTTTTATAGGGCATGGTATTTAGTCAGTCCAGGCAGTGGAGAAAATGGCTGAAATATTAGTGGCTTACACTGGCATAAAAATAATCTCAGAATATGGCATTGAGGGTAAAAACAAAGAAAAAAAAGAAAGAAAGAAAAAGTTGCTAATGCAAAACCACCCTTCTATAAGCAAAACTGAATTTAGTGTTGTTCCTGAACTGACTGTGGAGGTTTAATTTCTTTGTTTCCCTGACTAAATTCTCCTAATAAAGTTGTTTGACTCACTGGAATGAAGTCTTGTAACACTGTAGGGAATTAATACAATCTCATTACATGAGTTCATAGTTGTGTGTGTAGGTAAATAAGTTTGGCTTTATTTCTTTCACAGTGATTTGTATCTAGCAGGAAAAGCTTTTCTGTTGGTTATTTTATTTTAATGCTTAAATGATTGTGGTTCTTGTTGCCCTCCTGACTCATATGGATATAAATTAGTATTATTTCCCTTTCAATTAGTGAGATTATACCAGTATAAAACAAGCGTAACCAAGGCCCACCTGTGTCTGTGTAAGACCAAAGGCTGCTCAGTTATTCATGTGGCTAACATGTTTGTCATTGATTAGATCTTGCTATTTGCATAATACCTTAAAACGCATTAAAAGAACAAGGTGTTGTGCTACTTGCATAAACATTTGCACTGGGAAATAAAAGCAGTTATTAAAAACCTTATCTGCTCAACATCCATCTTAATCGGTGGTAATTTAACAGAAGTCAGGAGACAACAAGATAGTGGATATTGAAACAGGGAGTTATGTGTTTGTATGTGTTAAAATGCATAGTTTGCACTGGTGTGTACTACTCACTTTTGTTTGCATAAATTGCTTTTCCATTCTGGAGAGACCAGTTCTGTGAGAAATAGCGGAGGGGCTAGAAGATCATTTACTGTTTCTGTGGCTTGGTTTTGTGGGTGTTTTTTGTCATCTGCAATTGCAGGTTGTTTGGAAGCTTCTCTACATTCTGCAACCAGATTTTTTGAATATTTTCTGTCATCATGGCTGTTATTATTCCTTTTAGTAATATTTGCTTCAAAACGTAGTTCTATCCAGAAGTGGTGCGAGCTACTAGAGGTACTAGAGAAAGTGCAGAGGAGGGCGATAAGGCTGGTGAGGGGCCTGGACCACAAGTCTGATGTGAAGTGGCTGAGTGAACTGGGACTGTTTAGCCTGGAGAAAAGGAGGCTGAGGGGAGACCTGTTCATTGTCTACAACTACCTGAAAGGAGGTTTTAGCATGGGGGGCTGTTGGCCTCTTTTCCCAAGTAGCAAGTGATAGAATAAGATGAAATGACCTCAGATTGTGCCAGGGGAGGTTTAGATTGGATATTAGGAAAAAATTCTTCACAGAAAGGGTTGTCAGGTATTGGAACAGGCTGCCCAGGGAAGTGGTAGAGTCATCATCCCTGGAGGTGTTTAAAAGGTGTTTAGATGAGGTTCTTAGGGACATGGTTTAGTGCTAGAGTTAGGTTATGGTTGGAGTCGATAATCCTGAGGGTCTCTTCCAACCAAAATTATTCTATTATATGATTCTATTCTACAGGAGCACATCTCTTTGGAAACATGCGGCACTTGGGGTATGGCTCCTTGATGTCACCCAATGTGGCATCTCCTGTCATGGAGCATGAATTTGCAGTGTCTTGCTGCCTCATCCTGTGGCAGATATTGCTTTTAAAATAATTTCTGCCTTTTTTTTTTTTTTAATTTCTTTTTTTCCCAGAGAAGAAAAGGAAAGCGTGCCTTAGGCTGGTTCAGAAGGCACCAGTGGGTTGAAAAGTCTGTGAGAATGAGCAAGCCTTCTTCCCGCATTAGTATTAACCAGGATATCCTGTTCCTTGATCATCGCCTCAAGGATGAGGGACATTTTATATACAGTATACCTTGGTCTGTGGCTGAGAAAAGAAGAGACTTTATCCATTTTAGGAATCTTGAAAGGGGGTGGCCATGGCAGGGGGGAGAAAAAGTTAATAGGAAACACATTTAGAAAAATATTGTATCTATCCTTCTGGGTGAATAAATCAGCAACTGAAACAGCTTGATAGCTGTAACCATAACCTACTACACTGCACAGAAATAAATATTCCCTTTAGGTCACTGTCTACATACCGTATCATATCTGTGTGCTTGGTAATAAGTTCCTGCCATGTGCAGTAAACAATTGTGAGAGAAAAGAAAGGGCACAATAGAGTTGGGGTGTTTAACAATAAATATTTAGGAAAATATCTTTCCTGGATATTAGTAGTGCATCACTTAGCTTTCATTACACCATGTTTATGTGCTGTGTGCCTGGGATAAAATTCGGTTGCCTATGCAGACCTACAGTTAAACCCTACCTCAAAGATCAGGTAGCTATGCTCTCCTCAATAGCATGAGTAAGTTCATACTGAACCAGTTCTTTTCTCAGCTGCATTTGTTTCACAGTGCTTGTACCAGTACAAACAGCAGGAGAAACTAGCTGTTTCGATGTCTGCCGTGTTGCTAGACTGAATTAAATTTGGGTTTTTACATCCAAAGTTATTCTCACATCTTAGGGAAATGCTTTCAAATTCACTTGAAAATGAAGCTGGCAAAGGTCTGTAGGCTTTTTTTTCTTTCAATTACTAGTTCCTGCTTGCTTTCAATACTGCCCTATAAACCAAAATATCCATGCTCTGCATTTCATACCTAACAACCTGCTTTTCTTCATTAACTTCCTCCCTTGCCCTCACCACCCCCATGTATCTAGGCTGCTGCAGCAACTGCAGCACTGAACAGCTTTGTCAACTTCAAGTTTTCCTTCAGATTTAGTGACGCAAGTGTGTTAGAGAGGGGGAGTGTTGGCCACCGTCTTTGCAGTGTTCCTCTAATTATTGAACTAGTACCTCTAGGGTCCAGTAAAGCTTTACACTGTTAGTTTGTAATAAAGTAACTGAAATACTTTTTTTTTTCTTTTTTTTTTTTTCTTTTGAATTCTTTGGTACCTTCTGGCCTTCCTAAAGGGAGCCCCCACCTACTGCAGTAAATTGTAGCTGTAGCACTGATAATACAGTACATGGACAATAAGGTCTCAAGGGGTGCTTACTGAGAGAGATTAAACTGTAATTAAACTGCCCTGTGAGTAAGAAAGAAAAGAGAAAAAAAAAAAAAAGATTTGTGGTTTTCATAAAGCAGAAAAAATACATTCACTGGTGTTTACAGCCCAGAGACTTTTTTTTTTTTCCATCTTGACTACAAAACAATCTTATTTTTAGCTGGAAAGGGTTTTGCGGTAGTGCCATATCAATCCCACAATCCTGTTCTTTGAAATAATTGCACCAAGTTAGTCCCCAGTCAGCACTAACTGACAGAAAAGCAGGAAAGAAACATTTAACACACATACATAGAAGTGGATGAAATTTACCATAAAAGTATGAATTTATGTAAGCAGTCTGCAGTTCTATGTATTTACATTTTAAATGCATCCTAAACTGAACATGCAGCTATATAGTATCCTTTTGTTTAGGTTAAAAATTATTGGGGGGGAAAAGGGGAAAGGCGTGAGCTTTTTTGTTGTTGAGGTGTTTTGGGGCTTTTTTTTATTAACCCCTCCTCTTATCAGCTCAGCTATTAAATATTGTGGCTCTGCAGCTATCAGTCTCTGATCAGCACAGTTAGTGCATTTTACCTTCCAAGGAAGTGCACTTTCAGCCAGCTGGAGCATGAAAAATGTAGGAGCTGGAGAAAGTCATAATTGAAACAGGCGACTGCTCCAGTACAGACAGGAAATAAAAGGAAGACGGGGCCCTTCAATGGATTAAATTAGATGTTTCAAATTCAGACAGTATCAGGAAAAAAGAAGACTTATGTTAGAAAAAAAAAGGTAACAGTAAGTTCATTCAGCTGAACACCCAGCCCTCCCTTCTTCCCCCCTTAACATGTGTTTTTGCTGGAATCTTACTCTGATACACTGAAGGGTAGAAACTATACAGGCTCCTCTGCTTGCCAAACAACAGAGTAGTAAGTCCCTGTACTGATGTTATACTATCTAAATTTTCTGCCTCTTCAGACTGTCTTTCGGTGTTCTCTTTCTGTAAATTAACCATGAAATTATGTTGGGCTAAGGAAACAAGATTTCAGCTGCCTAGTAGTTAGAAAGAAAAGTATATTGTACCTAAAGCAAAAACTTAAATTGTATGCATTTCCTGCATATTAGTTTGAGATATGCTTATTACACCTCTCTATATATAGTATATGTTTATGTACATAAATTATATGTACAATTCTTCCATTCAGACTACTTCCTTTTTGCTGTAGAGCCACCACCTAGTTTTGCTGACTTGCATAGTTTTATCGTGCCTGCAGAGTTTTCTCCTTAGTTGTTTGTGCATGAATATGTATAGTACATGAAGACAAAGTATGAAGATTTTTTTATTAGCTCAGAGTTTAAAATGGTCAAATTTTTTATAAGTAGCTATACATGAGGTCTTATGGGTCATTCCAAGATGGTGCCACTGAAACCCCTATGTTATGCTACACCATCACGCAGTCAGTGAATCTGTATGCAACTGGTATGTATGCAACTGTTTCTGTATGTTTGTTTGATTTTAATAGTACATTACTGGAGCTATTATTTGTATTCTTTCATCTTTGCTATAAGATATATCAAGTTTTAGAAGCATCTAAAAAGACCCAAGGAAATTACTTAACTTTAGAGTTAGTAAAGATTTTTTAAATTCAAAATTTAATTTTCATTTTGATGAAAAACATTTTTCAGGCTGTAATCAAAAAGATTGTTGGGATTTTTTTCAAACAGCTGTAATCTCTGCAATTTAAAATATTAAGTAAAGCACACATCAAGGTGGGCCAGAATTTATTAAAACCTGACCATTTGGATGCATCTTACTGTAAGCCTTGAAGCCTACTAAACTTGGCACTTGAGGAAAAATGAAATCTTTGACTCAGAACAATTAGAGTTTACAAAGCGTATAAATTACAGTAAGAATGCCTCTAATCACTCATTTACCTTCTAAAAATGCCTCAAGGGTTTTGGATTAGAAGAGAACCATTGCAAAGAGTAAGAAGTATCTTAGAAGCAACTGGATATAGAGAAATGTATTTTTTTTATGTTGGTCTTTTTTTCGTGCTGTAAGAAAAACAGGTTTTAGGCACATGGTTTGTAAACAAAATGGTATTTATTGGAACAACGGGAGTTTTAAAAAGTGAAACAGGCACATGGAAACCTGATAAGGAAGCTGGAGGAGTAGAAGAGGAAAAACTAGATGAATCATGAGATGAAGAAAATTCCTTAGCTATGTTGTGGTTCTGTGCAGATTTTTGTTCTCTCTAAAATTCTAGAGCTGTTCAAAAGTAAAGAATTGGGTTTACATAACATCTTTTTTGAGTTATATAGGTTGTTCCCTCTTTTAAAAATAAGATTGTTTCTTCTTTCTGTCTTTTGTCAGCTTATGTGCACACTACCTTTTCATATCTATACAAGAGCTAGTTAGATCCTAAAAGAATGAGATGACAAGGAGATAAAACTTGGTAGAACAATTTTTTGCATCCTTCCATCTGGTCAGGTGAGGAGGTGCTGGAGGTCTCTGACTAGAAAGTATTCAAAATGAGGGCTTAGTTGTTTAAACAAAGGTATATCTGTACTCAGTGTGCAAATTTATGTGTCTTCTGGATTCCTAGATTATTGTTATTCTTTCTGTTTGTTGTTCAGTTTTTCAGTGTTTGTAATGACAGCACTGCAGCAGCATTTTTGTGAAAGAATCTCTCACTGCAATTGCTTTTGTAGTTTGTGCAAATGTCAACGGAGAGGAAACAGACGAGTAGCACAAAGGAATGCAACCTAGATAGGACTAAAAGTTGTCTGTTGAGCTTAGAAGTTCTGGAAAGTTGCCCAGACATGGGAGAAAACCAGAATGTTTGATTGAATTCTTACTGCTGAACCATGGGGACAAAAAGTACTACAAGGGAGGTTCTTCTTGGTGATATCCAACCCCAGGGTTTTGGGAGATTGGCTTCAGTGGGTTTGGGCTTTTAGTTGTGGGTTTGGGCAGGGGGAGTGTCATATTTATCAAGTAGATGAGAGATGAACAAGACATTTTTTCCTGTAGCTTCATTTTACCTAGGTATTGTTCAATATACATGTGAGGTTGTAGATTTATATAATGCAAGACACTTCTGTGGTATGCAGCTCCCTATCTGGCCATTCCTTTTTTGTCTTAAAAAATAAAGGACATCACACCACCTGTTTTTGCTGTTAAAATTAATCTCAGGAACCATCCCTAAAGTTGGGCTTGAAAACATGTGACTCTGTTAAAGGATACCCCATGTTATGAAGATGCCTTTTATAACCTTTGTTTACATTATTTGAACAGTAGTCATCCAGTGGAAGTATTTTTAAGTAGGCATTTTGGAAAACATTTCCAGTTCACAACTGATTCTTTGCAAGAAAGAAGTATTGTATTGTGCTATGGTAAAATATGCTCCTGGGAAATTATTATTGCCAAATCTGTGAAAAAATTACATGTTTTCTCTTGATATTGTGAGCAAAATACTACTGTGGAGTGTGCTCATGTACTTTGAAACATAGTAGTCATATTTAAGGCTCTGTCTGGGCACAGAAAAGTGAAGATTTGTTTCCTCAGGCCCCAGCTTGGGTGTCTGAAAAGTGGATGCTCCATTTTAATGGCAGCCTTCTCAAGAACTTTTGTACAAAACCAAGCCAAGGCCAGGATTCCCAAAGACTTAGGGAGTGATTGTAGCTTTGTGTGGGCGTAACTAAGCTGGCTTTTTCGTAGGCTTTTGAGGAAGTGAAATGTGCCTCTGAGGCAGCACAGGTTTCAGGCACAGAGTATTTCCTTGAAGAGGCAGACCTTCAGTAGCTACAGCCACAAAAACTTGTGTGGGTGTGAGAGCCCGGAATCGATACAGAATTTTTCACTTTGGATTTGTTAATTGTGCTGTGGGATAGCAGCATTTAGGTTTTCTGCCAAAGAGACTATTTGCATGTGTTGATGCAACATACATTGCAGCCAGGGCAGTCTCCAAGTCGTGCTGCCAGTAGTAGGTCTAAATCAGGGTGCTGTGGCATTCCAGAGGCGAGGAGCTGGTGGTGTGACAACAGGAATGCAAGGAAAATGGTCCGTTCAAAGCAGCGCTCAGTGGCTTGCTTCCATTTGGGACTGGAGATCGTTCATTTGAAGAAATCCTCAGACTCATCACTTACTGACAGATGAGAGGTGCGACCTTCTGTGTTGCTGACAGATGACTGACTGCAGTGGGATGATAAGACCTTGTAATCAACGTGAGTGCTTTGATGAGATGTGCAGCCCCAGTCCACCAACAAGGAAAGGAACTGTGTATAGATCCCCAAGATGCTGAACTGAAAGCGTGTGAGGATTTCCAACATTATCTGTTTGTCCAATATTCCTGTGCTACATTTGAAAAATGCTGGAAAAGAAAGTTAGGTTCGGTCTTGCTTTAGTGTTAGCTTCCCTAAAAGTAATCTTCCCTAAAAGTAATCTGAGCTCAGTGAACTGAGAATGTTGTTGGAAGCATGCTTTTTTTCCTATTGTTTCACATTACTTTACATTCAGGGTTCTGAACTTTAAAAAATAGTGAAAAATTGGTAGTTTTGTTTGGTTTTGTTTTGTTTTTTGTTGTGGGTTTTTCTTTTTTTTTTTTTTTTTCTGTCAATGGTAAGGCATGTTTGCACCTCACAGGTTTACATCACTTTAAATAATTTATTTCTGCCATAGTCAGCGTAAAAGGTTTCTGCCAGATTAATAGAAACCAGAATCTGGGCCCACAGCTTGCACAGACATTTGTGCAATTCTGTAACAGTTTCTTATACGCCTACAGCAGAAGAATGAATCAAGAATTAATTAGCACATCAGGAGATTCTCACCCCAGCTTCCTGTCTTTCTTTTGTATTTCATTATTATCCTTGCCTTCCAAATTGATGTTACTAGGCATGTAACAATATGTAGCTCTAGCCTGCAGAGGTTGATAGGAAATATTCCTTTACTGTTCCTGTCTTGCATTTTGAGTTCAACTTTTAAGTTTGGTGCCAAACTGCCAGCAATTGCCTGGCTTTGGGAAGAAACAATAACCATGAATTTTTCTCATGGCTTTCACCTGGAGTGATAATTTGGGCTAAGTCTGCAGAAAGATATATAGATCTTTGCAAACCTTTTGGCAAACTTGGCTTGAAATTTGTATTTGTAATGAAGCCGAAATCCAGAGGGTATTTGGGAGCTCACTGCAAAAGTTTTTCATGTCTCTGTGGGCATATTGGCTGCAGCAGGTGCCAGCTGGATTGCCTGTTCTTCAGCCTCCTTTTCACAGGCACTCACAAAGCCAGTTTGGGGAGGTGTTCAACAGCACATGTAGGAGCAAGGTGCTGGTAGTCAGTGGAAACCAGGCACCTGCTTGCCCTTTTACCTTAGAAAACTTCCCTCATAAATTTTGAGTCATGGTGAAGTCTTCTAAGCAAGAGCTATTAAGTTGAGTGAGCTTGGGTGGAAAAAAGACACAAAGCACCCCTGACTGATTAGAGCAAAAGCACATTCTCCTGTCTGAGCTTGCTGACACAAGGAAAAACTGTTTGGGGAAAACACCATTCTCGGATATATAATGCATTACCAGAAGATACTCACAGCATTTCAGCTGCTCTGTGGTAAATGCCTCCATGTAGGGTTTTTTTCTGCGATAAATGCAATGTAGCATTTTCTGTGCAGTTTTGCATGTATGTTCTTTTACCAGAGTGCTGATGGTGTGCTATAGAGATAGACCCTCATTTGTGCTAGGGTGATTTGTTCCAGCATCTGTCTCCCTGTATACTCTTAAGGACTTTGCCAATCTGAGCTTATCTCCATTCAGGTCTCGTGCTCAGCTGTGGTCGGCTGTGTCCTTCAAGAAGCAGGTACTGCAAAACTTGAGTTGTGCTTTCATTTAAGGGGCATCTTTCATAGCACCTGATCTTCTGGCACTGAGTCCTTCTTGATCAGAACACCAGCTCTGGCTCAGGCGAGCGGTGTTCCTAGAGTTGCCTGTTTTTTTCTGTAATGTGTAAATAACATTTTTTTGACTGCTCACAATCTGATCACCTTTTGTAAAATGTTAAGCCAGTTTCATAGCTGCAGCTGTACATTTGTATGATCTCCCATGCTTTAGATTCTTCTTCCTGGTTTTCCCCATACCTCTGAAAGGTCCCCCGATTTCTCTCCTCTGGTCATAATGTTGTCTCTGACATCACTTCACCCTCTTATACCTAGCTGTGCCCACTTAAGGTGCAGTTGCATTTCAGCAGTGGTTTGTGTGTTCCCCACATCCTTCATCACATATTCTCATCTACAAACCCTTCTTGGGATGAAAATTCTCAGTATTTCAATGTGTCAGATTGTTAATGACATTGATAGTTGATCTGCAAAATGAAGAGAGAAAAGGGACTGTGGCAGACTTTGCTTTCCCAAGTGTAAAGTAAGTAAAAGGCACTGAGGACCCGCGAGCTGATGATGAATGGTTTGATAGCCTTCTGAAAGTTAATTTCCTTTCATAGCTACTTCATAGGGGAAGCAAAACATCTTATTTAAAAATAATTTCTTCAAAAGGCTACATAAAGGAATAGAGTTCTCCCCTACTTAAAATTATTACTCCTCTCATCCTGATCGACAGTGATTCTTTGGGGTCTGGTTACAGTCTACTTAAACTCAGCAGTGCTTAAGTCAAAGTGATATTTAGATTGTATGAGCCAGAGTCTCCTTTCAGGCTGATAAACATCTAAAGTAACCATAGATTTACACCTAGGTAAACCCATGACTTCTAGGGGGCTATTTTGGCCTTACACCACTCTAAGCGCGAAAAGAATGTGGCAGTAAATGATGACAATAAAAATGCTTTATTAAGCTGTTGTGAATGCACTGAAGTAATAATAAGCACATCTATTTACATTAGCATCCATTAAAATGTAACACATGCATTAGCTAATAAAAAATAAGGTTTCATGCGGATGCCAGGCTGTGACACTGTTGAACTCTTGAATTTTATCAGCTCTGTGAGACAGGTCCCATTTAACAGAGCTCTGCCTCTCATATTTTGGGTGGTAAGCAGGAACTAACAAGTTCTCTGTCCTCATTTTCCACTTCTAAGCAATGCTCAGTACATGCAAAGGTCACGATAGTGAGACCCACAGTCTCGCTATGATGTATTGGCACAGGAGACCAAATGGTGCCTGTCGTATTGACACAAGTCAGCCTCGTAATTTCTCATCTTCTTTATTTATTATGGCATGAACACACTGTCAGTGCTTGAATAATCATGATGAAACTACATGAATGAGTAAGGTGATTGGGATTTGGAATTTATATGGTTTGACTTCAGACATGCAGTACCAAACCTGAATTTACTGTTCCGTTTCCAGTATATGAATTTTACCAAAATTCTCACTTGGTATAATCACAATTTTATATCATTGCACAGTAATAACTGTCTAATATACTGTAAGTTATTGTAGGTCTCTTCCTCTAATTTGTTTGCTGAGAGGAAGCAGACTGTTTTTATGGGAGAGAAATGAAGCAGCATTTCTCAGAAAGCAAAGCGTGCAGATGACCATCTTATTATTAGAAAAGAGAAAACATCAAAAGATGTAGAGCCATTTGTATAATCATCCCAAGCTACTGTGGTCACCCTTTCAGTGAGCCTCCTTCAGTTTTCCCACCCCTTCCCCACATGTGTCCGCACCAGCCCACTGCATGGTCTGCAGTTGCTAACTGTGCAGACCCTGGAAAAAATGCAAAAAAGAGTATCATGCCTGGCTAACCAACCAGTTTCTGCATGGTTTATCTTCCCCCATTCCTGTTCTGTCGATGTGCATATCAGCCACATAGTGCCAGGTATGGACAGCAATTTGCCATGTGGATCTTCCAGTCCACCTCCTCTTACTTGTATAGGGAAATACTTGTTTCTAAGGCAGAACCTACCAGCACCTGAGGCTGCAGTAGGAGTTATGGAACAGCTGCACAGACTGCCCAGAAAATAAGTATTTTGCCTATGTTAAATTACTGAAAAAGGATTAATGTCTAGTGCCCTCAGCATTTTGCAAAGGATTGGACCCTTAATTCAAGTGCGCAAGAGTTATTTAATAAAAAGCAGGACAACTGAAATACAGGGGGAAAAAAGGAGAATGGGGAAAGGAGTAAGAGGAGAAGATATCAGAGATATTAAACTTTTAATCTCTTTCTTCTTCTTCCTGAGTGAATTTTCTGGCTTTTTTCTTCCTTCTTGTTCTAAAAAAGTGCCATCACTGCACTAAAGCATTGAGAAAATTGTTGTACAGTCAAGCCTGAGGATTATTACCATACCACATATAGGGTTACATAAAATGAGGTGTTTTTTTTCCTTAAATCTGAAGATTGTTCATTCACAGAGCTCACGTATTATAATCAAATGTGAACACAGGAAAATGGTCCATGGAATCTATTCAGCCCTCAGCAGAGCTGTAACTTCCAGAGAGGTGGGTGGAAGTCAGGATTGTACCGTGGCAGGAGAATAGAAGCCCTTCTGTTCTGAGATGGACTTATCACATGGTTAGCAGCTGGAATTTATGTGAAGTCTTATTAAATAAAACAGCAGTAACCAGTCACCTACTGCTGCAATATACTTGGAGGTACAGTACCTGAATTTTTTCAGAAGCACTTGACCTCTCTGCTGCTTCTGCATCTTTGTATTTTCTCTTGCTCATAGTTGACAGGTTTGACCTTCTAGTAAACTTTTATTCTTGTTTATATTACAACTTAAGATCATGACAGTTTAGGGGTTTGAATTACATGATTGCAGGTTTGTAAAAAGAAGATTAAGACATGCCCAGAGAATGTCTATTAAATGTAAAAACATTTAATATTAGGTTTTATTTTCTTAAGTTGATTTTTATGCACATATGTGTTTATAGACATACATATTTAAATATGTATGCATGTGTACATACATTTTTTTGCCTAAAGAACATATTGAGATGGTGGGTAGAACATCTGGAATAATTGTGTAGAACAGAAGTGTGAATGGAAACAATACTGTACTTGCATAATAACACAGGATATTTCATTAAAACAATTCCAGCATATTTATAGTTGGCAAATTACAACACTTCAAGAACAGATCTCCATATGGGAGCACTTAGTCCTTTGAAATATTATATTATTTTTAATTGTGTCTCATTCAGTGAAAGGATTATAATTTTGAAAGCAGTGGGGTCACAGCACACCAAGCCACTACACAACCAGCAGAGAAATCCCCAGGTTATTGATGTATCCCTTGGTAATGGTAATTTTTATATTTTATAGAGTTTATTAGTCTCATACAGGAGGTGCAAAGACTGGGCTGTTTGCTGAAGAAGGGAGAAGAACTTTACAGAGTGGCTGTCCTCACTCCCTGTACCTTGCCCTGAAGTAGCACCTCTTGCTTCAGGACCTGCAGGGACTTTAGAGCTAGACTTCCCTGACAGAAAAGGTGACATGTTTTTGGTTTAATGCTAGCAGAACTAGAGACCTCCCAGCTCACCCCTCCTTCCAGAATTTCAACCCAGGGGTTTTTTTCTTTTTCTGAGATACATTATAGTCAGTGGTGTCAGTGGTGGAGAGAGGTAGTCTTCTCAAAACCTGGAGACTGCTCCAGAGGGATGCCTCCAACCTCAGCTAGAAGGGAAACTAATAATTAAAGCTACAAAACCTGTTTTGGATCATGGTATAGGGAAAAAAAAAAAAAAAAAAAGCATATCAGATAGTCCATATATTGACATTTGCTTGCACCAAGCTTGTCTGTGACATTTTCTGTGGCTCATGGCAGATGGAGGTGCTGGTGGCAGGACAGCCTGCTACTGCCTTACTGCTGCCTGCCATTCCTGCCAGACACAGGCAGGGAAGGAAGGTCCTCTAAGGTAGGTGAGTGACCAGATTAGCATTTTTTCATGTGCATATAAATACAGAGGAACTGAAAAAAAGCTGATTCACCTGCCTTAAGCATATGTTGAACTTACAGTGATACATGTTAAGTCAGCATGGGAGGATAAGTTACAGGTGAGTGAATGGCAAGCAATGAAAGAGCAGAGTGGCGCTAAATATGAGTTTCTTGCTCCCAAATTCTGCTGGGTTTCTCTCTGTGCATGCTATTAAGTGAATGAAAAGTCCATCCGAAGAGTACGTCATACCATGGTAAAAGGCTGCTTAAATTCCTGGACAGGATGCCCATCCCATGGCTAGGGTTTTTTCTGGAGGAACCAGTTGACACTCTCATTCTCTCTCACTTTTAGTATAAATGGGCCAAGTGTCTCCCAGCTAGGCTGAGGAAAGCTAAAGAAAAACTCATAAATTAATTTGTGCTTTACTTTTTATTGTCGGATTTCAAGGCAGTAAAGTTGGTAAAAGCGTATTGTTTGTAACCTGGACTCAGCTCACAGCAGGCAGCTCCGATAAGCTACGCCTGGCCTGAAGAGAATGTTATCTAAACAGCAAGTGGTTTATTTCTCTGTAAATACGGAAAGGGATTGATACAGACCTCTTGAAGTAAATGACTATTGTTAAATGTTTTTCTCCTTACAGGAAAAATTGGACATCCATTTTCTGGTATGGCAGATTAAACTCTGCGTGAAGTATAAGTTAGTATGTCACTGCCTATCAGTGGGTCTGCTCCCCTTTGGCAGGCCTGGGTCATTAAAATTGTATACAGCATGGCTGGGGAACCCGTGCCTTCTCTCTTACAGTTTTCTATCCATTGCAGATATTTCAATAGAGACCACATACTTTCCACATCTCAGATGTTACAATCTCCTATTTATTTCAGAAACTATTTAAATATAATGTTTTGAAAAAGAAAGAAGAAAAGAGTCCTAATCTTTTCTCAGTAAAAACTTAAGCCCCTTTTTCAGAAGACTTTTCTACTGCTGTCACTGTCTCCTTCATTGCTAATTCATTTTTTCCACGTCCTACATTTCCTCAACATTTGTGTGGCACATCCAAGCAGGAGTAGGTCACCAGTTGTTTCATGTTTTTTTTAAATCTCTGTGCATATTAACCTCGCAGAGAACAGGAGGAAAGATGACTTCATTGTAATCTGTGTAATAAAACTTGAAAGTCTGAAGCACTCGTTTAACCTGCTAATTAATGTTTTTCCTTGCAAGCCTCCCTTTAATCAGAGAGTTTAGCTATGGAGGTTAATTTTAGTTCTTCATCTGAAATGTGATGTTTCATGCTTCTTCCTTCTTCTTCTCCCAGTTACCATAACCCCCAAACCCATAAAATGACATAAAACAACAGAAAACTTGGTTTCAGGTGTTCAATTCAAGCTTATTCTCCTGACTTATCCAAAACATGGCAAGGCAAACCCTCCTTTCCCCATCACACTTGTCCATCCTGTCTTCTGGGTTCCTCATTCATGCAAGGGCCACAGGAGGCAGGCTGGGAAGAAGCTGAGGAGTTATGTGAGTGTGGTGTGTATGGTTTTAAGGATCAGAATGAGAAGGGAAAGTTATCATGTCACATGAGCCTGGGGCCAGCACTGATGCCAAATATTAAGCTGCAGTGCCAAAGCTAAATTAGGATGCTGTTCAGGATGCTCCTCTTTATTCACAGATCTGGTTTTGGTACAGTGGAACTTCGGAACACTGTCAGGGTGCATTGTGCTGTTTATGGTGGTGTTGACTGCGCATTCTCACGGTTGACTGCAGCCTGCAGTTGGCTTTTTAGTTTCACATAAGGAGTGTGAGTGTGTCTCCAAGACTCATTTGAGTCAGGCATGCATCTTTTCTCTGTCATTTTATCATGGTTATGTTAGTTGTTCAGCGTAACAACATATGAACAGTTCACAAAGAAAAAGGGGAAAAACAGAGAGGACTGGCAGCCTGTCTACAAACAATCTGAACACTGTTTGACTTCAGTCCTTTTTAATTTTTAATAAATACAGCATGTTTTTTTTGTTTAGGAATCTACTTTCAAGTTTGCTTTTAATCACACAGGCTGTGAAGCTTCAGTTATGTCTTCAGTAACATTACTGCTGCTTGCAAAATTGTTCTTTCCAGGAGAAAAAAAAACATCAATGACAAAAGCCACAGAAAACAAAACGAAACCAATGTTTTTCAAAGGTCTTTTCCCATCTTCCTGTACATACATCTCATCAGCTCTTCAAAACTTTTCTAGGTTCCTTCCAGGAAGTACTATCTAAATTACTGTAATGTCCTTTTCGATATCTCAGCTTTAGCATCCCAGAATGTTTGCATTTCGTGAAATGTAAATAAGAAGAGGAAATTATTAAAAAGCAAAACACTTCTGACATCATGACAATTAGTGTAACAATGGAGCCCAACTGTATTAAAATCTTTATTGGGAATGAATTTTCCCAGCTTGCTCCCTAAGGAAAAAGCCCCTTTTACCTTTCCATCATTCCACAAAGTCTTCTCCAAAACTACACTAAGCAATTGTCTTTTGCAGCATACTGAGCAAACCCTTAAAAATGAGGCTATTTTAGTTGACGTCTAGTGAGTTACACCCTCATGAGTGTTCTTCAGAACTTCGCCAGCTTACAGAGTAGATTTATCAACTTCTTTGCTGATAGAATTATTTTATTTTGATTTATTTCCATCTTTCAAGCTATGTAAGTTAGCTGAAGATGGGAGAACATTAGGAATTTATTTCTATTATGCAGAACATCTCCTCTTTCTTCCTGCTGGCTTTCCAGCACTTAATCTACCTTAGTTATTTTGATTGTTACTGCAAATGTGTTTGCTATCAACCTCTTCTGAAGATACTCATTGGAGTTGGATTTTGTATACAACACATCATGTTCCTCTTTCATTCTTAATTAAATGGCAGATATTCTTCCCATTTAAAACAGTCAAAGATTAATTTGCTTCCTTACCCATCCATACTTCCATATACTAGGTTTCTAGTTCACTGTCACTCCAGATTTTCTTTCCTTTACTCTGCAGGTTTGTTCTTTTTTCCACACAATCTCTATTGAATCTCTATGAAGATACCTTCAGGTTTTTTTTTTCTGGTAGAATGATAAAAGCTTTAGTCATTTGGACTTAATGAGATTTCCTCCTGTGGAAGGGATATTTTGGCCATCTCTTGAGACTCTGAGCTTGCTCAGATTGATGAGGCTTCTTCTGTGCAGGCAGGCTGACATTAGCCGGTGGCTTCTTTGCAACATCTGTACTATGCAGAGGAACTATCAAGCCAGGAAATCAACACCAGTCCAAATGGCAAACCTCAGGGCCAGCTCCTGTGGCCCCAGGTCCTTGTACAGAGGCCCTCAGCATAAGTGGCATCTCTCTTAAGTTACACAAATAGTAAGTAAGGTGTAAGGAAGCAGAATCTAACATTCCCAAAAAAACGAATTGTGGAACTGGGTGTTACATTTGTCCCTGAGAGATCCAGCCAAGTCTATGGTTTTACAAGCTTCCTCCATATCCCACTTCTCCAGGACAATGGCCTTTTTAGAACAGGCTGGTAGGTAGGATGGCTGTTTTAAAGGGAGCTACACCAAATCAGAGCACTGCCAACTCCCTCATCCTTTGCAAAATCACTGCTGGTCCCTTTTGGGGCTAAGGTATTTGTCTCTCTGTTGCAAGAAAGTTCGATTCATAATTTTTTGAGGTGTGCTAATGAATCAGTTGCTCTCACACCTGGTTTTCTATTCATTCAACAGCAGCATTACTTTCAAGTGATATATGTAATTGTAACTGTCACTTTCCATATCTTACCTGGTGGATGTTACACAGTAGTCATGCACAGAGCTGCTCTTGAAAGCTTGATTATGTTGTACAAGCAGCCTCAGAACAAGAACGCCCTTCAGGACTTTGAAAGAATGAAACTGCATGGTGCTTTCCAGAGGGTTCTGCAATGTTTTACGATAGCAATCAGTTCCTGTAATTCAAGCCCATGTTTAACAGTTAGCACAGCTTAAGCAAATTTGAAATATTCAGTGTGGCTCATCACAGCTGGTTTTAGGAACAAGCTTTGCTTGAGGATGCTTTGTCAGGATAGCCCAAGTGGCAATGTGGGTCCCTCATACATGGGTAGGGGGAATGAGGGAGTCCTGCATTGAACTTCTGAGCCTCCATGGAACTTGCACTGGATCTCTGTCCTAGAAACAGTGTATGTGTCTTAGAGTACCAGCACCCAAATGTAGGACAAAGAGAGAGAAAACATACGTTTGCATGGGAACTGAAAACATTATGGGATTTATTCATTTAAGTGTGTGGCTTTTTCTGTAAGCTCAGCTTGTAGAAGTTTTTGTTTTGTTTTTTCCTGCTCTGAAAAGTTTTAAATAATAAAAACAGAGAGGTAGCATATCTGCAAGAAGATAAATAGCTTTGAGACTAAAATGAGAGACATTCTTAAAATGTGGAATACTTGAGAGGTATGCTCCCTGCAGGAGCTAAATGCGGTTGAAAAGAAAACACGTCATATTGGAAATAAGAGCTAATTTATACCCACACTGGAAGAGATCCCAATAATCTTTTAAGTACTGAAGAATTCAAGGAGTTTCAGAAATCTCTCATCATTGCTGGATTGACTGTTGTCATACAGGAAAATCATGAGGGGTTTGGCAGCTAAAGGAAAAGGATGCTTTCTCTTTCTCTCTGACAGCCTGCACACAGTGATTCATCTTGTCTGAGGGAAAGGAAAACCAAAGCAGTAGGGTTCTAGTCAGAAATTAGTCACTGTGAGACAGTGTTCGATCAGTGGCCCAGGGCCGGGATTTTTTTTTGTTGTTTTCTTACCCAAAGTCATATGACTTACTCTCCATCCTTGTTGTTCCTACTAGTGTCCTTCTAGTGGGACACTTGGGCTCTTAAGTCAATTAGTTTTAATCCTTTACTTTGCAGATAAAGGAGTTTCATTGTGGATTTGAAACTCCTGGTCAGCATCAAAGATGCTCTTCTGTAGTCGACAGTATTTCAGAAAAGGTAGTGGTGTTCCCATCAAATAAATAAAGTTCCTCTCATGGTCTTGGTCATTCACATTTTCCCAGCTTACACGATGACTACAAATGAACTGGAACAGTGTGATATGTTAGTTGGATGGAAACAGGGGGTGAGAGTGGAAACGAGTTTACTACTGCATTTATAGTTATTGTAGCTTGAATTTTTTACAGAGGTAGATTTGTGCTAAAACATGACATTGTGAGTTTGGGAGATTAACATGCATGTAGCTACTACAGGAAAAGTGGTATCTAGCAGATGGGGACAGTAATGATCTACACTGTTGCAGCTGAACTGGGTGACAGACCCAAGCAGTATACTCAGGCAGTGATCAGCTCCCTTTGAAGGTGATTTTGTTTCATATTTTCATTTCCTTAGCAGCTTGTTGTATTCTAACATATTCTATTGACAGTGTTATAGAGATCCAGACATACATTATTTCTGCTTTTCCCAAGATCCATGTTCACACAGAGGCTGTGGAGAAAGTGCAGTCAAGGCCCTCATGTGCTGCTAAAGAAGGAAATTGAGAGATGTTCACATTGAGCTGTGAGTTTATTACGGAAGGTTCCCTGAGTCTTTTTCATCTCACTTGAGTGGTATTTCTTCTAAATAACACTTTTTGCTGTGACATGCTTTTGAGCCATTAATATTAAAGTTGAGAGCAGCTTAACAGTGCTCTGCTGTTCATGGAGGTGAGATTCTTATTGCTGTTTTGTCTGATGCTACAAGAAGATGGGCTTACAAATGATTTGGAAGTACATTTTGCACATCAGAGGAGGCTTTTTAGGTGTCTGGACACTAACTGTCTACTTACTTCAGTACACTTCCATGGAAGACAGTTTCTAAGCATATTGCTTTTCAAAACACTGCCCATGGTGACGTGCCTTCAGACAGTAGAGTGACTGACCTCTTGTTGGACTGTAAACCTAAAGAGGGGTCAGTTGTGCTTTCCCCTTGAAAATGCCTTTTCCCTACCCAAACAATATGTTGTGTAAAGAGGGGGAATGAAGGGTCTTTCCCCTTTTCCTGAGCACAAGAAATAAGAAGAAAACCAAGGTGATGAATGAGCATTTAAGAATCACACCACCAAAAAGCAATGCAGAGCAAGGTAACCAGGCTAGCCACATGCACAAAAGTTTCAAAAGATTTTATGGGCAAAATTCAGTTCTTTAAAAATCCTGTGAACCACAGTGCCCCTCTGCAGTAGCAGCCCAAATAGTGTTTTCTCTTTGCTTGGATTTGGAAACATGAATGTCAAAGCAGGTTTTCTTTATTTGTGTAGCAATGGAAGAAAGTTCACTCAGGAGACAGAAGAAAGAACGAGTCTGGGACGTGAGGCACAGACAAGGGCTATAATGGAAATTAATTGGGTAGCATGTTAAATAATATTACTTTAATCCTGCAGCTTTAGGCAGTTGAGCTGAATTTCTGGTTTATGGCATATTTTACAAACTAAAATATTTTAGGACTTGGAAACTGCTTGGCTTCAGTAGTTCAGCTCAGGAAATATGCTTCCCTGCTATCAAATGCAGCAGTCTGTACTCTGTATTATTAGCCATGGTACGTGCAGACAGTTCTCCTTGTTTGCTATCTCTGCTGAACCTTTCACATCAGCTCATTTATCTTTCAGGTGTTATAATAATTGACCCTCAATCAGTATTCCATTATCCTAAGCAGGCAATTATCCACATTGTCACTTTTGCATTTGCTCTTTTGACCCAGAGGTCACAGAAGCCTAGTGTAACTGAATCCAATGAAATTATTCCCTTACCTGTCATATAAATAGTCATCCTAGCAAAATGAGACCCATGGGGGCTTTTGCTGAGGTGTTGAGAAGGCCAGTCTAACTCGATCCTTTATTCTGCTCTTTAAGGAATGCAGTACTGTTTTGGCACTCTATCAAAATAAAACAAAGTTCCATTTTTTTAGCCTTTTTTTTTTTTTTTTTAAGTGAGCACCCCTGCACTTACAAATGTTTCTTTGTGGCCCACTTTATTGAAATTTCCATTCAGGTCTTCCATCTGTTAGCTGTGTTTACCACTATTCCTGGGGAAAAAATTCTGTGTTTCACCTTCATTTGGGGGTGTAAGGTCATAAAACTGTCTGGATTATTTCAGCTATATTTATACCTAAGTTAATATTACTTCTTTAACAGGTTTAAAGCTTTTAATTCCCCAGTTCATTATTCATGGTGAGTGAACTGAAGTGAACGAAGTTTTTGTGTTATAAAGAGGAAAGCTTTTGGTATTCAAAAAGTGTTCTGCAAATGTGAATTGTAACCCTCTTCACCCCAGCACCCCAATTCCGATTAGGTTCATGTTTCACACCCTCCCTCCCTTCACTGCTCACAGCCACCAAATGCCATATTTTATTTAACTGGCTTCTGTGAACAGTTTGCGTGGATACACACTAAGGTTATTTTTACAAATATGCTTGTTGTACCCTTCTCCTAAAAGATGGCAGAGCGGCAGGGTCCACTGACATGAAGTGCACTCACACAGGCACAAATTATAAAGCCCACCTCATTTACATGGCATTGAAATATTAGTATCAGGACATCATGGAGCCTTTGGTATAGAACTATCCCAGAAAGAGGGGATTATTCCTGTCGCATTGGAGGGAGACTATATGTGAGAGAGGTGGAGGGATTCTGCTGAGGTTGCACGTGGTAAAGGAGGGAAGCAAACCTTGTTTTTCCCAGCTGTCTCCAAACATGGAGCAATGCATGAACCAAATGTGTCATGGTTCCCTCCTAGCTGCTGTGTTTAGATGTATGTATTCTGAAACATATGGGACTCAAAGTAGAGAGGATAAGCCTTGCTCTGATGTGGGCCTTAAATGTGTTTGCATCTAGCTGCTGAGTTCCAGCCTAGCTCTCTGTCCCATCTGTTCTCTTTTGCTAGAAAGAGATAGTCAGCACCTTGAAACACTGACCTGGCACCACTCCAGCAAGAAACTGGGAGCTGAAGTGAGAACACAAATGCAATTTATTTTTCTTTGTTGAAATGTGCGTATTTTCCCAGTGGCAGCACGACTCAATAGTTTGAAATAATGTTATTGAGAGACAAGAGTGGAGTCCCAGTGTGAATACTCTGTGCACAGGCCCTAAAGCTTAAGCCAGCAAATGTCTGGACAATATTTAACTTGTTATTTCTTTTCTTAAAACAAAACAAAAAACCGCCACTGGTCAGGATAGTTTGAACCTTTCTCTTCCTACTTGTTTATGAGAACAATTGCTCTTGCATCTGTTATTGTATTGCTTTATAGCAACACACGTTTTCCACTCAGTCATTTGGGCTTGTACTTTCTTTGTCATCTTTGTAGCATCCTCTCCTGATACCTTCAGTGGAGGTAGTGCTATGTTTTCCTTTAGGTGCAAAAGTCTGTTCTGCAAATAAGAGGACAGAATTGGCCTACCCACTGCAGTCTGTGCAGACCAAAAGAAGGTGTAAGTGGTGGAGGTGTTGTAAGTGTTGTAGGAAAAATGGTTACATCTCTATTGTTAAAATAAAAAAAAATCCTCCGGACCCAAGACAGCTGTGGAAGCCTGCATCATACCTGCTGCATATCAAACTCCCTCTTTGTCCTAAGAAGCAGCTATCTTTAATTTTAACTGTGCTTAGTTCTCAGATAAGTGGCAGCAGCTTAAAAGCATTAAAAAAGGATTTTGGCCAAGAAAACTTATTAAAAAGAAAAACAACAACAACAGCAACAACAAACAACTTGACATAACAAATTATGACCAGGAGAGTATCTCAGAGGCAAAACTGTTTCAAGGTAAAAATCAAACCGAATTATCAGAAGGCTTAGCCAAAAATCCCGAAGCAATTAAGCAACTTGCAAAGAAATATACCATTTTTGCATGTTCTTTGGAAACAGGCAGTGTTAGAATGATGTTGCTGGCTTATGGGAAACAGCCACACTGAGTTTATAGTGGCACTTGGTGGCATCTGTACTCTGTTTGCTAAGTCCCAAGCAAGGAAGCCACTTTGAGGGGGAAATATTGGCCCCAACTTTTCCTCTCACTGGCAGCAGGAAGCTGAATGGGAATTCAGCTGGCCCTTGAGTGGCTAGTTTTACGCCAGAAATTGCACTTGCTGGATACAGGGAGTATTTTAAGGTTCAGCAAGACCCTTGCAATGACAGCCGGTGCTCAGCTCTGTGCCGTCATTTCTGGACACATCGCTGTCTGGAGACAGCAGGCAAACCCTGGAGATTTTGATTGGAGTCTCACAGCATGTAAGGCTCGTGCTCATCAGCCAGAGAGCTTTGGCCTGTTCCCAGTCTTTTTTGTATTAAGATAGATTAGACTTTATTCTGGCTTTCTTGTTTTCTAAGTTTTGGGATAGTAAGTCTTCCAGAAGTGTCCTCAACACATGATTAAAGACTCAATCATTTGGTAGCTGTCCACTTCTACCTGAGAGAAAGGGGTCTCAAGTCACCTGCAACTATTCTGGATGACAGAAATCATGTAGCAGATAGTGCAGGGCTGGATCTCTGATAACCTGATAATGGAAGTTTATCTTTAAAAAAAAAAAAAGCTAATCTTGTGCATACACCAGCAAATATTAGTGTAACTTTTCCTTTCTTTGTAAAACAGATTTTGTAGAATTAGCAGACTTTTGTGTGACTGTGCCTTGGGAACAGAACAGTATACTGGCGTGTACAAACCATGAAGTTTCACTCTGGCCTCAGCCCTGACCTATTGACTGACTTTGAATGAGTCCTCTCATTTTCCTTTCTCTTACTTTCCCCATCAACAAAATAATAAAAGATATCAATTTTCAAGATGTACTGGGGAAAAGCATTACAGATATAGAGGGCATTTTTGTATTGCTTATTACAGCTAGACTTGCATATAAACTTGTTTTGATACCAAATTGATAAATGAATAAAAGTGAAACAGCTTTCCACAATACCCATTATAGTCTATCTCTAGCTTAAATACTTTACCTGTCATAATATCTTTCAGTCTGGGCTTTAAAAAAATGAAACATATGCTACCAAGATGTAGTCTCTTCTTGCACAGGGGTATGCTCCGCATATGCTAGCCTAATGGAGGGAAAGAGATGGGCTTAATTTTTTGAAGTTTTTCATATCTGCATTTTATATGTGAAAAGCCATCTCCGTTCCCGCAAATGTATAGCAGGAACAAAAAAACCTACATACGCACCTCATGCAGAGTAGACAAATTTTGCAAATCCATATGCAGCCTTACTGAGGATTCTCATGTGCTCACTCTCCACTTTAATAGCACAGAAAATGATTTTTGTGGTCGCTCATCTTACAAAACTCAAGGCCTTCCAGCACCTCTGAAGTCATGGCCTGCATAATTTATGCAACCTCTCTCCCACCCTTCCACTCTCTTTCTTTGACTTAGCTGATCTTTTTTATACTTTGCATCAACTTGCTCTATGTCCTTTAGGCGTATGGAAGAGCAGCAAGGTAGCGTGTGCTGAAACAAAGAGACAGGGCAAGGAATTCAGGTTACGCTCCATAATACGCAAGTAGCAAAGCCAGAAATTGAGGTAAAACCACGTATTTCTCTGTTATAAATGCAGAGTAGCATGCATATAATAAAATTTAAAATAAAAATAAATAAAATAAAATACCCCAACACAACAAATCTAAACACTGCACACGCAGACACACACACACACAGAGCTCTTCCCTTGGGGAGAGGATGAGAGGGAGAATGGAGAAACCACAAATGAGAGAGGTTAGTCATGTTGCTTAATGAACTACTGGAAGCTTTTCAGATACTCTGGTGGTGAGGGAAATGTACATAGAACAGTATAATGTTTCTCAGCTGATATTATCTAGGAGTTCAAAAGAAGCAGCAGCACAGTAAAGCAGCTCTCTGGTACGTTATTAAAAGGCATCTTGAGCTTTCCTGCTTGACAGATATTTCTTGTTTTAAGTTATACTTCTGCTTCCATTATTTAGACCCAAGACAACAAAGTAGTAATTGAGCTACTGACTAGTTAACAAAATGCATTCATGCAAACCAATTATTTTACAGTAGAGACAGCTTGTTAATGTCATACCTTTGGCAATTAGTCCTCAAAAATAACAGAATTCTGTATTTATCTAATCTCTATTTTTTTAATTTTATTTTTGTAATTTCTTACTGGTTTGTACAATGGACAATCAGCCACCTCATTTTGCAAGTGCACAGCTGGAATGAAAATCTGCATTGTTACTTTTAGGCACTAAGAAGATTATAATATTTATTCTTCTTGCTCTCAGTGTAATGTATGTTTTTGTGTTTTGCATTATGCTGACTAAACTAATGGAAATAATCTGTGTCATCTCAGAAGTTGTTCTAATCTGCTATTTTGTACAGTCTCTTGTTGGTTAGATTGCCTGTTAGAGTGCTTGAGCAACATCAGCCCTGTGAAACCTGGATGAAACGTCATTTGTATCTAAATTTAGTGTGTCTCTGTAGGGTGTTTTGTTATGTAAAAAGAAGTAAGAAATTCTGATCAAAGTTCTCCTTGCAGAGGACAACCATTCACTAATGCTGGTAGCTGGATGTCAATACTGGACACATGGTCTCCTTGAACAGCCCATTGAGTGTCACTGGAAAACCATGACATGAAATCCTTTCTTCTATAAAACCACTCTGAATTTTTGGAAAAGTTTTGATGCCCAGGCTTTGCTATTGCAACAGCTTAGTGGTTTACATTTGATACATGTCATTAAAGATATGTATGAATCACATTTCCTGTTATGAAAAAATGTGAAAACTAGATGAGGTGTGAGCTGAATTTTAGGTCATGATAGTAGTATTACACAAGACTATCAACAGAGAATGAAATATATGCAATGCAGTCAGAACTGCAAGGAAGATGAGGATCATTGTGGCTGCAGGAGTGGATGACATAGCAGGGAGCTACACACACTGGATCCTGCGTGCTCTGATGCCTGAGGTATCCAACTCACATGCTTCAGAATCCCTTGGTGCCTTGTCACTAAAATCAGCAGAGCTTCTTTAAAAATTTAGTCTCTTATTTTGAAGAGTGCATTAGTGAACTTATGGAAGATCATCAGCTATTTTATGGAGCTAAGTTTGAGGGTAACCCAAGAGGCAAGAATTTTTGTTTGTACAATCTGCCTTTGTTTGTGATTCATCTCTGTCTATGCACTCCCACATTCCCTATGCCATTTTGCCAATTATTCAACCCAGGTACTACTTGACCAGGAGCTGATACTTCTTATCTCATTAAAAGTGTGGTGGCATCTCTGATGACCTCCCATAGTCAGGGGCTGAGATCTAGGTCTCTTACAGAACAGTGCGTCTCTGATGACACACATCTTCAAGGCTGCCATGGCAAAAATCTGGCAAAGACTGCTATGCCCAATAAACTGTTTGTTATCACTAAAGCCTTTTTTTGTATTTTCCTACCTTTCCTGTACCTTGGATTTAGCAGTTACACACGTGAATTGTATTATGTGTGTTATATTATGTTAGCTTAAGTAGGTATGTTTTAAAGGTGAGGTTGAGTGTAATGTCAGCAGTTAATTTTAAGCAGGCATTGTCTCTTACAAAGGAAGGAAGAAACTGGGTTTGGGTGATTTTTCTTTTTTTTTTCTATTTTTTTTTTTTCTTCTGTAACCCACCTCTGGCTTCTTTTCCTGTAGAAAAAGCAGTGTGTGTGATCCTTTCCCCCCTTCATTCTCCTGCTCAGAAATATATCCCAATTTAAACATTAGCAAAATCAAACATTAACATGGGAGTTAATGTTTTAAAATAATGACCTCCTGCCGGAAGCCTGTTGATCCTGACATGCTGCCAACTACAAAATCTAAATGAAGTTAGAAGCCAGAAGAAAATAAACTTACTCTATTTTCATTCTCCACTAACATCTTTTGCACTATCTGAAAACTTGATCACTACATTTTATGGTACTGAGTTCTTCTTTCAGTAATGGATTGCAGGTGCCATTTTTCTGCTAAACGATATTGAGGCTACTTAGTTCTATTGTTTGGTTTAATTTCTTGAGTGAGTGATTTTGCCAGGTGATCAAAGTTTCTAATTCCCATTCTTGGAAATAACAGTGAAGGGAATTGAGACCACTGAATATGAACTTTGAAGAGATGGTAGGTATTACAAATCCATGTAAAATAAAAGCACCAAATCATTTAAAATATATGTATGTGTCCATGAAGACACTGTCCAGAAACACCACAACAGGTAATTGCAGTGATAACTTTCTTGGAATTGTATAGAATATGTCTAAAAGTGAATTAGAAGGTTTGTGATAAAACAAGCCTGGGAATTAGCAGCAGATAATTCCAAGGCACACGGTATCCCAGAGTTTGACCACCACATAGACATTAATGATGACCCTGAGCACAATTTTTAAAACTGAGTGGGTGATTTTTGGCCTTCAAAGCAGAACTTGGACAGCCTATAGTGTATTAGTGGTATACATAGCACAGCAGTGGGTTGTTTTATTCTGGAGAACACTTCATAATGATGTAAGAGGTAATAAGCAGGATTATGAATGCAACTGGGAGACATTACTGTGAATTTTAATTTTGGGTTTACTTGACTTTGGCACATGATTTCATTTCCCATAGACAATCCAAACTTACTATAAAAACTACCATGGGACCTGGATGCATTCACTAATGTAGGGTGTGGCAATTTCCTGTCTGTCTGATTTCAAATTGTGATTAGTATCTACTTCTCTTATGGTGGTTGCTTCACTGATCATTATTTAGAACGTATTTTTAAAATAAAATTGTTACAAAGGCTTAATACGGTATGTGCTTAGAAAACTTACGACCAAACCACTAAAAATATATGCATGCGTCCATAAAGACACTGTCCTGAAATGCCACAAGTAATTACCTAAGAAGCATACAATTATTTTATCTGTAACAGCCTTTCTGTCTGTTCTCCTAGGACTAATTCACAGGAAAAGAGTTTGCTTTTTGTGGTTTGAATTGCTATTTATGAGGCTTGATATAAGTGTGAGATTTTTTACAATGGAGTTGGATAATATAAAATAAAGTAAAACCATTTACTATCTTTATGGGTAATGATGTCAGTCTTAAATAGCTAAAGCATACAGAGCGTGTAAAAATGTAAAGTGTTATTTCATTTTAAAATGATAATCAAAATAGTCTCTCTTAGTTTTCATTCAGTATTTTCCCTTTCAAAGCATGCTACTTCACAGGTCTCAGTTCAGGGAAGAACTTCAGTCTGGACATAAATCTAATTAAAGTCAACAGATTTAAACCCCTTCAAGCAACAAACATGTACTTAAGTTTTTTGCTTAATTGTGGTGGAGTAAGAGTATGTTTAAAATTAAGAACATACACAGCTATTTTGATGAACTGGAGATTTATCTTGGAGCATCAAACCTACTACGGAAAATTCATAAAGTAAGGATTGCCTCCTAATTATTATACTCATTTTAGCAAGTGCTGTAATCATAGGAACAAATTTACATAGTATTTACCAAGAGGTAAGAACATCTGTATGATTTTAATGGCATGGAGCTGCAAACTGAACACACACAAACAACATCTGAAGAAAAATGCTTATGATCCTACTTGTGAAATGATTATGGAAAGATGACGGCTTAATGCTTTTCATAGGACTAATATAGCATAGTGTTCTAAACAGCTATAAAAACTTTCTGTTCACATTGTTGATGTATGGTAAAATGTTATATAGAATCTAATTGTAAAAATTTTCAAAGGGATTTTGGTAGATACCACAATGTGATATAAAATAGAAGATCTGCCTGCTTTCTGTTAGCCCAAAGATGGGATACACTCTTCGATGTTTTTCTGTCTCTGCCTGCCCAATAGCCCACAATAGTCTGGCTGCATTAGCAAGTGTCTGTGCTGTGCTGCATCCTTCTTCTTCCTCAACGTCATTCCCGGGTCTGAGTTATAACTGAAGATGTATTTAGAAAGGAGCACAAGGAAAAAATGGCTTCCTTTAGAGACCTGCATATATGGACATTTTTACATCAATTAAGACATGAAATGTCTTGGCGTATGTACAAAGAAATTTGTGTTCCAGTTGAGCAGCAATACCTGCTGGTAAGATCATGGCCTACCTACAACAAGTGCCTTGATGACAGCTTATTTGGGACTTTAGCAGATAGTTATTCTCCTCTTGTGGCTGAAGAATGCCATAGGCTCCTGTTTTCCAGACAAGCTCTGCAGTGAAAGTCACGGGTACAACCTGTAGGACTGTTGTCACCAAGACCTTTTCTGTACATCCAGGCTGAGATGGGGAGCACAAGGCTAATAGTTTCTCTGAACCGTTTTCGTCAGAGAGTGCTAGGAAATGAAAAATGGTCTGAATGGGCTACATTTCGGCATTCACATTTTATCTTTTCCTTGATCAAACTAACTTGTATATGCCAATTCGCTTGGAAAAGCAGAGAGCTGGGTGTCCACCTGTTGTCATATTTGGGGCTACACCATCGATGTGCAGTCCTGCTTGGACTTAGGGCAAGCAAGTAGATGCTGTCAGCAGACCTGGGCATGAACTGCAATAAGATGGGAGGGCAACAAAGCTGGTGAGGGGTCTGCAGAACAAGCCTTCTGAGGAGTGGCTGAGGGAACCGGGACTGTTTAGCCTGGAGAAAAGGAAGCTGAGGGGAGACCTTGTCACTCTCTACAATTATCTGAAAGGAGTTTGTAGCATGGAGGGTGTCGGTCTTTTCAGTAACAAGTGATAGGATGAGAGGAGCTTGCCTCAGTTGCGCCATGGAAGGTTCAGATTGGACATTAGGAAACATTTCTTCACAGAAAGGGTTGTCTGGCATTGGAACAGGCTGCCCAGGAATGTGGGTGAGCCACCATTTGTGGGGATGTTTAAAAGACATATAGATGAGGTTCTCAGGGACATGTTTTAGTGCCAGCATTAGGTTATGATTGGACTCAATGATCTTAAGGGTCTCTTCCAACCACAATGGTTCTGTGATTCTGTGCTTCCTGGTTTAAACCTTGTTCCTGGCGAGAAGCAATTTACCGTTGTTGTGGCCCTCCAGACCAGCCGCGGTCAGCCCTCAGCTTCTTACCAGGTTGATCTGCTGTTTGGGACACTGGTGCTGTAATGTCCACCTGATTGGAAGGGCAAAGAATTTCCCTGCCAGCATCCCATGCACTTGCCTTGGTAAGGACAGGAGCAGCTGATGGGGAAACTCACACAATATTTCATATTGCTGCTCAGGTATGTAGAGCAAACCCCAGCCTGCCCATTTGCAATTATTATGTGTTAGTTGTTATGCAAGACAACAGCGTTTAAAATGAAACAAAAAAATCAAAGACCGTGTTCCTGCACAGTAAATCTTGCTCCAAAGCTGGCAAATCTGAACTTAATTTTTTGAAGATCTAATTCTCTAAGCAAGCCATTTGTTTTATAACACATGCTTAGGTCTCTAGCACCTAATAAGTGGCAACCTCTATATGAAGTTTCTAATGTATTCTGAGCCTTTGTAATATAGCTCCTTCCTCTGTGCCTTCCCTGGTACCTGGTAGGAGTTACATTCAGTTACATTCCCTCAGTGGTCTGACAGGGTATGTCTCCCCTTGACAACTCCTGTTTCAGCAAGACCTGCAGTCATTTAATATTTTGGGTACAGCTGCCTCTTTGCCAAATTTCAGTTGAAACAAGCCGGTAGGAATTCAGGAGTTATTTGACATGCAGCCATGTGCATGTAAAGTGCAAAAATTTTGTTTCATCAGTAAACAATACTAAAAATCTAATGATGTGTCTATTTTACACTAAATATGTAACAGGAGAGGAAAGGTTTTCTATGGTGAACCTGGTTTAGTGTACAGTAGATGTGACTGGGGGAAATTGCAGTTTGAAGTTTTTTTACTCTTGCTTTCAAAACTGGAATGTTTAAAAGTGACAGCAAGGAAAGCCTTAAATCTGACTTCGATGATAAACAAACACTTTACTTTTACCACGTATTAAAAAATGAGTTTTTAATTACAACATACAGTCTTAAATCTGACTTGTGATCTGGTTGGTTTTTAGTGGTTACTATTTTGATTTCCATATCACTACTATTGGGATGCTGTTAGACTGGACACATTAGCCCTTGTAAATTTACGAATTAACAACAGGAGTTTTGCATGGCACATATCCAGTTGCTGAGCTCTGTGCTTTTGTAGATATCATTTAACAGGATAACTTTAAAATTCTTGGCTTATACAACTGACAGACAGAGGCATCCTTTTGAAGCTGAATAATGTATGCCTATAATGTATGGTCACATAATTATCATTATCAGTATTATTATTGTTACTACTACTCATACTACTATTAGGAATATTCTGATCAGTCTACATTTTCATTTTACTGATTAAATCATTCATTCTGTGGTTTACTAAGACTTTTGCACAGTTATAGTGTTTCATTGTCACTGATAGAAATAATGGGCTTGGCTCTGCTTTTTGTTACAGTAGTGCAAAGCTTCAGTTATTGAACTGCCAGTGTAACAGTGCCAATGGAACAGTAAATTTAGGTCCAATGCATGTTTGCTATTGTCCTTAAGAATTAGTTTACTCTCTTTTTAAGAACTTTCATTCATAAATGATGTGTCATTTTAGCAACTGTAATTGCCTTCTGAAACAATGTTTTCTGTTGTTTTTCTAGGGATTTCCCAAAGTTGAAGGAGTGTTTTGGTTTTGTTTAAGAAAATGAAACATAGTTTTAAACCTTGGTCAGATGCCAGAAAGTGTTCACCTTCTCTCCTCCCCCTCCCTGTTCTTCTGCCTTTTGCTTCGAGCACCAGAGCCTGAACAACTTCTTTAAAGATCTGAGTTTGATGAAGCTTCTGGGCAGAGCCCCGTTTGGTGTACACCCTGCATTTTGAAGTATTTGCAAAACCAGGGCCACTGCTTGACTGTCCTAGATTTTGGGCTGAAACAAAACAAAACAAACAAAAACCCCACCAAACACACACACACACACAAAACAAAAACCAACCAAATAAAACAACACACAAAAAAACACAACCAACCAAACAAAAAAACAAACAACAACAACAACAAAAAATCCCACCAACACTATTGGATTCACAACAGGAGAAACAAAAAATAAACCCTTAACTGACCACCTGTCATGATCCAGTACCATGAGGTATCTCTGTGTGATGTTGGTACAAGAATATGTATTTCCCCCACCTATATGTGCATGAGACCGCATTGATGCCTAAAGTTAAATGTGAGTATTAAAGTACTCAGAATCAGGATGTCATCTGTGTTCTGGTTTCACTGACATTCTCACACTTTAAATCTTAAAAAAATAAAAATTCCACTCACCATCTCTGTTTATTTTGCTTGCTCTTCTTTTAATAACTTTATTTTCTCAAAGGTAGAGGAAATGAGTTGTTGCTCAACTCCATTGTGAAAACTGGCTACAAGACTTTCAAAGGTACCTTTAAAACTAGAATTATAGAAGGCAGCATTTTTCTTTTGCATGTTATTTTTCTTTACATATGAGACAAAAGTTTTTTTCACATCTGCCAAGTTTAAATTTTTTTAGAAGTCTAATTATTTTTTAGAAGTTTAAATCCAGAGAGCAAGAACATCAGTATGCTGAAAGACAAAGTGTTTGAGAAGGTTGAAATAATACATAAATCATATCTTAAAATTATGCCTTGCTTGCTCAATACAATGGTTATATTGTTTTGATTTTGTATGGTTAACTGTAAACTTTAACTTGGCAACTTCTTTATGCAGTTTAATAACAAGCTGACTCATCAGATTTCTGAAAGTCCTCTCTTGCTCTTCCATTTGTATACTTTAGGGGTAGAGGATGTGAAAAAAGAGAGAAAGAACTGACTTAAAGGCTTCTTCCAGCATTAGGTACTACCGTCCATCCACAGTGCTTCTCCTGCTGAGCTGGCAGCTGCTTCCATAAGTTCAGAGAGGTCACCATGGTTTCTTTCCTGTTGCTCTTCCAGACATTGAATTGCTGGAGGAGTTGCGAAAAAAAGTATCTTCCTTTCTTGCCCTGTGACATAAAGACAAAATTCTTCCTCTCTATCTAGGTCGGTTCTGTTAAGGTACATACAAGCTCAGATATGATGAAAATGTTTTAGATTTCTATGCTGCCTTTACCCAGAAATAACTGAAAGCAGGTTAAAGAATAATTGACATAATAAGATATGCATATGATACATGAGGGTGAATACACAGTGTGCATGCATGCATGTCCTTCTGTGCATGCATATTTGAAAATGGAAGGATTTTTTTCACCATTGACTTGCTGCTTTCTCAGGAGACAAAACAGATTATCTGGTAAATACTTAAAAATACCATTGCTGATAATTTGCGGCAGTGCAGACTGTATGTATCCATTTAAAACTTGTGAAGGAGAAAGCAGAAGAACACAAGGAAGAGAGGAAGCAGAACACAAGCTGAGCTGTCTTCAGATCTAAATACAAGCAAAAAAAATCGGTGTTTATAGTAAGAACTCCAAGAGTTATCACTCACCATGCACATTGCTCCTCACAGTGCAGTACACTGATGGGTCAGCCTGAATGACATTGTAAAGCAGATCAGCTTAGTTGCATCAAATCCCAATGTGGGCTTGTCTTCAGGACTGACATGTTCTGAATTTAGGTAGATAAAAGGGAGGACTCTCATTCTGACAATGGATGCGTTTAATGCAGTTATAAGTAGATTTGTTGAGATCACACCTTTAGTTTGTTTGGATTAATTTTCCTATTTGCACCTTTCCAAGAAGCCCTACAATAAAGACAAAAGCCTATAGCTATAAATTTAGGTCTCCTTCCTTGTGGTTATCATTCAAATATTTGAAGTTAGTTTGATTATTTTTTTGGATGCAAATATGAATTGTTATCTCTTGTTCTGGCATTAAAAAGAGGTAAGACTCTTATGTAGGAATCTTTCTCTGCCAGTTTATCATATCTTTCACATGTTTGTTTTTTTTTTTTTTTTTTCATAATTATTCACTTACCAGACTACAACAGCTCTGAACTGTTTATATATAAAGTCTGGAGTTTGAAAGAATGTAACTTATATTTAAATTTTCCCTCTGTTTTTTTAAGTACATAAACTTTTTAAAGTACATAAACTCACATGGAGTGCCAAATGTGCCCTTCCAGTATATAATAATAGGGATCTAATTGCACCAGTTACCTGAGGGGCACAAAAGTAGAAAAGCACAGCCTGTGTGTAAAACACCCTTTTTCACTTTTGGCCATGATAGGCTCCTACATTTGGAATGAAATTCCATCCTCACAGAAGTCTATAGCAAAGATTTGACTGGCTCCATGAGGCAGGGTTTGGGCCACATGCCTGACTTCAGTGTATGATTCTGCTGGTGAAATAAACATTAGGGGGGGAAGAAGTACTCGCTGTTCAAGGAAAAGTTAATTTCCATGCATTTTCTCCAGTTTCTCTCCCATGCTATAACTTTCTCTGTTGGTGCATCTCTTCATCTTTGACTAGAAAAACCACCTACTAAACAGACACTCAGTTCTTCTGGAAAAGCTCCACAGGAAAATTTGCTTTGATTTTCAACTGTGCATGTACAAACTCAGTGGAACCCATGGAAAAGCAGTAGTCATTCTGTGAAAAACGAGACAATTATGACAAGAGTAAGAAGCCTAGTTTAGCTTATTTGTGCCCCAAGATCTGTCAACTGGAAGTCATGTTTTCCAGCAGATTGTTGCTCTCAGTGTGTAGCTAAGAGGCCATGCTAATATTTCCTTCCTGAAGGGAGAGAGCATGTTGGGTTGTCCTTAATGTGAACTGCATGAACTTTTGTACCTTATCCTTTTCTTCTTGTCTTCTCAGAAGTATTTGTCCCAATAAATCCAAAATATGCTGTTATACAAGACTGGCTTATAAACAGCATTTAGTAAAGATTTCACTTTCTACTTTCAGGTTTGTAAGGATAATATGGTTTTAATTCATATTGCACTAAGTTAGGTGGTCTCAGTTTCTTACTACCAATATATTTAATAATACATTGAAGTGTGAATTCCTGGGTCTCACCATCTCAGTTTTTCCAATAGACCAAGCTCAGGCAATGAGGTTTTTTTGGGTACATTTTAGTTCATCTCCTGTTTCCCTAGAGTCAGCTATTATAACCTCAGCCTGAGTGAAAAATTTCTAATTCACTCCCCATCCTATTTGTATACAGAGAATCAAATCCTTGGTTTGGAGGTATTTGTTGTGGTGTTGGCTATGATTCTCTCAGTGCTGGAAAATGAGGTGGAATATAGCTGGGTGTGTTGAGCTACCGTTGTGTCTTACCCTGCCCTTGAGTTGCATAGGAAACGTTATTGCAGAAATGTGTGCAGATGTTGGTGTTCCCTCTCTCTAAGTTGTATTTTTCTTTTTACCTCCTGAGGTAATTTTTTTTTCCTTCATCCACCGAGGAAACCTAAACAAAACTTTGTGTACACAAGTCTTTAAAAAAAAAATTGCAAGTCTGGGACTTGGTTATATTTGCTTTGCTAGTGAATGCTAAGCCTACACACGTATATGTATGAATTATAATACTGTTGCATTTTAAAGAGTTCATGTTTCCTGATTAAAAAGCTCATATAAAGAGAGAAGCACATCAGTGTTTATCTTTTGCCATTTACTCAGCACCCTACGTAGTCTCACACAAACAGGCAATAAAGCTACTGATCAAA
Organism: Columba livia; assembly: GCF_036013475.1. Classification (NCBI taxonomy): domain Eukaryota; kingdom Metazoa; phylum Chordata; class Aves; order Columbiformes; family Columbidae; genus Columba; species Columba livia. The sequence continues at coordinate 74,456,201 of NC_088603.1, read as the reverse complement.
CCTTTTAGAGCCGCCAAACCCACTTTTTGTCTTTCTTATGAAACTAAGATTTGGTCAACTGAGGTCAAGTTGTGCACTTAACACAGCTTCCATTATAGTCAGTGAACTCTGTGACAGAGAGTAAAGTCAAAATATAAACAGAGAACATTTCTGCAGCAGCTCTGGGCTGGGATTAACTTGGATCACCTAGTCTTCTGCTTTTAATGAAATTCTCTCCCTTGTATTTTCTTGTTTGGAAGACAGTCCAAAGTTATCTCATGCTAATTTAGTTAGGCAGTGCCCTCCAGGGATGTCACAGGCCTCCGTGACCTCTCCAGAGAGACTCAGCAAAGGGATGAGGAGAATTAAACATTCCTGAGAAATTGCAAAGCAGCGGCCCCCAGAGATTTCGCATAGAAACGAGCTCCAGACTAGCTGCCAGAGACCCAAGTCACCTTTTCAGCACTTCCTTGACATGTCTCCGCCAGTCCCATCTGGCTTGATTCAGGGGGTCAGCATGGGGACTGAGGAGAGGTGGCAACTAGAGAGAGCAGGATTCAAGGGAGGTCTGACTGCCACGGTCTCAAGCTTTAGATGTTTCTCTGGGATGTGCAGCTAGATGATTTTATTTTCTTCCCTTCCCACATGGTCTCCCTGTTCAGTCTTTTTCTTTGTTCTGGAAAGAGGAAGAATACTACATGAGGAGTTTTAATAACTTTAGTGGCTTCACCATTGATGCAACACTTTGTTTCTCACCTGGGTTTACAGCCACCTCTTGGTTCTGATGCAGAAAATGCTGCAGTATCAGAGAGCTACTTACACATTGACCGGCTGTAGAAATTAATTAATTTTAATCTAATCTGAAGTCAGAATTGGGCAGGGTTTGCAGGAGGAAGCTCATTTGTATGGAGAAAGATTCAAAGAGTTTATTTCCAGGTTTCCCCCGATTATTGTGCAAAAGGGGAAAAAATGACATTTTCTGAAGGTTAGACAAGAGATAAAAAGACACCAAGAAACCACTGTAGCTTGCTTATTAGTATCTTGATCACCTGAGTAGTTATTACTTAACTTTTGCATCACAACGGAAATGTGCTGTATTTCAATGAATATCTATTTCATTGAGGTTTGGCATGTGTAATCTCATAATCATTCCTGTGTACTCTCATTCTTGGGTTTCCTCGTTCCTTTAATTTGTTTTCTAATTAGTCCAGAGCTAGTTAGTATTAAGGAAAAATGCTTGCTTTCCCAACCTCTTAGTGGGAAAAATAATTTTTTTTTCTCTATAAAAGTGCAGGCAAAGGCAGCTAATTCTGTAACAAATAATGCACTTCAACTTGAAAGGTCTGTGTTACCCTTAACATTCTTACAGCACTCTAGTTGCATAAATATTATCAATCCAGTTTTACAGACAGCAGAATTTAGGAGATATGATTAATAGTCAAGGCCACAAAGAGAGTCATTTTCACTGCTGAGATTGGGACACTGGAGATGGTGTCTGCTAATCATTTGCTTTGTCCAAACTGAAACAAATAAACAGGCTGGTCCTAAATCTGGACCTATGCAATTAGGATATGTTTTATGGTATAGCTAGTAAAAAAAATATGCAGAGCAGAAATTGTGTTCTTTTTCTGTCCCAGCCTGTCTCAGCGGTTGAGTTATAAATCTCTGAGAAGAAAGAAAAAAAAAAAAAAAAAAAGAAAAGGGACTTGCACATGGAAACCAGCACATAAGGGATGATAATGTCATTGGGGTGATAAATCCATTGCATTCTGCAATGACTCATGCCTATGCCACTGTTATTTGCCTGAGAACAGACCTCTGGCCTCCGCCAAGTAATGTTTGTGGGAACGTTGTTCCCGGTGTCTGGCCTGCGGGAGTTATTCCAGTTTTAATGGCAGAATACCTAGTGTGTATAGAGTCTCGTTCACGTCCATTGGGGAAAGAGGGCCCTTACTTTGTCTGGATGTGATATGAGCGATGACTTTTGACACGCATGTAGCAGTGATTTATTGCAAGCAAAAGCTGAAGTGTGATAATGCTACTGGGGTATTCTGTAATAATATGGTAAAACACTTGTCAGCACTTCATCTCAGGCAGTGAAAGTCAATTGTATATGCTACACAGAGACAGATAAAAAACATAAGTATACTTAAAACTTCATATGGTTTGCATTTTTTGTAACAGCTCTCCTGACTCTAATATAAGACAGGTTTTAATTTTGTTTTGGGTAAGTGGATGTGCTTACAGTCTCACACCCACAATTCCATGGCTTTAAATAGAATCGCTCCCAGGGTGCATAAAAGAACACATGCTGTTATGTGAAGGATTTATCCAGGATGCCAGGACTGTATTTATTGCTGGGAACAAACTGAATAAAATTTTCTACTCCATTTTGACACTAGCCCATGGAGAGCAGCCATATTTACAGTTTTAATGCATACCCTTCCCTTTCCCTAACTTAGGATTCGGTGCAAGAAACTGCCGTTGCAGAAGTAGTAATTGCCAGTGATGGTGTAATCAGAATGACCAGAACAAGCCAAGGGAAGGTCAGTGCGAAGTGCCCTCCAAGTGTATTTTTGAGCATGCTCATATAAATCTTCCTGTTGCCTTTTCACATCTGGGCTGTACAGCCAGATTTCTAAAATACATCCCTTTGTTTCTGGGATTATTTTACCATTAACTTGGTCTAGCTGAAATTCCCATGGCCTGATCTGAGGTGGCATAGACCATGAGCTGGTATCCAACCCTGAGCATGAAGGAACATGGTCAGAGCAACAGTAACTTTAACACTGTAGCAGCAAATCTGTGAGGTGGATTCCTCTGTCCTAGGGCTTGAGTTAAAACCACCAGACTCTTTACATAAGCTGCTGTAGCACATGGTGGTGGTTTTGGGTACTGTTGGCCTAAAATTGAACTTGTGACATGAGGTAAAAATAAAAAAGAAAATAAATCCCTCTGTATTGCATTACCATATCCTCGAGGCATCAAGCTGTGCTCTTGTCTCTGTCTGTACTCAACCAAAATAATTTAGCATCAAATTCCAAAATTTTGTCACCTGAAATGTTGTGGTAAAGGAAAAGAAAAATTCTACAGAACCAGGAATAAGATTACTTTAACATCTTGATACTTTTTCAGGTCATACTTTGCTTTTCATAGTTAGTAAACCCATGTTTGATATGTACTTTTACCACTGTCTCATAAGTAATGATGACTTATAGGTGAATATCTTTTTACCTCCATCTCCAGTGGAATGAAAAATGGAATAAAATCAGGAGGTGAAGTTTCAATTATGTGTTAAAGGTAGCATGGTCTTATTTACACAGATTATTCAGACAAGGGTAATTCAAATTTTATAAGAACACAATGAATAGTAAATGTTTTCCTCAGAATGAGTTAACATTTCAAGTTAATTGCTTTAGATTATTATTCAGGACCATAACATTCTTTGGAAACTGGTAGCAGTCTGAGGAGAAAATGCCTTAGTGTTCAAAAGCATGGAACAAGAATACTGGAAATTTGAGAACTGGGAAGGTAAGGATGTAATTTATAAAATAGAAATCAGGTTACTTTTATGGTATTAACTCACTCTACATTCCTATTTCTCTTAAAAAAAAAAAAAAACAAAAAAAAACAAACATTAATTTTATCTTAGTACTCTTGCCTTGTTACTTTCACTATCTTAAAGGCTTGTTCTTATTCCTCTCCGATTATACCCTCAAACGTGTATAAACATTATGAAGTAATGATTGATTTTCTCTGAGCCTATCTGCCTGTGCTTTGATAGTTCTCTGCTGCTCTTGGCATTTTTTTACAGTACTACTAGTGGTTTAACCTGACTCAGGGACCTTTTCTGGGTAGACACTGGGCAGGTCCCTGCAAACCTACAAACCTTGAGTGGAGAGTCTAGCAACCTGAAGAGGCAGTGCAACAGCATAACCTGAGGGAATGGCAGGAAGATGTGCCAGGGGAGGTTTAGGTTGGACATGAGGAAAAGGTTCTTCCCCCAGAGGGTGGTGGAGCGCTGGAACAGGCTCCCCAGGGAGGTGTCACGGCCCCAAACCTGACAGTGTTCAAGAAGAGACTGGACAACACCCCCAGACACATGGTGTGAACTGTGGGGTTGTCATATGCAGGGACAGAAGTTGGACTCAATGATCCTTGTGGGTCCCTTCCAACTTGTCACGTTCTATGATTCTGTGAAAGGATTAAGATTTGGAGAGAGAAAGCAACTGCCTGAATCATGGTAAAGATAACAGCATTTTTGATTGTGTTGAAATAGGTAGTACTTTGATCTATAGGTCATGCTGCTCCTGTGACTTCTGTCAAAGGAAGCACAACAGCTTGTGCTCAGCTGCTAATGTCTCAGCAATCCAGGAAAGAAACAGGAGGCAAACAGGTGTCAGAAGAATGAACAAGGATCTTTTCATAGTCAAATATTGCACTGTAAACATACTGTGATCAATATCTACACTGTGATCATTATTTGGGGGCTGATCATTTTGCTCCAGTAAACATGCCAGTACTCGACTTGAAAACCTAGTCTGTTTTCTTGTGGTTAGATCATGGTCCTAACCCGTCAGTTCTTCCTGGCATGGATTCCTAAGCCTTCTCTGCCCTCACCGCAACCTGGGTACAACCCTTTACTTTAGCAGTGAGTAATCCTGTCAAATGGGAGTCTGCTTCTTTGTGAAAAGGTATTTTGTCTTTCACTCGTATAAAAATAGCAGGGAAAATTAATTCTGGAAGGAAGAAAAAAGGGAGGGGGAACTGGGTCATATATCTTTCAGAATTGTCTGCTAGGTGGAGCCTGGGAAACATGTATTTTTTCTATAGTATTGTCCGTAAGTACGTGTGCTTAAAACTCACATGTACTTTCTGTAATTCAAACTTCTCACATTTTTCTCTGTTTAACTTTGGATTTCTTTCCTTTTTTTCTTAAACAGAATTTAAGGCACCCCTTTGTTAGCAATTGTGACAACAACCTCCAAAATTAAAACAAAAGAAACAGAGCATGTATGCATCCTTTCTGTATCTTTTCATTTAAATTGCTTTGTGTCACACATGTCACTTTCAATTTAACCATTTGAAGAATAAACAAGCCATTGTGGACCAAAAAATTTGTTCAGATTTTTTTGGCAGGAAAAAAGGACCATATTAATTTTCATTGTTGGTGAGGTTTCCCAATAAGCAGCTTTACTGTTTCTTTCTTGCCTCTAGCTAGCAACTAAAGATCAGTTATAAAACTGTATACAAATACTTCTATGTATTGAAAGAACAATATTTTGACACTCAGTGACACAAGGAAGGGGAGAAAAAGGAAGCAGTAATCTAGTTTTTGTTAACACAATGAGAACTTTGTGTTCAACTGAGGTGCATGTGAGAAACATCGTGTTGCGTTAACAGGGAAGGCTGACCTTTAAGGTTTATCTGGATTATAATTCTTGTGGTTTTTATTAATAAAACTGCCTACTAAAGTTTCATGAGTCCTCACTGAGATCTGTAAAACAATTGGCCTATCTGCTTACAAGAGAAAAGCTAGACAGTATTTCCTACAGATGTGAGGGCTTTTGTTTCAGAAGACATTGATATTGTTTTCATTCAAGATGCTCCACAAAGATTATCAGGTATTTTATTATCTTAGTAACTTTATAATTGTTGGATTATTATCTTTAAATATATCAACTATACCCTTTTAACTTGAAAGAAAAAAGCCTCATGGATCTGAACACAGTTCAACTCAGAACAAGCTCACATCTAAAGCCAAACCATAGGATTTGGCTAAATCAGCAAGCATACTTCAAATTGCTGTGGCAATTTACCAACTGTAACTTTGAAAATCTGTGAGAAAGTTTATAAAATGAGTCGCAAGATACTATCTCTGTAACTATAGCCTAGGAGACTTCTAATATGTATATCAGTAAAAGTTATTTTTGTTGTTTGTTTACTTCCTTGGGATTCTTAATGTGAATTTTCCATTGTTTTTATCAAATTACGTGTTTTTCCTCTCAGAGGAAAATTTTTTTATCTTGTATCTCTTCTCATTTTATACCTTTTCTGTTGGTGCTGTAACTGCCTATGGTTTGCAAATATCGCTCTTCTGAATGGAAGCAGCTGCCATGCCATAAGTAGTGAATGTCTCCTCTACATGAGAAGAAGGGACAACACTAATGCAAAAGCTTTGTACACAGACACCGGCTTCGTTATGTTCGACATTACACTGTTAAGGAAGAAGCATATAAAAATATATTTAAACTGATGAGATCTGATAGATACTTAAATGGTGTTCAGAAGGGATTTTCATGAAGGGAGGTTCCTTAGCAACAGATCTTGTACTGATGCTGTGATTTTTGGTGATCTGAGAAAACAGGATGATGACTCTTCAGGGGAAAGGAAGAAGCATGTGTCCTGCATTTCTTGGGTAGTACCTCTTTTGCTGCAAGATTATGAAAAATGTCAATCTTGTTGCAATGATAGACAGTGACCTCAGTCATGAACTTCAGTTTGCTTTTCAAATACAAACTCTAACAGCATAGTAAGGTTCTTGCTCATTGGGTGTGCACCCTTACTTTTTGATTAACTGAAGAGGGATTGTATTTCAGGAAAAAAAAAAAAAAGCATAGGACTACATTGATTATGCATACTCCCATATTCCTGCTGTCACTGGCTTCTTGGGAGTATCAGCATGCCTGGCAGCACATCCCTGTGGTTTTCTTTGGCAAGAGTCTCCCTGCCCTTGCTTGCCTTGCCTTAGAACATCATCAGAAACAAGTACTAAAGCAACAGTCTTTACTTAGACTGAACTCCCGTTGTGGCAGGGAGCATGGGATTACACTCAATGCTTTTGTGTTGGCTTTCAGGCAGGGCTGGCTTATACTTTACTCTGATCGCATGACTTTTTCTGCTGCCCTTGAGCTTCATTAGTGTTTTCCAGCCATGTGTGCTGTGCCTCTATTGTGTGCAGAACATGGATAAGGAGATTTTTTTTCTCCTCTGTTGTGTATTATATGTATGTATTGCTGTCTCATTATATAATCTCCTTATATAATGCACTGTCATGCCCACCGGGCACACCCAGTACACACCTACACTTTTAAGAGTCTCAGAAGTCAATCTGATGTGGGTGACTCAGCCATTGTAGCATGTCTTTTTCCTTCCTTGCCCCTACAAAAGTAAATAAATAGATAAACTGGAAGTCAGTTTGGGTTCAGAGCTCCAAGTCAATGTCCCCAGTCCACTTCTCTAAGGCACGATCATCAATTGTGATCATTTCTGTAGCAGCTTGAGAAACCACAGCCAGTCAGCTGGGTTGTGTCAGGAGAAGCTGGGTGATGGCATCTGGAACTGCTTCACATCCTAGCAGGCAGGAAGTGTGTGGGCATGACATATCCCCATGTTGCGCAGCACAGAGGATGCCGAGCATCTTCTTTCCATGCCAGTGCAATTGAGTTTGGGACAATGCAGAGAAGGAGGTGTTACAATAGCCCTGTCTTCTGTGGCACAAAGGGAACAGTTCTTCATGATGCATGCAGGAACAGCAGTCATGCCAGGTCTTTGTGCTCACCATATGGGGAGAAGGTTCTCCTTTGCTGCCACATCCCTGTAAAGGCTCATCATGCTTTGGCCCTAAATGCTCAATTCTACTTCTCAGTGGTGACCCCAGCAGGATAGCTAGGTTTAGAGTCGCTAGAGAGTACCATGTCCAACCCACTGAATTCTTCTTCCCACTTCTAGACAGTAGAGTATGGAATACTGTAAAGACAGAATTTCTATACATGGTGATAACGTACTCTTGGGTGTCTCTGGGTGGTAGTGCTTTCTGACTTAGTCAGAAATTGCTCCCTGATTGTTGACAGTCCTGAGGTAACCCATGCCCTCTGCCATTGATAAGTAGAGCTAGACATTCACCAGCCTCTGCTTCTTTGTCTCTGAAACACATGGACAATGCACCCTGCATCAGGCTGCAACAGTCTGTTCTGTCTCCTAAAGTAAACATAACTCATTTGGTTTGATTTTTTGTTGTTGTTGTTGTTGTTTTTTTCTTTAGTTCTGTGCATAATACCTAGAAATATGTATGAAAGATTTTTTTGACCGTATAGGGCTTGGGAAAAAATGCTGTGTAGCAGTGCAAGTCAATAGTAATTAGGAGCAACAGGAATGTTTTTCATATATCACATTGTGTGTCTATTCAGTCATATCTGGTGTGGGTCTTGCATCACATGAAACGCAAGAAAAGGCATTACTCATGCTCTTGAAAAATGTTTTTTTATTTCTAGAGCAGAAACCATTGGTTGTACTTTCAAGTCTCAGAAAATTGGATTTGCATTTCTTTTTTCTCTTAAACAGGCAGATACCTGATTATGAGCCCGTTTTAACAATATACAGTGCTAGAGCAGACAGTGAAAGAAAAGTATCAAATATATAGAGTTAAACAATCTCAACTACTAAGTCTTTGTTATCCATGGATGACAGCCCAGTTAATAAATGTTTTCTCACTGGGATGCTGGACTGGAAGTTAATGGTGAAACATATCTACAACATACTCCAGATGCTCAAGATAAGGAGACACATCACAACTATAATGGCAGTGGCATGCACAGAATGTTCCTATAGGGGAATTGTGTTAGTCCAGCTTGGGTTTTCCCCTGAAGTAGCCCAGGTGCAAATACTATGTAAGCAAAGACATTTGGGCAGGGAGAAGACTGATTCATGTTTTGAATATGTTGCTTGAAAGTGGTGCTGACTTCTGGCAAGGGTTTATACACAGAAGAAGGAAGAGGGGAAAGATGAAAGAGGAAAGATTTTGGCAGAGGCTGTGGTTCAGGCATGCAGAACAGATATCCTAGTCCACATAATCATAAAAGTGTGTCCGCTTGCTAGACTTGCTATGTATCTCTCTCTGGTTAGGTTTCTGTCTCTGAATGTAGATGACATAGTATTGCCCTTAGACTTCGTGATTCACTAGACCAGTGCCAAAAAGAGTTCAAATATGAAAAATATGTTTTGTTACATTTGCCATTAAAGAAGTAGTCTTACTCCAAGAGGGTCAAAGCCTGAATTGTTTCCAAAGTAGTTTTCTCCTCCTTTTCAACATTTGCCCACATTTTGTTAACTGGATTAAGCAAAAAAAATTAAGAAGAGGGTGGTAGAACTGAAAAAAGTAATTTATTTACTTGCTGTCAGCTCATCCAAAGAAAGCCTTTACAAAGAAATACAGGAAAATTCATTATTCTCCATTTCTGCACCACAAAAATTCCTAAAATATATGACCTTGCGATGGTTAAAAGATAGCCAAGAGCCAAAGCTGGGCAATGATTTTATCCCAGTTCAGCCATGTCATGGGTCATGTGGTTCAGCATGTGAACAGGAAGGTGAGAATGGGTGAACTTTTGCCTCAGTTGTGCAGTCCATCAGAGAATAAATGGAGCAAATCACTCCACAGCTGTATCGGGAGGTGAATGGCTGAATACCTCTCACACAGAGGCCTTTGTGTTCTGGACATGATCTAGCATTATGATGGGACGCACTAGGCTGAGGCTTTGTAGCAATTACTAACCCATTATCACGCTAGAACATGAGATCATTTATCTTCTAATTCAGAGTGTCACCTGTTCTTCATTTGCCAGTCAATAACCATTAATTACTTTCAGTGGAAATTTAAACAAAGCTTTTCCCCTCTGTTAAAACCAGTAAGCCATTCAGTAATGACAAATAAACCTGGAGCTGTATCTCCCCCTTTCCTCTCATTCTCAGCCCAGAGTCTGGTACAATATGAACTCTTAAAGGAAATGCCTAGAAATTGATAGGTCAAGGGCCTTTATTAGTCTGATGTGGGAGGAAGCACATTCCTGGTGCTTGCTGTAGGGAAAGCATATAGCTACTGCTCATACACAGATTTCTCATTGGTTTCACGAGCTGTACCTGTGGAAATAAAGACTTGAATGCAGAGCCTGTTTAAGGATTTTTCTATCCTCTGGCTTGCCTTTGCATTTTTTCATGGATTGTTCATACAGACCCATGCAAAGCAACAGCATTTGGTCGCCTTCCTCAAAGCAAAACAGAACCATCGCTTACTTTGTTTGCAATTTTTAGCATGTTCATATTTTTCATACCTGATTTGATTGAGGTAATTGCAAGTGCCAACAATTGTGAATGCCAGAAAAAATAGAAGAATGAGCAGTGATAGATTCTCGAGTAATAATTAATCTAAACATTCTTTCCTGGTAGGAGCTGAGGCAAAACTTGCTTTTAGCAACTCTGTCTTCATTGTTTGATAATTGCTAAGTTGACTCGTTAGAAACTTACTGCGGTTTAAGTTGTATTTCTAAGACAGTGATTGCTTGGTCTTTGAAATGGTAGGCAAGAGATGATACATCCAAATGCATAAAACCCAGTGGGACCAATTGTCAAAGGCTGAAGTTTTGTTAGTATTTTGTATCCATCACTTCAATGCAGTGCATGTTTTACAGTAAAGAGAAACTTCTGACACTATTTCCTACTAATACACAAAATTAATGTGTAAATTTTCAAAATACTGGATGTTGAATGTCTCAGCATAACCACCCACAATCTAAAGTTGTGTCCAATGAATTACAGTACCGAGGTGTTTAAAGGTGGAAGGACGGTTTAAAAAATTGTAATTCTGATCCTCCTTTTATGTAGACATATTAATTTTACTTTACAAAAGTGCATTGTAAACAGAAGGTCCTTATGCTAATATTACATATTCAGTCAACCTGTGTGGCATTTGCAGATGGGAGGTGATTTTTACCAATAAGTGAGGTTTGATCGTTACATCTATATCAGTTGTGCTGTTTACATTTCAAACAAAGGCAGGTGAGACCTTGATTTTGTTAAGCACAGCAAACATCCACTAAAGTCAGGAGGAGGACTGCTATAAATTTTTACTCTGACTGACTGTCTAATCTTGGAAATCCTTTTTCACTCAAATAATGCCTTTTCATATGAGGAAGTTTCTTGTTTTCAGCTGGGTTGCTTAATGAAAGCAGAAGGTCTGTGAAATCAGGGATTAGGCTAGGAGAACCAGAACTATGATTTACTTTATAGCAGATATTCCTTTTACCTTTTTGTGAAGCTGTTACTATTGTGAATCCTGCAAGCTTGTCCAGTCATGAAGAAACAGGAGTTGGTGATTTATGGCAACCTCTCAAATCAGCAGGGAAACCCCAGTGTTCCAAGAAAGCCCATATGAGAGATACGAGTTAAGACATCTCCTCCCCACAAGAGGAGTTTCATCAGCCAGTCGGGTATTTCTGCGTCATTGTCTAGGATGTTCAACCCTGGAAAGGAAAAATAAATTTGCTGCCATTGTCCTGCCCAGCAGGTCATATCCCTAAAGCACAATTAATGTCAAGGACTTACACAGCAGTTGCCCAAAACCCTGCCTTCCACGCACGTTCAAGAAGCAGAAAGGTTCAGAAGGAACATGTTAATAAAATCTTGTCAAAACTTTGGAAGATGCATAAAATAATAACTGGGAAGAAAAATGACTTGCAGATAGAAACATTTAAGTAGAATGTATCACCTTGCTATGCTGGACACTGATTTATTAAGAATAAGGGGAGGAAATTGAATATTTCAGGTGGTATTTACCAAGAGAAAGCGAGCTGTCCCAAAGCTTTTATTAATCTGATTTGCAGAGTATCCACTACCATCAAGGGACCTACTAAAGTTGTTTTCTTTAAAGCTGATGTGAAGAGGTCAATGCAAATAGCCTTGTGGATTACACTGTGAGAAGATGACAGTCCTTTTTACCATATGGAGACAAACCTGAATTATTTTGTTTTACTTTTCTGGTTATTTATTAAATGAGGTTCATGTCATACAGGTATTCCCTTTTCCTCTCCAAAGGAAATGAAGTTTACATCATCTTGATTGATCTAAAGTAATAATTATTCTGTCTGCCTACAGCTTCCAGGCAGTTGAATAGTCCAGTTGCTAGTGCAGCAGCTTGCACATCAGAAAACTAAAATGTACCTGCCGTGATACCACAGACAGGTTACACATGTCTTTGCCTGCCACTTTTTCTATCTGCTTTCTTGCTTTCATGCTGGCTTAGCTGGCCAGCCCCCAGAGATGGTGCTCATCCATCATTACTTGTTTGTGGGAGGGGACTTTGGGAAAGACATTGCTGTGGGAAGCAAATCTGCTCCCGTGAAATGCAAATGTGTTGACAATCCCATGAACTTTTACCTTAAAATCTACTGCAGTTTTGCCACTGTGCAAACGGTTCTCTGAAAGAGATGTTAATGGTTGTCTCACTTTTCTAGAAGTGTTTTCTGTGTTCCTGCATAAAAAGTTTCTGCTGCAGTGCTATAATGTATAACGTTCAGCACATATTCAGCAGGAAAAACAGATTAATTTGGTTAAATACACTGTTGGCTATTCTTAGCTACCTTTTTAATTACTTACTCTTAATTAAAATCTCAACCAAAACAAACACGGCAGAACAAAGAGCTAAAAGGATGCATGTTTTCATGATTCAATCTGTTTGACATTGTTTTATAACAGACAGACAACAGCACTTTGGACTGAAATATTACAAGATTTTGTTCTTTTCCCCATATCTGTGTCAATTCATGCAGTGCTTTAAACAAGCAAATCCATGCTCTTGAGCAGTAAACCAAGTCTCAGTGTTCAAAAGTAAACATATTAAAGTCTCCCCTGCAGAAATCCCTGCTGTGAAACAAATTGAAAATCAAATACAGCATCTTTTTCTATAATAAGAAATAATTCAACTCTTTTCAGAGTTGCACTGAACTGGTTAACAGCCACCATGTTAGGAAAGTGCTAATTTCCCCAGCTTGGGGTGTGTGTAGTTATCTCCAAATCAAAAATGCGGTAACATAATATCACGTACATGTGTACTGAATCTGACTTTGTTTGTCTTTCCACAGGCCATGTGGCTGATGCTGCAAACAGATGAGCCCGAGGACTTCGTCATAGCCACTGGGGAGGTCCATAGTGTCCGTGAATTTGTGGAGAAGTCGTTTAAGCACATTGGGAAAACCATTGTGTAAGTAGGAACATGAGATAGCAGCCATGGTTTGAACATTTCTAGCCTGTTCCGTTTGCTGTGTTACGGAGTATTTTTTCTCTACATTCTTCTTTTTTCCCCCTCAGTTTCTAATTTTGTAACGCACAATCCTCTGGGCATGAATGACTGCCACAACGGATAAATCCAGTGTTGCCCTTTATATCATTAAAAAAAATGTTAGTGGGTACATCTTGATTTTATATTCCAAGTCTTCATTCTCTGTTCTCCCTTTCACTCCTTACATTGGGGAACAGAAGCCACTCCAATGACGTTAGTACCAGGGTGCTGTTCATCACCTTGCTGAAAAAGGGTTTTTTCTGCCCAACTCTCTATTTTGCACCCCTAGATCTGTAATATCCCCACAGTCCTGCTCCCACCCTCTGTGATCTCAAGAGGTGACACCTGCCAACCCTGTTCTTTCTGTGTGTGAGTCCATCAGCCGCACTGCAAGCAGCCCACTCTACATTCCTATTAGCTCTTCTCCTAACAAGCCATAAAAATGTTGAGCAGTCAGTGCAGAATCTTTACAATGCATATTCCACATACTTTGATTGAAAATACAAAATTCCTTCTCAAGGCCATATAATAAAACCAGGATGGCTTGGTGAGCGCTTTCCGTAATTTATATTTTTATTGTTTATTATTTTTTCAATTTCCCTCCTTCTGTATCTTCTCTGGGCCCCATGCATCAACATACCGATCTCAGCTGGAAAAGGGAGAGGAAAGCCACAGGCTCTTCCATGACGCTAGCGCCAGGGCTGTTCCTCAGGCCATCAAAGTCACTTGTGCAGCTGGTGAACTTTTGACAGGGCCAATAAGTTTTACTTGGGAACAAAAACTTGACAAATTCAATAAATATGCAGAAGTGCACATATATATACACCGTATTATTTGAACAGCCAGTGGGTGGCTGGGGAGGTAATAACATTTTCTCCTCAATGAGTTTTTAGTCTGGTTTCAATTTTTGGCATCAACTTCCAGAAAAAAATCTGTTGGGGGAGAGAGAAACTCTGTAAATAGAATCTCTAACCCTAAACCTCAGTTTTAGGAATAAGTTTCTCTCCGTATTTTCAGCATCTCTTTATAGTGAGATGTCCTTGTATGATCACACATTGTCCCATATGCCTTAACAGTAGTGAGGTTTGATAGGGTAAAGGGGCAGTAGTAGGATCTCTACTAATTGCTTTGTCTTTCTTTTTTTCCCCCTTTTTTTCTATACTTTTATTTCTTGTCTTTATAAGATAATTCTCCCTAATGAGTATTGATACAAATATGCTGTGGATTCAGTTGCTCTATTTATGTAAGAATTCTTGTGATTTTGGGAACTGCCTTGTCCCTGTCTAGTGCTGTTTGCAAAAGCAAGAATGAATGTTTGGTGTTTGGTGAACTTTTTTTTTTTTATTTTGATAACCTAAAGTCAGAAAATGAAACATATAGGTCAGTACCTAGCTGAATGTCTTTATTTGCAGATGTTCTCAACATCACAGATTCTTTTGATGTCGATAGATTTATCCATTAGTTTAAAATTAAATTCCCTGCTTTGGTGTGGCCAAAGAAGTCTCAGCATTTCCCAAGACTGACAAACCAGCATGTATTTTTCAGAAAACAAATTAAGCCTGAAGAAAAGAACAATTACACAAATAAAAGTCAAAGTACTTTTATGAACAGCTTCTGTTATAGAAGGCTTTCTTTAGATTTATGAAAGAATATGAAAGAGAATATGAAAGGCTTTCTTTAGATTTAGTTGGTCCTAACACAAAATTTTGTGTCCCATTTTTTTAATTTTTGCTCACGTATCACTCCACATGGTGGACTTCATATCATTCAAATTGGTGATTACTGCAGTCAGTGTTTGAATCGAATCAGTCACACGTTTCTCTCTCAGGGAAACTCAACAGTATTACTCCAAGTGATGAGGTAGGACAGGTATTTTGTGTGTACAAGGGCATAATTGTGGGTTTTTTTACTAATCAATAAAAATAATTCTCAGAAATTGTATAAGAGCCCGCATGACATCTAGTGACATGGATTTTTAGAAACGTAAATTGCTTTACAAATGGAGCTTGGCCTGCTAATCCCCATGGTCCTTCTGAAATTTTTCTTCACAGTGAATGTTATTAACCCCTTAAGCCATTTACAGGTGATATATAAATAGCTGTACATACGGGGAATGAAGGGACACTTTAGGTGTTAATGGTAATTTTGCTTCTGATCATTTTGGTGGTGATGAAATTCTGATCCTTTTAGATAGAGTTTAGCCAAATAAATCAGCCATTCATTCTCCCTACTCCAGGGTGAGAGTAGTGTCACAACAGACCCACTACTCATCCCATAGCCGTCGTTCATCTTTCAAATTGCCCTTGATGTAAAATGTAAAGTTTTCTTAAGAACCTCCATAATTTTTCTAGGTGTCGGCCCGGCCCATGCTTTTACAGCACACACATGATCTCCTTACCCTCACTGGCTTCTTGATCAGGCTGGTGGTAACCTCTCACATTCTTTGAAACCCTCAAGGGCTTTCTACTCCCACCTCCTCCAGTTTCAATATTTCTTCTTCAGGGAGTAGCCTGGCAGCAAAATCCTCCCTTTTAACTTTGTGGGACACCACTTGTGAGTCCCATTGATCTGTTATTTTACAATTTATGAGGCACTAAGAACCAACACACCAGAGTGCAATTGCTAAATGAATTCCTGTGAGGACAGCTGCATTCTTCCTAACTCCCTTCCTCAAAGTTTAGTTGAGTTGTTTGGGAGTTTTTTCGCAGGGTTGCAGGTTATGAAATTTTGCAATCTCAAAAACTTATCTGGGAAATCTCCAGCACCCCTTTCCACTGCTGTACAATGTCCAGCATTGCTGCACAATGCACCTTTCAAAATTGATGGACCAGGAGAGATGTCATGGCAAGAAGCTGGCACACCTCATAGTGCATCTGAGAACACAGGTTGCATGAGCAAGGGTTCTTAACCATCCCTACTTTGTGCTTTGGCAGGAAAAGTTGCAAATGTAACGAAATCTTAGCTGCCACATCTTGATATTGCAGTAGAGAATAGGAAGAAAAATAATCCTAGCCACCCCATCAACCAACGAAAAGAAATTTTTTTGCTTTAGTTTTTTATCTTCCTAACAATTCACATTAACTTATACAGCTGAAAATCCAGGATAGCCTAAAAAGTCTTTCCAAAAAGATAACATAATCCTCTGTTGTCTCCAGTCATTAGCACATGTTAGGGCTGTGTCTTCTAGCCAAAATAAGAGAGAAACTTTATTACATGTGTGTACTTAATGAAATGTACAGCTGCAATAAGAATGATTCTCTGAAATTGACTGTGTACACAGAGTTTTTTCTACCTTGTGTGGTTTTTTTCTTGTAACATTTCTTTTTCAAGGAAGAAATTTCAAATTATATTTATATAGTCCCCTGAATCATTTGAATTCAGTCCTTTGTACAAACAGGAAAGCCTCAGAGCTACAAATATTTTCCCCCTATAAGGATTACCCTTTTTTTCTTTTACTTTCCCTTCTACTTATTACTAATTAAGTAGTACTTGGGGGAAACACTTCACTCCTATAAGTAGAACTACAGCAGGGTAAATGAAACAGGCAAATGCTTGTCTTGACTAATTTTCTGTCATTAATCTTATTAAATTAGAACAGGATTGCAAAGATAGCCTGAAACCACGACAAGCCCTGAGAGTTATTTGCAGAGTGCTACAAAGACTGCTGCCTACAAATGTGGAAAGGAAAGGAAAGGAAAGGAAAGGAAAGGAAAGGAAAGGAAAGGAAAGGAAAGGAAAGGAAAGGAAAGGAAAGGAAAGGAAAGGAAAGGAAAGGAAAGGAAAGGAAAGGAAAGGAAAGGAAAGGAAAGGAAAGGAAAGGAAAGGAAAGGAAAGGAAAGGAAAGGAAAGGAAAGGAAAGGAAAGGAAAGGAAACTTTTCAAGCAGTGGAAAAATTTATTGTGGTTTTTATTCATATAAAAATACATGCACATTTGTTACACAAATATTATTCATTTATTCCAGGATCAGAATTAATTCAGTAAAAATGAATATTTTACTCTAATCATTTGGGTCTACATGCAAATTTTATTTTAACTAATATTCCAGTTGGTCTTATAAAAAATCACCCTAAAAAGAGGAAGGTTGCAGGTAAGCTATAAGGTCTAATGAGGTGCACTACTAGCAGAAGTGGAACAGTGGCCTCTTCAGTGACAGTGAATGTTGAACTGAGATTGAATTGAGAAGGGGTTCTGTGGCTTGGGTTTTTTTATTTTACCTTATAATGAAAGGCTGGGTTACAAAAACCATGAAATTTGAAGGATTGCTGTGAGAATGTAAAGCCAACAATATAGTGCTGTGACGATGCGGAAGAGGAGCCATCGAAAGTCATCATCAAAACAGCTGCTATTTCCAGGTCTGGTTTTTGCTCACCAAAAATTTCTGGCTGGGTGGTGCTATTTCTTGTATTTAACAGCTCAGAAAATCAGAAGCTTTCAGATGAAGGGGAAGGGAACCAAATATCCCATAGAAATTGGAGGCATTTTGAACAATGATGGTTGAAAGGAACTCAGCCAGTTCAGTGAAGAATGCTGGCCTGGGTGAGCCCACACAAGCACGAGTCCTCACTTAGGACTGCAACAACTTTATCACCACTCTTACTGTAGAATATATGTTTTAGGGGGGCATTTAACTCACCTCAGCTGGAGAATTAACTCTACCAGCCGAGCAGGATTTTATTACTTTCTTATTGATACAAGGTTTTATCTGTAGGCAGACCTAATAACTGTTTCAGAACTCAATTAAGGCTTGAATACTCTAACAATTTTATTATCTAATTTCATACGTCATAAAGAGGTATGAGAGTTTCTCCTATAGGAAAACTGGGTGAGAATTAAATGTGCTGTTTCATGGGAAATTCCTCATTTCGCACCCCTCCACCCCCACCCCCAAATGAAATGAAAAATGAGATGAAAATAGTTCTCACAAATGCAGTTTGGAGAAATATCTTGTTTCAGGTCAGCTAGACTGCTCTGTTTCTCTTATGTCCTCCTTTTAAAGAAATAATAACTTCAACAGAATTTTTAAAGCCAGTCTGAAAGAAAAAGAAATAAAATAAAAAATTTCCATTCTGAAAATGTCAAAACATCTTTGTTAGATATTGTTAACATAGTCTTGTTTCAGGTTGACAATAATGGAACTTACTTGAAACTAAAACTATGGTTTCCAGAATGTTTTGATTTTCACAGAAGCATTAATATTCTTTGAGAACACATTTTCTTCTCAACACCAACTTTCACAATTTGAAATAAAGGTATAGAGCTTCAAAAGATTTTAAATAAACTGAAAAAAAAATAGGGAGCCTAGCATATATTCTTTTTTAAAGTCTCATAATGTGGGGCATCACAGTTTAGATTTTTGGAACTTGAGCTTGACAATGCTGGGAATATAATAACAACAATAGCAATGTTCTAATTATGTTCTTTCACTGAACAAACCCTCAAGAGCTGATTCATCAGAGCACTTGAAAAAATTTCTGAGTACCTCCCTCTATGGTAGCATATTTGTTCTTTAGATTTAAACCTGAGATCGTGGTTGAGCAATGCCTATATTCTTGATTGCTTTGATGCATCAGAACTGCTTTCAAGGTTGGTGGTTGAGTTGGTGACAGAGGCACATATGAAGAGTTATATTTAAAGTTTCCCTGCAAAGATTACTTGCAAAAGACATTAATGGTCTGTTATATGGTGTCAGTTTTACTGTTTATAAAGTGCTAGAGCAGAATGAAGTGCTTTGGCTTAATTGTGTGTTTAGCCACAAGTCCCAGAAGTCTCCACAAATGGTATCTCGTATTAGCTGTGGAAGAAGAGCAAAATTTTCCTAAAATTTTATTTTCCATTAATTGTTCATTTTCAAATGTGAAAATATTTTCTATTGGCATATATTTGATTCAAAAGAGATATGTGATACATTTATTTTCTGTAAAGAGACTGAGCAGCTGTAGCTACTAGTGGGTTTTAATTTTTTTTAAATGCTATCTGTTCTGTTTCTGTGTAGAGATCAAGCAAGAAGATGAAATGCATATACTTGTTAGTTTATCTGAACTTTTATAAAAGGTTTCATTTTTAGTTGATTTCTTCACCACCTCAAAAATATATGTATTTTGCCTTGTTTGTTTCTCAGTTACAGCCATTTGGACCATTTGGTCCACTGCAGTGTTGTTCCCACTCCTCCTCCTCGATTATCCCGGCTTTCCTGTGTCCTTCCCTGCCCACCTCACACCCCACCAGGTGGGGACCTTACAGCTTGAAGCTGCTTGCTGTCTTACTCAATACTTACAAGAAATGAAAAATAATTGGAATCTCCAGAATTGATGAGGAAAAGAAGCATTAATCACTGCTTATAATAAGTATTATAACAGTTAGTTATCTGCAGATATGGAATTAGCCTTAAATTAATTGCAATCAAATCATCTGTAAATCCAGAATGTAAAAGCCATTGAGGTGAAGAACCTTTTAAACAAGTAAATTTGCACATGCATTTGAAATGCGATTAATGTAGTTTTAAGGAAATTTCTGAGGTCAGTAACAGTAATAATATCCAGCAGAGCTGACAATGACTGTTGTCCTAGGCAATCCCAAAGCCTCCATCTCCAACAGCGAGGCACTTGACGTGGAAGCATCAAACCCCCTTTGCCAGTAGCAGACGCGTGGTCTCGTGCATCCTTATCAGAGCGCAGAGCATTCCGGCATATGGCTGATGCTGTCAGCCATGAGAGCAAACCCATCCTTTGCTTCAGTGAGAGGATGAAGCTCCCCAGTGTCGGGCAAGCAATGGTCGCGCTGTAGAGCAGGGGTGTCAAACTCATTTTCACTGGGGGCCACATCAGCCTCACAGTTGCCTTCAAAGGGCTGAGTGTAATTTTAGGAGCATGTACATGTATGCAGTCCTAAAATTACAATCAGCCCTTTCAGGGCAACCACGAGGCTGACGTGGCTGCCAGTGAAACTGAATGTGACACCCCTGCTGTAGAGGCTCATTGCCTGCAGGCTCTAGGACCAGCGTTTTATGAAAAGTCTACACTAAGTCAGCAGGTACCTGACTGGAAGTGCTGGGCTTTGGCACCAGCTGGGAGTCAGGGGGATCCATTGCCCATCCTCTGTACATGTAGTCCAACCCTGATTAGCCAAACTGTCTTTAGCCAGGGATTCTTTGTGTTTCTCCCAAATTACACAAGGCTGTTTTCTTGCCTACTTGGGCATCTTCCCTAAGGCGCAGAAACCTGGGCAGTCCTGCTGGCTGCAGCTATCTAGAACCACAGCAACCTGAGGCTTCCCTGTACCTCTTCCACCACACTCCTGTTTCAGGATAATCTGGCATTACATTTGCCAGTTAACAATTCTGACTACAATTTTAACACAAATTAAGGAGGGTTTTGGCAATTTGTGTGTGTGTGGTTTTTTTTTTTCCCCTTGTAGTTAGAGGAAGAGGGGAGGAGGAGTTGGTTAGCAAAATGGATGTCTTGCTCCTGGTGTCAGGTTGGCCCCCACACAATCCCTTTTATCAGCACTGTGGTGTCCCCAGCTATGAGCACTAGGTGCCAGGAGTAATTAAAAATGCAGCTATCAAATGCTACTTTGTTCACAATGAGAAATACTCTTTTTTTCCTTGTGAACTTTTCACATTACTGTGCTGAACAAATCGGGTGGAGATTTCTTCTTAAGTGATTTCTATTGTTATGTAACTTCGATAGCAACATTAAGTGAATCTTTACTGGTTCGGCCAAGCCTTCTGGAGCCTGTTGGGTGTTAAATGGGGTTCTCTGCTCAGTGACCTCCAACAGCAACTGACGTCTCCTGATCTAAACGCTTCCTGTTGTTTTACTGGTGACGGTTAGTTTTCTATTAAGCTCATTTGAGTCCTGCACATTTTTACCCTCTGCCCTTTAAAGGGAGGGACTAATGTTAGTTTTGGCTTCTGAATGGAAACTTTGCAGTTCAGGCTTCAAACAGAGCAACTGTAAAAAAGAAAAAAAGAAAATTTAAATTATAAATCACCTTTAGCATCATAGCATGACTATTAACAACTGACTTCACTGTGGCTATTATCTGTTGGAAATTATTTCAGTGTGAAGTGTTCCCAGTATCAAGCATCCTACAGGCTTGAGTTATGAGTTATTCTTAAGAAGTCGTGGGATTTAAAACCTAGTAATAATGCACATTTGGTATTTCCTTCTGCCTTTCGGTGTTTTAACCTTCATGAGTACACAGAGGTCACATTTTCAGACTTTCTTCCTTAGCCCTCAGGGCTAGAAACTCAAAAATGAAGGCTGAGGTTGTCAAAGAATTAAATTCTTTGAGGGACTTAATCGGGAGTGGGGGAGAGCAAGAAGAAATCAAATCTGTGACAAAATCCCAAAAGGTGGCAGTACAATTAGTAGGTGGGAGGCAAAGGGCGCTCCTCTTTCATTGCTGGTGACTAAGGCTAAATAGTCTAAACCACAGTGCTGATTTAAATATATAGATTTTATTCAAATACAAAAAAGTATTTCATCACTACACTTTTATGCCAAGCGGGTTCAGGGCCCCATGGTATATACTTTGATGCAGAAAGCTGGAAAGCATCAAGTTTCAATCATAACTTTAGATTTTGTACATTCAGTGGATTAGGTTTGATGCACCAATGTACATTCCTACATATGTCACCTGAAACATTTGTTTTGAGAGGGAGCATCATCTTGAGGCTTCCAGGCTGCAGGCTGGCCTCTCCAAAGGCAGAATTCATCTCCCACCAAACTGTACCTCTTCTGTTGCTCCCAAAAATTTCAGACCAGGACAATTGCTAACAAAATGGTTCACGGCACAGCCAGATCATATAAGTTAGAGCAAATTGCAAGCTGTTCAACACATATGAAACAAATTTGGACAAAGTAACTGGCTTTCAGCTCACAGGTAGTAAGTACTGTTTACAGTACATGCATGCAAAGTGCCATGTCAAGCTAGGACTGAAAACTCAAGAAATGGTTTTGTTTTGCTTTTCCTAGTTAAGTACAAATTGAATTACGCAGCTTAATGCTATTCAAACAGAGCTTCACATCCATAAAACTAACAGATTAAAGAGTTCCTAAAACTATTGGCTAAAATACAAGAATTAAAAATATTTTTAAAAAAACAACTTTGAATCAATCCACAATTGAAAAACCTCACTGCCATATTTATTTGCAGATACATGAGACATTCTGAAATCAGGACATTTTCTTTTCCCCTAGCATTATGTGTTTAATTTGGAAGTCCTGTATTTTAGACCTTTCACTGAATCAAAAACCAAAACAAAGAGACATCAAAAGCCATTGTTGCTCTGTTCAAGTCTGAACTCTGCCTTTGTTCCTTTAGCTAATGAGTTTATACTGTCCTGCAGGGAGAATTGACACCAGCCTCAAGTAAATGAAAGCAGGCCAAATGTTGGTAAGATCAGAGCACTAAAGTAATTATGGGTTGATTAAATGTTTATCTTCTTTACAGGTGGGAAGGGAAGAATGAAAATGAAGTAGGACGCTGCAAAGAGACTGGCAAGATTCATGTGACAGTCAATCACAAGTACTACAGGCCAACTGAAGTGGTAAGAAAATGCTTTCTCTTAGCTTTGCAAATGAATAATCCAATCACTCAGCCAATAAATTGCTGCATTTGGCCAGCAGTCTGTGAAAACGGCTTAATTGCGCTCCTGCTGGCAGCTTTTAGAGCTCAAATTAGCCTGTTTGTTGGCCCTTTCACAGCCAGCTACCTGGGAACAGGCAGCACTGCCCAGGAGGAGTGGGTTTGTCTTGTCACAGAGACACTTCTCTGCTTCAGCCACCCCCTCTGAATGGGAGAAGGAATGCTTCAGGGGGTGAGACATCACCTTATGGGAAACAAAACAAAGTGTACCAAAGTGGTCCCAAAGGGGTATGTGGTCACCTCTCCTCCAGCCCCAAGAAGGGAGGGCAGAGGAAGGTGGGTGCTGTGTCTCCATAACAGTGTTTCAACTCCATCCAGTGAGTATCTCCTGCTCAGCTTAGATCTTTGCAACTGTGTGTACCACAAAATGCCAGTTTTAGGAGTGCACATGTGCTTTGTTTTTTCAGATGCTTTGCAGAATCCCACTCAGTAAATGCTCACTTGCAGAACACATCTCTACTCTCAGGAATGCCTCAGTGAAGTCTACTGGGGGTGTTCAACTAGCACACACTTTTAGTATCTTTGTGGTTTGGCAGGACCGAACCACTAACCTCTGTGCTCAGATACCCTAATGAGCATTCCAGGAAAGAAAGAAAAAAAAAACAAATAAACAAACAACAACAACAACAAAAAACAGAACAAAACAAACCACAATGGTTTCAAGTCAGGCAGGATGGTGGCAATGCCCAGAGAAGGTACAGAACTGAACCTGGTTTCTGGACACAGGGAACAATAGCCCCAATTGTGCGATGTGGGAGTGGGTGTGTCCAGGAGAGGATGTTTTCCTCTCCTGGGGAGGGTGATACCAGCCCCGCCAGCTGCTGATGCAGCATCGACTGTAAGTCTGTCCGTTCAGAAGTGCTGTCTTCAGCTGCTTGATTCAAGCAAGCTGTGATGAGAGCTCATTTGTCTTGACACAGATAGCAGAGTGGGAGTGGGGAGCTGCACCTGTGGAAGTGGACATAGCTTCTAAAGTGGAAATTCAGAGGTGAATAGAGACTTTCGTGTTATGCAAAAAAAGGGCTGGGCGTGCGTATCAGAATCAAACGCTAGGAAGTCATTAAGAGCTGTCTGTCATTCTGTGCTTTGGTAAGGTGTCAGGATGATAAGGACAACACAGAGACAAAAGGACTTGCCAAACAGGAAAAGGACACTTGACCCAACAAGTCTGTGCTTTGTGAGACCCACTTTCCTGCTCTGTCATAGCTCTTAATAACAAGTACATATTCACTCCTCAAAATTCACGGGTAGTACGTAGCTATTCTGAAGCCCTTGCTGTAGTTCCACCTTATTTGTGTGCTCAGAATTTTTTCTGTGGAAAGAGCAGTGCCCATGGTCTCCTCTTTGTCATTATTGGTCTCCTTTTGGGAACACAGTTTCTGGATTTTAAATTCAGCTTCCTATATGCTTCTTCATTTTGGGGCAGTGCATAAGCACAGGTCCCTCAGGAATGCTCATAAAATTGCTAGTGGGTCCATACATGTGCATAGAGATATGTTCACATACAGAGTAGAATGTGGCCTTGAAATAGTGCTGTGTATAAACTCAGTAGACATCTGATGTTTATCAGAAATTATCTGGTCTCTCGTGGGCCACCTTCCCTTGCGCTCCGTCTCTCTCTTCAACTTCTCCCATCTTGCCTTGCATTTTAACACAGTCCCTACTTGGTTCCTGTGGAACCCAGGAAAGCTGTGAAGCATCAAGCATGATGTAGGTAGAAGTACAAAATTAGTTTTGAAGTACCTTTGTTTTAAGAAATATGCAGATGAACAGTGAGCAAAATCCTCTATGAGGAGTTGTGGCACCCGCTTCCTGCAATCAAAGTTTCCTTCCTAGAGCATCTCAGAATCCCTTTCATTTTATTTAAATTCTGATTTTATTTCTGTTTCTTATCAAAGGCAGGCAAACTTCAGTTTGTTTCAGTCAGAGAATTACATGTGTGCAATTCCAAAATGCTAGACCAAAATCCAATCCATCATGAGAAAGCGAGGAAAAGCAATGAGAGAACTGAAATGGACTGACGACACGTGTCCCCTCCTGCCACCATCATTAAGACTGCTGAAGGCAAGAAAGCCTCAGGCTGACATTTTGGAAGGAGGCTTAGCCAGATCAGTTAACAGGAATTCTGCTGTTGAATCCCAGCTGACACAGAAAATCTGATGCTCAGATTCTCATGTCTTATTTGGAAACGTCTCTGTCTGTCTGTCTCTCTAAAATTTAACATGGTATTCGGGAAAGTGAAAATAAATATCATTTAATCTTGTGTACAGTCAGTTCTGACAGTGCCAACACATTCATTTGAAAACACATTTGTTTTCTTCAGTTAGTGATCCCTGGGGTCAAGGCCTCCCATTGAAAAGCTTAGCTGTACTGAAGAAGAAACCTTGAAATGTGAGACTGTCTTCTGGTGAAACTAAGTAGACCCTTTGAATGCCTTGACTCTAAATCTCTTCACTCTGCTTTTGACTGCTTTGGGGCCCCTTGATATCTACTGGCCTTGGGAATTGTTCCTGCTAATGCTTCTAATGCCTATTTCTTCCCTTCCCTCCTTGCATCTTACCATCTACAAACCTATTGGTGCCATTTCTTTTGGCTTGTGTCAAATTCCTATCAGTATTTCTTCTGACCCTTTTTAAATTGTGTTTGGAGACTCTAACCTGCTGCAAGAACTGGGGAAAAATTACTACTTCTGCCTTTCTTAAAATCAGCAGTTTTCACAGGACCTACATGACAAGTTTGCTTTTTATACTGAAATTGATATGCTATGAAAGATGCTTTCACACATTTTGCAGGTTTTTTTAGCATATGGCTGATAAGGTCATATTTTATACTCGCTGCCCTAGGCACATAAAGATAAGTTACTGCTACAGTTTACTCTCCTGTAAAATGTAGATACTTCTAGTCTTTTCTACTTCTGTTATAATCAGAATGTTCATATTGCAGGCAAGCAACTTATTCTATATGTGGATTTAAATAATCTATTTGGTGTTCACAAAAATAATATTAAAATTAATTTAAAATTTATTTTAAAAGTTGAAAACAAGCCGCCCTGCAGCATGGGATGTCAGAAGCATCAGGTCTCTCAACTCCTGAAGCTGTGTAATTTTTAGAGAATTAAGGCCCATCTTTAATTTTCTTATCTTTCAGCAATATAATTACAATTAATTTGTATGCAGAAATTTCCCTCCAAGAATTGCACAATTGCTTCTAATCAAATTATGCCCATTAAGGCGTTTGAGTAAAATTGCCTCTATTATTTTTGCATGGCAGATATTAAGCTAGCAGTTCTATAGGATCTTGCTTCATTTCATTGCCCTTTTCTGCAACAATGAATACTAACTCCAGGTCTCACTGGTCTGTCCTTCCGTCACAGAACTTAAGATGTTTATATGTCTTAGGAGTTTGTGTTGCTTTTTAAGGGAAACAAACAAACAAGCAAACAAAAAATCTTTCAACCATAATGTAAATGTTGTTATTTCTCTGAATCTAGTGCTTTGCATGTATTACAGGGAATCCTTCCCCTTCCCTCTCACCTGTTTCTGCAGTTGTCCTACAGCTTGCCTAGGATAGGAACTGCATGTTGTATTTGTGCATCACATCTGCTATGAGTTGGCATGGCTGTAACTCTGAGGATGTACATACATCAATGCAAATTTTCTTTAAGCAAGCGCTGGAAACTCTGTCACAATGTGGTGCTGGTATTTAAGCAGTCATCTGGCCTCTTATTATTCTTCTTCAAAGAAAAAAGGGCATGCTAACTTGCCAACATCTTCCTTTTGTTATATGCCTTAAGCAACTAAGGATTTTTCTCCTAGTCCTTTCTAGCACTGATATAAATTAAATTCCATGTAACGCTTAGGAGAAAAAAATCATGGCAGTGTTAAAAGATACTTAATTGTCCTGGAATTTTTTCCTTAAAATTGCTCTTTATAACTCCAAAAATGTTCTGTATCCCTCCTGACTAGGTTGTTTACTTTCCAAAGGATCGTTTGTTGTATCTAAATATCTACAGATATATGTATATATATATATATATATTTATATATAAGAGAACTATCTGAAGTCTTCTATTTGTTGCTTACAGTAAACTGTACATCTTCACTTAACTGCATTTGGCCTCAGTTGCCCTTTTTCTTACTTGGAATTAAGCAGGATGGCTTTAAGTTTCAGTCCCTTCAGATGTTTTTTAAAAATTCAGCTCTACGTTTCCCATGTTTCATAGGATTCCAGTAAAAATTCCTTGGGGCATATCACATTTTCCCAAAGTCAGCTTTCTTAAAGTCAAAAACATTTCTGAACTCCTCTAAGTGTTCCTGCCCTGAAGAGCATTTAAAGTCTAATGAAACCATGATCACAAAACCCTAAATGCCCCACACTTCCACTTTAGTTTTCATACAGGCTTCATTTCCTACTCTTCAGTTCAGAGCCACCTGTGACTGTGAACTGTTCAGATGTCTGCATGAGGAAACACGTGCTTCCCTTCCTCAAGGATCTTTTTGCTCATCAGTGTCAATATATGGCCTGTATTAATACTCATGAAAATTAAATGGGAGCATTCAAGGAAGAATAATCTTCAGATGGTTTTCCTGTCTATTTTCCTCACTAGCAGTCAGGTAAAGACAGTCAGGTAAAGCAGTCAGGCAAGTTGTCACAATTCTGACAGTCTTCTCACATCTTTTTTTTCCTCCTTGTTCTGAAAATGTATGTCAACATCTGAAAACTAGTGCCTTGGTAAATGATTACCTCTGTTGTCCTTAATTCTCCTTGAAGATGACTTTGCTGCTGTGTCAGACGAACTGTTTATATCTTTTGTTATTTCAAACTCAACATTATCTCTGCATTGCTTTGCCACGCTCTTCCTTTTATTTGTCCCTCCTGCTAATAAAACCTGCTGTAGATTTTTTTTTTTTTTAATTGGTTTGTTTTAGTTAAGGCCTTACATATCAGTCATTTTGGAGGCATCTCTGAAAACATACATGTCCAATTCAGCTAAGTAAGATAATGATTAGTAGGAACTTGTCTCTGTATAACATCTGTGAGACACTGAGCACTTAACATATCTTAAATGTTTCTCGTCAAGCATGTGAAAAAGGTTTAAAAAATAGTGTCACTGTGTTTCTGCTTCTGAAAAATTTGTATGGCAGAGCAGACAGACAGACTGAGATCATGAGGCAGCGGCAAAGTTAGGAGGAGAGCCTGATGACCGTGTGCTCTGCTGCAGTTACCAGTGGACACAACCATCCCTCCACAGGTGGCTTTCTACTTTTTTATCTTGCTCTGATTTTGTTCATCTTAGTTGTTCCTTAGAAGATAGGAAGATCATTTTTGCTATCAGGTTTTCAGCTCAAGATGTCACCAAACCTGAGAAGCTTCAGCAGGCTTGTATCCAGTCTTGCTCACTGTCTTGTTTAATCCTCCTAAGAGACTCTTAGCAGGAGCCCTCGCTTACCTCCTTTCTTGTGGGAGCAGATACCTAATATGTACACCTCCAACACTCCTACATACATTTCTAATTTTTTGCTTCATAACTAGCTCATTACATCAGTATTAGACAGGCGCATCCAGTAAAGGAATCCCTCTGGACACCACTGTTTGCAGTCCTCATACACTGTGCTTCACTCAGTTGCTTCTCTTTGCGTCATCTTGTTCCTCCTCTGCTGTGCCTCCAACAAAATATTTCTCTGGCAACTTCTACAGCTGGCTCTGTTCCCCCTCCTCCTTCGCCACCTCTTTCCCTGCTGTCATTCCTGAGGTTTTGAAATCAGCCATGTGTCATCTGTGACCTTCACATCTTCATTGATCTTCCTGAGAACATCAGCCTGTCTCTTTGAGTCTGCTTTCTGATCCCCTAATACCACAACTATCCAACAAGACTAGCCAGAGGAAGAGGGTGTCTTTACCTCCTGGGGTCTAAGTTGGAGTGCTTTTGTACTCTGGGTGTTGCACCATATGTTCATTTACAAGATTAGTAGTTTTTCTTTAGAAATGTTTGGACTAGCTGAAGAAATCTCTGACTGACTTTGGGCAAGGCAATTTTCCACTCTGGGTGAGTAAAGAGATTGCAACCCTATTGAAAAGCTAGTGTGTAAAGATAAAGCTGTCATCCAAGCAGAAAGGTTGGTGGTTTTAATTCATTGCTCATTTTTCTAAACACTGTTGACACATAGCAATTAGTGACAATCTTGGATGTGACAGATCCAGGCTCAACTCCTGAAAACAGATTTTTAAATTAAATTTATGTGACTGGAGGATTAAGGCTGAGGGAGAGGTGAGTGAGGACAGAAGGCTGTTTACCTCCTTAATTAGGCCCTGATTCAGCCAAGCATCCAAGCAAGTGCTTCACTTCAAGGGCATGAATAGTTAATAGGGACAGTTTCCATACTCAGAGGTAAGAGTGTGCTTACGTGCATTGCTGCATCTTAATATGAAGGAGAGCAATTCATCTGTGATGGGAAATGAGATGGCCAGCCCAAATGTTTGTGAGAACTCAAGAGGTGCCAGCTGATTATTCTTGTTTGCCTGCCTTATTGTATGTGAGCACAGTACTTGGGCATGGAGATGTTGAAATAGCTCAAGACAGTTTTTTTTAGCCAGGTTCTCTTAGGGTGGCTTCACAGGCAAGATGGAATTAGACCAAGTTCATGCAGTTTGTAGTTTTGATCAACTGCTCCTGCAGTGATGTTTCCTGCCCGTAATTCTTCTCTGCTTTCCTGGCAGTGGGGGGTCTTATGACCACCTCTACGCTTATTCATGTTTATTCACGCACAGAGCGTCTCTCTCTCACCTCTTACACCTTTGCCTCCTCCTTCTTTTGGCCTGCCATTTGGCCTCCTCCATTTGGACCATCCCTTGTTTTCTTATCAGTGCCTGTCCTATGCCTGTTCCACACAAACACTCCCTGTACTCCAGCACATGTGGTGGGAAATGCAAAGCCTCTGGAGGGAAGTCGCGGGGGGTGGGGAAAAGCCTGGAGCAGGCAAAAGCCATGACAGAAGTCCAGGCTCACGGATCACCAAAGACACATTTGTCACATCTACCAAGTATTCCCTCCTGCCAACGGTCTCCACCACCTACCGCCTATTCCTCGTTTCCTACATTAGATCAGACATTCAAAAGAGCTGAACTGTGTTTCAGACCACATTTTGTAGGGCTCAGTGAGGCTGGAACGCTAGCAGAGCAGCTCAGCACAAAACTGTTCCCACCAGGGCTTTCTAAAGACCTTGGTGTCAGAGGTGGTTGAGGTCACTTACAGGCCTGATTGCTGGTTCACATTCAAAAGTGGGAGCATGTCTGAAGATCTGTCTCCCTTTCAGAAGCTGTTTATTTTATTTTACAATGGGATTTTAAAAGTCAAGCAATAAGTTAACAATACTGTTCACATTTTAACTGTGTTTCCCACCACGTTGTAACCTTTTCTTTTAAGTATGCTGTGCCAACTCAACTCTTGCAATGGTTTTAGAATGGCAGCACAGAACTGTAAATGACATGATTTATGTGAAAATAAAAATGGCTTTTGAATACAGAGGATATGAGACAGAGGTGAGGTTTCCTTCGGCAAATCTGGAATTAAGAGCTAGACTCCTGTCTAATTTCTTCAGCCTTCGCAGGCACTTGCGTGCCTTCAGCTGTTTGTATTTTATTTTGTGGGTGAGTGGGTGCACAAAGGAAGATGACAGCCAGAGAGCATTCATGTGTTTCATCTTTGAAGCCATGAGATGGTTTTGGTGTTGTTAAAAGAAGCTTCTGCTGAGTTTGGGTCAGCATCAGCCTGTTCAGCATGAAGTCTTCCAGTCAGTCATTTGCTAGAGTCATAGCTGTCTCGAGACTGGGTATGTTATGGCACCTAATATTTTTCCTGCTTGAAAGATGGTTCTCAAAGCCACTGATTCTCAAAATTCTATGCTGCCTCCTGGAAAAGATGTATCACTTTAATGTTGCTGAAGGCGTTATTAGAGTGGGAGCAGTTGTTCCTCTGAGGGACACCCCAGGGCAGTGTGAAAGGGACACAAAGACCAGGTTAGGAGAAATGCACAAAGTGGTAGC
This sequence comes from Columba livia, assembly GCF_036013475.1. Taxonomy (NCBI): domain Eukaryota; kingdom Metazoa; phylum Chordata; class Aves; order Columbiformes; family Columbidae; genus Columba; species Columba livia. The sequence continues at coordinate 74,425,415 of NC_088603.1, read as the reverse complement.
AAGGTCCAAGGAAGCAGGAGAGTTTGAGGATTTGTCTCTAAAACCTTTCATTTCAGGTTTTTCAAGTGTTTCACTGTCCAAAAGTGACAGTAAGTTTCTTTCACTTTCTTCTTTTATTTCTTTAGTTATTTGAAGTTTATTCCCCTAGAAAATGTGGAATGTTTTAACTTTACCTATGGGGAAAAAAAGTCAAAAAAGTGTTCTGCTCAAAAAAAAGAGATTAAAACTGGCTTTTCAGTTTTTCTGTGGAAAGCCTAATTTGGGAGGCAGGAGAGTACTTTTCTGGGGTAGTCAAGCTTTCTTTTAGATTGATCCTAAAGGTTTTCTGTCTCCTCAAAAAATTCACAAGAAGTCTTTGTTCAGGCTTATATCTGTCCTTCACCATTTGCAGTTTCTCTCAAAGGGCCAAATGGTTGAAAGTGGTTTGGAAGTGGTTGTTTAAAAAATAAATAAGCCTTCACCTTTCCCCTCTATCACCCTTAGAGTAATCATTTGTAAATTAACAACTTCATGATGGAGGCATAAAAAGCTTGGACCTTTGTTATTGTTGCTGCCCTGTGATGATGATGTTGATGGGTACTTAATCATCTTCCGTATCTTCATATCTCATCCTTGTATTCCACTAAAAACCTGTAGCAATGATTCTGACCCTATCAGAACTTAGAAACCTTTTACATTGTTAATTATTTTTTAGTATCCTTAATACTTCCCTGGTGTTCAAGGGGAGCTTGTATGGTTGAGTTGCAGGGGAAATTGAGCCTTGTAGATCTAAACAACTTTTAAAAGTTTGTTGTTGTTGTTGCTTAATAAAACCCTAGAAAATTACCTCTGTGGCATAAACACTACAGTACTTGTCGTGAACCAGGAAATAGATCTTCATGCCTGTCTTGGATGCTCCCCAAGTTGTCTGATGTCCCAGCTGGATGAGTGAAGGAGGAGACAGTAATTATCTGCAGGGCAGGGGAGACTTAAACATTAAAGAGCTTTATGCCTAGGATCAGCTGGAATTTTTGCTCATTCCTCACATATAGTGTCTGAGCTCACCAAAGCAGACAATATGAAAAATATTAACAGGATTCAAGATGACATTAGTAATAGATTAAGAGTGCATGCCTCCCTAGCAGTAATTTTGTTTTCTTGATTTTTTTTTCCTTTCAGCTATAGAAGTCTGAAGGTGAGTAGGTGAAGTCAATTTTAATAATTCACAGACGATAATACATCTATTTCTTACTTGACATAGCTAGTGTTTAAACTATTAGCATTGTCTGGCATAACATAAAACAGGATCAGTCACTCATTCCTTTCAAACATCTAACCAGGCCTCATTTAAATTTCTTCCTTCCAGCTTTGCCAGCACATTTTAATAGTCTTGGTAGAGCTCTCAGCTGACTTGTGACTTCAGACTTTATCTGCTGGGTTGTGATTGGGAATGAAGTAAGACAGCACCATTCCTCGTCAGCTTTTTCGCTATGCAATGACACAGAAACCTCAGTACTACAGATAGCCATTGAAATTCAAAACAGACCACTTGACTGCTGAACAGAAAGGAGTTTTTAAATCAAATTTTCTCTTTGGAACACTGTTCTGTAATTTTTGAAAACACTCTTTTTTTTTCCCCCTTCCTCCAGATTGCTCAAATGGTACTACTTTGCAGTCATGCTTTGTGTTGGATAGCTGCAAGGGCAAAGGAAGATTAACAACAGTGAAAACAGAAAAATGTGTTTTAAAATAGGATTCCTGCCTGTTCTTTTACAGTAATCTGTGACAAGTTCATGTTTATAATTCACTACATCTGTTACCAAGTTAGAGATTTGCAGACCTTAGTTTTACAAATTTCCAGATTCGGTGACTAGGCATTGAATTGCTTTTGTTTTTATTTTTTTTTTCTGTTTGACCCGTAAAATACTACACTTCCAGCTTCTGCTTTAGAAAGCAAAAACATATATTAAAGCTTCTTTACAATAACAAGGACTTCTGACTAAAGCAATTGGCTCCCACTATAGTTTTCACTTAGATAACAGTTGTAAATTTCCAAACCTCTAATCTTTGGCAGCATTTCCCTCTTGATCCTGGTTTCTGTTTCCATGTGTTGGGGGAGATTAAAAAGTGGGTTATGAAGGTGAAATTGGAAACAGAGAAAATGTGAGGTTTTAGGAAAAGCTCAGGTGAATGATAGGGCCAAGTTTGCTCTGTGCACTGTTTTCATAGTAATGAAAAAAACCTACTGGGGCCTCTTCTTCTACTGCAGTGTTGCCACTGATCACGTTGTGACATTCGCTCCTTGCTCTAAACAATTCTTCTGTAGTGCTAATCCTATAAGATCACAGCAGTCTTTTGTCTTGCACGTAGCTGGCTGAAAGGGCCTGGAGATGAGTATCCAAGGTAACATTTAGGTGTTTTTCCTGACCTTTCATTCTCTGTCTCCTCCCTAAGGCACCTATTGATATTATTTCTGCATTTCTCGTATCTGTTAGATGCCTTCTGAATGGCTTCTAGACTTTTAAAATAAAGACCAAAATTAATCCTGACTGATGAAGTAAATCCTAAAAGAATCGGACACCTCAGTCACTATAAACCAAAAGCTGACATTATTAGAAAGTGACTAGCCCTAAAGGTAAGCCACCCACCTCTATAATAATTCAATAACTGTGTGGCATAATGAATGCAAGGGGAAGGTGGACATGGGAGTGAAAACACAAACACAGGAAGGTGCATTATTCACATCTGTAGAGATCCACAACAATGAAGACTCATATGCTCTTGAAGAACAGCCAAAGGGAGTTGGTGATGGATGACAGGCAGTTTGTGTGCTGGAAAGCTCACAAGAAATATTCTTATTTTTGTCTTCCAGTATTAGTGACCACAGTTAGTTCTACTTTGGCTTAGCTGCTGGATGAAGTTAAAAAAAAAAAAAAATAAAAGACATTATTGACTTAATTAAGTTCTTAAATATGGCTTTGTGAAGGATTTCCTACTCCAGACTAATGCCTGGATTGATACCCTTGATAGCATAGCTTGTTGTGATTGAGAATACCCTGGATGCAAACATCTGTATCCAACAGCTACTTCAGCTAGTGATTCACTTGCAGAGGAAGCAGGTGTCAGGGCCATGGCTGCTGGGTGGAAACTTCTGGGAGAAACTATCCACATGCAGGGGTACGTGGCAATTAATGTACTTGCTATGGTTTTTGTGAGAATCAGCATTATATGCCAGAGTTCATCAAGTGGGCATTTTGTACGTTGACATACAGACAAATGACTGAAAGGTTTAGCTGCAGCACTGGGACAACACGGACAGCTGCTATTCATGCACCTGGGTTTGACTTACCAGGACTTTGAGCTGGGAGAGACCATATAGAAATGTGACAAAGCAGCTGGAGTCACTGTTGCTTTTGGCTGGGACTGCCAAGGATTATCCCATTTATGGTGGCAAGAGGAAGAGTTCTGCTGAAGGAATATACACAGTGCTAAGAGGCATGTAGTCAGTTACTTGTTTTCTGAACACCAATGGATGCCAGTGACTGCTAGAGACAAAAAGACCTAAATGTGTTCGTTTGCGTATCAGCATTCACCTCATTACCAACTACTTTTTCTTCTGTAAAGCTTGAATAAGTTGTGTTGTCCCTCAGCTCTTCCAGTGCCTTTTTTAACTGCCAATAACACAGCTTGACACTGTTTGCAGTTGCCAGTGAGCAAAACTTCACAAGATGTGGTATATTCAGAATGCCCTCAAACACTGGGTGATGCGAGGGCTTTCTCAGGGATCCTGTGTGAACTGTCAAAGACAGTTCAGGAGATTGGCACACTCCAGCAGATTCATCACACCTGTGTCTCTCTTTCAAAAGCCACGAGTAGGTTGTTGAGACAGAGGAAGGAGATTGTTAGCAAGTTTCTTCACAGGAAAATGTTCATTTTGGATCAGGATTCAAAGTGAACGAAAATCCAGTTAGATTTTTTTGGGTTTCCCTTGCATTCATTGCTATCAACTGGCCAAATTTTGACCTTCTTACAGTCAGTACCATCTAAACATTTACAGTGATCTCAGTAGAGACGCATTTTGAAGAAAGGCATTCTGTTGATATATATTATTTTAATATGGGCTTTAGATATTAGGGAGATTTATGGGTAAGGAAAGAGAGGGTTAGACTTTTCTATAAGGATACCAATTTAAACTGTAATGAAAATGAGAAGAGATGACTTGACAATACACTGGTGGAGGTAAACAATAGACTCATTTCTGTGGAAAGGGTGTTGACAAGCAGTGACTTTTGGGAAGCCTCCAGACAGAGTCCAGACACTGACTTTAGGGATTTAGGCAACATTAAAAAAAAATAAAAAATCACAAACATCAGCTGTGCCTGCAGTTTTTTCTTCTTTTTTTTTTCCACATACTTTTGTTCTATTAAACACTTCCAGAAACACTTGTACAGTTAAGCCTAGCACTACGAAAAGGACTAATATATAGTTTAGGCTTCTTAAAAAAAAAAAAAAAAAAAAAAAAAAAAAAAAAGAAGAAGAATACATCGGGCTTTGAGCCTGATAGGCCTCATGTGGACCTGAACTAAAATGAATACGTTGAATATCATGTTGGCAAACAGTGTTGTATATTCATATGGCTTTAGGCATGGATATGGAAATGGCTCCCTCCAAAACTAAGTTCCAAGCATTCCGACAAAATAATTTGCTCATGTCCCAAATATTGTTTTGCTTTCATTTGTTCTCATCCCCCAAATTCGTTTTTATTTTGCCTAATAAGGTGGTGTTTTAGGGAGGAGGAGCTTACGAGTGTTTTGTTGCTTCTTTATTGCCCCCTCTACAAAGCATCCCATTGATGACTGGTGCAAAGAAAGCAGACATTCTTCTTTTTGTACCCTCAGATACCTCCTGAAAACTCTTTTTTTGCCCTCCAAAATCACTATACTAGTGATGCGCTGTGATTTCTTGTCCTGATGACCACTGTTGTTGTTTGTTGTTGTCTCCTTGCACTGTCCTGTATCTCTATTTATTTGTACTCCGTTTCATGTGCTGAGGGCATATGCATGCAACTTGACCTAATGAGTTAGGTTGAGTAAGGGAAACAATCAAGTTGCAGGAGTGTGAAATGCTTCAGTGCAGCAGAAGCAGGGTAAATTAGCTCATATAAAACCCTGCATTTGTCACGGTAGCAGTATGGCTTCATGTTGTTAGCTAGTTCAGTAATATGCAGCATGGCCTTGGATTACGAACATTTTGTGAGAGTTTCTTTTGGTCCTTTTTTGCAGCACAGCTAGAGCAAGGAAGATCCTTGATGATGGCAGATTTTTCAGACACAAGCTGTAATAATCACCATTATATCTTTACTAAGCTTTTAGAGAAATACATGTGGGAACCTATTTATTACATTTGTTAAGATTCTGACTCATAAATGCAGAATTCCATCTGCACGCAAAGGCTGAAGCAAGTATACTAGCTGGATAACAAGACAAATTTTCAGTGCCCTGAGACTCAAGCTGCTCATCCTCTTACTGGAAACTTATTGGATACCATCTTTAAATGTTTTACATTATTTTTATTTGTACTTTCCACACTTAGGTGGATCAATGGAAGCCTGTTCTGAAATAATTTTAGACCCTTCTTTCTTTGCATCACAGTTTCAAATTAGTGGTCTGCAACTGTGAACTCATGTATTTGTACTGACACATTTTTAAAATATAAAGCGCTCATGTGCCTGCAATTAAAGGAAGATCCAAATAAAATGAGAATATCTGGCATATAGCCATCATCTCCACTATCAGCTCATTAGCCAACTTTACAAATTTAGACTTCATGTGGAAAAAAGTTTATGATTTAGTGGCTTGTTGGCTATATCATACACATGTTATACTGGTAACTATGTTGCTAATACCTTTCAAACCAGTGCACATGTTCAGCAGTTGCAAGGTATCTTTACAAACATTCCTGTTGGCATACTTTAAAAATATGTATATTATATTCAAAATGACTATGACATTGTAGGAGGTAAATGTGGTATCATCTAGCCCTTATGTGGATTGTATGGTACCTTTTTCTTCTTTCAAAAAGATGCAGTTGGTATCTAATAGATCCAAATAGAAGTATCCTGTAGTTTTTATACTAAAAATGGCAAACTCAGGAATAGGGTTCAGGTGGTTTAATGTCAGTGATTTGCTGTGTCTTCTTGAGTGAGTTATATACACATTCTGCCACTAAAAGTTGAGAAGGTTTTGTGTAGAGAGATTGAGAACTCATTTTCATTTACACTGTGACCTTCTTATACTTCTTCTACGTTAAAATGGGTTTTACAGGGGAAGTTTATTATTATTAAACTACTTGAGCAAAGGCTCAGGTATCATCTTAATTCTGCTGCTGGCACATGTCATATGGAGAGTGTACAGTATTTTTGTGGGACTGAGGCTTGTCTCCTGTCCTGTTTCTTCTCACCATGTGCTTGTGCACAGAGAGAATATACCTCTCTATGGAGATAAAATGTCTTCATGTTTTATTATTCTCCCTAGCCTTCCACTTAACTTTCTGCATTGTGATCATCTAACCACTCATCTTCCTATATCCTCTTTAGTCATTCCAGTATTATCCTTCCTCTTTCCACACAATTGTCATCAATCAGTTCTGCCTTTTCAAATGTATTTAGACATTGCATTTTTACTCAGTTACATCTCTTCAGAGTGAAAATATTTCTGTTTTATTTTTTTTCCCCAAAAAGAAATTAGTCTCTTGCCCCAGAACACAAATTCCTCACTGCCATTACTCCCCAGTGCCTACTGCTTCTTTCTGCTTTTGCTGCCCAGCTAGCTGAACATGCAAGTGTCTTCTTCATCCTTCTGCAAAACCAGAACCTTAGGTTTTATTCTAGGAGATCCTTTTAAGAAGATCTCCAAGAATCCCAAGTTGTGCTTACCCAGTAAAAAAAAAAAAAAAAAAAAGAAAACAAAAAAAGATATAGTTCTACTTCACTCCCACCCCATATTGATAAGTAAGTGAAACAGAACTTGATTTGATGTTCATTCTTGATGAGATGTGTGTGCCATACACATACATGCGCTTTTTCTCTCTTCTCTGTTTATATCCCATTGAAACAGTGCTTGGTGGCTGCTGGGAGTTGTAATCCATGTGCAGCTCTGTCATGAGGCAAACACCAGCTGGAAGGACAGCTCTACAAAGTGGTCTGCAACCAGTTGAGTTGCTGAGGAGTCATAAAATAGGGAAAAAGGGGTTCACAAAAGAGCCAGTGCCTTTTGGAAAGTGTTTCTTACACTCTCTTAAGAGCTACAAAATCTGTATCTTGTACAGTTTCTTATGCTTAGCCAGGGACAAGACTGCAAAACAGAAAATGACAGAACTTCACAGCCAAATTGGTACTTTCTCAGATTTGTTTGACAGGGTTTTTCACACAGCTTCAGAGTAGACTGAAAGCACCTATAAAAAGCTGCTGTTTACTACATAGAAAGTAAAACAAAATCTTTTGCTTTTTACTGAAGAAAACTTTTTCCCTTCTGGAAGAATCAACAGCAATGTGAATATTTCTACCTGGTTCTCTGCTTCTGATGTCTATTTCTATTATCCATCTCTAAAGTCCCTATCTGCATGTATTTGCAGAAGGTTATGTGAAGAAGCACAGATGTGTGGAAGTTTACCGTTCTTTTAATTAAATAATGTGTTGGGGTATATTTATAGCCTTGCTGATTCAGGTTAACAACTCCTGTACTCCATTACTATTGAGTCATTGCCCAGAGCACTATCCTAACACTTCTGTAAAACAGAGAGCTAGGGACTGTTAGCGTAGAAAACTGTAGAATTTTATAAGGGAATTTTAATACGGAGCACTATTAAAAATAAATACCTCTCTTTATAGGTATGGGCTAGCGAGTGGAATGCTAAAAAAAGATGCTAAGCAGTGACAGCTTCAGCAACAGAAAATGTTAAAGGCAACAGATAATTGTGAGTGGTTATTATTACTACATTTTCCTGCCTGGCTTCCTTAGTGTTATGCTCAAAAATAACAAAGTGATTGATATTTGTTTTTTAGTAGAGCAGATCTAGGGAATATTTTATGATGCTGTGAGCCATAACCCAGCTACAACGATTTTGGACTTTGGCATCTTCAAATTAGATACATCCCATTATTTACCCTTCCTGCTTGTAATCTTTTGCCAAAGTAGCATGCTAAAATATTAATGAAATTACAACCTTGGTAACTATTGTTAGAGGAGAATGAGAAGGTAGCCTTTCAAATGGTGCACATCCTCATAGGAAAATACGTTGAATTTACATGGTTGTAGGTTGTGGGCTGTGAAACAAATCCTTTAACACTTGACGTAAACTGCAAATGGAACCATTGGTTCTTGAAGTGGAATTGATTTTAATATACTATGGTGCTGGCACCTGTCATAGAGCACCTTGCAGCATACAGAGGCCAAAGAGGTAAAGTACAGAAGTGATCACAGTCAGGTGGAGGCTGAAATCCTTGCAGCAGACTTCAGTAGAGCCTAGATTTCATTTGAATAGTATATTTTTACAAAAGGGATCCCAATGCCTGGAGAGCTCATGCTCTCAAAAAAAATGCTTTGTGACCCTCGGTGAGGGTTTTCAGTGGGGTGACTGCAAGGGGAGGGAGTGGGAATCCCACCCCACCTCTGGGCAGGGTAAGAAAGGGAATTGCAGTTGCAATGTGTTTTATTTTCTTAATCTAATTTGAAGAAGGTCTTACACATACACACACTGTCCTGTCCTGTTCGTTTGTAAACCCTTGCCTCTTTATCTGTTTTTTTCTGATTAAATGCTGCACTTAGAAGGCTTACGAGTATTACTTTACAGCTGCTCTGAAGTGTTGGTTCTAAGAACGAGTTTATAATGCTGTCCCCTTCTGTGTGACTACAAGAGTGCTATAGCTCCATTGCCATTCATATGCTTTCACTTACTTCCTGTGACCAATCAAAAGTCAGCTTTGAAGCAAAAAAGCAAGTGACACCATGCTCAGTTCAATCCCAAGCTCAGTCCCACCTTGATAGTTGACAGTAATCATCCTAATATTAGAGGAGAGGCTTAGAGGGATGCTGGACCTCAGACCTGCAGACATATCCCTGGGATCCTGAGTCCTGCTTCAGGGTGGAATTTGTGAGCATGGCCTCTCCTCCAGGGTTACTCACAGAGGAAGGAAGGGGTGGCTGGTGTCTTGGCCTTTAGGCTTGAAATGCTTGCCAGCAAAGCTAGAGCACTATGAAAAGCTCTGCAGTTCAGCAAGGTTGTGGTATAAATACTCCCCCACAGCCAGGATCAGTGGGAAGACAGAGACACTGAGCAAAGGCTTACTTTAGCTGTTAATTTTCATCCTTTGGAAAACAAGTGTTTTATTTCATCAGTCTTACACTATTCAATGTCAGAAGTGACCTTACTTTTCCAAATCAGCTAGTACTGACTGCCAGGCACTTTTGACATGATAAAGGAAAGCAGTATATTTACTGCAAGTAACCTTGCCCAAGCATGACTTTCTTCAGTAGTGATGAAGGTGGCAAATAAATGGTGTTTTCTGTTGACTGTATGATTCAGTTTTCTTCTGACTAAATGCTGGTGTTTTATTTGGGGGTGCTATGAGCCGAGAATAACCAATTCTACTTAGGTGACACAGAATAGTACAAGTACAAAACCATTATTTTATTCAGTAACAATTCTGACCTTGGGATGGAGAAATGTGACATCTGTGCAGACAAGCGGAAGAGTCATTGCACACTTTCAGAGTTAAACTGGTTGAAGTTTTTCAGTGTCCGACTTACTCGCATTTTGAAGTGAAAGGCTTAATATTTCTCCAAAATAAAAATGTTCTTTGGGAAGGAAAAACAATAATTATTGCTTCAGCAAAATTTTTAATTTAAGAAGGTTCTTGTGACTTTAAAGTTCTCTGTTTATTCTGTCCTAAACTCTTGATCTAGGATCAGTGTAACATAACATATGCTTGGCTTCTTAAACAAGTTTTTATTAAGTTACTGTGGTCTTTGCAACCTTGGAAACATTTTAATTCTTACTTTACACTTGTGAGTTCACAGCTATCTCCATGTGCGATGCAAACATTGGATGTAAAATGAGCAAGTAAAACGCCTCCCTGCAATTAAGAAAGGAGGTGATTTCCTCAGTGGAAATAATCTGCATTGGCCTTAGCAAGAGCCTACGATTCAATTCAAGCATCTCGTTTAACACTTCAGATTGTCTTTGCGTATGTGGGCTTGAGTCCAACAGCATTAGAAAATCCTTGGTGGATAGTAATCTGGAACACAAAAAGCAGCAGTCATACTTCAACACAATTGATAGCCTCTACTTACCAGCAGTCTTCAGGCTAAATTATCACAGCGATGCAATTAACTGTCTTTTACTGAGAGTGTGGGTCGTTCCAGATCTAGGAGAAGAGGTCACAAATGGGGCAGTGTGGCTATGTGGTTAAGCATAATTTGACTTGCTCAGAAAGAGGTCCAGATTCTGGGCTCTTAGCCTCAACACATGCAAAGTCAGATAGTAAGAAATGCCATATACCACCAGCCCACCACATCTGCCACCAGACCCATCCAGACTGCAAATTCAGACTATTTTTGTTTCTTCCTGTGTTTTCTGTCAAGCAAGTAAATGCGACTTGCATCTCTGACTTGCCCCGAGGAAAGGGACACAATCAAGTGGGCAGTCTTTAGTCTTGTTGATTCTCAGAAGGGGAAATAGATTATAATCTTTGCTCCAGGTATTTGTTGTATTTAATTCCCTCTATGGGCTCCCAAGTATTTTATTATGCATTTAATGGGGCTCCTCAAGCTAAAACCTCCAAAGTGAATGGGAACTTTCATTATCAAAGCTGTGATTTGTGCCATGTCCAAAATGTGAAATAATCAAGTTAATAATTTGTTTACTTGTCTGGGACAAAGAAAATAAAGAGTGTCATTTCTTGTGGAAAAAACACACTTTCTTGGCAGAGCTTAACATTGATGTTTCCAGCAGAATCTTTTCTCTTTTGAGTTTGTCTAGTGTAGGAAGAGTAGTGTTGGCTTCTCAGTTCAGTTTGATATTTGACAATGCCCAAGGGGAAGGATGCGTCAGTTTGAAGGAATCCCCCACACCCTACAAAACTTGGAAATTTTACATTCATAACATCATGTCTGCCTTGAGGAGGCAAAATGTTGTTATCAGGATTAACCTTTAGCTAGTTTTTTATATTATTTTCAGATGGGCATGTTTGACTTAAAAGTCACTCTGGCTACTGCTCTGTATCAATTCTCAATGTTATATGGACAGCAGCATTTAAGTATCACCTTAAGTATGAAAAAGCAAAGTGTAATCAAGTTTTGAAGAGATCTGAGGATCTTTAGCTGGCATTAATTGCTATGCCTTCTTTCATTTGTTTTTCAGTACTGTTTTAAAGGCATGCATAAGGATTTGAGATAGATTTGTTAACACAGCCCGTTCAGAGCTTCTCTTCCCGGAAAATATCCACAGGCTGAGTAAACTTTGTGAACCTTGTCGTTAAATGCATTATGCCCCCTCTCAGTTGTGCAAATGTTAGAGTGTCACTTGGTTGTATTGGATGGTCTCCTCCTGAAAGTGTTTAGACGTCAACTTCTTCCATATTTATTACATTTTTTTTCCTTATTGTACAATATGGAGGGATCAGATTAGTGTACTTAGGATCCAAAGCAGCCATGGGATGATAGATTGCCACAGCTACAGAGACTCAGCCATTTTCTTTTGACACTTCTTGAAGTTGGTTCTGAGCACAGAAATGGGAGCTCATTCTGCCCCTCAGTTATTCAGTATGTTGTATCACATATACCTTGTCCTTCCTTTCATGTGAGTACTTGTGTTGAAGTCCTAGCCTGCAGAGATGCATGCTGAGCTGCCCCATCCTGCTGCATGTTCTAATTTCTCCCTGGGGTGAGGAAACCCCAGGGTAGTGACAGTCAAAGCAGTGACAGAAAGTCCCAAGCAGGACTCACATGGAGTCTCACTGAAGTTGCAGTGCTCCTGTTCTGCAGAGACAACATTTTTCCCCTGCTGGATTGAGCACCAAGAAGAACTAGCAAAAAGGGAAGATTCTTATTGGCCTCAAGGGAGGAAAGAGAAATAAGGTTTGTGCAGGGATGTGTTAATGGAAGAGCTGGAATAGCTTTAACTCCACTCCTGTCCTTCAAAAGCTATTGGAGACTGAATGGTACAAGCACTGTAGACTTGCAGAGGTTAAAACTGTTTTTGAGGGCAAGGAAGAGATCAGTATTGCTATTATTTGATTCTGGAGGAACATATTCTCAGCATCCCTAGATGTAGAAAATTCCTTGAAAAATCTCAGCAGATTAATATTTTCCTGTCTGGTGAATCTGGCACAAAAAATAAGATCTGGGAATTGGGATAAGTTTTAAAATTTTAACAGATCATGAGAAATCAAACCATAGGAATGTCACTAATTCATTTCATGAGGTGTTCACCTCTACACTGCCAGGAGAATAACCGCTATATTTAACTGAGCAACAGCTCTTCAGCCAAAACCAGCGGATAGCCCTAACTCATTAGTTAGCTAAGCTTCATTTCTCACTCCCACTCCCTTCCATCATATCTCTGATGATGCAAAGCCCATTGTAAAATTGAAAGTTCCCTTTCATATGGCTAGGCTGCACCAAAGAAGCAGCATTAAATGCCTTTCACACATTCCACTTTTGTCACTAAGATTTATTTACAGGACAGACAATTTCCATCCCTGCTGGCCCTTACTGCTTTAATCCAATTATTTATCTAAATGTGCTAATATTTTCAGATTTCCAGTTTTCAGAATTAAATAAATTAAGTCATCAGTGTAAAATTACAGTGTTTGAGGCATATCTGTCTGCATTTTCAGCCCAGAATTAAGTGCTGTTCAAGGGGCAACACGAATCTTAAGAATGAAAGTTAAAGCTAACCTTTACTTGAATTGCAGTGTACTGATAAATTCAGATCTGACTGAGGCAAACTGTGAGGACTGGCTGTGTTTAATACACCTCCAGCCTTCAGAAGGTGCAACCAAATATGTCTGCTTCTGAGTTCCGTGCTTGCCCCTCAGTTTCCATGTATGTAAGCCAGACATCTTTCCCATATCTTTGCTGGGATTTTCACTTCAATGTGGCCTTTCTCCTTGGCAACTTCGCTTCATCACTTGAAGAATCAGAACCTTAAGGAAACCCTGTGAAAAGCTGTGTAAAGAGATGACATCATAGGCTAACTTGGCAGTACTTCTCTACACGAGCAGTCTTGCTGAGTTCAAAGTAGGTTGTGAGCATCCCAAAGGATGGAAATGCTGTAGGGCTTGTAAGAGACAAGGTTGATTAGAAATGAGACTTACAGCTAAAGGTCCCTTTTCCCAGTGCTGTGGCTGGCTTGAGGTGCTAGCATGAACAAACTGAAAAGTTTTGAGCAGAAAAGTTTTGTCATAGTTTTTCACCTTTGCAGACTAATGGACAAAATCTGTTGTACTACCAAGTGGAAGAAAACAGATCCAACCAGTGGGTGGGTGGAAGGCTTCTCTGCTGGTACTCATCACAGAAAGACATATTAGCCAAGGAGCTGCTCAGGTTACACCCTCAGAAAGTCTGTTCCCAAATGTCCTGAGGAAGTAGAATCATTTAAGTTGTAAAAGACCCTTAAGATCATTGAGTACAACCATTAATCTAACACTACGAAGTCCACAACCGAACTGTGTCCCTAAGTGCCACATCTACACGTCTCTTAAATAGTTCCAGGGATGGTGACTCAGCCACTTCCCTGAGCAGCCTGTTTCAGTACTTGATAATCCTTTCAGTGGAGAAAAGTAATCTACATTAGGCCAAGTTTCAGTTTCAGAGCTTCACAGAAAACAAGCTCATAGGCATCTAAATTCTCTTGAAAATATGAGTGGGCAGGAGTTTTTTGAATTAGGAATTTTCATGGGTGGTGAAACACAGGTTTCATTCCTAGGTGCTTTCCCCACACCAGACTTTAGTCTGTGCTTAAGCAAACAGATATCCATTGAAGTGAACATGCTGTTGCCAGGATTAAATGGTTGTTTGAGTAGAATGAGGCTTCGCTTAGTGTCCAAGCTCAGGGAAACACCTAAAGAAAATGGGAGCACAGTCACCATTTCAAGGGACTGATAGGCTTAGGCTTGCCCGTAAAACAGGGCATGATCGAACTCCACCGGCTTTCATCTGACTTTTCTGACTCACTGGTATATATTTATACCTGAGTTTTCAGTAGATTTAAAATAACAGCTTTTATTTATGGACATCACATCCTTCCCTTTTTCTGTGCCAAAATGATGCAATAGTAAGAATTGGCAGTTTTAGCATTTCCGTTGTATGAAAGTTCCTGGTTTGTTTGTGTCTTCAAAGCACCAGTGTACATGCATTGTACAGATCCATTTAGTTTTCAGGGAAAATTAATTTTCTCTGGTAATGAACAGGTGTCACATAAATCTGAAGTACAAACCCTTCATTACTGGCAACTATACGTGCATAGGCATATGTACTTATATTTTTGTACTCCTAATGAGTTATCATTTGCTAGCAGAGGTTTTTATTCTTTTTTTCAGGAGCATTATTATTGCTTTACTCTGGAGTAAGTGAGAGCTGATTGTGTCCCACTAAATCTTCTACTGGTCACAGACCACAATAATTATTTGCTTATGATCCACAAAATTTGGATCACTTTCTCTTTCCTTTTCCCTTGCTAAATTTGTCTGCCTAGGATAGTTTAAATTTAAAGAGGATCACTAAGTGAACCATACTTATCAGTATGACTAGCCCCATGGGGAAATTTGGTAAATGTTGCAATGCCTCAAGAAATGATGAACAAACCAGTCAACAAGCAACATCTTCAGAGTCTGTCCTGCATACTTCAGGCCCAGTTGCTCAATGATCCCATAAAAATGTGGTCTGTTGCTTTGGTTGCCTTTGGTCACTGAATCTTTTGGGCTCTATGACATCCTCGGCACAGTTTGTATGAGGTGAAGCAATGAGCAGCATTGACAAGAGTGGCCAGGATGGGCCAGGTGGGAGCCACAGCTCTGCAGCGGGAACAGAGCCCAGCGTTCCCTGCAGGAAGAAGCCAGAGATCTCTGAGACCGGTTGTGTCCATCGAGCTGCAGAAGAGCAAGGGGCAGCTGCTGAAGTCAAATTTCATATCTGCTTGGACTCAAATTTACTAGTGTTTTCCCACCCAGGGACTATTTCCTCTCTGCAAAAGATTTCTTACATATCATATTTACAAATGTGTATAAACACAATATGTGTATCAGTAGAGGCAGAAAGAGATATAAATATATACATATGTGTGTGTGCGCCTATATATGTAAATATATGTATGTAAAATACACACAAAACTTAAGTATACATTAACCAAGATAAGCTGTGTTTGCCAGTGCTTTAATCTCAGTGGGAGACTGTTATTGCTGGAGTCAGATGCTTGAGCACCAGCTGAGGATAGGAAACGAGATTCTGGCATGCAGGGTGTGGGAGGAATATCTCTTTGTCTACCCCCTCTTATTTTGTTTCAGAATACATACACAAATAACATTCACATGTGGCCAGGACTGATGTAATGCAATTGACTCTGAAAGAAGCTCTTCTTGCAAGCGTTGCCCCTTCAGAGCATATATTACTTATACCACTATTAAAGAATATGCTGTTACACCACAAGGTAATATGAATCATTTCAAAATGCAGTTTTTCTGTGAGAAGTTGAAAACCTATTTGTATTTATACCATCCCTATTTGTTTATATATAGAAGAGGATATGTTTGTATAAATCTGTATATGGCTGTATATGTGCACACAGACAGAGGGGCATGAGACAAATTTCTTCTGGCTTGCCAGATTTCTGTATTTTAATCTGTTTTCCTTGCCTCTGCCTTTTGCTTAGAATACCAGGAGTCTTGTGGCACATAGATGCTGCCGTCTGTAGTTTGATCATCGGGTTAATGCTGTGATTTCCTGTCTCTGGAGCCTGTGGCCGCAGGGCACCCAAGGCACTGTAAAGCCTATTTTCTTGCAAACATGTTTGTGCTCCAGCACAATCCACACACTACAGACAAGTTTCCAATTGTTTAGATTAAATACTACAAAGGCAAAATTTTCCTAAATTACCAGTGCACTGGGTGGGAAGTGGAATAATAAAAAAATAGCAAATTTCTTCAGGCCCCAGAGGAAATATGAAGCTGGTGTTTGGAAAGTAATCACAAAACTGCAGCATCTATTATTTAAAAAAAAAAAATTAAAAATAAAGTCATATGAAGATTGTTCACATTAGCCCAAGAAACAATGGTTCACATTTTCCCTCTGGCTCATGGAGGGTCACTGGGAGAAGGCCCTGTATGAAGTGCAACTGTATTGAAGAAAACAGTTACATCAGCGTGAAATGGCGTATGTGAAATCAGACTCAGAGCCAGCATGAAAACCTTCTTAGCAAGGGCTGTTTTAGCACACATGGAAGGTATTAGCACAGTACCTCTCCAGATAGCACAGATAGTGTCAGAAAAAAACTGGCTTTCCTGGATAAAGTATAGATTGCCAGGGCTTAAATCACATGATAATGAGCCTGTATTAGTGCTATTTATTTTAAGTACTGGCAATGTATTTGGCACCACACAAGGCAAGAGTAAAGAATGTCTTCACCCTAAAGAACTTATGCTATGAATGCAGACAAAGGTAACATGACAAATGAAGGGACATATAGGAAGTATTGTAGTCAAATGTAAATTATATTCACACTCTATGTGAATAAATTCTCTGTGGCCACAAATAGGCCTCACCTCCCAATAATCTAATCCTATAAGACAATCTAATTGGTTTGAAAATATAAATGCAATAATTTAACACACACACACACACAAAAAGACTTGAAAGGGACTGGATGTTGGAAGCAACCTTAAGAGACTGCCTCAGACTGATCAACCTACAGCAAAAAAAAAAAACCACAACATCCAACCCATTATTTTATTTTCTACGATTTTCAGCAACTCAAATAACAAGTCTCAATTCTCTTTAATTTCCAATTAATTAAATCATTATAAAATGTACTGGAAACCAGAAGACCCCAAAGATCCTCGTGACTTATACAGCTTGCTGCTAGAAAGCAGTTTGTGCTTGGATTTTGCTCTCTTTCCCTTGCAATGCACCCTTTCTAATTGCTGCAGATGGAGTTCAAGCTGATCTTTAACACACAACCAGCTGTCTTCTTTCCATTTCGATTGCAATTTAAACATGAAAGCTAGCTTTACAGGGCTCTGTGAATTTCTCTGTCAGGTGAGTGGGAACCCTGTCATTATCTGCAATGGACACAGGAAGAGATCTTCCATGCTCAACATGTTACTTTTGTGCGTGTGTGTGTATGTGTCTCAAGGCTGCATGGGTATACCTGTTATGAGAGCAAAGTAAGACAGTTGTTTGAAAGGAAGTGATGGTGGCAAGAGAGGATCTGTGAAGCATTGCCTGTTTGTAGACTGCTCTGGAAGACAAAGTGTATGAGAGGTGTTTGTACCTCCTTGGGCTTGGCTGGGAGCCAAATCCAGTGGGCCGTTCCTGAGAATCACACCCTGGTGTCAATTGTCTGTATATAAATGATAGTTGTGGGCAAGAGCGGGGTTTTTGTACTGTTTTGTTGACTTAGCTTTCTACCCTGCATAGGAATGTTCTCCATCAAGAAAAAATAAATCCTGTCTCTTTTTTTACCAGAATCAGTTTTTTGGTTGACTAAGCAGCATCCTGAGTCATTTGTGATTAGGGGAGGGTGTAGGCTGGAATAGGGTTTACTGCAGAAGTTGTATTATCTTAAAGTAGATCTATACAAAGAAATATTTAAGCAATACTCTGCTTTTGTATAGACTTCCAATCTGCAAGCAAGTTTCAAATGGGGTTTTACAAAAGTCTCTTCAGTATATTCAGTGTGATGGCATAGGTGGCATATTTGTTGAACTGGAAAAGCGTTAGATAGGATTAGCTTAACATTCGAGGCCAAAAAGCCACTTGGCACCAACTTATAAGGAAGGGCTCAGAGTTCAAAATGATCTTGACTATTGGAGAAATGGTCTGACATGAGTAGGGTATGATACAATGAGAATGCATGGAGAATACTGTGCATAAATCAATGTCAATATCAAATATGCCACTATAGGATGAAAAACAAGACTCAAAAAGCCATTTTCCAGAAAAGAGTTTAGGGACATCATAGGGGATTGCCATCTGAAACTGTCAGTGTTGTCATGGTATTGTGGAAAAGCAGACATCCTACTAGAACTCATGAAAAGGAATATTGTGTCTAAAATGTGAAGTGATCCTTCAGGCTACGAACATGATGAGGGGCCTAGATCACCTTTCTTACAAAGAGAAACTGAGAGAGCTGGGACTGTTCAGCCTGGAGAAGAGAAGGCTGAGAAGGGATCTCATCAATGTTTATAAATATCTCAAGGATGGATGTCAAGAGGATGGGACCAGACCACTTTCAGTGGTGCCCAACAATAGGATGAGTGGCAGCAGGCACAGGCTGAAACACAGAATTTTCCATCTGAACATGAGGAGAAACTTCTTTACTTTGAGGGTGACAGAGCACGGGAACAGGCTGCCCAGAGAGGTTGTGGAGTTCCCTTCTCTGGAGACATTCAAGACCCGTCTGGACACGTTCCTGTGCGAACTGCTCTGGGTGAACCTGCTTTAGCAGGTGGGTTGGACTAGATAATCTCCAGAGGTCCCTTCCAACCCCAGCCATTCTGTGATCCTTCTACTCAGTGCTGGCAAGGTGCAGGATCATTTCCGGTTTTGCAACAACAGGAGGGTGTCTGGTTTTGCACACTACATTGCAGAGGACATAGGTTGATTGATGCAATGAAAAGTAACAAAAATGACTGAAAGTTTAGAAAATGTAAGTTTTAAAGAAAGGTGGGGGTACTAATTAGTTTAGTACACAGAGGAAACATCGTAGGTCTTGCACTAGCTAGAAGGATGCTCTAAAGTTGAAGGGAGTCAATCTCTGGATTGACTGAATGGGACAAAAAATAATGGCCTAAATTGCAGCAAAAATGGTTCAAAATAGATAAGAAAAATGTTACCCACTGCAAGGTTGCCTGGGAAGTTAAGGGTACTGAACCCTGATTTCCTGTGTCTTTTGAAATGCATTGTAACTACTCAGCTGTTACAATCTGAGTATCATCTCTTGTGGCCACAGCAACTGCTATCTGCTGGTTTCCAGTTGGTCAGCGCATGCCCACAGTGCATATAAGTCATAGGGCATGAAGGTCCTTATATTTAGGCACTTACCTGTCTTAAGATGGCATTTCACTGCAAACTGGACGTATTCCAGCCCACAGAAGTGCAACTGCACTCATACACACCCACGTTGGCCTGGATGAATTTAGGACACGGGAAAACAGACATCCTGAATCACTGCTTGGGGTATTATTGCCTATAATAAACAGTCTGAATATTGTCTTCAACAGAGGCAGCAAAGTACCCCAACAGTAAGGTAATCATAAAGCCATACTGTTGCTTAATAATATTATGCTTCTGAATTGCCTGGGAGAGGTAATCAGAAACAGAGATACTAATAATAATGCAGTGGTACTGCAAGACAAAATTATAAGTAATAACGTATTTGTGCACAAGCTGTTAACTTTGCATTTCTTTTCACATATGGGGAAGATTTTGATCAACAACTCTTGGTTTTTGAAGTCCTTGGTGTTACCATAGTATGTTATTTTTTTCATAACATAATCCAGATATATATTAAGTAAATTACTGAGTTATCACTAGAACTTTAGAGGAAATACATTCAAAGCTAAAACAAGAACAAGTTATCTAGTTTGGAAAACTAAAATTTGTTCCCCATATATGACAAACTGTAAGCCAGTTAAGGTGAACTGTTTCCACTCATCCTCCCACCGTTTTCTTTTTTTCCCTAAGAGTGATAGAATATGAATTAAGAAGCACAAAGCTCTTAGGCACTTTAGATTAAAGCTAAAACATAGTAATGATAGCCTGATGATTGAATGACGTCTGCCAAACTTCCTCAGGGACTTCAATAATTTGAGGGTAATAGATCATTAGAAGTGTTGAACACTGTGTCTGACATGTTTAAATTTATGTATCACATTCCTCTAAAACAATAACTAGTAAATGGTTAAAAGCTTTGGGGGGATGTGGGATGTACATGCAAAACCACAGAATAGGTGAAAGTTTGAACTAGTGATACCAGTTAAGTAGCTCAAAGTTACCTGCTAGTGTATTTTAAATATGCTAAAAGGGAACTTAATTGTAACAACTTTAACCACGTTTCCTTCCAAACTCCTTTTCAGAATGTGAATTTGGTTTAGGTGAATGTTTTTTAGTTAGCTACTGGTGTGGGCTAGGATCCTCTACTGGGAACCACTGCTCAGCTCAGTGGATGTCTACTTTAAATCCATCATTTCGGATCATGTCTTTAGATCTGTACAGTCAAAAATTATATAATATTTTGGTTAGTTTATGTCAGCTAAAAGAAAATCAATAGTCTGGGCATCTGATTAAGTTCTTCTAAGGAAAAGACACCTCAAAGGAAAATGCAGTTTCCAATAAGATGACCACCTTGCCTTTAGGCACAGTAGGTCTCTGCAGAAGCAGTGCCAGCAGCTCTTGGGGAATCCTGAGTTAAACAGGAGCATCTCTTGTTCAAAACATGGAAGGGCAGTTCTTGCAGTTTTACCTAATTAAACTGGCAAAGTCACAGATGAAGTTATGAGAAGCTTGTGGAGCAAGGATTAAAATAACCCAAATAACAGAGGTCTTGTAAAATAACCCAGTTGACATGTATGTCATAGTTTGTGGAAAGGTACATAAAAGAACATCTGTGCTGGACTGTTGATGTTTTTGATGAACTGTTTTAAAATGTAGCTCATGCTTGACACACACAGCAGCTGAAGGACTCAGAATATGAGTACTACAGTCAAAAAAAAGTAATATAAACACAGTAATTCAGATTAAGGTGAGGCCAGTCAGGTGCACTGTGTTGTTCACGTCTTTGCATGGTGTTGTTATGAGCTGATAATGTTGTAAAAATGGTCAATGGCTACACAGTATCATGGTGTTGATCCAAGGATCTGGCTGTATTTTTGGTGGGTTAATAACAGGTGGACCCTGATCTGTTTTGCCCAGAAGATGCCCTTTCCTCTCCTCCCCAAACTTACCCAGTCCCCTCTTTCCTTCTTGTGACAGGCCTTCCCACTGCTCTCTCTCCATGTTACCATCAATGGCTAATGCATGGCATACCTCAGCTACAGTCATGGCAAAGGGGGGGAATGGCATCAGGCCTGACTGCCTGTCCTGTGTTGTATTTCCTGGAAATGCCATTTGCTTTGGACTCTTGGCTCATTAGCAAAACTCTAGCCTTTGGGAACAAAGCAAAACATTAGCCTTTGGGAATCCTAGAATTTCTACTCTTCATGGGGTGGAAGGGTGGATATTACCTAGACTTGTGTTCATGTTTCATGTGAGGTATGTGGTATGAATCCTCCTCAGGTTACTTTTTGGCCATGGAATTAGGCAGTAATAATAGTTAGATATAATACTGTACATCGCTTTAACAAATGTATCAAAACTTTGAGTTTTGTTTCTGTCAGACTGCTTTCATGGTGCAGTATCATGTAACTTCTCTTCATTTAACATCCAAAGACTATAAAGTACATGTGGCTTAGCTTTTTTTTTAGTGTAACTTTGATCAGTAGCAGCATAGTCATTATACTGGAAAATAATACTGAGAGAAACTGAACAGAAAGAGAAATAATGATGGCTTTGGAAAAGCAAGGATTTTGGGAATACTACATAGTTGCTACTACTCTTACTGAAAATATGGTCATTATCTTCAATGTGACCAGGACTGGGACCCTGAGATTAACTAGAACTGTTCTTATTTATGCAAATGTCTGTTAGGAGGCTCACTGTTTATTTGAATGGGGTTTTTATTTAAAGGGGACTCTAAGACATGTCTGCTTCTATTGAAGTCCTCTTTTTTTTCTTTTTTTCCTTTTCCTTTCTATTTCCTTTTTCCTTTTTCCTTTTTCTTTTTATTTTCCTTTTTCCTTTTTCCTTTTTCCTTTTTCCTTTTTCCTTTTTCCTTTTTCCTTTTTCCTTTTTCCTTTTTCCTTTTTTCTTTTTCTTTTTCTTTTTCTTTTTCTTTTTCTTTTTCTTTTTCTTTTTCTTTTTCTTTTTCTTTTTCTTTTTCTTTTTCTTTTTCTTTCTCTTTTTCTTTCTCTTTCTCTTTCTCTTTCTCTTTCTCTTTCTCTTTCTCTTTTTCTTTCTCTTTTTCTTTCTCTTTTTCTTTCTCTTTTTCTTTCTCTTTTTCTTTTTCTTTCTCTTTTTTCTTTTTTCTTTTTTCTTTTTTCTTTTTTCTTTTTTCTTTTTTCTTTTTTCTTTTTTCTTTTTTCTTTTTTCTTTTTTCTTTTTTTCTTTTTTTCTTTTTTCTTTTTTCTTTTTTCTTTTTTCTTTTTTCTTTTTTCTTTTTTCTTTTTCCATTTTCCATTTTTCTTTTTCCTTTTTTCTTTTTCCTTTTTCCATTTTTCTTTTTCCTTTTTCCTTTTTCTTTTTTCCTTTTTTCTTTTTCCTTTCTTTTTTTCCCTTTCCTTCTTTGCTCTTCTTTTTCCTTTTTCTTCCCTTTTCTTCTTCTTTTTCTTTTTCTTTTTCTACTTCTTTTTCTTCCTCTTTTCTTTCTCTTTTTTCCATATGAATTTATGACACAACTAAGTGATGGACTGTTTCTCCTTCCTTGTCCTCTCATTGATCTCTACACTCTGGAAGGTGAGCACACCCTTGGCTGCAGCCAGCCACCTGACTAGATCACTGCAGCTCTGGAGCAGGGAGCGGCGGGCAGCTGCATACCACGGGGTAGCTCTCTGGCAGGAGGCCTCCTTCTGCTTCACTCAGACATGTCAGGACAGCAGCTTGAAATGCTTTGTGAAAATACAAAGTGAAATGAAAAGCTTCTCCCATGGCTTTCCAAATGCTGCAGTAGGGATGTCTCCAAAAGGTGGTGTCAGGAATTACCCCAATGCTTTTCAGGTCCACAAGTGCAAGGGGTGCAGATGCTCTCCCTTGGCAGTTGTGTGGAAATCCCAGAGCTTCACATCCTAAAAAGCTGAAAAAATAATATCTCAGTAGGTATTCTACCTGACTGAAAGTCAACAGTGCAGGTAGGAATGCCAAGTAGAAGAAGGGAGAGGGATTTTCTTGTTCCTGAATGTTTTGTCAAAAATACTATGCCGTATGGCAGCAGTAGAAGGCTTATTGTAAAGGTGAATAAGGCCTGTATGTACCAAAAGCAGGGGAACTAGAAGTCATACGGTAATGCTGTTAACATAGTCACTGTCAGAACAATGATTGTCTGAGTTACCCATGACATAAGTTAAACCTCTTCAGAGGTTTACTTCCTTCACTTAAGGAGGTCACCAAAGTCAACAGCACTTCATTGCATAAGCAAAGAGAGCAGAATTTAGCCTCTGATATGGAAACACAAATCTGAAAATATGAGTCCCATATTATTGAATAGCAGTGGCTTTCTTGTTCAGGTGTGAAGTTCTTATTTTATTCCCTTTTTAAATCTAGTTTTATCTAATAAATTCTATCAATTAATTGCCAGGAATCACATTCCCTTTTTCCTTCCTTTAAATTAAAGATAAAGCTATTATATATTTCCATTGTATTTCCTCTTTCACTCCCTCACATCTGGTAGATACAAAGTCAGTCCCATCTTTGGGTTCAAAAGTAATGTGTAGCATCATCTCAGACTATGAAATCACTGGATGGAAGAGCCAGTGTTTATGTTCTTAAATGAAAGGAGAGACTTTTCAATAATAATTAATGCAGCCCTGATTAAAATTATTGAGATTATGTTCAATGTTTATTAAATGAGAATAGTTATTTTAAAGTGTAATTCTTTTGCAAATCTCTGTTACAGGGCATATCTGCTGATTTAAAGGCATCCTGATTAATGTTTGCCCTTGTAAATCTCATATGAATTTGAGGCATACCTAGCGGGATGTCAGGTCAATGAAATTTTTAGCTTGTGTTGGTAGCTGGCAAGAGACAGAATTCTATCTGCATATTTCAGGACTAATGAGAAGTTATGTGAGCGTTTTCTTTCAGGCAGCTCTCTGAAAAGTCCATGAATAAGAAAAGCTTTACATCACCTAAAACAAATAGTGCTGTAGAAAAATTGAGATGGCATCCTATTTTGGAGGCAATACACAAGATAATAAATAAAATAAAATGAAAAGGTTAATTCAAAATGGGGAAACAAGTGCAGCATATATGAAGGAAAGCTCTGAAACAATAGAAATAGTATTGCAAGGGTTAGATGTTTTCTCCAGAAAGAAGACAAGTAATGTGCTTTTTGCTTCATTTATGTGTTCTTCATATACCACAAAATATTTTAGTCGTGTCTGCTTTCTTTTGAGGTTTTGAGGTATTAAGTAATGACAGCAGTTATGGCTTGCTTGTGAATCTTCCTGAGAATCTACTGTCTGTTTTACCTCTGTGTCTGATTAACCACAGGACAAGCCATTGTAGCATAATCTTGTGGGTCAATTTTGGTGAAGTATTTGCAGTTTGAGAAGAGCTTACTGTATTCCCATTGTAGTGGTTTAGGGATCTGTTCAATGTTGTAAGGCCTGAAAAAATCACAGAGGAATATCAAACATGGTCATACAGGGAGCTCTTCACACATACATACCTAGTCTGGAGAAACCATATTTGTAGGTCTTCTCTATGTAAATGTAAATGCAAATGTATGTTCTTCTAGACCACTTTCCAGCTCTGAGACACATCATCAAAGTGCCTGTTTTCATCTCCTGTGTAGCTGTGTGAGTACTCTCGTTCTTTCTGACTCCAAAGTGATTGTCTCAGGAGGTTGGATCCAGAGAGCTCTCTCTCTCTCTCTTATTTCCTCTACTCTGGCCTTTTTATGTGCCAAAGACAGAAGCTGATAAAAACTGTGCACTTGAGTATGTGTATGTGTAGAGATAGGAGGAGCATCTTCTTCTGACTACTTAAATGCCACTTACACTTTTGAAATTGCTACCACTCAAAAGAGTTCTGGACTGGCCACCGCCTCAAGGATTAATTTAATTAATAGAGATCTCTAGCAGTTCAGGAGTTAAATGCTGTGCTTTTCCCAGAGAGTAGAATTTCCTCCTCTCTCCTGTCTAATTGAAGGGTACGTATCTACAATCTACTTTAAACAGATTTTGTATTTGCTGCATCCAATGTAATATGTCAGATTAAAGCCTAATTGATATTAATTGTCAGTTTGACAGGTATTTACGCAATACACCTGTGATTTGTCCATGCTGCGACATCAAAGAACAATGTAGTCCATTGTCAGTCTTGCATTTTTTTTTTCCATCTGGAAGACCAATTCATTGTTCGAGAGTAAATGTGGAGTATCTTTCAGGAGGTTTGCACTGGCATGTTTCCTGCCCAATTGCGATCTGACTAACAATGGAACCAACCTATGCTGATTTTGTAATGGCAATTCCAAAACGATCAGGAATCACTTTGAAGCACGTGTTTTCTGATAAGCAAGTTCCAAATTCTCATAATCCTGCTACGAAACGGTCCTTTTACATTTTGTAGCATGTGAGATCTGACTCATCTTTGCATTATGCTCTTCAGTTTTATCTTGATGTAACCCCTATCAACATAATTACACTGGCATAAAGATGGAATGGGGAAATGGTGAATCATGCCCACTAACAAGTCCATTGTGAAAATATGGGAGTTGTTCTTTTATCTGCAAGGAGATTTCTCAGATGGACTAGTCACCAGAATGGGGTGATTCTACCAGATAGACTCAGATATTCTTTGCTATTTTTAGCAACTCACAAGAAAACTGAGGTGTATTCACCAAACCATCTCTCAGTGCAAAAAGCAGATATGCATCAGAAGTCAATAATAAGGCCAGAAGTCATTGATAAGGCCAGGGTATGGTGCTCCAATCAAAGACAGTATTGAATATAATTCTGACATTATATTTCTTTTTGACCAGCTTGCAGCATATGCAGTGTACAGTTACCTATAGAAGAGATGAGGAAGGGAGAAAATAATTATGAATGGTAACTTAGGGCAACACTGAAATACAATGGAGGAATCATAAAAATAAATATATTCTAACCATCAAAGTGCTAGGAGAAACTACAGCCCCTGTACTGCAGGGGACACAAGATCTTGAGGCATCAGAAAAACCTGGGATCGCAGTGTTCTTGAAGCAGGGGCTGCAGCATGAATTCAGAAGAAGAGTGCAGCAGAGAATATTATTTACCCTTGCCAGCCATGCAATCTCTGAGGGAAGTTCGAAGGCCTGAGTTTTCTCTGAGACATGTAACATGATTCTCCATACCCTAAATTATGTCTAGCAGGCAGGATTTAACCTTTAACTGGCACGGTTTCAGTTATATCAAGAAAAGATCTCAGTTTTCTGCCGCAAACAAACAACTCTAAATTAACTGGTCTGAATAATTGAACAGGGGCTTGTTTGTTTGTTTACTTCAATTACTGTTTGTGGTAGTGGTGGGTGGAAATGAAATCTTGCCGCTGCTTTCTGACTTCTGTCAGATTTATAGCTTTGTTCCTCTCTGAACCTTTGTATTGCATGCCATTCTTCATCATATTTATCCATTGCTTCTTAAATTTCTCTTTATTTTTCATTCCCTAGGATCTAGTGTATCACATTGGGCACTGTAGTACTCTTGATCCAATAATACTGTTGGCCTTTTCAGATCTTCTGTGAGAATGTTATTTTTTCTCTAGTCTTTATTAGTTAATTCTTTTTCTTATGTTTTTGAGTCTTTTATATTTCTCTGAATGAATCTTTGCAGGAAAAATCTTCTCCAGTTTTCATCGTATTCCAACATCCTGACTTCTGTAGTATTATTGGCATGTCAGATGTGCCAGTTTTTGTTGTTCTCAAGATGTCCTTTGTTTACATGTCCTCTGGTTCTCGAAGTGCTACTTTTATATGTACTATTGTGACTACAGCTATCGTTCATTTTAAATGCCATTGTCACCATGCAAAAATTATTATACTAAACATCATATGAGCCTGTCTCTTCTTCAGTTTATCTTGCCATGTATGTGTTTACTGTTTACTCCCATAGCATTGGCATCAGATATTTGTTCTTTTGCTTTGCCCTCTCACTTTACATAAGTTAATGATTTCTCTGCTATGTATTTTTAATTACTGCAACATTTTTGTGAGCACCCCAGCCTACAAGATTGCCCTGTGCTCCCTGCTCCTGTACATGTTTTACCCTGCAAGGTCAATATGCTGTTCCCAGTTCTGCTTGTTGTTGCACTGGTGGACACGTAGTCCTTCCACCTTCTTCCTCATTCCAAAGTAATGATTGCAGCCCTAGTTTACATCAGTAACAACTGAGCTTTGAGCCTCTGTTCCACTTTCCATTCTTAATTTGGTTTCTGTGGCCTAGTATTTGTCCCATGCTCAGCCATCACCTCTAGGCTCTGGAGCTGAACAGCAGGTCATGGTCCAACTTGTCTCTCAGGAGTTTTTCCAGTGTTCAGTATTTCTGCCAAGGTTTTATTTTGAGTGGTAATTCATTGGTTCAGTGTAGAAGTCTGCAAGAACTGGAAGTGTTCCTGCAGCTACCCAAAGCCATGAAGGAGTTAGGCAGCCAAGCCAGCGACCTCTAAAACAGCCAGCCAGTTGATGCCTATGGTAGAGAGGTGCTGCCTGACCCTGCCTGATTCAAGTCTCCTGCTGTGTATTTAACAATTCATTCTGCATGTGTGCGTGTCTGAGAAGGCAAAACCAGACTGTTATAAGACTGTTTCATTGACTCTTGTTGGCTGAAAGTGTGAATAAACCTTGTTTAAGATGGGTGTCCAAGCTGTTTACATTGGCTTTTGAACTACAGCCAAATTAAATTTCTGAGGAGGTTGCTATTGCTTTCTAGAGATGTGACCCCCTATCTTTGTTCATCAGCTCAAAGGTATTTACTAATCGTTGTCTGGGTTTGGCAGAAGAACATCAAGTAAAATAGGTGCTTTGAATTTTACACAGTCTTGGTAAATATATGTATTAAAATACAACATCCTTTTATTTGAACAATATTCATAAGAGAGAATATTAATTATTAATAATGTTAGAATATTACTGGTTTGCTTTATGCCTTAGGAGATGACAGTCTCTGCGGTAGCATTAATTAATAGGTAGCTTGGCTGTGTCGGCAGAAAGCAAATAAACTCCTAGCAGATTATTCAACATTAGCATATAGTCTTCCATCTTGTACTGTACTTTCAAAGCGATTCTCATCCACTGTGTACTGCAACCTTGCACTAACCTTATGTTAACAAATTTATAACTTGGAAATTATTCTGCTGACATCAATGGTATTACACCATGCAAAACCTGTTTAAAATTAGATCCAAGGTATTTCATTTTTTAAATTTTAAAATGTGTTCTAAATACTATTCAGATGCTTCAGTAATTGATGGTTTGGGATTCCTTTTCTTTTTCTGGTTCAAAATGAAGGCTTTTTGAAGGTCTTTAGGCTGGTTTTCACCTTTCTTCTTTTAATACTTAAGATTGTTTCCTTAGGCAAAATCACTGATTTCCTATCTTCCCCTTGCAGTCCAGTTATATTATGAACCAACAAACTGAATTGGCTGCCAGTTCATTCTTGAATATGGATTCTTTTTAATGCAAGCAGAGCAGGCAGAAATCTTTTGCTTTACAAAACAGAAACTGCCTATCTGTCTGTATACACAGAGTATTATACACTAGGAAAATCAGAAATTAAAAATAGAAACCACACATGAGTTAAAGGAAATTTATTAATGTACAAAGACAAATATTTTGAAACTAGGTAATGCAAGCATTTCAGGATCTTAATTTGGCTCTCTTCTTCATATGTTGAGAGAGAGGTTACCTGCTCGATTTGTCTAACCAATACCCAGAGCATTTGAGATGTTTCAGGGAGGTTGGACTGTCCAGAAATGTAAACTGCTCAGCCCTATCAGATCTCTGCTGGGCACATGCAACCTGCCACACTTCTGTGTTTTCAAAGGCACATGAGTTGACCAAGCTGGACTGAGCTTTCACCAGGACGGCTGAACAGATATACCTGGCAAAGCTACCAAAATCCTGCTTTTTTGGAGTCCCAGCTATAAAATACAGGACAGCTAGGTCTTTCTAAGGAGTCCACAGTTCCATCTGGCAGCAGCCAAAGCGTTATGGAGAAATAGTGCCCCAAAGGAGGCACCCAAGAGCTGGGGATGGAGCCACCAGGTCTTGTTCTTTATCCATTTCTACCTGGACTGGTAGAAAAAGGGGCCAGGGGACAAAAGGGACCTTTCTGATGCATGAGGTGTCAGGATGCTGATTTTGACCCAGTGTCCTGCAAGGAAGAGAAAAAGGAGACGTGGTTGGGCATGTGTCCTCCAGGGCTGCTGGGACACCGCCGTGGCCTTTGCTAGAGGCTGGCTGAGGCCCCAGGAGCCCTGTGATGGGAGAAAGCTGAGCTGAAACAAGCAAGTGCTTTTCCTGTAAGGAGTTTTCTTGTTAATCTGCTGAGTGACACGGTGCTTACTACCGTCCTTATGGGCCTCCTGCCAACTACTGCTTCTTACAAGGAAGGCCGTGTCAGATACTTCAGGTGAGTTGATAGCCTGAAGTCATCTCAGGGCTGTGTATTCATTGGGTGGAGAGCCTCCCGGAAAGGAGAGAGCTTGTCTAAAATTTCCACAGGCCTCACAGCAGTGCTGTGACAGCCCAGCAGCTGAGCCCACCAGCCTTGGGAGCTCAGAAGCCGGGAAGAAGTGGATAGGGGATCGAGGTGGCAGGGGGAAGCTCAGGTAGTAACCGCTCATGGAAATCCAACCTACAAGGGTCGTGCACGTCGCCAGTGTGAAGATACATTTTTTTTTTTAATTGTTTAAGTTGCACCAGAGGCAGTAGTGTGACCTGTGGATGACTTCTCCATTCGGAACTATGGAATGCAGAATAAAGGCGGGGGAGAAGGAAAAAAGCCATGAAAGAGACACATCTATGACTACTTCAGCTGTTCTGTAGAGAAACTTTCATTCCTTACAATTAAAGGTGAAATGACCTTATTAGGCTTATTTTTAGGAAGTTATTTCCAAGTCTGACATGGTATTGATTCCTCCTTATCAAGATTTCAGATTGTTCTGAACATTCAAGTATGCTGAGCTTTTACTGTAATTACTTCAAGAAGAGTTTTTCTTTTTTGTTGTTTTTGCTGCTCATTTTGCAGCTTCCAGAACAACAAACCTTGAGTCTATGATAGCTAGTAACTTGCCTGTTGTTTCAGATGTTACCAGTAACAATAGTCCTCTCTCTTCAGTTTCTGTATGTTACTTCTGTTATATAGCTGTAAAGAATCACAATTGCACTGGGATTTTTTTTTTTTTTTTTTTTTTTTTTTTTTACCAAGAACTAGCTTTAATGTGTCTTTTTTCACTTCTATCAGATAATGGAATGACCAGTGTGGTGTCCTGACTGTTTTCCAAAGCCAAGCAGAATCTGGTGATGCTAAGTTTAAACTCTTAAACTACTTCTCTTACAAGCTCACACACTTCTTTGCAGTCACTTTTGGTGAAAGTTAGCCACATGGCAAGTCTTAAGAGTCATAAAAATTTCAGTTTTTGTTAACACAGACAAAGCAAAACAATCCCAAAGTCAAGTTGGAGGGACCATAGCATCATTCTGCTCATAAACTATGATTTTTGAAGGTTTGGGTTTGACAACTGGCCAAGCCTTTGTATATAGCCTGCAAAGGTCCATTCTGATTTTGGGGGATTTTCATGCACTGCAAGGAAGGTAGCCTGCAGTTGTCCCACCCATTGGAGAATCCTGCATGAACATACTTCAGTATATTTTTTGATTTAAAGGGATAAATTTGATCAAGACCTAATGAATCTCCTGAGATAGTAACCCCTGAAGAAGGCAGGAAAGTCCCTAAAATAAGAAGGTAGTGATAGGTTTGCAACATTACACATAGCAAAATTATTTTCATTGGTAATAGAAGCATGAATGGGAGAAATATTTTTGTCTTCATTCTACTAGGATTTCTGTGCCTCCATGACATCAACATCAGAACCCCTGCCTGGAGAAGAAAATAGGAAACACAGAGTGCTTGCATTTTTCCAGTGAAAATACTTTCTCCCCCAAAAGACCACTTTGGTCTTCCTTATTATGAAAAGTAAATACTTCTTTATAGTTTGAGTATAACCACACTTTAAACGGCTGTTCCCTGTCACCTGTGTTGTAGCTCTATTTCTGCAATGAATGAAGCCCTCTTTCATAGACTGCACATCAATTGCAATTTTTTAAGTGCTTTTGGTTCCTGTGGGTTGAAATGTATGGTATAAATTTAAGATATTAAATCATTAAGAAGAATAAGAGCATTACCAGATGCTGATGCTCATGTTATAGCCATGGTGTTAACAGCAAGTTGGAAGACACCTGCATTTCATCTCTGGTGCAGGTATTACATTTGTAAACCCTTTTCATTAACTGCACATTAAAAGTCATGAGGATGTTTAGCCCCAGCTAATCCCACTGTACAGCAGTCCAGAACCTTCCTGATCTTATAGTTTGGAATTTTCTTCTAACCTCCCACTGTGATGGCATTTTTGGCAAGCTCTATCTGCTCTTATACCTCTGGCCTTCACTTAAATAGTTCTTTCCTTTGGTGATGCAATAACTTCTTCTCCCAAGTGATTGTAAAGCACGCAGTTATATCACCTCCCAAGTTTTAGTATGGTTGACTAAACAAACAAAATTAATCCTTGTGTTCTTAGATGTTTCTGCACCCTTTGACCCTTCTTGTAAGTTTTGTCTGTATATGCTCCAATTCCAGTTTGTTTTCATTTAACAACACTATCAAGAGTAGTATTTAAACGCTACACAGTATTTGAAATAAAAGACACAAAAATCAGTATCTCTCATACTAGCAGTAATACACGTGTACTTTGTCTGGAGACACCTCATACTATGCATACTAAGGTTGTGTTTCCCTTCATGGTTGCATTACACTTCTGATTCACAGTCACCTGTGATGAACTTCTAGGTTCTTCCTTACGCCACTTATTTCAAAATACAGTGAGCCTTTTGTTTCTAGTCTCTAAGTGAATTGTCCTCTTGACTCTCGACTCCTTTCTATGATGGCAGCCTTCATGCTGAGCCAGTTGTTTCATTCTAACCTGAGCTTCCTCTGTACTGATGTTTCTCAAATTTAAGCCATCACAAACTTTCTTCAGCTTGTCTGTAATATTTTTGACATTATAGAAAGTGCCTGTAATGATAATTAAGACAAACGCCATCAGTTACTTAATACCAGCCTAAGACTTCCCCTTTTGTGACCAGTTGCCACCCCTCTTTATACGTTTTATTGTTGCTCTGCTGTACCTTCTCCAGCATAGCTGTTGCTGGAAGGATAAATTATCCTATATTGTGCCCTATTATGTCACAGCTAAAACACTCTTAATAGCAAATGTAGGGTGAAAGCTACTCAGATGCTTCTACATTGTGCTGTAAGCTTTGGGACGGAAATATCTTTTGTAGTGACAGCATGGCTCAGTAAATCGATGTTTGCAAGGAAGAGCTGATAATTCTTCCATTTTTTATTCTTTCTGTATAGAGTCAATGTCACTGGTTTATTCTGTCACATCTGATCCCCAAAAGAGAGAAACAGAGATGCTTTCTGCAAGGCAAGCAATTTGTGCAAGTCTTCTTTTAACACTGGGTTTAGTTTTTGTAATTTAAGTGTGTACTTTACTTATTTGCACCAAAAGACCCTGCTTTAATTTGAATCACAAAAGAACTCAGCATCAAGTTCTAGATTACTTTCTTCCTCTGTATTATATAAAATTATACACCTTTTTTCCTTACTTGCATTTTCTTCCCTCAGTGGAATACTGGCATTTGTTTAATTTAACAAGTCAGATGCTGCTACTGCTGCTGCTAAGAGTAATTGAGGGTAAATTAATACTTGAAAAAACTTCTCCAAAATTCTTAAGTAGCAGTAGTTGTTGGTTGGATTGGGATTGTATGTTTGTTTTGAGGATTTTTGGGGGGTTATGTGCATATTCTTACTTTTTTAGAAATCAAAACAGTAAAATAAGTTAGTAACATTTTGTTGGGTTTTTATTTGCTTCATTTTTCAGTGCTCTGAGTCACGTTCTACATGAATATCCATGAGCATGAAATAAATACATTTTGCTTAATGCTCTTCCTCTTTGCACTTCTAGCAGCAGTTCCACTGACTGGTTTGTTACATTAATTTAACCAACAGACAGCACAAAGCTTCTGTTTTAAAATTAGTGCCAGTCTTGGATATTTCTTTAATTTTTTTCTTATTTTCTAATTCTCACTCTGAGGTTTGGTCTTGCAGGCCATTGACTACTTCTGCACTTCTGCTAAAATTAGCAGGAATACTCCTGTGCTCAACTTAATTTTTCTGCATCAGGGCCAGAGCACTTGCAACCTGAAGAGGTGAAGATCTACATTCTGCAGGTTGATCTCTCATTGTTTTACCAATATTTGCAGTACCAAACCACTGCTATATCATTCCATAGCCAACAATACAGCTGACTTAAGTGTGATGTTTCTTTCATTCTTCTACTTACCTTTGTAAGCACATCCCCCTTTATTCAGCTAAGCCAAGCTTTGATGGCCATGTGCTGCACCATATGCTATAGCTCATGTGATGCTCCACAGAAACTTTTGATAGGATTAATGGAATTATCCTCAACGTGAAATAGACCAAGCTTTATTAAAAATAAATCTGAAATGGCAGGGTAAAGATGCTCAATGTTTTTTGTGAGATCTCAGACGAGTGAGATATCTGAAAGGGTTTTGAGTGCGGGGAGGAAGTTCTTTTTAACTGGTGGTGAATTCAGTTTGAGAGATTTTTCCTAATACGCTAAATCTCAGTACTCAAGAACAACTGCGTGAAACAAACACAAATCTGTTGTATTTTTTAAACTATTTTCATCCTGTTTCCAGCTCCTCTTGTGCTGACATTCTACAAACTGGTTTTCTAAAAGGACTGTCACCATCAATTTTGCTTTTTTAAAGGACTTTAATTCTTTCAGCATGTTCATATGGTTTTATAAAGCCCCAGATACATGGCAAATCCCCTTGGTGTTGTAAGACAAGATTGCTGTTAAAAAATGTTTAGGCTTAGTCAGCTTCTTCTCACTACTGAAGTCATGAGGGACTCTGGGAAATGGTGTTTATACTAAGCTTAAATTGATAGGGCAAGTTTAATGCAATCAGGTCAAAGGTACAACTGCTTAGCTAGTCTCATCAACCACTCGGGTTTCAGCATCAGTTTATAAGAAAAGGCCTGTAATGATAACATCTGGCTGCGAGCGCATGGGCTGCATTCTCCAAGCAGTGATTGAATGTAATTTAATGGTGGGGAGGAGCAAACTGAAGGGCAGCTTCATTCCTGAATTATGGTGCCCAATAGATAAGATATGACTGCCAGACTTTGATCAACCCTGTTATGAATTAATTTGATGAAGAGCCTTTCTCCAGCATAACCTGGACAGAGATGTCTTCCTTGAAGGAAGGAGTGCAGTCCATTGCAAGGGCTTGGGGGGGATGTCAGGTCCAGGACAAAGTTTCATGGTTTCCTAGTGCAGACGTGTGTGGCTGATCACTGGGCAGGCATTACTTTCAGCAAGTGCCGAGTGACCCAGGACAACGCTGAGGAAATGGGCTAGACAGAATAACGAATGGGACTGCTCTACTAATGTGGGAAAGCACAATGTTCAATTATGTATTTCCTGTCTCCTACTACCTAGTTGGTGTGTGGCAACCTAAATATTCAAGATTACTGCCAGGCAGGCCCCAAAATATATACTTTTTAGAAGAACTTAGGTACCAAAGACATCCTGAGGGATTTTAATCATAGGCAAGTCTAGCCTGCTGATCTTCATTCAGACCCAAAGGAGTGCTTTTGCATATAGAATATGTCTGGTTTTGCCAGCCAAATAAGTTTGTCAACAAAAACATATTGCTTTCTTTGCCTTATTTGTCCTATAAAAATTTACTATATCATATCATTTTTATTTCTTTTCTGAGAAAGTTTCTAGACTTGGATCTACACTGGATGAAGTTTTCTGTGTTAAATGTCTGGCCCAAACTGAAGAATTTGGGAAATTTCTGCCAAAATAATTTCCGATAATCATTACTGGAAAGAAAGTGAAACGGGTTGTTGCCAATGGACATCTGTAACACCCTGCTTTGAAGTGAGGACTTGAAATGTGGCAATGCTGTGGCATGTCATTGACATACATTCTTTTTCCTGTGAAAATCACTGCATGTTATGAGATTTAGAAAGAAATCACAGTTTACACTCACTTAGTAGAAAGTCTTTAACTTTTCCAGTAAAATGTCAGAATATTCAATTCCTATTCAACATATTCAGGCTTCTGATGGTGCTAAATGAGATGTGTTATTTCTGGGGATCATCAAGCATGCTCCCTCCACCCTGCCAACACCATCAAGTTGAATTGAATGAATCTGAGCCAACACACGGCATTCTCTGTTGATTAGAGGAACTGCTTGGTACAGAAAATCAACATTGTCTCTGTTCCAAAGTACATTTCTTACATTGAGGCAGTATAGACTTAAAGCCTAGCAGATCAGTGATTATCTGACCTAACTGTTTTCAACAAAAGTCCCATGAAATTTTCTTTGGCTGCACACAAAACAAGGAAGCAGATTCTCAGTTGCATCTGTCACCCAAAAAAGGAGTATACTCATCTTTGTCTCAAAGAGCATGTGTGGGTGAGCCGTCTGTGAATGACAACATGAAGAAGATCCATAACAGCCATTGTGGGACCCAAATATTGAATACACTCAGAGTACTTTGTCTAATTTCAGTCTACGAGTCCTTATAATCACATATGGCACAAGCTTTACTCTGGGCAAGCATTTTTATCATTTTCTCTGTGCATGCGTGTGAATTGTTTCCATGTTTGTGTAAGGATGTTCTTTATGACATGTTTACATTGTCTTTACTGATATGCAGTTTGTATTCTGTGGAGACACCTTTCATTCATGCCAAACAGAAATAGGATAATTATTGGCAGCCAGCAAATCTCTGTGGTTTTCAGACATTCGTTAAGTAAGAAACTTCAACATACAGGTTTGGTTCATAAGGTTTTTTACTCCTTTTGAGGAATCAGAACCCAAGGAGATCAGACAACTTACTCAATGGCAGAACAGACCTGCTCTCTAATCATGGGGTAGCATAGTCCTGCTCCTGGTCCAAGGCACACCCTGTTACAGGATCAGCTCTTGTACATGGTAACAGGTAGCATTTTACATTCTTTTGTATACATATTCTTTTGGATACATCTTTTTCACTGTACATAATTATAAATAAGGTAGTAAACCACTTTCTCATAGCACAGAAAACATTCAGTCAAAGCTTGGCTCACAGTTCTTCCACAGCTTTGAATTGTCTCAGTAGTGTTCAGTACTTAGCTTAGCACATGTAGTGTGTTTTCTCATACAGATGGGATGAGACCCTACTTAAAGCAGTAATGATTATATACATCATACTTCTAAATGTATAAACTTCTTTTGAACATACTGGAAAAGCTAAAATACCATCTGTTAAACCAAAGAATCATACGTTGTAAGGGAGTGTTTTTATATATAATATATAAAATCCGACTGTATATGTGTAGGGAGGGTGAATATTTACACATCACATGTGTAAGACATAAATGATCCTGATGAACATGACTGAAGTAAATTATGTTAATGCTTCAGTTAGAACTATTTCTACATTAGTTTCAAAATGTTTTTGTTATACTGTAGATTCAACGACAGGAAGATGAAGGAATCTGGGCTTTTAACTGCTATGTCCGCACTGCAGTGTGACTCTGTGGGGATGTTCACAATTAAACATTTGGTTTAAGCGTTAAACACTAAAGTTTTCTTTTTAATTCCTGGGCCTGTATAAAAACAAATTGGGAAAACGTTTACAATACTTCCTACTGGGGGCTTCCACAGTGACAATGTCAGAAATTACATCACTTTTCTGCTATTTGTTTTTTATTGATTTCAAGAAGAAGTATTTAAATAGCCAGCATGTAATTTTCCTGGTGGTAAGTGATAACCTTTGAAACAGACCTATTATTTCTTTCAAGAGAAGGATGCTTCTGTCCTGCCTCCAAGCTAGTTGACTTTATCAAAGGAAGCCATCATCCATCCCCAAGTCTTGCCAGCCCTGAAAGATATGGAGGGATTCATCACTAGAGGGAGTCATTGTGTTCTCTGTTACCCTTCTTTGTAGTCAGAGCTTGTGGTGGATGGTCTTGCAACTGGTCCCGTGGTGAATGGTCCCATGCAGCTACCTGCAGGAAGGATGCTGTCAGCTCCAAGTAAGGAGAGCCTGTTGACCCTTTCCTTATTTTATGCTCCAAGTGTTTCTTCCTAGTTGAAGGACCAAGGAGAGAAGGCAGCCTTCATACTCTCTCTGCCTCCACTGGCATTAGGCCCCATATTGAAGGCTTTGTATTTGGGAGAGGGAGTAGCTAGCATACAGTCTTGCTATGCAACGGTGATGGGACAAAAACCAGGGTGAGAGAAGAAGTCCCAGTGGATAAGAATATATCAAGAATAGTGTGGCCAGAAGGACCAGGGAAGTGATCGTCCCCCTGTACTTGGCACTGGTGAGGCCTCACCTTGAATCCTGTGTTCAGTTTTGGGGCCCTCACTACAGGAAAGACATTGAGGTGCTGGAGAGAGTTCAGAGGAGAGTGATGAAGCTGGTGAGGGGTCTGGAGCACAAGTCTGATGAGGAGCAACTGAAGGAACTGGGGCTGTTTAGCCTGGAAAAAGGAGGCTGAAGGGAGACCTCCTTGTTCTCTACAACTCCCTGAAAGGAGGTTGTAGCATGGAGGGTGTTGGTCTTTTCTCCCAAGTAGCAAGTGATAGGATGAGAGGAAATGGTCTCAAGTTGCACTAGGGAAGGTTCAGATTGCATATTAGGAAACATTTCTTCATGGAAAGGGTCGTGAAGCACTGGAACAGGCAGCCCAAGGAAGTGGTGGAGTCACCATCCCTGGAGGTGTTTAAAAGATGTAGAGATGAGGTTCTTAGAGACATGGTTTAGTGCCAGTGTTAGCTTAATGGTGCGACTCGATGATCTTGAGGGTCTCTTCCAACCAAATGCTTCTATGATTCATTAAGGGGGAGTGAAAAGAGTCTGAAAGTCCCAGTAGGGTGAATGGAACAGGTGGTAAAAGAAAGGCACATGAGGGAGAGGGGTAGATAAATGGAGGTGATTTAGAGAGAAATATTGCAAGTGGAAAAGAGATATACAACAAAGGAAACAAAAACAGACAAGGGAAGATTAGGAGAGAACATGACTTCTTTAAAGGGAAGATACATAAAGATCTGAGAGAGAAGAACAGAAACATTTTTAACAATATTTGTGGCACTGAAGTAAAAAGTTACATTAATCGAAAAATCTTCACTGTCCACCACTGATAGCTGAAGTGCCATGCTTACACTAACCTTATATAGCAATAATTGAGGACAAAATGGAGTTTGGAGGACCAGTTTGAACATGTGGTGGACAAAGAAGATGGTAAGAGAAATAACCTGTTTAGGCTTCACATCATGTTTACAACAGATTCTGCCTTCCAGTGGATAGAGTAACCAGTATCTCCAGCTGTGGCTAGATAGGTAACAAAATCTACAAGAGCAGGTTAATCCAGCTCTATGTTCCCCTTGGTCCATGCTGGGCATGTTGACTAAGACTGCTCTAAGTCACGGATCTTTCCTCTCCAAAGTGGCATGAGCTGTGCAACAGGTTCATGGTTGCTCTTTCTCCTTGGGCCAGGTCCATGTGACATGCCTGTCTATGGTCTTCATGCTTTTGGAAAGGTACTTTCACTCTAGGATACTCCTCTCATTTTCAGCTACTTGAGTCTACTGCAGCCTGTATTCTTAAATAGTCTGCTGTAGTGTTTCTGTTCATTAAAATTATATGGAAAATATACAAAAGCATGTGGATTTTGTACAGGCCTATTCATATCTTTAAACAGAATGTAATTTGCTATTGCCAAATTAATCTCATTTATCCTGGTTTCATTTGTTTAAACCATGTGGGTAGCATTATTCATGTGCAAAGGAGTTGGCAAATGCTGCCAAATCCGCTAATACATCTGGCTGTTGAACATAGCATTTGGAAATTGAGTTGTTTGCCATACGCATTTTCTACTATGCTAATTTCCATGACAACCCACTGTGATATTACAGAAACTTATGGCTTTTCCTGGAGAATAAGCAAAAAGAAATTATTAACCTGCCAGTATCACATAGGGACTACCAGAAAACTATAGTAAGCAAGACAGATTTGCCGGACTGGACTCTTTTGTTAGTGGTGGAAGTGGTCCTACTAGCCTGTTACACCGTATAGTTAAAATGCAATTCCAAGTCTTTGACCTCATCTTTTCATTTCAGCTTTCAGTCAGGAGAAGTTAATGACATTGCTCCAGTTTTTTTATTTGTATGTGCATGAGGCTACAATAAATATATAAATCTTAATCACACTTAAGAATTCTAAATTAGGGCATCCCACATGCTACAGTTGCCTCTAAAGTAGCTGCAGCATTTTGACTGATTTCTGTAGAATATCACAGTAGTATTATCTTCATAAAAGAGCTGTGGGCTGCCCTGGTGGCTTGCCAGAAGCCCAAGGGCTGTATCATATTTACATGAAATGGAGCATATTGCCACCCTTGGCATTAAAAGAAAGGTGTGTCCCAAAGACCATGCAGGTCTCAACATGCAATGAACCATCTTAATCCAAGCAGACAGGCCAGAAACTGTATGTTTTCTACAGCCAATGTATTTGTCCGCCTACCAGGGTGACAGCAAACTTAATTTCAGCTACACTATTTGTATGCTAAGCAAGCAGTTAAAAAAAAAAAAAAAAAAAAAAACAACCAAACAGTGCAGCCAGTATAATTATCCTTTATCTCACATGAGTTCAAAAGGAGGGCTTTCCCACTGCCATTCTGTTTTCATAGCCGTCTGCTTCAAAACCATTTTGGCTGTCGGTGTTTTTTG
The DNA here is from genome assembly GCF_036013475.1 of Columba livia. NCBI lineage: Eukaryota > Metazoa > Chordata > Aves > Columbiformes > Columbidae > Columba > Columba livia. The sequence continues at coordinate 74,385,272 of NC_088603.1, read as the reverse complement.
TGGAAAATTAAAAGGGGGGTGACTGTCATAGCTTCCTAATGACAACTTAGGACTATTTTATATGCTAAGTCATTCATTCATATCTTTTACAATGTAAAATCATGCTGATGTCATACAAATAATAGTCATACAAGACTGCCAGCATGTTTGCAAATAAATGTTGGAGTTCACAGCAATCTTTCTTTCTCATGCCAAAGACAATTAAATAATTTAGGTCCGTTTTCTTTAAGCACTTTCTCTGTAAATAGAATGCCTCCTTCTATATCTGTTAATGGCTAATAGGTGAGAGTCCACAGACAACTGTACGTTGCACACTTTTATTCATTATTTATTTACAAATGAAAACTGAAGAATCATAAAAATAATTATTATGGGAAATTATTTTCTATCAACTCTAAATACTTTTGTAAATATAAGAAAAAATTCAACTCTGCATAGGGCCCCCTTGTAAAGAACACTATTGACCTGTTACAGCTTCAGGTAAATAACGTCTTTTCTTGGTACCACTTACTGTGTAAGTACTAGCTAGTAACTTTTCTGTCATGATACTATGGCTTTTTGACTTGTTGATACTCTTAAGAAGTATGTGTAGCTAATGAAGACTGAAGCCAAGTAATGTATTTCATTACATATACAGCTGATGTTTAGTAAACCTGACAAGTGAAACAGAAATATGCTAAAACATGCTTGCATCATTTTACTACTTTGATTATATCTTTGTGCATGCCTGTATCCTCGTATGACTCTGATACAGAGTGCATTTCTTCTTTCGCTCATGTTAATGTATGTGTAGTCTGCTAAATGGAAGACCTATCGGTTTGTGTTTTGGTTTGGTTTTTGGTTTTTTTTTAAACCTAACAAGAAATGATACCAATTTAAATCACTTTAAGGATTTCAAAAAGCCAACCTGTACCATGAAGTATCTTTACATACAATTTTGAATCAGTTTTCAGGAAGGAAGTTGGTGCATCAATTAACTGCTTAAGCTCTTGAAATAGCATATAATGTAAGATCAGTTTATAATGTAACTGAAATACCTGAAAGCCTGACAAACTTTGTATTTGAAATCAAGCCAGCATCCAGACCTGTTGCAGTCATGGTGCTCAGCTCTGGTTCTGTAGCGCATGATGTCATATGTGCCTGACTGTGCAAAGGCATTAAAGCAAAATCCACCAGTCCCGTAGGTGTTTGGACAAAGATGTCAACCTCCATCTCTTGGAAGCAAGTCATGTCAGCAAAATAAAGTTAGCTCATCACATTCTTAAAAGACTGATTTAAAAATCACACTTAAACAGACATCTCAGCATTTAGTTTTATTAGGTGTACTTTTGGTGTTTGATGAAACATTTATTCCCTGTCCATGACCGGTTGTGTCACGTATTGCTGTATCAGATAACGATGCTATTCACAGCAATGGGGGCTTCACGCTCTGTGCCTTTCCAAGTGTTTAGCAGTGGACACCCACAATGAAGCAGCAGTTTACTTTCCAGTTGATGTGCAGTATTCCTGTTGCAGAGTAGGTGTTCTCAGTAATGATTTTGGCAAACATAAGGCACGGTCAGGGTTGTCTTTGCAGAAGAATGAGGAATGCAATCCTCAGTTGCTAACAGGTGAAATATGGCTCTCTTAATCAAAGTGATCCACTGCACATCTATTTCAAATCTGACATGTTATTTAAGCTTGTGTGTTTGCTGTTTCTTATTACAGTACCATTCAGAGTGTCTGAGTTTCAACACAGTAAGATGGCTGCAGTTGAAAGGGAAGCATTTCTTTTCCACTTCCTGTGAAGCTGTGGTCCAATGGATGTACTTCAGCCTCCTAGAAAACAGGGCCTATTTATCTGAAACAGCTCAAGATAAAATAGAGCCAGTTGGCATGACATGTCACATCTTTTCAAGCACAATATATTTTAAAGAGAATGGGCCAAGTTCCTTTCCAGCATAGCTCCGTAGAAACCTGCTGGCTTGATTCGGCAGATAGCCCAATATAAACACTGTTATAGAAAAGATTAATTTGGAATCAAACATGGAAAACTTTTGAGTTAGGTTGATATCTGAAAATATTTGCTCAGTGCAATTAAGACATTTGAAATACTTGGCTAGATTCACCTCAGAGTTTATACTAATACTAGTATAAGCTTTGTGGTGGATCAGAGCCATAAGACCATGCAAGTGACACAGGGTAAAAGTGACCAAAGTCTACTTTGCTTCAGGGAGTTTTCTGCAGTGGTCTGCAGATGACCCCAAAGTGGGACATGTTCAATGGGAAGATGAAGTGACTGTTAGGTGAGAAATCTCCTAACACATTGCCTTTCCTTCAGGAGATGCCACCTTTTTGAACATACATGGAACTCAAGAGGGAATTAAAGCTGCAAAAATCAAAGTCCTTTCTCCACCAGTTTCCTTCTACTAATAATCAAAGAACTACAGAATCGCGGAATCACAGAATGGTTGGGGTTGGAAGAGACCTCTGGAGATCATCTGGTCCAACCCACCTGCTAAAGCAGGTTCACCCAGAGCAGATTGCACAGGAATCACTGGAGGGAGAAAAAAAAAAAAAAAAAAATTCTTTAAAGGTCTGGAGTTTCTTTTTTTCCAATTTATATTTGAATGATACAATGGCAAGAGACACTCCATGGTGTTACCACACTTCAAGAGGTGACTTCAAGGCCAGCAACACTCCCTGCATGCAACACTATCTTGCAGTATTGTCTCTTACCATTGTTCTCTGTTGCTTAAATATTTGGAGGGATTTGTCATGTTTTGTCATTGGACTTCAGCCTTTGGGACAGTATGGAAGGCAGATCTCTAGTGCTGAGTGGAATAGCTCAGCACTTGACGGAGACCTGAAATTCTTCACCTATGATTTATCCAGACCAAGGCATTTAGCAGGATGTACCAAATACCTCTCACACCTTCAGCAAATTATTCATTGGTACCCCCATAATGTACAATTTATTTGGATTCATTGCTGCTTCCAACTGCATTTTAGGAAGAAGAGCAAGACTGAACTCATGGAAACAGATCCTAATTTTTAGACCAATATAAACCACTAGGAGCTCTGTTAAAGGCAAAACTGCCAAAAGTCAGGACCAGGTCACTATGGTTCTTGGCACAGGAGAAGATACTTGAGTTTGGTTCCCATCAGTTATTTAGCACTTTCAGTATTTTTGTTGCTTCTGTTGTTTCATTCATCTAATTGCCAGGATCTTTAAGAATTTTATTCCATGGAGACAAATGCTATGTTCTTTTTTCCAAGCACTGTTAAATCAGCAGGAGTTACTTGTATGAAATGTTATAATAGCAGTTGAAGTAATACGATATTATGTGTTTATGCCTCAGTTAAAAATATGTCAGTGGCCAAACTATGTCAAAATGATACTGTGATTCTTCAGTTGCTAATGAAAAAGTAATGATAAGCTCCAAATTGTTTGAGCGTTGTTCCTCCCACACACACCCCCCCACTCACAGGTCCTGCTTATTAAATGTTGCCTTCTTTTTGGCTGCCAGTAATGAAAAGTCGTGTCCATTTTAAACACTTACTTGGCATAAGTCTTTCCCATCTCCGTTTGCAGGCATTTGTAAACCCTACCCATCATAGTGCACCAAGGACAGCAATAATCTCTGTGATAGCCAAAGCACGCTTTCAGATCTAGGCCTTGACAAAAGTGTAGTAAGTTGTAAAAATGCAGACTGACCTTTCAGTATCAAGAATAAGGGTAAGTAAGCTGTGAGGCAGAGAGCAGCAGCCCTTACGTTTGTTGCCTTTGACTTTAGGCTGCTTGGCAGAGATGTGTCAAGTGTCTCATTCGGCTCTCCACTACTGTGGAAACATTTGTGCTAAAATGTAAACTTCCATTATATAAAACTTTAACAGAAAACAGCATTCTCTTAAAGCAGGGATGAAATCTCTGAGATCTGGCATAGGTATGGACTTTTCTCTAAGGTTCAGAGTAACCCATAAGTCACACAGCAGACGGATCCAGTTAGCCTTAATTAAAATATGAGAACTTTAGGCTAGTTTGGTAGAGAGATATTGCTGTAGAGGTGGGAAGAGGGCCTTCAAGGGAAAAGTTTAATAGTAAACCATCATGCGGAATCTCAAGATACTGAAATGGAGGCCCTGTTATTGAAATTAACTATCATGAAAGAGAGATTTTTAATGTTATACTAAAAGAAAGGTGCAGGCCCCTCCCCAGCTGCATGCAGTATCAGGCAATATCCTGATCAATAAAATATCCAAATTTATTTCCATTTTCTTGGCGCTGATCAGAGAGGATCCAAACTTGCATTGGATCAACAATTAGAGACATAAGCAGATAAATGGAGGCTAGCTCCTTAACAACCATGAAATCCCAGTTTGATTCTCTGGCAAAAAGATTTTCTGTTTGTAAAACAGAGGAGCTTCTGCCTTCCTACACATGAGGACACTACTTACATACTATAGAGAACTATTGGAATACAAAACTTAATAACCATAATAAAGAAAAGGGAAGGTGTCTAATTTTATCTTTTTTTTTTTTTTCTGATAGCTGGTACTCGCAGTAACAGAAGCATCTAAAAGCATGTGCTTCCAATGTATTTATTGATTTTGTAAATATAGACCTATTTTTCAGTGGTTAACTTGCAAAGATATATGGATATTTACATAGAAATATTTCTTAATTTGAAATAGCAATGCCTCATCTGCAGGATGAAATAATAGTCCTGTTAGATAAGCTGAAGATCTTAGAAACACAGTAGCAACACTTGCACACATCTTGCTTACCTTCTGTGGATACAGATAAGACATTAATTGCATTTTTTATACTTCCGATTTCTAGTCACATCCCTCAGTATGAATACTGTAATTTTAATCAGAAAAGGAGGAGGAAAGATGTATTGCTGACTGTCTATTTTCCATTCCACAATTCAGGCCCTACGTCACCCCACCAGTGTATGTTTCTATCCAATAACTACTTTATTACACGTAGCTTGATCTAAGTATTGATGGGGCGTGGTTTACGCACAACCAGGCAGATGTTAAAGCTCCTTTCATCATCTTAATGAGATATAAGCACCTCTAGGACCTCCAGTGAGAACTCGCAACAGACACCCCATTTATTTTGTAAATGCAGTCGGTATTCCTGCTCATTTTGTCCTTATGGATCCAGAGCACAGCGCCTTTCTCCATTATTTAATATTTGTTTCTCTTCCTCCATGCTGCTCCCCTATATTTGTAGGGTATGATACCAAGGAAAAAGGTGGGCTCAGTCCCTTCATTTCTGTTTCTAGCTACTCAGCACAAATATCTCAGTGATTGAGCAGACACATGGGCACAGTTGGCTTTGGGGACAGATATCTGCCTCTTAGAGTCCCCTTAGGAAATGGCTATATCTCTACCGGAACTATTGCAAAAAAAAAAGGCATTTGTGTAACTGAGCAAAACACAGTGGGAGTTTGGTGCTCATTCCAGAGTGTGTGTTTCCACCAGCCTTGTGGAGGGACAGCCAGGATTTCTCATCACCTGGGGCAGAAATAAGATTCTAGATGCAAATTCAACAGCTCACCTTCTAGATGCAAATTCAAATCTCACCCTTGCCACTTGGAGGAAGGGTGAGATTTGAGGTGAAGGGTGGGTCAGACCATCATAAGTGCAGTGGAGGAGATTGGATTCTAAAAAAAGAGACTTTAAGGGTCTGTACTCATGGTGCATTAAGAAGGTGGGAGCTTGATAGAGTCTGTTGAATTTGAGCTGGCAAAATATGTCCTTTTACAATTCCCCTACTCCAGGCTGGTGCACTCATAATTTTCTGAAACAATTGTTGTTTACACTAAAGTTTTCCATACTTGGTCTTTCTTCAAAGGCAAATTTCATTGTCAGGTTTTAGCAGAAACCCTGTTGCTGCTGCTTGTGTGGGCACATGCAGGGAAGAATCTTTTTAAAACATCTGAATTTTATCATGCAGACAGAAAAAAAAATAGCTGAAGTCTGGTACTTGGAACGAATGAAAATCTTCACTAATACCAAGCACAGATGAGCTTTTGCAGGGCAATATGAAGTGTATATCACTTTAACCCTTTTGGTTAAGGTCAAGAATGAAGTGACACAGTGTCCTGGCTGGTTACAGAAATGCTGTTCCTCCATGCAGAACTGATTTGAATATTGAGCTATGGTTCAGTGTTGTTGATTTCAACATGTGATGGATCAACCCCACAATTTAACAGCAACCTCAAGTGTCCCGAGAACTTGCAAGCCCTCCTGGCAGAGTTGTGCAAGACCAGAGGGTTAGTTTGTTTTGTTTTGTGTAATGGGGTTGTAACCTTGCCAAGCAAAGAGGCAGACTTCACATCAGTAAGGACAACTTGTTTCCAATTTTAGTACTCTGCTGAGATCACAAGAATCTTCAGGAGCAGATCTACAAGTCTTTTCTAAAATTGCTTTTGGTAATGTGTACCTTTGGGGTGTTGAATTACAGCAAAGCTCATATTTCCACTATAGACTCTTAAGATAAATCAGGAATTTTACCTGACTCTTGCTCTCCAACCTTGGAAAAGTAGTTTTATCTTCTTGTCTGCCTCTAAGAGGCTAAGAATTAGAAATGACCTGACAACAAATACTGTGTAAAGATAAGAAATCACTGTTGTTATTATAGATAAATGGAATTTTGTGTGTTACTACAAATACTTGTTTTATTGCTATCATTACTATTATTGAATTAGTAGTTGTGGAAAAATCTGTAATGTTAAAGAAAATAGAGGACAGAAAGGAATAGTTTTGTTTGACTGAGAAGGAAGACAAAGGCGTTAGGCAATTAAGAATCCTCTTTATGGTCCAGTCCAAGAAAAATATTCTATAAAGTTATATTGGTGATAATATAGTGATCTTCCTGGTAGCAAAACTGGAGGTAATTTTGCTATCATTTTTTATTATTCTTATTATCTACTACCATATAAGTAGGAATCCAGAAGTGCCTTGAGTCAGTTTGTACCCAAAGCAAACATCAGCATTCTTCTTGAAAGCATTCCAGATGTAAGCAGGGTCATAAAACAAAACAGAAGGTTGACGGTTTTATTGTGATGCACATTACAATCAAGTAGTTATCTGATGGATCATCTGCTTTTTATGATCCTTGATGAAAAATATAGCTGTCATATGAGGAATAGATTTCTCATCATAAAACTTACCTCTGTAATTTCAGCACCTGAATAAGTGCTGCCTCAGGTGCTGATTGTGCTAGTAAACACTGTCTGAAGAATGATTTCCCCATCTGTTTCTCCTCCTTCCATTTAAATGCACAGTTTGGCAACAAAGAGTGTTTCTGCAGTTCCCTTGCTTTCAGCAGCTGCTACTATTAAAGTTCTCATACGAGGAGGTTCCTGTTGGATAGCTGGTGATGCGGGAGTTCACCTGGGGAAAGAAAAGCCTTTGCAAGGTATGTAGGTCAGTGTTTCTGTAGATAGCTAGTGAAGCAATTTCTCACAGGGAAGTTAAATTGCTCCAAGTCACTGCTGCCATTGGGAGGGGCTGAATTCATTTAACTCAGATTTCCAGTGTAATTAGTGAGAGAAAAGCTCCTCATTAATGTAGATTTTTGTATCTCTGTGTGGGTTAGGCTCTTAATTTGGCATTTGGGTTACATGTCTGAAATTACAGCTTTCAAACCCCTAGTGCAGTATTTATGTACAGCATTTTCTTGATAGGAGAAAACAAGAGACAGGTTGAGGGCATAGATCAAAACATTAGGTCCCCAGAAAGCTGCAATAATTTCACCACTATCCATAAGACTTCTGGTATAAATTGCTTGGATGTTAAAAGCAAGGAAACCTCTTTGTCTAACGTGATGATTGAACCACAGGAACAAATTTCCCTCTCGGATTTGTGCTGCAAACGCCCTGTGCTAGGGAGAGGTTATACGTTTCAGCGTGCTGACAGGCACTATTACATACTGTACTTTATTCACCCATTTCATTGGCCTCCAATAGCCCTGTGTACCTCTGAATCCCTCTGCCTTTGGCACTTCTGCTGGTGAGACTCCCAGCTGGGGGTGTGGTTTAGTTAAAATGGGTGCTTTTCACCAAAAGAATAAATTATTCCTATACTACTGTCTGAAAAGGGTGGATCTGGAGCCAATTTAGTGAGCATAAGTTACAATTGACTTTGGAAGTAATAACTTATGCTTCGAGCTTCCTTAGATGTGTAGCCAGGGAGCTGTCTGACTGCATGTGTTTTTACACATCTTTCAGCTAAATTAGAAATCCAAGTGCAAAACTTAATGCGTGGAGATATCTTGAAGATTTGTGACCTTCCCAGAAAGACTTTGGGTCCATAAACCAGCCAGATGATCTCCTGGTTTCATATACTTTACTTTTTAAATTTTTTGTCAGATATGGCACATGGGTAAATAGTAAATGGAGTTTATTATATCTTAATTAATGAATCTGACTATAATTTGCCCTAGTCCTACCAGTCCTAGCAAGCAAACCCTGCTGGAAAGCTGATTATTGGAGAGAGACAACTTAACTGATCACCCTTTCCAGAGATGTGACCAAAGACTGAAGTATATATATTCGTATATGTGAAAGCAGAAAAGCCTTGGGAAAGCAGAAGATGGGGATTGTACCAGGCTGGGGAACAGGAAGACAAGGGGTGGAGCCTTTAAGGAGATGGGGAGGAAAATAATGGTGAAAATGGGAAAAAAAAAAAAAAAAAAGAGTAGTAAAAACATCAAAGGGAATATAGAAAGAATCATGAATTGGAGATACTGGGAACAACTGCGGATGTTTAGTCCAAGGAGGAACCGAGCTGGGTACACATCCTATGTTATCGGTTGATGTCAAGAAAAAAGAGCTTATACTGAACCCTGAAGTCAAGGAGAGAGTCTGCTGTTGAATTCAGTGGTTTTTGTGTCAAGCTAGTGGAAAGAGGACTAAATAAAGGACATATATAAAGAGCAAGAACAATGGCAGATACGGTTCATTTCAGCCTACCGTCAAATTTGTGAGTTCGGCCTGGTGGGATGCTACCAGCAATGATGATGAACATTACAAAGATTGTGTGTATTTAGCCCACTCAGCCACTGCTTGGTCAGGTTCCTGTTGATTTCAGTTGGAGTTTGCACATGAACATGCAAGTCCCTCCTCCCCAGAAATGGAAATTCCCCACCAAAGTGTTCTGGTAGGTAGCTTGAGCACGTGTATTGAATTGCTGGCATACTTTTAGTACACTAGTTAGGATCTATGATGTGGTAAGCTAAATAATTTTAATCTTGAATACAGAAAGTGAAACACTTAGATTTGTGGGAAGAAGAGCTTTATTTCAGAAACATGTTGAAGTTTGTATGAAAATACATAACTTAAGGCACACACCTGAGCAAAAATTACCTAATGAGAACAAGAACCATTTCTAAATGTGCTTTTAATATGTGGATTTGAATGTGTTAAACGTTATGTATGTGGCTGCAATTATTTTTGTTCTAATGTAGAAAGGCACAAGTCCTCACTACATTGTATTCAGCCTAATTCATACCCACACAAAACAGACCAAGTAGGAGGAAAAGAAGTTTGTTGCACCTTTTGGTTAGATACGTGAATAATTATTTTGGATGTAAAGCAGCTGAAAATTATGCTCTTTTTACCTAATATTTGCATGTCTGCTAACATGAAGGATCACACATTTCACACAGCTCCTACACAGTAATGATTGCAGATGGCAAATGTCCCGTTACTCATGTAGCTGGTCATTTTTGTATGTAATTACCAGAATTGCATGCTCAGTTCCAGTAACCGTGTGCACAAAAATAGGCTGCAACAACCTGCTTAGGATTGTTAATAATATGGTCCAAAGTCTGAATCTTTATTGCTGTGTTATTTTATGCTGGTTTTGTAACTGAGCTAGGAATTATTTTGGTTGTTGATTATTCAAGCAAAAGGAAGCATATGTCTCCAGGTACTGCGGGGGCTGCAGGACTGCAGAATTTCTGCACTGATCTGCATATGGTTTAAATACCGAACTTTGTATCCTGAACTCATGGGCCAGAAGAGAGATACTGCACCCAGTGACCAGCTGTGGTACATGGTTCAAGTAAGGAACAAGCAGCTTCTGAAATTTTGCATTTAAAGTACACACATCTTGCACTAGCAGTGCCGTAGTGAGGCAGAAGCTTTTGCCATAAGCAGTTCAAAACCAGGCTGCAGTAGTTCAGAAAATACTTAATTGGTATTTCTCTTTTTTGCATATCGCTGTTCTCATCAGTTCTAATACATGGGTTTTTTTCCCACCTCGACAAACTTCTTTGCCTTAAAGGACTCATGAAGGAAATAATTAAAAAGTACACAGAGGAAAACTGTCTGAGCAGAAGGGGCAGAAATCCAAGGTGGTTTAGGGAGGTGCCCAAAACACTCTTTCAGATGATTATTAATTTTTTTCTTACTATTATTTTATGATGCTGTTTATGTTTAATTGCTCATGTTTTCCTAACCTGTGTGACAGGCATAATTTGAAAAGCAATAGTAATGATCAAGCTGTGGAAGTGCCAGCTGCTGCCTACGTGCTCAAGCAAGCATAGAGCAGGCAGTGTCAGGAGACAGTGCTGTCTCTTGATTAGATCTGAATTTCTTTTTCATGTTGAAGAAAACGATCCTGACTGTTATTATTTAAATATAAATAGTGCCAAAAGGTGCTATGAAAAGACAGAGCTCTCTCAGTTCACTGCCTATATGGAATAGTAAGTTAATGGGACTTTACTGCAATATATGCTATTAAAATATATACTGGTTTAATTCTAAAAGATACAGTTGGTTTATCCAACTGGGTTTTTTTTAATGTAAACTGCCAGACAGCACAACTAGGTTAATATGATCCTTTTTTTATATACCAGTGAACAATTTCAAATCAAACCGCGAGACCACAGTAATTAGCAGTTCTGCCACATACTGTGTGCTAGTGTATTGTAAAACTCATTTAGAAGTTGTAGTATCATTTTGGTTTGAGTTTTTCTGGTTACTAAAGCTTTTGGTTGTTCCATGCTTCAGTTGTGTGCTACTGCAGTGAGATGTTGTGGGTAGCATTGTTGAACAGGTAGTAGTACGTCATCAAAACATGAAATGTTTTCTGATACTTTTTAATAGTAAGTGGAGACTTAGTTATTAATTTGTGGATAACTTGGCAAAAGATTATAAAGCATGGAGCAGCTTTTGTGACACATAGGAATGCTTTTATATTTCTTCTTTTTAAAACGCATGGGATGATGCACTCTAAAAACTTTTGATAAAGTCTGATGTCTTTTGGAGTAGAAAATGAAATCAGGAAAAGGAAAACATTCTGCTTTAGGCTACAACATCAGTGCACTGCAGTGTCCTTTCTTGCAAAGGACAGAGTGAATTCCTGCCTGAAAGACAGTGAAGTGAAATAAATTTGTTTGTTCTGCGTTGCCATTCTTTGCAAAAAAACCCTTGTTTTTTTGTTTGTTTTCATAAACCAGAAAGTTATGGGATCCTGTGATTACACAAATCTCAAGTTTTTGACATGTTAAGTTTTTCCTCTGACTTTGTATATGTAGAGAAAATCTTTGAAAAGATGAAAATTAAGTCTTTAGAGCACAGACGACAAACCCATAAACTCATTAATTCTGTTACTTCCAAGTCAATAATAGGGGCCTGGAGGGGAAAAGTTGAGCAAGTGATAACTTTTTTTAATACAAAAACATGGACCAAATTTCATGATGGCAACGTGTTACAATTACAGAAAAATTTACAAATGGTTTAATGACTTATCAAGTTTTAGTAATTTTTTTATAAATGCTCTGTGTTCCCTCCACCTCTTGTATGGAAAACATTGAGACGATAGTTGAATTCATCCCAAATGCCTCTCGGTTGGGTCCATCTTTTTGAAATACCCTGTATTACTAGAGTGAGTATTTGATTTTTAAGTGAATAAAGCTATAAAAGAAAATGCAAGGGCAGAAATAGAAGCTAAACTTTAGATAAACAGTAATTTTGTGGTTAAATAAGTCACCTGCTGCATCAGGGTGCTCTATGTCCACTCATACTTGGAGTAGTTTGCTGCTGGGGGGGCTGCTCACTACAAATCAATGGCAAGGATTTACTCAGGGCAAATGATGCCAGATGCACTGTGATGTGAATGCTTCAGCTGTTTTATCTGTAGTAGGCTATATGTCAGAAGGAAGTGGTGGGATACAGCCTGGGTTCTCTTCTTGCTTCTTCCTCTCATTCCAAGGGGTTGGTCAAGTCCCCAAATCATTCTGCCTCCCAGCTTTGTAAAATTGGGATGACAGTGCTTTCTTGCCATTGTAATGGCATTCCTATTGCTTAATTATATAAAATCGGTATCTTTGTTCTCTGGAGGTCCTTCATAGTCATTGCAGTGCTGCTGTGAAACAGTTCTATTTTGTCTGGTGGTATTACATCTAGTTGAAGTCTTGCTCAGGTTACAAGTGGAATGAAGCTGCCAAGATGTTTATCTAGCTTTCTTCAGCTGCTCTTTAGATTCCCAGCAGATACATTATAATTCCGTCATTCATGGCTTTATGTGTTCATACACATTGCCCATTATGTTGGAATACATCAAGTGAAATAAACCAAGACATAAGGTTTATGGGTGACTCGCACTGGAAAAGAGATGTGAGCTGTAGATGAATTCTAACAGAATATTGCAGGAGGTGATATTTGACTTTGATAGATTTTGAGAGAAAGGACTGCCATTTCTGTGTTTGTACAATGTATAACGGGACCCTTACCTGGCGACTCTGTGCTGCCAAAATGTGAATGAAAAATAGGATTGCTTGTCTGAGGAAGAGCTCTGTCTTTCATATAAAAACTTGGCAATAGGCGATTCCTGTGTGAATGGGCTCAAGAGACACTTTCCTTGTAAAGGACTCAAGTGATGAATGAGGCATCTCGCATTTTAAATGTTGTACAGGTGAAAACATTGGAGTATAATGAGCCCATGCCTATTGTTGTGTATGTCTGAGTAGTTTGCTTGCTTTTTAACTGTGGAATAAAGAAGGTTTGGGAAGTAGGGCAGGACCATTAGAAAATGCTGTTTTCTTTCTAGAATGCTTTTTCGTATTTTACTGCTGCAGGGTGAAATAATAAAGAATTTTTTGGTAACAGATCAAAAATTCCTTTCTTGTTTAATTGAAAGTGTTTAAGCAAAGAAGGTCATTGAGAGGACAGATTTCAAGAAGTAGTATTTGCATTTGGTGATGGTTTGGAAAGAAACAGAGCATATTATGTATGCTTTTAAAGTATATATGGTGAATGCACTGCCAAATCTGTGGAATTTTATAGGCAACTACTGTGAACTGCAATAGCAGTAAAAGAATCCGCTTTTTGCCTCTACTGAAACTGGCACTGTAAGATTTAGGAGATCTTTTTGCTTTTTTAAAACTTATTTCAACATAGTTTCAGCCCTGTCAGCAAAGCTCTGCTGTGTTAGTGGTAATATAAATTGTCTCCCAAACCCTGAAATATTCTACACAAAATTCACAACCTGAGTGAAGAGAAAGCTGGTTCTGGTATGTGATGGAGAACCACTGGAAAGAGGAACAAGTTTGTGGAAACGCACAAAAAACACCTGGGAAAAAATGGAAAAACATTCAAGTGAGAAGATCATCATAGCAGAAATGAGGAGAAGATAAAATCTCAGCATGAGGTGACATATTTTGAGGGTGAAGGAGAGATAGGGAAGTACAGCCAAGTTTAAGAGGATTTTTGTGAGGAACAGGAGAATGATGCTCAAAAGAGAAATGGGAAGATCTTGAGTGAGAGAAACCGGGAGATATATCAATAGGAAAGAAAAGTGTCTTACAATAAAAAGAGAGAAATGAGATTTTACATGAAAATAAATTAGTCAAAAAAATGTGGAATATTTAAACAGCAAGGAAAATGAGATAAATTAAATAGCCAAGGAAAGGGAAGGATGAAAGAGAACAAAATATTGATTTTTAAAAAAAAATAAAATATTTTATTAGTATTTTATTAGCTGTATTGATTTCTTGAAAGATTTTGTGGTGGGTTGGATGTCTGCTCTGAGAGAAAGTGAAAGATGGAATAGGAAAACTATTTTTTTTCCCAGGCTTTCCTGTGCAGGAAATGTAATAGGAAGTTATTTTTATTAACCAAGATCAGGGAACATGCAACAACAAACTGCCAAGAATGGTGTGGAAAATCCGGCTATTTTTCCAGTCAGACCAGAAGAACCTGTGGCCATTGACCAGCAGGAGCCTAAGGGTCAGATTACTCAGCAGCAGGATCGGTGAACTGAATGGCTATTGGAATCTATGCATCTTTTAATATGCAACAACCAACTTACATTGCAGGCAAAAAGAAATAAAATAAAATCTTGAATGCCATGTATCTGGTATTTGTAGCCATTCACTAATTGCTTTATGGTCTGTTTTGTCTATCAAATCAACACAAAAAGTGGACTTGTTTGATTTATATTTGCAAATGTGAAACCAATTGATTTTATGGAGATATACTGCTTGCTGAGCAGTATTTTCCCATCAAGACAGTCAGGCTACAGTTGCCACCAAAAAATAAGAACGCAGAAGAACCAGAACAGTGACAGCCTTGGATAGACAGAGAGGAGTGTCTTTTGCAAAGTGTTTTGAAGGTTGTCAGGTGGAATGCACCCCTTGCTTCAGAGAAGCTGTGATGCTAACTGTGCTGAGAGGGCTTTATTGTGTTCATATATAGAGTTCCAGTTTAATGGAGTTCAATTTTTCCCCATTATCTGTTAACATAATAATGTGATAGCAGACCTCCAACTACTCTTGCACCCCAACTATCTTTTGTCCCGACTGGAAGCAGCACTATGCACAACATCTAATGCAGATAGTCAAAAGCTTCAGATATTCTCCAGTGAAAACGAAGTGGATATGCTTAACAGTTCATTCTTACAAACATTTCTCAGGATTTCATAAAATGAACTTAAAAGGCAGGAGGAGGAGAAGTAAATCTAACACTCTACCAGATTTATGCTTCTGAAATTCAGGCTGTCAGAGGCTGCTGTGGCTTGCAGAGCACTCTTTCAAAAGCCATAAGCTGCCGTGGCAATACTCAACCCACATCTCTAATGCCTTTTCAAGGGACTCTGAGACAAGCGAGTGGGGAGCACAGTGCCTGTATTTCCAGCAATAGCATATTTTTTATCCGTAAAGGAAATATTCAGCTGGCTACCTTGCCTGGACTTACCAGTCACCAGTGTTGTGTCTTAGCAGCCTTGGTTGAACACACATGAAGAGTAGGAATACGTTTGTTTATGGACAGGAAATGCACAAGCCCTTTAATGGATAAAGTATGAGTTTGAAGCATTAAATGTGACCTGCTTTGTTGTATGCCAGTACCTGCAAAGGGTTATTCTTTGTAGTGTCCTGCTTGGACTCAAGCACTAAAGCTTTCATCAAAGTAAATCTGATTATTTTGCACATGGTTTTCCTGAAAGGATGTTATGATTTTCTAGATGTTTGGTGGCTGGTGATAAATTAGGCTTTTATGATGTCATGTGAAAGGCCACTGCTTGGACTTCCTTCACTATCAAGCACACGGGAGAATACATTTGGGACGTACTCAGAATCAGAAATTATCCTACCTTGTTTTTATTTTAACCCTTGTGTGGGCCATTGCTTGCTTTGTAACTAGAGGTGTTCGGATGAGGTTAGTTTGCAGCAGGATGCCCTGGTGCGGAGCTACATCGATCCCCATGTGGGATGGCTTCTGATGAGCGAGCTCAGCTCCAGATCCAAAGTGAGTGGAATTCAGCACTGGCTTCAGGGATATCGGGCTGTAATTTGGGAGGAATTTTATCTCGCTCAAGGGACAGCGCTGGCCAAGATGTTTTCTTATGCTTCACTTGGCAAGTTAATACATCTGAGTAAGACTCAGCCCAGCAAGGGGCTCTTGTGCTTGCAGCTCCACTGGTGCTTGCATGCTGGCTGAGATTTGCACATGCGCTCTTCCCAGTGACATCTCAATGCACCGGGACACCGCCTCCATCAAAGTGATTAGGGCCCGGCAACAAGGCTTCAGAGGCACCCAAGACCAGCTCCCCCTGCTTCACCATTTTGTATGGGGTGTCAGTGGGGCTACCAGGGCTGGCACTGAGTGAGCCCGTTTCCCTGGAGTGGAGCATTGTTCCTGGCCTCCGGCCGCCGCGTGGCCCCGCTGGTGGACAATGCTGCCCGTCCCCGACTTCCTGAGCAGACCAGACAGCTTGCTGTTTTCTTCACATCCCTTATCACCCCCTGTCATTGAAAGAGAGGTCTGGCTTCAACTTCGGTTTGGCCTGATAGGCAGCAGTGAAGTGGAAAAGGCTCAGGCGAAGGAGGGGAAGAGGAGGAGGAGAGAGAGGAGTTCCATTACTGTTATTATCACCCTAATGTTTATTGCTGCTTTGAATTCATTTGCCTTAACCCTTTGGAAGCAGCTCAAATTAAAGATTATCAAAGCGATAAGATAAAGGTGCTGTTCTAATGCCCCTGGTTTCTGGCAGAAAAGCAAAGGCTGCGCTCAGGTTTTATTGACTGTGTGGCTTGTGTTGACACCTTACTGCCGGAGTACAGTGGAATCCCAAGATAAAACTTTACCCTAAAGGTGCCCAGGAACTTGCAGATTGCTGAGGTCCATTAAACAAGTGGGGGCTCAGCACCACGCAGAATCAGCCCTTTCCTCAAGTCCTGCTTCAACGTGGTTTTAGTAAAAATTGAGCTTTCTGAATAGGGAGGGGATTTGCATAGGAAAACACACTAGGGGAAAAAAACATTCTGCCTCTTATTTTAAATGGCATTTTGTTATACGTGAGTTTCAGCCTGTCAGTTGCTTTTGCCTTTTCCTGTGGTTCTTTGCAAACAATACTGTCTTTCTGCAAAAGACTGCTGACCCAAGAGTGGAAAGCAGTCTGTTCATGCTGCATTAAAACAAATTTAGATCAGGAACCAAATTCACTGGCATTCCTCTATTCCCTTGGTACCCTAAATGCTCAACAACTTTGCTTTTCTAAGAACAGTGGAAAGAAAAAATAAAAACTGAGCAACATGTTACAGCTCTTCTTAAATTCCTAAAGATGTTTACTGTATTCCTTGTTAGGCTTAAGCTTTGCTTATTGACGTGTTTTATCCTCAGTCTCCTCATATTTACTGTGGAGATAGGAGTCTCCTGCTTTATAATTAAACTGGGTTTTTTTTTCCCGTTACTACAGATATTATAACAAACACTACCCTTTGCAAATAAATGCAGCCAGTGCTCCAGTCTTTTGGATCTCCATAAGCACTTACAAAGCAGCGTACAGCAGATGTAGTGATTATTCCTGTGACTCCTGGGGTTTGATCTGAGCTTAGCTGAACCATGCACTGAATTTTGGAAAAGCAAGGTCCATGTTTACAGGCTCTACAGCTCTGATTTAGTCTTACAACTTTTCTTAACAGAGCGCACAAGGAATAGCTTAGCTGAAGTCACAAAACTGGT
The DNA here is from genome assembly GCF_036013475.1 of Columba livia. Classification (NCBI taxonomy): domain Eukaryota; kingdom Metazoa; phylum Chordata; class Aves; order Columbiformes; family Columbidae; genus Columba; species Columba livia. Next base: position 74,367,807 of record NC_088603.1, on the reverse strand, counting down.
CTCCACTGTTGCACCTGGATTAAGACATGACGTCCTAGGGCCTGGTGACAAGTACAGGAGAACACTAGGGAGTGGGGCATAACGGATAGTAGAAGAACTGCCTTGTGAGCAATGCATGCAGTCTCCTGACTATTTGCAGCAAATACTTTAACAAGGCTGTTTTCCAAGCAGTGAGCTGCAGTAGGTATCAAGATATACTGTGGACCTGACATTACTGAGGTGCGCTATGTGAACCCTTACTAAAAACTGCTGTGAAAAATTCTCCAAAAAGAGCACAAAAGGGGAGACTGTTTCATAAGATAAATTTTGATATACATATTACTGAAATATAATGGTGGGAATGCAAAACTGCAAGCTAATGTTGTCTAATTAAGTAGCTATGTTTATTGTTCTTTCTTTTAATGGGATGAATTAAAGCTGAAAGGCGACAGTCTGAAGAAGGAAATAAGGAAAATAAAATACAGGCAAGGAAACTTTGGCCCCTAGACTCTTGAAATCCTTCCTGATAAAACTTCTCAGGCAAAAGAGTGCAAGACTTAACACGCAAGCCAGAGCCTCCACCAAGCTGGGTCTGTGCTCTTTGCTTGTGGGAGCTCTGATGTAACAAATCATCTTGCAAGGGGTCGTGCTGGTTGTGAATGTAACCCTGGATGCTTTTCAGATGCAGCAAAACTGTTGTGTCCTTAGATCAAATCTGTTTATTCTCAGAGGTAAAGCCTTGTCTCTGCTGCAGCAAGTGGAGCTGGGCACAATTCCATCACAGGTGTTTTACTGAGGATTTGATCTCAGTTTTATTCTGGTGCAAGAGAGAGCAAAAGCTGGCGCTCGGTGCTGGCATCAGTGAAGGCACATTTTAAAGGGAATCAGCTGAGCTGTAAGACTAAAGGAAGCCTTGGCCTTCTTTCAGGCCATGCTATCTCCATTTTCTCACATTGTCCTGAGGCTTTAAATTTGAGTTAAAGTTAATTGAATGAGACAGTGATATGCTGCACAGTGAAACCAAATCAATTACTGCGTGAGTCAAAATAGGAGTCATGATGACACTCGGAACAAGAGCTTGGGAAATGTGATATTTACATTAAAATATTTCACATTTTTGTCTCATGGTTTTAAAAGCAAATTTGAAAATGCCTTACCACGTTGCACAAAAAAATTCTCTCTGCTTATCTATGTGTATTTCTGTAAGTGCATTCAGACAATAAAACCAAATCAACATGAAATCAGGGTTAGTAATAATGGGGAATTTTTTATGCGGTTATGCACCCTTAGTTACAGAAAAGATAAAACAGAAAAACTCGCATTGGATAAAAACATTCTTTTCTCTGAGAGACAGTCTTATGACAGTAAGGTGCACATAAAGCCATAGGAGAGTTTACTCTCATATTAAGTGGCAACAAATAATTTGACTGTTGTCTTTTCTGTCTTCCTGCCCTTTAAATATTTACCGGAATGTTGTTTCCAACCTGGCTTGCCAGTAAAACTTGTCATTACTATTCACTGATGTTAACTGTATTTGCATGGAGAATAAGGGCTTGTTCCTCCCAAAGTGGATAACTAAAAGCAAAGACTTAGTTTTATGTTTATGATCTGAATACTGTAAAAACAACAGAAAGCCTTAATCAGTGTTTGCAGGTTTGCAAACTCTCGGCTCACTATCTAAATCCTCAGGGTTTTCATGGAGTCAAAGGGCTTTGGTTTCCTGTCAGTATGTAAAGCACAATGCCACAGAAAAAGTTATCCTGCAGGAATACAAAACTTGAAGTGGTGCCATTTCATCGGGTACCTTTCCATCAGTAAGAAAGATACCGGGCAATGTACACTCAGCAGCAGCAGCTGTTTTTCAAGAACAATGTCCCATCTCACCCCACACATGCCCTAAAAGAATCCAGGTTTTCTCCAGTGGAACCTCTTGTTTCTTTGCTTTCTGATCTGATTGTACCTCCAGAAAGTGAAGCCCTGACACTGAGAAATCAATATACTTTCATGATTGGCATGTCAGAGTATTTTTGGGGTTGCGGGTTTTTTGTGGATTTTTTTCTTTTGGAAGCCTCACAGATGCATCTCTGGTTTCAGTAAAAGACTTGAATAATATAAACAAGCCATCACTCTGTTCCAAGAGGAGCTTTTTTTAATATTCTTATTTTATTGTAATTACCTTATTGTTTTCATATTATGAGCTACTTGTAGAAAAATACAGGAAACATGACTGCAATACAATCCTTTAATCAGGAATAGCTTTGTTCCAGTCATCATTTCCATTCAGTGTTGAAATTTTGACTAATAAGAATACTATGAAACTTTGAATTTCAATGTAATATAGTGTTAATATTATGGTTTCATTTGATCTCTGTACCTAGTAACTTCTATAAGGCACTAGTAACTTCTATGAGGCACTTTTTAACTAAGTGACATTTTGTCCATAATGTTGTTTTCAAGTAAATCCAAGTAAAAGGCGTGTTTTTCAGAAGCACATAAACTTCTTCACGACAGCCATTTAAAATCTTTTAACCTAAGTCAGATGGGGAATTTGTATTACCATATATATTAAATCTTCTCTTTTATTTTGCTCACAGGTGATGTCGCAATACCTTTCCTGCATCATTAATAAAGCATGTGAACTTTTAAAGAAAAAAATACCTTTTTTAATACTTAAATTGATTTAATACCATTGTTACTTGTGTTATCTCTATGTGTAATCCAGCACTGCAAGTAACTTCACTTTTACTGATTTGCAGCCCTCCCCACTCAACCTTATTTTGGCCTATTCAGCAGCTGAGTGTTTATGTTTTTGAATGAAGGGCTGGAATTAGGTAAAGTATTTTTTTAGATAAACTGTTTTAACAAAAAGCATTTGTCCTATAAAGTTAAAAGACTGCTCCCAAGCTGTTCAAAAGCAGAATGCAGCTACATACAGCAGGAGATGGCAATTCATTTTGGTCTTCCCGGTCCTTTTTTTTTTCTTCTAATGGAAAGCCAGTATCCTAGATAGGCTCAGTTTTAAATTATGTTTATGATATAACGATTGTGGATATAAAATTATGATTTACACAACATTTATAAAAATGAAACTCTGAGTTTTATTATATGGCTTTTATGACGTAAAACTAGGTGGTACTAAACACTTCTAGCTAGCGGCTTGAATTAGGACTGAATAAAAGGCAATTGTTTTTATACTGAAATTATTATTTTAAGAAGGATTTCCTGGTTTCCAGGCACACATATACACACATGTATAACGTAAATTTAACCAAACTCCAGATAAAAAGCATACCTCCGTGAGTACATTAGGGTCTGATCCAAATTTTATCAAAGCTAGTGGGAGTATTTCCCATTTCAAACCAGATTTTGCAATCCATATTCACACGACCCTCCAGGGGATCCCTCGAGCTGATGCGGTTTTGCATGACTTGGCCTCAAATGTCTGCTGCAGCTTCTAAAAACCCCATTATAGGGCTGCAGTAGGAAATAATTTAGTGTAATTTAAGGAAATCATGGCATTTTTTATTTTCATATCATTTTGTTCTGATCCATCTGTTTACTCTTTTCTGAAGGCAGGCTGAAATGTTTTTAGCCTGAAGACTGAACTAGTAAAACTGCTGCCTGGAATAGTCTCGGCAGACGTGTTTGTTCCACATCCCCTTCTTCGGTGCAATATTTCCTTTGGTGGGTTTCCTCTGCTCCTGGAAGCAAGCTGTCTAGCTTTCTGGAGCACAGTTATGAAAGAGAATTTCTTACATTTTACTGCACAGGATGAGGTGATTTTGGAAGTTAACATGACCTGAACCACACATGCACAAAAGATAGCATCTGAAAAAATGTAGTGTGCCGTCAGTACGGATAAAAAAACTACAGCCAGAAATGCTCGTTAGCTCCACCGCTGGTAAGAGCCGGGGGGAGGGAGAAGACAGACAGTCCATGCATTTTTCTGAAAAGCCTGCTGTTACCACCATAAAGTCAAATGCAAGAGCGGAATTCAGCCTTAGCCTTGTTGTTCTTTAACAGAGTTGGTTTTGTTTGGATTTCTTTAAAGCTAGACAGATATAATTTTAGCATTTACTGCTACAGAGAAACGAAGTTTGTGAGGAGAGGTGATATATTTTGTTAAATCAACACATACAGTTGGGAAAAGCGAACTATTTAAACACTATTCAAATTTTAAAAGAAGATGCAGTCAAGTTTTTTCACTCAATTAGAAATACAGTCAAAGGATGTTTTTCTTTGTTTAATTTTGTTACATTGTTTTTGACCACTGGTTGTGGGATTGTTCCGGTGTGGCAGCACTTTTAAGAATACTTGAACAGTAAAGTGAATATGACCAAAGTCTCGGTTTCTGTAATGTTTTCAAGATAATTTATTTTAGTTTGTGAGATATTAAGACTTATATTTCCATGTAGATGCTCAAAATACTCTAGAAAAAAGATGTAGGCGTTCAAAAGCTGAATGTTTACTACTGCTGCATGTGGTTACCCGTATTCATAACAGTCATTCAGCATCATCTGTCTGTGATCACGTTTTTATTTGAAAGAGAATAGTTGTCATGTTTGCTCTGTGATTTACATTATTTAAACAAGTGTGAGGGGGAAGAATTTGAAACAGCTCATTCAATAGCATGACTAAGACATATGACAACTTCTTGCAAAATGTTCACCATTATAGAGCTGTAACACTGGAGTTCAAACCCCATGCACACAAGAAAACAAAGAATAACTCTTTCAGCCTGAAACAGCCTGATGAAAGGATGCTGCCTCCTGGTGATTTACAGGCATACGAGCTTCCACTAAAATCGCATCTAAAAGAGAAATATTTTGTCCTTGGAAGAGTCCAGCGGTGGCTCTGGCTGCACTTGGCTCACAGGGAAGACTGAGCAACAGGGAAGACACCAGGTTAGGGAAGATGGATGCTTCTCACAGGGCCTCTCTCTTCTTTTCCACAGGATTTTCTTCAAGGAGACTGTACCAAAGCCAGACAAAAGCTGAACTGGAAGCCAAGAGTCACATTTGATGTGAGTGGCCTTTCTGGCATGCTTTGTACCTGTTTGTGTCCCCTAAAAGCAATCCACAGGGAGGGAAGAAAGGAGGGGGACCTTTGCATGGAGTGACTTGGACACACCAAGAAGTCTTATTTTCAGTGACCTCCTGGGCTGCTGCTCTTGCAGCTGCCGTGGGAGCACAAGACATCCCTGGTGGCTCTGCCAGCCCTCCTGGAAAAGGGCCTGGCAGTTATCAGCATTTTGGAAAAGAGTGGGCACTTGTGCAGGGGTGCCAGCCAGGAGACATAGGCTGTGACTTAAACAGGCCAGTTTCCAGTGAGTCTTGCTGCTCCAGAGCCTGGGCTGCTGCAGGAAGAGCCCAGCAAAGCCCTGTCCCCTCCTTGTCCTGGTGCGGGGGCGTCAAGAGGGCTTGTCATGCTCCAGGGTGCTGCCTGTTCATCCCCTGCACTGAGGCCCTCATCTGTCACTCTCCTTCCTTGCAGGAGCTGGTGAGGGAGATGGTGGACGCTGACGTGGAGCTCATGAAGAACAACCCCAATGCATGAGCCCTGGCTGGGCTCAGCAGTCACCCTTCCTGTGGTGGTTTTATTGCTGCCCTGACTGTGCGTGAAAGCTTGATTTTATGCACCCCTCCACACCCTCCCGGTGCCTCTCACCCCACACATCATACCATGGTCAGCCCTGCCTGGACTAACTCTGGCTCCTGCCATTAAGTGAGGAGGAGTCACCCTCCTTTCTCTGAAAACATACCTGAAGTACTGACAGGTCAGCAAGCCCCCTGATTTCCTTTTTTGAATTAAAACTCATCTTTCTGTTACCTAGGACTTCCAGCACATTTTTAGTACTTTCTCCCATTTGAAAAACAAAAGTGTGACCAGTCCCCTCCCTGCCCTCTCCTCCAGCAACAAAAGCAGCAAACTTCTGGCACTAACATGAACTTGCCACCCCTCCAATCCTTGCTACACAGCTTCCTCTCTTCTGCCTTTCCTGAACACTCCTTTTCTTTCCTGCAGCCTTACCTCCACCCCAGCGGCCCATTTCCACCACTTGAACTCTGTAAAAGTTTGGATAACTTGATATAACTTGCAGTGAAATCGCCTTTTGACCATGCCAAATTAATTCCTAATTGCTGGAATCACTTTCAAACCAGTCAGAGGGGGCTTGTAAGCATTTTTCAGATCTTCATTTCAGAGTGTGCATGAGTCACAAAAGGCCTTTTTGTCCAGCACCTTCCCAGTCTGGCGGCTTAGGGTGTTTTGATTTTTGCCCCCCAAGAATCAACCCATTCCCCTTCCATCCTCTTCCTGCTTACTATAATTAGACCTCGGACAGGAGCTTGAACCATCTCAAAAGATGATTTAAGAAATAAAAACAAAATAAATAAAAAGCTTAAAAAAAAATCAGAAGCTTCAAGGTGAGTAAATATTTTTGCACTTTTCGTGCCAAGGTACCCGGGTTATCCAGAGGTTGTCGAGCCCATACATTTCCCATTGGTTTAGGATCTTCCACCCACCAATTATTCCCATATTTTATCTTTATGCCTCGAAATGAGCAAAGGGAAGAAATACTTTCTCCGAGTGCACTTCTTGCTTTTTTGTTTGTATTGGGGAGACAACGCTGTTAAAAGGGGAGCGATAGGGTGGGGAGGCTGAGCGTGGAGATGGGAACAGCAGCTCCGGCTGCGTCCAGGAGCGGTTTCGTGATGGAAGTGGTGCAGGGGGGACGGGTCTCGGGAGCAGCCTGCGAGGAGCCGAGCTGCCGAAGAGAGAGGGCTCTTTGTGCTCCTGGCGCGACAGGGCAGGCATTTGCCAGAGGTGAAGTGGAAAATGTGCGAGGTGCTGGTGGCCGCAGCCCTGGGTTTCTGAGGGGCGCGGAGCGGTGCGCGCCCGGGCAGCCGGAGCAGCCGCTTCCTCCGGGTCTGTCCCCGCGGGAGCGAGGAGGGCGGCCACCACGGCACACGGGGAAAGAGAAACGCGGGAGCCCAGCATCTGCTTGGGATCTCTTCCTACAGGTGCACGGAGAATACGCCCTCCCAGGGTGGAGAGGAAGGGGAGCAGCGGAAAGGGAGAGATGTCCCTGTCGCACTCGCTCCAAGCAGCGCCCCACTCGTGTGAGGCTCTCCAGCCCCTAGGCACAGTCTCCGCGACGCGTCCCGCACAAACCAACGCCAAGCGGGGCGCGAACGCCCCGTCCGTGGGGAGATTTGGAGCTCCCCGTCCCGCCCTGCGGCGCGGGCTGTGCGCGGAGTCATGTACACATTGCCATCCAGCCCCGCGTGTGCACTTCCACGCGTGGGTATATTTATATAAAGCCTCCTGGGGTGTTTTTCCTCTTGAACGGGTACTGCTCCTCGGGCTGCCGCCGCCGCCGCACACTCCCACGGCCAAGGGGCTCCCCCCGTGCCCAGCGGTGCTCCCTCACCCCCAGGACCACGGCGGGTGGTAGAGGGGAAGGGATGAGCTCCATCTGCCCAGTCGCACCGAGGGCTGCTCCCCCTGCAGCGCCTCGGACAAGCGGTCACAGGCTGCTGGTGGTGGATCTTTGGTGGGGCACGAAATTTAAAAAAAAAAAAAAAAATACATTTTTAAAAGCGCTTTTATGAGAAGATATTTTTATATTGCTGGGAACTATTTTTTGCTTACAGTGATTCACTGGGAGGCTTGCTGGTACATCTGAATGTTAGTTCACACATCTTTGCAAAAGGGCTGGGAACTTTTACATAAGCTGCCAGTTTTCCTTCGACCTCAGGGGTTTTTTCTTTGGCATCTCTAACTGTGCTTCAAGAGAAGCATTTTTAATCTCCGTTTTCTGTCTCTGCATTGAGGAGCAAGCGGGAAAAGGGATGCGAAGCAAAAAAAAAAATTCTAGACCAAGCAGTCCCTGCGCGGTGGCCTTGTGCTGGATGTCTTTTGCTGCTTTGGAAAAAAAAAGAAAAAAAAAAAAAAAAGAAAATAAAAGAAAAAAAGCACTACTGGTCGTGACAGGACAAAACGTATGTCTCAGTCCTGCCCCTCTGCTTTTTACAATTTCGCAAAGATCTGAACTCCTTCTCGGTTTCCTTACCACCACCTTTCTGCCCAATTTTGAATTCCTGTAAGTACCACTCTTTGCATTGACCACGAGATCACTTATTGAAAACGAATTAAAAACAAACAAACAAACAAACAAACAAACAAACAAACAAACAAAAAACCCCACGGCTATAAAGGAGATATCTATATATGTACATAAGGCACCAGTTGCAGCCGAGAGTCCTGTACATCGTTTTAATGTGTATGTCAAGCGTTTTGTGCGTGCAGGTACAGAAAGACACATCTCTCCTCTCTCTATCTCATGTCTCATTTGTGGGTCATTACAGCTTCGTGAGTTTAGAAGGACAGCTCCAGAAGTAAATAACGGAGCATGCCCTCAGTCTCCCGTGCCTTTCATAAGCGTCCCACCGGCAGCAGCAGCGAACAAAGCAGCCGGCAAGGTGGGTTTTGCTTTGGCTTCCCGGCACGCCCAAGCACCGCTGAGCCCCAATCTGCCGACTGCGGAGCGGCAGCGCTGCCAGGGGAAGGCCAGTTGCTTGCCGGGGCCAGCGAGCGGCCGCCCGCCGGGCAGGGGCCGGGGAAGGGAGCGCGGACGCGGGACAAACCCGGGAGCCTGCGGGGCGGGGGGGCAACGCCCGGATAGCCTGTCCCACCACGTCGTAGGAAGCGGAGAAGGCTAGCCCTGCGCTACTGCTATGGGGAGAAGCGGAATGGTAACGGCAGCGCTGGGTGGTGGGGCTGCCCGGGTGTGCGCCCTGTCGAGAGGAGGGGATTTCAGGCGTGCAGGGAGCGGAGAGAGGGTCCAGCTCCTGCCCAGATGGTTGCGGAGGGCTGGGGCCCACTCGGGAGAGCCGGCCTGGCCCTGATTGCGGCTCCTCGCTCCGCAGCGCCGGGAGTTACGAGCAGCTAAGGCAGGGCGCGCTCCCCTTCGCCTGCCGCCTGTCAGCGCCGCCGCCCCACATCCCGCAGCCGTAACTCAGCCCCTCGCCTGCGCCGTGCGGGCCGCTGCCTTCCCCCCCAACCTCCGGAGCCTGTCTTGCCAAAGGTAAAACTGTCACGAAACCCTTTTTTTTCTTTTTTTTCCCCAATTGTTTTTCCCTCATCTGAAGCTTTTCAGGGGCGTTTGGAACCACCAGCCACCCGTGGGCTGCAAAATCCCCGCAGGGTGCAAGGAGCACAGCAGAGGCCTGTGATGTGGTCGCCCACCAGCGCACAAGCCCCTGCCACTTCTGCAAGAGAGCCAGGGCGGGGGTCAGCCCTGCCCCAGGGCCCGCCGGCGGCGCAGCCGGCCTACTCGCCGCCCTCCTCCCCGGCCCGGTGCGGAAGGCTGGCGAGACAAAGCGACGGGGGTTTCCTCGGGGTCGTGGAGCAAAACCGCCAGCGCCATCTAAAAATACACCTCCTGCTCGCAGCATCAGCCTGAAGGGTAAAAGGGTAAAAGAAAGGGGGGCTGCGGTGGAAGGAACAGACCCGCTACTCCTGTACGCACACGCGGGGGTGGGTATGTGATGGCAAATAGCCCCGCGGCCAGCTCTGATCGCGCATGGAAGACTGATCGATTTCTGGAAGTGTATTTAAACAATAAAATTTAAATGTAACTTGGGGGACCTGAGGAGTCCAGCGCCTTCCCCCCAGCCCGTTGCACATCAAGCTGCCGCGTCCCCCCGGACGGACATGAGGGTCACATCCTCTTCCCTTCACTCGGCCGGAACGGAGCTGCCCCGGGGCAGCACGGGGAGAGGGACACGGGCCTCGCCGGCCGGGGATCGCAGCTCCGGGCCCGCCCCCCACCTTGTTTCTGGGAGGCAGGTTTGCAGGGGGTAGGAGGCTCCCAGCCGCCTCGCAGGGCCGCGCTCCTTGCCTCCCCGCGTGACCCTCCTTCACCTCTGGTACTTCGCTGGCGGAGCATTGTCTCCAGACACAACAATCCCAGAAAGGAGCGCTGGAGCAGGCAGACCTCCAACGTTTTGACGGATGGAAGAGAAACATCAACAGATACTTTGCAATTATTTGATGATGGGGGCTAGGGGAGGCGAGCGGGGGAGAGGTCGGTTCTCAGCAGCAGACTCTAATTGCAACCTTTGCTTTGCTAATGAGCTCTCACCGGTTCATTCCGCGCTCCGTCCCCTCCGTCCCCCGCCCCGCTTCGTCCCCCCGGAGGAGCGCTTGGGGGGCGGAGAATGGCGTCGGGATAAAGCAGTAATTTCTCTGCAATTCGCTATTCGGTTTTAAAGCCATCCCATCTTTGAGAGGCGAGGTTTGAAGCGCTGGCCGCGAGTACTTTCATAAATCCTCACTAAAGGAAAGAGGCGAGTTTTCTCGCTCTGCTCCTGCCCGCTGTCTGCGCCGTGCGCCCCGTCGTGCAGCCCGCAACGGCAGCGCAGCAGCCGGGACCCCCGGTCCCGGGGAGACGTGGCTTGGCACGGTGACTTGCCCCTCCGCTAGCTACCAGCTGCAGAACAACTGAACACAATCGGAGCGGGGAAATACATACCTACACACACACATATATACAGAAAAAAAAAAAAAAAAAAAAAAAAGAAGAGTTCCAGCAGAAACTCGCATAAAAAAGGCAGAGCGAATGTATTTATACTGGGCAATCTTGCAAGCACCGACATTGTTTAAACAATTCTCTTCTTATTTGAATGATATTATCAGTACTTTAACATTATCTTTCAATGGAAAACTTTCTTCTTTTTTTCTTATTTCAAATATTTATTAAAAAAATAATAAACTCGGCTGTTTAAATGTTCTGGCAAGTAAATAAATTCCAGGAACGATGGGGGGAAAACGGCTGTGACGTTCCTTCTAAACCGAGAGCTTGCCTTCCAAGGGACGAATGGCTGTAGCGATATGACCTGTTTATTCATCGATTCATATAATATATAAATATTCTGAACTCATGAGTGTAATAATATGCGTTTTTTCTACTGAAGGAAATTCAGCTATTTTAAGAGTTAATGGTTCTAAATGCTTTGGTTTTCCTGTATTCTCCCCAGAGGTGATGGGGGCTGGAAAGGATTGGGGATTCCAGTTTGGGGGTTTCATTGTTTTTAATTATGCTGAACGCAGCCTAAAGCAGCTGACCTGAATTTGGGGTAATACACTGCACAACCAAGCCCCCTGACACCTAAAGGTCAGGTGAAATTCTGCAGCAGGTATGTCTCAGGCCGGCTGCCTGCCCAGCTCGCTTGCTCTCTGGCTCACAAATTGTTCCCTTCTGCCCACCCAAGTCGTTTCAAGCTGTGTTTATTTAGGGGGCAAAAAAATGGCCGACCACCCAATTCCCATTTAGCCGGAGAGCTTGTGAGCTCTTACCGGTAGCCCGGGCCTCCTTCCCCACCATCCTAGTGCTTTTTAATAGTTATTTTGCGGCACACGCATACCAAGCAAGACACAAGCTGTGGGCCTAGAAGATCGCAGAGGTACGCACAATAGACGTGTTTGCTTGGGGCCCGAGGGAGAAACCCTCCCCAAACACCCTGACTGTTCATCGGAGGGAGGGAGAGTTTGCCGGCTGCCTGCTGGGCCCGCGGAGCACAAAACACCGGCGGGCTGGTGAAGCAGGTGAGGCTGGGGAAGGACGAAAACGAGCCCCTCGGACCGCAGGAGCTTCCCTGTGGGGCTGTGCTGCCGCCTCCTCCCTGCACACCCCGGCCCCCCGGCGGCCCTGCTCCACGAACCCCCACTGCTCGCCGAGTGTCTAACAGCTCTGCAGCCGGTTCCCAAATCTTGGGACGCCAGCAGCTTTCCCACCAATCTAAACCCAAGGGGAGAGACGGTAGATGCAAATCACACCGAGGGCCCCTGCTCCCGCCGTAGTGACCCTCGAGAGCTGGGGCTTGCTTTTCCGGCTCTCCAAGCAGGCCTTTTAGAGCGCCTTCTTGCAAAATGAGAGTCCTGCCATCCTTCTCTAAGCACCCGGCCCTTTACTAACGCTGTCTGCGCTGCCAGACCCCGAACTGGGGCACGGATGACCTGCCCGTTGCCCCAGGTGCGTGTGTAAAGTTTTAACGCGGGAAGACAGTGCAGGAATGCTGAGAGTGGGTCCCGGTACCCGCCGGGATGCGGGACTACAGGCTGGCCCCGCAGAGGCTCCCCCGCGCAAGGAGCCGGCCCTCCCCCGCCGATGCGGCTATTGTTTCTTTCAATTAGGCTCCGCTTGATAAAAAACAATCGCTCGTTAACCCTCGCCCTCCTCCCTCCCGGCTGGTGTGTTGTGAACGGCGATATCGCCTCCCTTGAAGCCCGTCTCCTTTTCTGTCTTTCTGTCCCCTGAAAAATGATTCCGCGAGCTCTGATTGAATTTTATTCCTTCCTGACCTGGCCCGTTTTTATTGCATGGACACCATCAATCTTGACCTAACGCGACGTTTGTTTATTACTTTGGAAAGAAGCGAATGGCTTTATGAGCCTCAGCGTAATTAAAGCAGGAGGGCTACGTTCACCGCGGCACCGCACCACCTTTGGGGCGTATTCACAACGCAGACAAGCCGACGGGGAGGCGAAGTAGAAGGAAAAGAAAAAAAAAATATATAAAAAAAAAAACAAACAACAGCAACAACAACAACAACCAACCAAAAACAAACAAACGAACAGACACCAAAATCAACAACAAAACACCACACGGGAAGAGTAAGTGGGATCCTCCCAGCCCGTGAGTTTGTGTGCGAGATTCTGACCGAAACCCATGCACGTCCCAGGGGAGCACCGAGCAGCTCCTTTACGCCACACTTTAGGCCCGCTACGTCGACGCGGAGAACCTCTTGCGCAAACCTGTGCTCTCCCTCTGCACTGGCCCAACTGCGCGCATGGGTGTGTCATTTGCGGCCCGCTCAGCGACAGTTCGGCCTCGGGCATCCCGGGGGCTCAACAGCTCCAAAACCCACGCCCTTCACCACTCCAAAATGCGTGCCTCTTAGAAAGAACGAAGCATTTAGCCAACATGCCCGGCCGACACAAGGAACCGGGGAAAATAGACGGACCACGGCGAGGGGTTTAAATTACTTTACAAGCGAAATTCATTGAAAGCTAATGTTCAATTAGCGGTTACCGCTGAAATGGGTGACGGTTGGGAAGAGGATGGAGGAGCGTTTGTACGCTCTTTACCGCAGTGCTCCTGTACATGCCTGTGCGCAGCGGAGCCATGTGCGCGTCTCGGTCCTGCACGCTTTTGCCTACGCAATCAATACGACGTAATAAAGCATTGTTACCTCACGTTCATCTTCACGTGGTCGCCGAGACGCGCTCAGCGCCCGACCGTGCGCGACCGCTCCTTTCTGCGGGGCGGCACCACGCTGCCTCCCTTAAAACCCACAGCAGTTTGCGACTCCCCCGCAATGAGCAAGAAAAGCTTTCAGAACCCGGAGCGAAACTTTAAGCTTGCCCCGCTCTAATCAGCGTATTTTTGGGGAGGTGAAAGCGGAGGACAGCCCGAATACAGGCGGCTTGTCACTATGATGAAACTCCAGCGGTTACCAAAAACGTTATGAAGTTAAACCCGACTATACAAATACCCCCGTGCTGACTTCGAAGAGCCTTTCCCGAACTTGGCGGCTTTCAGAAAGGGCCCCAGATATCGTAAAATGCCCGTTTGGAAACACTCCCTTAACGTCGCCATCCACAACACAGTCGCACCATATTCTCTCTCTGACCTGGCCTGTATAGGTAGGGGAAGGGTTTTAATCCATGTCCTCTCAACTATTTGCATGCACTTATCTGCTATTTTTGGTTATGACCTTTGCAGAACATAATATGAACTGTCACTCGCTTTAAGAAATTCCGAGAAGAAAACTTAGAAGGGAGAATATTCCTTTTCTCTGCGTTTTCTTTAGCTTAAGTAAGTGACAGATGAGCAAATACAAGAAACCAACAGAAACAGCTAAACAGAAAGGTTCCTCAAATTAATTAAAAAATTTTAAAGGGTGTTTTCCCTAGACGAAGAGCAAAGCAATAGTTTTTTTGGGGAAAAAAATCAGCTTGAGCTAAAAATACAACACAAAGTGCCGTGCTAACCTGTCACCTAATGGACCGCTCTGCAGGCAAGGCTGGGGCCGAGTGTCCCCGTTCGCTGTACGGACTGCCACCAAAGATGCAGAGGCCTTGGGGAGGCACCTTCCAGCTGCTGCCTGGGCGCACGTCCTGTGCCCACCTCTGCGCAGGGTCGGACCGCATCTCTTTGGCGTTCAGGGCAGGCCCAGTTCTGCTGGGAGACAATCACAGGTCAGAAAGGACACTCAGGTTTGCCTCCTGCTCGCAAGGGGAGGGAAGCGCAACAGGGACGAGGGCCCCGTGCTGGCCCCGCTGCCCGCAGTTCGTGCCTTGCAGGCAAGAGCGCTGTCCGCAGGCGGACGCCCGGCTCCGCGCCCGCCCCACTGCTCTGCTCCAGCCTGGGAAGGTTTCTAGCAATCCCACGGGGCCTTTTCCTCCCAGCAGCAGCAGCAGCAATGTGTCACGCCTGAGACCCCGGCCCGGCGGAACGCGGCACGGCCAACCCACCTCCGCGCAGCGCCGCGCAGGGACCCTGTGTCACCGGCCTGCGCACCGGGCGGGCCTCCTCCCGCTGCCAAGCCCGCAAGACTCACTGCCTACCGCAGGGACTCACAGCACTGCCCATGTTGTTTTCGTTGTGAACAATTTCTCTGCGGAGCGCGAGGGAAATATTATTATTATAATAAAATAATAATTTTTAAAACCCATCTGAAGCACGCGTGTGCGGTGAGCCAGCCCGTCGCACTGAGAACCGGGAGGTGACCTCCGCCGCCACCACGCACGTCACTTCAGGAAAGGGATCCCCTCTGGGAAGAGAGGATCCCACCACTACCTACCTGGCAGCCGAGCGCGACGTTTCGCTTCGCCCCCTCCCTGACTGCGAGCTATCTCACTGCCAGACGAGCCCCCTGCACCCTCCTCTTTTGCAGCCAGGGCCGCGGAGAGCGCAAGTTGCGTGGCCGCCCCGCGGTGCCGGGGCCGCGGAGGGCAGCGGGCCGCCCCGGAGCGGCCGGAGCATTAACCGTAATTATACACAGCACTTGTTCAAGCTCCACACAGTCCCCTCCAGGTCCCCTAACCAAGCAGCACCACTGACAATGCAACGCATGATTAAACAAGCCGAGATAGCAACTGCTTTCCCTCCGATTTATTTTCGCCACAAACGCCCTGCCGCTGGGGACGGCGGAGAAAGCCCAAAATACAGGAAAGCCGGCGCCTGGTTGCAACAAAAATAACAGGCAAAAAGCACATGCAATCGACTCTCTACACTCTCCCTTCTTTAATTTTTAGTTTTATTTTAAATACCGGTTTGGGGTGAGGAAGGAATGGCGTTACCGTGCAGCCACCCCGCTGGTAAACCCAGCTGCCGGGGGCAGAGGGAGCTATCGCCGCCGGGGCTCCCCTTTCCAAGGAGGGGGAGCGGAGGAGGGAGGCGGTGAAAGCCCCGCTGTGCCCCTGGCCCGGCAACCCCGGTCACTAGCAGAGGGGAGACAGGAGCCGCCAGCTCAGCTGACCCCCGCTCTGTGCCGGGTCGGGGTCGGTGGGCAGCAGAAGGTGAGCCCGATCGGGAACAGGTAACATTTGATTTCCCTTTACTGATGAAAAATGGGGAGCTGC
Source organism: Columba livia (assembly GCF_036013475.1). Lineage (NCBI taxonomy): Eukaryota > Metazoa > Chordata > Aves > Columbiformes > Columbidae > Columba > Columba livia. The sequence continues at coordinate 74,352,177 of NC_088603.1, read as the reverse complement.
GATTAAAACGTATCCCCAGAGAGAAGGCGTTTATCTTCGCTCTTCCTTCGCTTCAACTTAACCATAACCGGACGACGATTTTGAGTTTCTCTCATCCAACTTAGCAAACAAATAAATATCAATAAGGCCGGTAATCTCTTTAGAGGTACTATCACGAAAAAAAAAAAAAAAAAACACTTAAATAAACAGATTTTAACCCTACGTTACAAAATGACAGCCCCCGTTCATTCGATCTGCTGAAGGTGTTTTCTGAATATTAGAGTATTGCTTTGGAGGGGAAGCGCCGCTCGAAAGTGAGGTAATAAGGTTTAACTGTAACTACCTCTGTATTTATTTACAGTGTAATCCTTAACAATGCAATAGCAATTACTGCTAAGTGTTGCCTTTAGATAAGAGATACTGATAACAAACTGTATTATCTTGAAAGCAAACTTTAGGCCTTAAATATCTGTAATCAAATAATCTTCCTCCCAAGTCTGACTGACAAGGCAGATTCCTTCAAGTTAATGAATTTATTGCATTTCGGTCGTTATTTACAAAGGGGGAAGGTGATGCCCATTGCCCGTAGGTTCTTAATTGCAAATTGTCCAGAAGGTGAGATTCTTGATCTGACAAGACGTCAGTCTGTGCAGCACTCAGCTACTAGCCTGGCTTTTTTTTTTTTTTTTTTTTCCCCGATTTAAGGAAAAAGGGGGGAAGGAAGGAGAGAAGGGAAAAAAAAAAAAAAAAAGACAGAGAAAACCCCCACAACTATATAAGAAAAAACAAAAATTCTCCAACACAAACTATTTCTAAAAAAGTACTGGTCGAGCTATTAGGGCACTACCAACAGGCCAGTAATGTCCCTGAAGGACTGGAGTAAAGTGGAGCTATAAAGGTGTCAGGTTAGACTTTACAAGCACCCTTTAATCCAACTACTCTTTTTTTTTTTTTCTTTTCTGAAATAAAATAGCATTTTGAAAATGTACTACATAAGTGGCTTCATGGATGTGATTGCGTGCATTGCTATTAATTCTATAAAGCAGTGATTTATATATGCTTACATTATATTTAAGAATATACGTACTACAGAATATCGGGCATCTCGTGTACACTCTGGAGTTTAGAAACATATGCAATGTGTATATGAAGCTATAAATAAATACGTAATCTTTTTTTTAGATACATATGTAAATCCTATATATAAATACATTTAAAATACACACACACAGATCGATAGCTCGATATATACACAGTTAAACAAGGGCAGGAATCTCGTGCATGTACTTCTACCTCCGAGTTATCGCTTAATATATCCTTACATAGGCATATTATTTAAAAAGCCATAATGTTGTCTTACTACTGTGTATGGTCAAATGTTTCCAGGTCTTGCCCATTAATTGCTAAGTAAACGTGTTTGTTTATTTGCCAACTCAGAGCTGCCATGGGAAAGTATTTTTTTCCTAGCGGATAAGGCGAGCTGACTAAGTGGAACATATTGCAGAAGAGACTGAAAAGGGATTTTTCGACCTGGCACTTCCTAAATGGTCTTTGGAATTTGTGCAGAGGGGAACGAGCTGTTCCAGCGACAAAGTTAGTTATGAAATTCCTTTTCCCTCTCTCTCGCTCTCTAAATGAAAGTATTAAAATATACAGACGTGTAAAGGATCATTCCAACTGAATGGTAATTTATTAATAAACAAACAATGCAATACCTTCAGAATATTTTCAAAAAAAAAAAAAAGAAAAATATTGATAGAATAAGATTAATACAGTTTCCCTTTTTATATATAGTGAAAAAATCAGCGTATCAGTCAATTTTAACGTCACTTTTCAGGGAAGGGGGAAACACTTTCAGGTGTTTGGTCCGCAACATACAACTACAAATTAAAAATAAATTACTATGTCGCAATTTACATTTTAAAACAAGTCCTTGTAAAAGTAGAGGGGGGGATGAGAAGCTGATACTCTACGCTGGACTTTTCGCCCCCTTTTAAACACGGGGCATGGCAATACCTTAAGGGACGGGGAAGAGGAGGGGAAGTATTTCTCAAAGCAATTAAAAAAAAAAACTTACGTGTTATTGGAGTAACACTGTCCTTTAACAAACCAAGACATGCTTTAGGGCTGCCTCTGTACAAAACCTTTTCGCGTGCGCTCCCTTCGCTCCGCGGGCGCGGCAGGGGCCGCCGGCGCGGTGCTGCGCGGTGTCCCCGCGGTCCCCCCGCGGCGGGGGGGCGCTCAGAACTTGCCGCAGTCGTAGACGAAGGCTCCGGAGGTGCGGTAGAGCGGCTGGCTGCCGGGGAAGGCCATCTGACAGCTGCCGCCGCCCCCCGCCCCGCCGCCGCCGCCACCTCCCCCTGCCCCGCCGCCACCGCCGCCGCCGCCTCCCGGCGAGGCGCTGAGGCCCAGCCGGGGCGCCTCGAAGACCTCCCGCGGGGCGGCAGCGAAGCCCTGCTGCGGCCCCGCGTAGCCCGCCGCGCCCGCCAGCGGACCCAGCTCCCCCGCTGCCGCCGCCGCTGCCGCCGCCGCCGCCGCAGCCTGGTTGAGGTACCAGGAGGCCAGGCGGCCCTGGTGCGGGTGCGGGTGGTGCCCCTCCTGGTGGCCGCCCGCCGCGCCGCTCAGCCCGCCGTGTCCCAGCGCCCCGCCGCCACCGCCCCCCGCCCCGCCGCCGCTGCCGCCGCCGCCCGTGGGCATGGCGTAGTCGGGCAGTGGGTCCTCGGCGGGGCTGGCGGCGGCGGCGGGCAGGTGGCCGGGGCGGTCGGCGCCGCCCGCCGCCGCGTAGAGGCTCATGGCCTGCATGTTGCAGTGGTAGGTGCCGGCGGCGGCTCCGGCAGCCGCCTGGCTGCAGGGCGAGCCGTAGACGGAACTGTGGCCCGGCGAGTAGCCGCCGAGGGAGAGGGCGGGCGGGATGCCGGTGCGCGGGGCAGCGGCGGCGGGGGCCAGGAGGCCAGCGCCCAACTCGGCTGCGGCCTGCGGGGAGCCCCGCAGCGAGGTCATGATGTTGTCCACGCTGAAGCCCGGGCCGTGGTGGTGGGACGGCGGTGGGGGCGGCGGTGGGGGTGGCGGCGGAGGCTCGGGGGCCTCCAGGCTGAGGGAGCGGCTGGACGGGAGGGTGCTGCGGGGGCTGCCGCCACTGGAGAGGCTGCTGCTGCTGTCGGGGCTCTCGATCTTGGGCACGGCGCCGAGCGGCGGCGCGGCGCCGGGGGGGGACACGGCCTGCGGCGGTGAGGCCGTGCCGTTCTCCGTCTTGATGTCCTGGATACGGACGGGCGGCGGCGGCGGCGCGGCGCTGCCTCCGGCGGGGCCGCCCTCCGGCTCGGCGGCAGCGGGCGGCGGCGGGCGCGGCGGGGCATGGTCCTTGAGGTGCAGGCGGTCCTTTTCCTCCTTGTCCTTGACGGCGTCCTTCTTCTTGAAGCGGCGGCGGCGGCGGAGGAAGCTGCCGTTCTCGAACATGTTGTAGGAGTCGGGGTCGAGGGTCCAGTAGCTGCCCTTGCCGGGCTTCTTGTCGTCGCGGGGCACCTTGACGAAGCACTCGTTGAGAGAGAGGTTGTGGCGGATGCTGTTCTGCCAGCCCTGCTTGTTGTCCCGGTAGAAAGGGAACCGCTCCATGATGAACTGGTAGATCCCGTTCAAGGTGATCTTCTTATCGGGCGCGTTCTGGATGGCCATGGTGATGAGGGCGATGTAGCTGTAGGGCGGCTTCACCATATCCTTGGGCTGTGGCGGCGGCGTGTAGGGCCCGTAGGCTCGGGCCATGCCGGCCGGGTACTGCTCGTGGGCCGGGTGGGAGTACATGCTCATCGGGGCCGGCATGGCCGTGTAGCCCCCTCCGGCCGCCGCCGCGGCGGCGCGGTAGTAGCTCTGCTCTCCGCCGAGGTACGGCACCACTCCCAGGGAGTTGGGACTGGACACGGAGTAGCGAGCCTGCATGTCCTCCCGTCAGCTTTCCCCCACCCTCCCCGCCGGACCAAACAGCGCGTCCCTTCCCCCTCCACCCCTCCGCCGCTCCGCGGACCGAGCTGGACCGGGCGGCCGGGCAACCCCCACCCCCCCACCCCCCCGGCGGAGCGCGGAAAAAGAGAGGAAGAATAACGACGGCAGCGCCGAAAGTCTCCTCTTCCTCGCCCAGGAAAACCCACTGGCAAGTTCCCGCACTTCACACGGAGGAAAAAAAAAAAGTCAAAAAAGGGAAAAAATAGGAGGGGGGTTGTCAAAAAAAGAGTAAAAATTACTTTAAAAAGAAAACGGGGGAGAAAAAAAGTAATCGCAGTGGAGAAAGCAACTTCCAAACGAAGAAAGAGTATTAAGAAAATAAAACCTTTGCAAAGAGGCTCCCACGCTCCCAGTTCCTTGTTCCACGGGGATCTGCAACAAGTTGTCTGCAAAGGAGGGACAAAAGTACAGGGATATGTTTTGTTGGCTTTTTTGAAGCGAGCAGCAGAAGAAAAAATCCACCTTCCAGATCTCCCAGTGCAAAGTCTCCCTCTCTCTCTCCCTCTCGCTTTTTTTCAGTCTCTTTTTCAGTCGCGGGCTGCTTTGGGAAGCATCGGAAAAACTCCTGAACTTTTGAGCATCCGTCACCACGGCGAGAACTTTTTTACGCACTTACAGTTTTCTCCTTTTTTTTTCTTCCCTCTCCGCACTCGGTCTCTTTTTTTTTTTTTTTTTCCTCTCTTTTTTTTTCTTTTCCTCCTTTTGCAGGCAGTCCAGCTCCGCCCCTCCGAGCCAGAGCGGCCAATGAGAGCCGAGGGACACCCGGGGCTCTGAATGAGGAGGGAAAAAAAAAAAAAAAAAGGAGCGAGCGAGAAAAAAAAAAAGGGTAAAAAGAAGGGGAAAAAAAATCTCCGCAGCAGCCTTGGGAGCTGCAGCTCTCGGGGACCGGCCACACACGCTTGCCGGCACACACGGGCGCCTTGAGCTCCCCGGAGCCCCTGGCTCACTCGGGCCGCTGCGCACCCGCGGGGACTTGCCCGCACCCGCGCATTTTGCGCGCCGACCCGCGCAAGCCCTGCCGTCCCCTGCCCACTCACCCAACCGCGTCCTTGTGCGCGCGCGATCATCCTCGCACACGCACGACGTCCAGTTCTACGCCAATGTATATGTGTGTATATATATATATACATATATATACATATATGTGTGCTCCCACGGAACTCTTGCCACCCACGCGGGCTTCCCGTGCGCTACCACGCGTGTTTCTCCCACACTTTAACTTTTTATCTTTTTTTTTTTTAATTCCTTCGTTGGTCTGTTTTCGCCGCAGGCTGCCGTCCGTCTGTCCCCTCCCCTGCCCTCTCCGGCCAGGACGCTCTGCCTCACCCCGGCTGCCTTCCACCCCCCACGCCCGCGGGAACGGAGGGGAAAGTGTGTGTGTGTGGCGTGGGGAGGGGGTTGTATGTGTGTGTGCGTGCGGGGTGGGATGCCCCTGCCCCGGCAGCAGAACCCTGCCTGCAGCCAGCTGCCCGCCTGCCTGACCAAACGCTTCTGAAGAGATTGCATTCCTCCGGTTGACAAGGTTTTGACGAGTCCTCCAAAGCTCCATTTTATTAATCAGCCATCAAGGGCTTTCCTCTCTCCGTCTGCAAAGCGAGTGTTTATAAACACGAGCGCATTTTTTGTACGGGGCTCTTTAGCACGACCGTTCAGGTAATCTTTACAGACCTTACGGGGTGTGTTACGGAAAGCGGGTCCTTGGTTTGCTTATTTATTTATTTAAGGCGGAGACGGCGTACTTTTGTTCCTAATCTGCTTCAGAGTGGACTCCGTGTCATGTCAGGTGTGTCAGAAGAAAAAAGAAAAAACAAAAAAGAGTACAATAAAATATTCCTTAAACCGTTTGGCCGGTTCTGTTGTGAAGATTTTATTTGCGCTGCTGTTGCCTTTGTCTAAATACCTGAAAGAATATTTGAGCTCTAATCAGAATAACGTTTTAACGGGAGCTCAAAGGGAGCAGAGAGCGAGGACTTGGTTATTTATTTTAAAAAATTTCCTTTTATTTTTCTGTTATATTTTAAAACGGATATTTTTTTTTTATACTTGGAGGACGAGGAGACTCTTATGCATATCTTCACAGTAGTATTGGAAATGCAACCTAGTGCTCTTCATTCATTTTGCAGCCTATACCTCTGAAACTTCATTAGCGTTAATAATAGATCAGTTGAAAGGAACAAGCTGAAATCTATTTTAAGGTGTGGAATTTGTACGGGAAAGACATGTGTGTGTTTGTGAGATGAATTACCTACCCTGATCTTGTGACGCTACATATACGTCAAAAAAGCGTTCTGGATTAACTGATTTTAAACCCCCTTTCCTCACTTCTTACTGTGATCGATTACTTTGGGGATCGTGTCTTTGGAGCGTGTTAAAGGCGCATCGTTTTCTTGGTGGTATTTTAGCAGGTATGGCTTTTCCTCTGACACACCAATCCGTTGGTTAAAAAAAAAAAAAAGGGTTTTAAACAAGATGCAAGTAATGTGAAGGAGTTAATTTATATAGCCTAATATCTGCTCCTTTTCATATTCAAACATAACAGGTCTCCTTTTAGTAGTAAATGTCAGTCCTTTAATGGTGAATACATTATCCCGTTTAGCCTGTTGAATTTCATCGTCTGGAATCTTTCACCTGCTCCTGCCTAATTACACGTTTTTCCCTTTCCTCCCACCACGGCAGAATTAATAAATGTGCAAGCACTGGACTAGACAGTAGATGTCAATTCCAACACGTTATCTTTTCAAAAACTTTCTTGCTTTGCTGAAAAAAAAAGAGTCCATTTTAACACGTTTCCATGCAGCCCAGGTCATCCGGTTTTCCCACGGTGTTACCTGCCGTTAAAAACAATTTCCATGGGCTTCCCGCTCGCTCCCATGAGCGGCCGTAACGCGCCGCTCCAGGAGCCGGACCCTTTACTGACTAATTCATTTTATCTGGGCAACGTTTACGGTAGCGAAGCTGTTTCTCAGGCAGAGGCTGGAGTAACAACGAGAAGTTTCAGCACAGGGAAGGGGGGCCATTAATCCGCTGTGTTTTGCATCTAATATATTTTGCAGTAGCCACTCTGATGCTATAATTGCGACCTGACGCAATTACTAACGTGTGTTAAGTTACATACCTCAAACCAGCAGGACTCTGGTTTCTCTAGTCGAGGCACAAAAGTCACCATTGTGAAGGTTCACAGAGTGATTTGGGGTTTGCATGTGTGCGTGTTGAGGAGAAACAACGGGTTTAGGGGAGGCAGAAAGATCAGTTTTCCCCCCGGTGTGTTTGGATACCACCCAGAAGGACACTTGGCGCTTGGGCTACTCTCACCCGGCCGCACTACAGAGCTGCCTTTCCCCACCGCCGTGTGCTTTTGCCGTGTGGCCTCCGGATGGGAGAGCCGCTTCGTCCGAGACTGCCGCCGAAACGAAGCAGGACGGCAACAGCCGTGGCCACCGTCAACCCCCCGTCCGTGCGGACACCCGGGCAGCGGGCACGGCCGCTGCTGCCTGTTGCCCGAAGCCTGGCGGGGTGCGTCGGCAGCGGGACAGAAGCCCCGACGGGCAGCGCCAGGCCAGGGGGAGCCGCGCTTTTCTTGAAACCCACCGAAATCTCGCGTGTGTGGTCATTTGCAACCTTATTTACGGAGATGTCAGAAAGAAAGATGACATCGGAGCGGTAGGCGGAGGGGCTACCATTTGACCTGGGCAAAGCCCAAGGTGGACCCAAACAATCCGCTGTGGGTTGTCCTCTTCTCTCAAAGACCTGGAGGTGAACCGCTTTCCAGCCCCGGGCTGTTTATGTTTAGACGTAGTCAAAGCTTAGCTTCTCTATCTTTCTTTTGGCTCCAACATCACAGCAGTATCCCTGTAACTCTGAAACCAGCCACCCAGCCCGGCTCTTTGCATCTCAGGATGCAGCTTTCCATGTTCCTTAAACAGCGGTCGACACCGCAGGAGAAAACTGCTGACATCCTTTCGAGGCGCAGGGAGGGAAGTGATCGTATCAAATATGTGCTTCACCAGTAGAAAAATCTATTGTGCCGAAAGCCCCCTCTCTGTTCGTAGCCGCTGGACGTAGGTGACAGCTATCCTTCCCTGTCTCTCCCTCGTCTTCCCATCCAGCACCTCTGCAATTTCAGCCTGTGCAATTAAACTGAGCTCTAAATGCAAAGTCTGTTTGCGTGGCACTCAATTAAGCAAACAGATGTGATTGTTATTTTATTTACGTGGGCTGACAATTCCATAAATAAGCCGAGGTAGTTTTCCAATCCAGGGCGCCTTTTATCTTAAGACATAAATAACACAATAAGAAAATGAGCACTCCGTTCCCTCTGTCTTCTTTTAGGCTCTCGTTCTTGAATGAGGAATAAACTATCCTTTGCTGTAAACGCCGCAGCGGTCATTAGCTTCGTGTAATTCACAAGAAAAATACCTTAATTTCACATTTGGTATCTACAAAATAATTTTGTATTTAATTTACAAGGGAGAAACGAGACCATAAAGATGTCGGAGCCCGCGCGTTTCATCTTCCCACGACAGTTACCGCAGTCATACATATAATTCGTCTCTGTGACCTAGGTTGCGTCTCAGAGATGTCGCGGCACTAGGAATACAAACAAAAACCAGGCTGTGGGAAACGACTTGTGTTGTTTCTCTTATTCAGGTAGAGTACTATCACACACATATATACACACACACACAAACCAAAAATAATTTAAAAAACCCGCAAGCGCATAAGAAACCTTTAATTTGCTTTAGCATCTCACAATAAAATACTAACAGCTGGGGAAATGGGGGTGTTAAAAACTCACTCCTAAAACGACAAGAAGATAGCCAGACATGGATTTTTTTTTCTTTTACTTTCCAAGGTCCCTTGTCCCTTTTGTGTTTCTTTTCCTCCCTTATTTCCTTCCTTCCTTTCTCTGGGAGGGGTAGCGAGGGCGGAGGGGAGCCGAATGCATTGGATTCTCTGAAATCATATAAATGAAAACACATACAGAACAACAAAACTGGGAGCATGAACCTTTGCAGCCCTGTCCTGCTCCATCTCCACCTATTGCCTTAGCAGACGGGAGAAGAGAGAGCGACTTATTTGTATAAAGGGTTTATTTACATTAGAATGAAGCGACAGTTCCTAGTCTGGGAAGTGATAAGTACTTGGCAAGTCATTAGGTAGCAGATAGAGATCAGCCCCTGGATACATTATTCCCTGCCTTTTGAACACTCGTTTTTAAGGGCTGAGAGGTTTTTCGGGAGGGGGCGAGGCATCAGTGGGGGTGAGGAGAGGGGTTAGGGTGGTAAGGGCGCGCAGCCCTGCTGTGAGCCGTGCCCGAGCGCTGCCCCACTGCAGGCGGCCCTTGGCGGGGGGAAGTCGAAAGCCCCCCGCCCACCGCGGAGAGCCCTCAGGCCGCCGGTGCCTGAGCGGGACTGCGCACAAGCAAGGACACCACAAAGCCGCTTCATCCCCCGGCGAAGGTGCGACGTTGCCGCTGCGCACCGCACCGCACCCGCGGCCGGCAGCCACCTGCGCGGCGTTCAGGCGCTCTGCGGGCCGCGGGCGCCCCCTACCGGGCCGCCCGTGACACTGCCACCCGCTCCGCGCCTCTCCGCGCCGCTCCGCGGGTCCCGCCGCCCGCAGCCTCCTGCCGCCGCCGGGCACATCACCTGTCGGTGCACTGCCCGCGCAGAGCGGCTCCCCCGCGGAGAGAGCGTCCTTTGCGCACTCCAAGGGGCAAGAGGGATTTAAAAACCCACCCAAACCCTTCCCGCCGCCTTCTCGCCGCCGTTGAGCTGCTGGAAGTGCGGCCACGCGGTGCCGGTTTCTCGGGACACGTCTTTCTGTCGGAGGTGAGCGCTAGAACAATGCCAGCTCCACCGAGGCCACTATTTTCTTCCCCTCTGCCAAAGAATGTCTTTACTGGTTGCCAGGTTTGCCAATAAAACTTGCGAATGAAAAAGTGTTGGTTTCCAGGAAAAGTACTTCTGTTTTTTAACCTCCCCCTTGCTGTCTAATTACTGATGTGTTCAACCTCCGAAGAACAGCTTCATAAAACTGGTAAAACTAGAGGCAGACGCTTTTGCACAGTTGTACGGTTATAGAGATGTGTAAATACACACACACGCGCTAATATATATGCATAGCTAGATGCATGCATGGTTTTCCGATTTTTACAAGGCATTTATGCGTATTAAGTACAATCACACCAAAGAACTAGTCTCCTTTCAGGCTCCAAGGAGCTACGGCAATACAAGTAGTAAAACTTGGATATCTGCATACACACTTTAATGAAACCACAAATGCTCTCTTTGCACAGTTATTTGTACACTGCTGGAAATAACACATTATAGTTTGCATACAGAAAACAATGTATCTCTGCAAAAAAGTAAAGTATAATCAAAAGAGGTGAAATAATAGTTTTAAACGTAGAGCTCTCAAGACGTATCTGTTATTTTGCATGAACACAGGGAATGCATATAAAAGATGGATTTTTAAATGTGCCCTGTGCAACAAACACGTGTAACTTTCAGGAGTCCCACGGGCTGTGACCCTAGACAAACACCTCTTTCTAGTCGGGCTCTGTCCTCAAAACCAACCAGTGTACTGTTTAAAGGTAAAGAGGTCAGAATTAGGTTCCCAGGTGATCTCTGCAGTTTCCTATTCTTTACCCCTCTCTCCTGCCTCCACAAGGCCATGTGTCGTACCATTCCTGAAAATCTCTAAAAAGGCTGGTAGGCATAATTTGAAACAGAAAATTAGCACTGAAGTAGAAAAGAGTTCTGGCAGTATGTGTTTCAATGTTCCTTCAAACAGACTTCTTTGTTCTTGAAAACCAAATGAAAGCAAAGCTTTCGATCATTATTTTTCATTCAGGTGGCATTAGCCCCCTTTACTCAACTATTGTGTGCTGGATGTGTGGGTCTGGCACACCACCTGCCCCACTGCACCTCACATGCCCCAGTTCTTGTCCCAGTGAAACTGGCTGGCCAACTGTGATGGCAACATGACTAATCTTTGCGTGTGAGGACGGTACTAGCTAAGCCAAACGAGGTCAATTTCTCTGTTTTGCAAAGCAGAAGAAATTGCAAGCTTATATCCAGTGCTAAACAATCAATTTAGAGGTGCTTCAGCTGATAAATACAAATACAGTTCTTCTAAAATGGTGTAGCATGAAGGAAAAGACACTTGAGGGATTATTTACAAAAAATAAGCTTTCTATTTAACTTGATAGTTCCTAAGGAGAGCCAGAGATTCTTAGCTGAGACTCATATTTAAAAGTAACTGCATGTGTACAACTGTGGGGTATAAGTGTGGTTGGTTGGGTGGATAGGAAGATATACAGCTTTCTTTTAATACACATTTTTGCTCTCAGAGTTGTGGATGCTGCAAACATTGAAACAGTAAGTTGCAAACAGAACACTCACAGTAGGACACTTTCGTTGGTGGCTTCCTCCCCAGTTTAAACAGGCAGACAGGTAGCAGAAAACAACATTTCCCTATTCACTGAAGCCTTCTGGGCACTCTGGGCATGACAGGGAGGCCCACAGAGGTAGCAGGAGGGTTTGCATGGGATGGAGACTGAAGCTACCGTAACCATCCCTGTGGCAAGAACACCCACAAAAACAGGTAATTTGCCCCTCCTACACCAACTAACAGCCAGAAGCAAAAAATGTTAAAGTAACTTACATCATCGTTTGCCTGTATCATTACTAAGGAGGAACTGAAAGCTGTTTTATGAGGAGCAGACAGACAAGACTAGCTTCAGCTTGAGACATAAAAAACCCAAACCACTAAGATACCTGAAGGCATCCCAATTAAGTGATATTACCATCCCGATCAAGATGCAGTCATTGTTAGTAAGCATCCCTGATTTTTAACAGAGATATTCCAATTAGGTAGATTTCCTGATTAGGTGCACTTAAATTAAATGGAGAGAACAGTGTGGAGGAAACGTGGATGGATTGCATAAGGGCCAACATCAAGGGGGGACTTCGTCACTTGCAAGAGAGCATAAGTGGGGTTCAGACCACATAGCCCAAAATCACAGCAATGCCTCTTTTACCCCACGCTGAGCAACTATCTAGCTTTGAAGGCATCCGGCCTTGGTTGGTGCCTTCATCTTTTACGTGCGTGTTCCCAAGGCACCGGTAGCTCTGCTGCTGGGCATGCCCACAACTGCCTGAGTCAGAGCATCTTGGCACCTGTTTTCAGCCTAAATCCCAATTAGATCCAAAAAGTAGGCAGAGTGGCGTCTAAGTAGCCGCAGGGCCTGATACAATAGATAATGTCTTGGGCTTTGGGATAAATTTGAAAGGAAGGTCCTTATCAGCTCTGCACTACATACCTCTGTATTTTACGGGTCTCAGCTCTGGCCAGAGTCTCATTCATGGTTTTTGGATGGAGTGACTTGAGGTGACATGTTTTGGCAGTAGTCACATAGCTTTTAAAGCCATTGTCTCTCTCTTTGTTACTCAGGTCTTGAGCCTGAAGGTCTGAAGCACAGGTTCTGGAGGAAAAAAACGCAGACAGCAAGACTTCCAAACACTGGTCCTTTTGAAAACCCTGAGCTGAACCTGTCAAGTGTGCTGAGTGAAGGAGAGAGGGGTGTTAGGCTTACATCTCACTGTGCTGTTCTTAATATTCACCATGGGCACAGCCACAACAAAAGCAACTCTTCTAGTTAGGAGAGAGCTCTGTGAAAGGAGGCTGCAGTGGACAGGGGTGGCCTCCCTGAGCCATGAGAAGATCTTCGTGTCTCTTCATGCATCTATTTCCCTCCAGAGGCTGGGCTTGTCTTGCATCTACACACTGAATGAAGGAAGGAATGTGAGCTCTCTACCACACCTCTAGCTTTCAACATTTGCTGAGCCTGTTTGTCTATTATTTCCCCCCGCTATGACTTTTAAGATTGTAATCTCAGCAGGATAGGGACTGCCTTCTGTTTTACATTTGTACACTGTCTAGCTCCTGTGTCCAGGACCTTGAGCTGATGTGCTAATAATTAATAAGCATAATTATCTTGGGGGATACTCTTTGTGGATTCATCTGAAACTGATCTGACCGGGGATTAAATAGACCATTCTCTTTGGAAGAGAAGGGCTTTTGGTAATCACTCAGTTAAAACAATGGCTCCCTGCACAGGTGAACACAAGTGTTGCATTCAGTGGTGTTCATCATGGGTTTGCTTAGACTGAATAAGGACATAGTGTCACTTGTTCTTCTAAATTTAGGGGAACGGCAACAGCAGTCTAAACCTCTTTGAAGAAAAAGATGACACAGAGTTTTCTTGCTGACCTGCAGCAAGGGTGTGCTCTTGAGGTGTGCCTACTTTTCAATATGTGTACCCATAGAAATTCCAAATGTAGTAGTTTCATGCAGTTATTTCATCTCAGAGGTCTCTTGCGTGTGTGTCATCCTGACCTTCCACAGCTGTGTAGCATGCAGTAAATCAGTCCAGAAATTCATGTTTGAATTAATGTTCAAAATTAATATTTGATTTTTTTTTTCTTTTTCATATTCTGCTTTCCCTTTCAAATGAGGCCAGATCCTCAAGCCATTTTGCTGAATTGCATCAGCTGCGACTCTGGCTTGGAGAAATTAAAGGCAAACACCTGTGCCAACTCAGCACCACCATGGTGAATGAACTCAAAGAAGTTGCTGGAGAGTGAGCAAGACTAGAGCTTGGATGATGTTGTTAGATTTCATGTATATATACTATGTGCTAGGTAGCACCATGGGCTGCTGGTAGGAAAAGCTTCTGCTTTGGGTGGCTCCAGCATAAAGATTAGTTTCTTACTCTGTTCAGGTTGAAAACTGTTAATCAGAAAGTGCAGTATGCAATGGTGGCAGAGTTTTGTTTTGTTTTTTTTCAGAGTTAAGTATGTTCATTAACTCTTCAAAATAATGTTATCTCTTCCAGTGCGTTTTCCATTTAAATGAATGGAAATGTTCCCATTGACTTTAAAGCACAATTTCCTCCATCTCCTCCTTCTTGAAAGACTTAATCAAGCATGTTTAGTAGAAACCTATGAGAGCTGTCTAATGACTGGCTCACTTTGCCCAGGGAAAAATGTAACTATAAACTGAAACACGATGCTGAAAACCAAGTTTAGTAGAAAGTGTTTAGTCTAGTGCTAGATGAATGATGGAAGCTTGTATTTGTGAATAATTTATTTGACAATTGGTGGGGAAAAAAAATGACCGAATAAGTTCTTTGCTCATTTTTCTTTGCCTGTCTACAAAACTGGCTGAACAATGCGCAAACAAATTGCTAATATTTATGCAGGAGCAAAGAGGTCAGCTTTTGTCAAAAGTGTTTTTAGCAGTGAGTTGGGCTAGCACCAGATTAGCTTAATTTTCTTGTATCCTCTACGTAGTAAACAAAGGAAGTTGTTCTATTCGTTACTGAATTCACTGGAAATTTGCATCTCACCAGCAACACTGCTATTGCAAATCCTGTGTTGTAAAAACTGCAAATACTGGAACTTGGCTTTCATGCCTGTGGCCAGACTCCCAAGACTTTAGAAGCCTCAGTGATTTTCACTTCATAGCCCGTACAGCGGGTGCTGCCCACCTTCAGTCCCTTCTGAGCATAGTTGTGTGCAGCAGTGTAGATGGCAGCTACATACTGGGCTGAATGAGCAGAAGCTCCACTGCTAAAGAGAAGGTGTGTTTCACAATCAGGAAGGCTGCCATCTCCATCTATGATGATGCAAATAGTTGCTGATTGCCAGACAGAAGTTGCTTATTAATTATTTTTCCTCTTGGTGAGAGAGGAAATACAGACGGCTGAGTCTCTAAAGAGCTGTCTTTATTAGCTTGACCTGACAGCAGTACAGAGGTGTTTTGCTTGGGGACAAAATCCACATTTTGCCTTGCAATTTAGTGAGCTTGTCTGCATCACCTCCTACACTTCCTCCTACAATATTTCCCTTCCCCTGTGACACACCCAGGCTTTTTTTTTTTTTCGCTAGTTCTCCATTCTTGGCTACCTTCTCCCATGTCACCAAGTGAAATTAAAAGTGTTATAAAATGAATATATATTTTTAATGCTTTTCTGTCCTTCTCACCCCTTCAGAAAGACTACAGACAAATCTTTCTACACAGAACAACAAAGCTACAAGAGCATGCCACAAATGATCTCCTGGATCCCATATTCAGTGCTGTTGCTATTGGTAGGTTTAAAATTAGACAAGGACTTCTGTGGGGCTGGAGCAAGGTAGTGGATACGTACCATGGGTTCCCAGGGAGGTGTCAGGCCCCTGCAAGCCCCTCAGGATTCAGGGTAGGTACTTGAACACCTTTTGAACTGGGTACTGTCAGTCTGGTGCCTGTCTATGTCTCCTCCATATGCTATCAGCTGCAGCTGTTTCCTGTGCTTATGCCCATTCTCTTTGAGAGGTTTTCAGGTGCTTGCTTCACTTTGATATTTTCCGTTTTGGTAGGAACTGTCCACCCTCTTTGTGGCTTCACCTCTTCAGAATTGCCTGTGTGTGTGAGTGCAGAAATGGGAGGCAAGGTGAGTAACCTGCTCTTGCAGGAGTTGTGTTCCCCAGGCTTTCTTAGTTCCCATCTATTCCCAAAAGCTGCCTGATAGTGCGAAGGAGATGGGTCATAGAATCCTTTCTTCTTGGAGTGTGGGGCCTGCTTGCCCTCTCATGCAAAGAGGTTCAAAACTCGTCAGGGCTGTTGCAGGATGAGGGAAGGATGAGACATGGAAACAGCAAGTCATATGGTTCCTTTTCAGC
This sequence comes from Columba livia, assembly GCF_036013475.1. Classification (NCBI taxonomy): domain Eukaryota; kingdom Metazoa; phylum Chordata; class Aves; order Columbiformes; family Columbidae; genus Columba; species Columba livia. The sequence goes on along the minus strand of NC_088603.1, from coordinate 74,336,473 downwards.
CTTAGCTCAGGTAAACTCCCAATACATGCAGAGAAGCACTCCCTGTCTAAATGCTGTAGCCCTCGGCTGTACATGCTGTCTCAGGGAGCCCAGAGGTGCACAGGAATGCACTTCACTCTGTGCCACAAACTGAAGTGGTCACTCATGGCTTTGTCCTTGGACATGACCCAAATTCAGCACAGCCTTGTTTGTGCTTGGCTACCTAGAGCCAGCTAGGTGCCAGCCCAGCTCCTGGCATAATCTGGGGCAGCTGCAAGGCAGTAATGAACTATATGCTGTTCTCAAAACCTCCTTCTCCCACCTGTTTCTGAGAATAATGAAAAATGGACTGAACTCAGGGTTTTTTACCCCAGCTACTCCTCCTGGCCATGTGAGCTAAGTGATGGCAATGCCAAACCCTGCAGAGGAATTGTGCATTGTATAGAGAAACCACATTCAGGCTTACCCCTTTTTGCAGTGCTGGAAGATCAGAAGGTGTCCTTAATAGAAAGAAGAGCCCAAACCCCTGGATGCCTCAGCCTCATTCAAAAATAGCTCTGTCCTAAAGCCCCAGGTGTGAGCTGAATAAAACGGAAGTGCAGACTTGGGGATTTGGTGCTTGTGGGACTACTCAGAAGTTGTTTGTCTGAGCTGAATTCTCAGGTGAGCATGTTTCCTTCCGTGTGCTACTTGTAGGATCAAGCCCTGGTAAGCTGCTGAGAGTCACTGCTGCTCCTCGCGGAGCCAGAGGCAGCTCAGGGTAATCAGCACATATAGGAATAAGCTCTGACAGTGGAAGCATGGTAAGAGCATGGTTTAATTTCACTGTGGTATGCAGCACTCCAAGAAAACTCCCAGACTCAGTCCTTTTCCTTCAAGCACAATCCCTTATCAAGGTTCTTGGCAGCAATTCACTTAACAGAAAGGAGCAGCTGTCATGGTATTCCCACATACAAACATGGAAAAACAACCCCTCCCTACCTTCAGTGCAGCAATGTTATGTAGTAAGAATAATTACAATATTTAACACTTGTATCTATGCTTTTAATCTTCAAAGCACTTGATGAGCACTGGCTGCAGGTAATTGTAGCTGCAGAGTGATTTGTCCATTTGCAAAAAGAGGAGAATCTTGTGCATGACTGTTCCAGTGGTCCTGTGCAAGGTGGGCACAGTGCAAGTAGGTCTGTAAAGGCTCAATGACATGGGATATTTTGGCTGCCAGGGTTGATTTTTTTCTTATCACTGGCTGCTACCCTCCTGCTGCAGGTTACTGACTCCTCTGGTCTGTTGGTGGAATTGCTCACCTTACAGTTTCCCAACCCATTTCACTCCTAGTGAACCAGGTTAGGAAAGACCTATATAGTAAGCCACTTTAGCTGACCTGGCTTGTTTTGACTGGAATAGATCAGGGAGTGCTCAGATGAGCAGCTCAGCTGACAGACTCAGCAAAGCGGTAACTCCTGGCAGGTGGGCAGAAAAGAAGGCGACTATGGAGAGGCTTGTAGGATGCTGGCAACTGTGCAGGCTGGCACAGGAGATATATGTCTGACAAAAAGCGATGAGCCCATGCTGGTTCTTCCTCCTTTGGTTTGCCTCTCAGGCCTGTGGAACTTGTTATGGAAAGACTCAGTGTAAAAGATATTATTGTTTGCCTCAGCCTTCTGGTCCTATCTAGGTGGCTCTTGTCTCAGGCTGGAAGACTAGAAGAGGTAGTGGAGGAATTTGGACGACTTTTAATGACTTTGTTTTCAGATGTTTTTTTTATGAGGAGGAAGGATATAAGACAGCTGTTCAGTCCTACCATTTATATGGCCATCCGTTATCTGAAAAACCGGCCATTTGCTCTTGCAACATCTCTCTTATTTTGCTTTCTTACCAAATGAATTTGCTTATCCAAAAGTACTCAGGTAAAGCCTCTCTTCTTGCTTAGAGTGGGCAGAGATTAGTGGATGTGAAATACATCATCAGAGTACACAGCTCGATATGGTACCAGCTGCCTGCACCTGGGCAGGTAAAGTATCCTGAACACCCAGCTCAGCTCCTTGCCTTCACAGGCAAAAGAACTTTATATTAATTAATGTAAAGTGATCACACAGGCAAACAAAGGCTGTGTTGGTCTGGGCTCTCCCAGTTCCAAAGACTCTGTGAGTCTGTGTACTGACTGTACCGTTTAGATAAGTCTGAGGCCCACATATCTTGTGATTTGATTTTAAACAAAGCAAATCCAAACCTAATTGCTGGAACCCTTGTTTTCACTGAAAATCACACTCTTATCTGTGCAGTATGAATATCTGTCCTTCCTGCTGCCTAAGAGGAAAATTAAGGTAATACATATTGTAAGGTAACAACAATACATTAAAAGGAATTGGTTTATTCAAAGGGGTTAGCTTGGGTTTTGCTTTTATTTTAACTGTTCATGCACATTATCATTTTCCCCTTGAGGACTGTTTTGAGGGGAAAGATTGTGAAACTGAGCTAGATCTCTCTTGTGCTGCAGCTTCATTATTATGTGCATAACTCTAGAAAACGAAGTTTCTCTTCAGTGAAAATATGCCGCATAACAGTGTTGTCTCTGACACTTTGGCTGGTGAGGTTTAGTCATGTAATTCTTCCAGATTTCGTTATTATGAATCGGCTAACCATTTTCTTTTAAGGACTCCATTCCTGAAATGAATTGATGAAATATGAACCTTACCATTTTCTTAAAAAAAACCCCAAAACTAAAAAGATTCTAGACCTTATAGTTACAGAGAAAAACACCCTATGAATGTAAGCACACCTTAGAAGAGAAGAAATGAAGCTCTGGAAAGAAATACATGCACAAACCAACCTCTGAGGTTTAACCTTGTGACTCCTCCTTTTTCTTCCTCCTTTTTAAGGCCTTAATATTGCGATTGGAAGTGCTGTGGATGGGGTCAACTCTCAAAGCCAGCTCCTTCCAGGCAAGCCACAGCTTGGGAGAAGGAGCAAACCTAAGCTTTGAGCTCAATAACACAGTCTTCTGCTTGTGCAGCTCTGTGGCGGGACTGTCTGCAAGACCAGGGGAAAAAAAAACCCAAAAAAACAACAAAAAACAACCCGAAATCCTCTCCCTTGCTTGCACAGTTCCAATTAAGTGCAATCAATTTCTCAATCAATCTTTTGCTCTTAATAAAGTCAGTTATCTTTTTCCTTCTAATTCCCCTCCAGGTTTTTTAACAATTGTTCAGACAGACACAACAAGCAGCTTTTGTGAAGGAAGAGTGTAGGCGTTTCCTTTGGCTGTTTTCACTTTCTGCCTATGATGATGTTATGCTCCGCACCCTCCCAAAATCCTAATCATATACAATGAGTGTGCTAGGAGCTCATTTTTTTTTCTTCCAGCTGGCATGGATTGAGTACCCTAATTTGACAGCAAAATCTTGCCAAAATATTGGGGGAGAGGGGGTAGGAGAATAGACATTTTGTCATCTTTGTGTTGCTGATGAGTCAGACCATTTAAACTAAGGAAAGGTTTAAAAAAGGGAAGGGAAATGCTATCCAGCCTTATCTACTCCAACATTAATTTAAGTAGAAGGTAGGAGTGGAGGAAGTCTGAGTAAATGTGTTCCTTGTTCAAGTTGCCTTCAAATGGTTACAGTCATCTGCAAGCTGAAAGAAGATGCATTAAATTGTTGCCTACCATTAAGCGACTGTGACGGAGAGGCCCTATGTATGCTCGCCTTGGCTCTGTGTGTGTGCAGAAGCCATGCGTTCTTGATGTGTGTATGTAAAATAGTTCAGCGCTGGCTTCATTTGTATTGCTTTAACTCCCCTGTGATGCCACGTGGGAGGGAGGCTATGTTGTATCCATAGGGAGAATATTTATACCTGAATAAACCTGTCCCTGATAGGTTTAGCTCTTCTGGCTTAAAAAAAATAAAAAACAAACTGTCCTTAGTTGACAGGGTCACGCAACTGCAAAGATTATCCTTGGGTCAGGCCGTGTCTGGAAGCAGAACTGGTTGGTCCTATTCAAAGTGGATGAGAAGATTAGATTGAGCAGGTATTAAGTAACTTAAGAAAAAGGAGGAGAGAAAAAAACAGGTGTAGTTAGGAGAGATGTGAGTGACCTGAATGGGAAGAGGCAAGAGGGTGTGGTAGTGTGGAAAGTGTCAGCAGCATAGTCCTTACTTAAACTTGCCTTGCATGTTGATTTTAACATAGGGACAGTCAAGTCAGGCCTATATGTGTAAAGGAAAAGAGAAGGTGAATGTCAAGAAAGTGGTGTAACCTCACTGCGAAGTAATAACAAACTGAATGAGGGTGAAGCTGGGTGTCCTAGGGGAACTAGTGGAAATCATGTTACACAAAGGCACATTTGCACTGCAACAACTCCTACTCCTGTCAACAAACTCAAGCCAGCCTCACACTTCTCGTGGACCTGTTGGCACTGACTTTTTGTGCACAGGGCTGTCTTCTCTAGCAGGTTTTGCAGCCCCCAGCAAGCCCTGTGATCCTGTGTTTACATTGCTATCGGTCCCCAAGTGAGGTGATTTGAAGCTAGCTCAGCTGGGCCTATCCTGCATGCAATTCCTGTGGTGCAGACATGCCCCGGGATGTTTAAAAGTGGGTAAAACCCAGACGAATATGCTAAAGGTGGTAACAAGATGACAGGGAAGTGCTACCCTACATGATGGGCCATTTTCAACTCTATTTTTGAAGTTAACCCTGCCAGAAGGTGAAGAGGTGAAGAAAAAGTTTGTTCATTTTATTATCCTTCTGCTTCTGTTCTAGTCACAGTCCCCAGCTAGCTCAGCTGAAGGCAAATCCTCCAGCGTAGCTCAGAGGAAGTCTGATCCAAGTGACTCCAAATTACAGTGGCATGGAGGCATTAGTATGGCAGCAGAGACCTGTTGGATACTAAGTTTTCTCATGAATGCCCTTTTGCTTGGGTAGAGGGATGGAGGAGCTGTGTAGGAGCTGCTGTGCTGGTTGTAAGCTGGGAGGCTGAGCCCTTGCACTGGGGTGATCCTCCCTGGTTTGGGTCTTCCAGCCTCAGGGCTATTTGCATTGTGAGGATGGCACAAAGCAGCCTTACTTCAGGGAAGGATTGGGGCCCGGGCCTTATCTCACTTTGATTGTATTAAATAATCTATCTGTCTGCCACGTTATTTACATAACTCTTATTTAAATAGTTTTACATCAGACACACTGAATCATGAGACTGAAAGTCTAGACGATTCTTGCCTGCCTTTAACCCTCCTGTGTTGACATTTTTCTTGTCTCTCCCTTCAGGAGTACCCTGCTCTGAATTTGGTCTGCACGGAACATATGAAATACCTGGTGGTCCCAGGCTTAAGAGTGAGCAAACTTAAATTGCTGAGGGGAGAGAGCAAGAGCACAGAGGGCACAAACAGGGGAGGGGAAGAAGGAGGCAGGGAGGAGGGCGATGGCTGGGAGTTGTTTGTCTGGTTTTACTAGGTCAGCTCTGAGTGAGGCTGCAGGGCAAATGGCTTTGGACAGACAAACTTAGTACCCCAAGCTTGCTTTCTGACAGGTGCTACCCTGGAAAGCTGCTCTAGGAGTTAATTCATTTCAGGAAGAGCAGAAGAAGGAGGTATAGAGTTACCTTGTGCTAAGTGGGCTAATAGGCAGAGGCTGGAACCTGGGAACTGGGAGAGAGCAAATGGAATAAAAAAGACATTTGTCATTTTAGAGAAAAGCCAAGAAAGCCCATTCATTTTCCTAGGTTCTCCCCACTCCTCTAAAAGTGCATTATAAATTACTAATAATTCATATAAAGCTTGTGTTATGGCATGCTTGGCAAATTCATCTGTCTCTCCTTCCGAAGGCACATTCCAGGTTTTATGCCTTGCTGTAACAAGCTTTGTTGTTATGATTCCATTATATTAATATATTGATTTTAATATATGTTTCCCGCAATACTGTGTGCACTGGAACCGAAGTTCAGCTTCGGAAAAAAAGGGGACCGAGGCTTCTGGTTTCTCATCTTTCTCTTCCCCATGAAAAAAAGTTTGTCAAGGGCTGCTTCGGCCCTGGCTGCCGCTTTCAGAGCGTTTTGGGCTGGCTAGGCTGAGATGGAGCAGCACTTCCACCTAGTGGTCTTTAAAAAATAAGGCACATTCTTCAACCTGGGGGCTTCCAAGTCGCCAAACAAAAGTGTGAAGCGAATTTCTGAAACTGCGTGTCTTGCCCTAACGTGTAGCAAATGATTATTCTTATCCCAGAAATAATAACAAAATAATCCGTTGTGGGGGTTTTTGTGTGTGGTTTTTTGTTTGTTTGTTTTTCTATTTTCAAGTAAATTCTCGAGCTTATTTCAGTGGACATAAATGCAGTTTGCTAGACTGCAAGTTCAGGGGTCCCATGACAGCAAGGTGAAGCAGAGAAGAAGATCATGAGCTCCTAAATTCAAAAGCAATGCAATGCAGCACTGCGTTACATATACAAAGTGCTCTGCACCTGTGTATGCATCCCCAAGTATTTTACACAGATTCGTATTTTCACACTTAATTTACAGATGGAGAAAATAAGGTATGAGGGAATATGGCAGACACTTTGTTAAATAGTATCTGTTTTGAACTCTAATTTTTGGGTGCTGCGTGTAGATACTGTTCTCCTGAGAGCAGTTAACTGAAGTTGGTAAGGATTTAGAGTGCGTATGGATCCAGCATGGCAGGATCCTGATCTGTGGGATACTGTTCCATTGCAGATAAATAACCACCACAGCAACAGCAACAGTGCCCTATAATGTAATAGCAGAGGAACCTTAGACCCTCTGAAAACCAGACCTAGTGTCTCAAGCCAAGCTCTCAGAGAACTGACACCTTTGAGACGAGCAGATACTTCTGAACAAGTTAGAGGGGCCAAGCTGAGAATAGCTCAGTGGAGTTAAATCACATCGGTGTGCCTGTTGGCAGCAAAAGCCCAATAAACTTCTAAGGGGAAGGCCCAGGTTTGCTGTCTTTTACTGCCATTGCCAAGCTGTGCTGCCTCCTTTCAGCAACTAGCTGTTGGGAAAGATGAACTTGCTGTTCTGCAAGGGTTGTTTCCCAAGAAGGAGGCTCGAAGGGTGCAATTGTTGTTGTGGAGACTGGGGAATTACACACACACACATAAGCACACACACAAATATACACATATACCCACACCCGCCTCTGATTTCTGTGAAGGGAAGTTATAAGTTCAAAAGTGAGGATCAGAGCAACTGAGTTGACTCTGCTGTGAATGGTAGTATGTGATTGACATCTCTGGGCTGATTCAACATCCAGGCATGACATGAGGTGTGTTTAAGTTATTTTAAGATGCTGTGGCTTGCCTTAGGGTATCCTGAGATTCTGACACTCTGCCAAATAGATTTGAGTCCCTGGGGGAGGGGGTGATCTTCTAATAGCCACACCCTTCTGATTGGCTGCCCAAATGCAATTATATTTTTAAAAAATCTTTATTGACAGAGAAAAATGAATGTTTTTTTACTGGAGAAACACACAGGTCATTGTTCCTCTTCTGCCGTGTGACTCATCTGAACCAAGCTGTCTGTTTATTGTATCTACTAATGCAGCAACTTGGAAAAGCCAACCCATAAGTGTTTCTTTTGTTTCCTAAAAAACAATCGTTGGGTGCCTTTTGATACTTTTTTTTTTTTTTTTTAAGCCTACCGTGTTTTGGAATGAGAAAAGCACAGACACTTTCTTGGCAAATCTTCCATAACCTTTTATGTTCCACCCTTAGACAGTACCTTCTTTTATTTGGCTTGCAACAGAAGCGCTTTACACCTCTGAAGAGAAAAAACCTTAACATGCCTGTGAGGCAGGCGAGTCTGAAGGCTAGCATAATGTCATGCCTTATCATGACATTAGGTCCCAAATACGTTCCTGAGGTCTGGACCCAAAGAGTGACCTCCCTTGACTGGATCCATCAGCACTCAGTAGCCATCTTCCTGGGACAGGAACGTGAGCCTTTACTCTGGGCACTCCCTTTCCTCACAGAAGAAATGTAACGCTTGCACCCACAGTCCCCGCTGCTATTGATGTGGCTGCGGCGTCAGGGTAGGAGTCGCGTGGATGCAGATCCACCCCAAGGCCCTCTTTTCTGCCCATTGCACAAGTCAGCAGCACGGAGTTTGCAAGAGCCTCCCCCCTTGTCCAGCTGCCTGAGTCCTGCCCCTTTGGCACAGCAGAATTGCCCCATGTGCAATGCAGCTGGAGAGGGCTCTGCCCGCAGAGGAAGCACGACATTCATCCCTAAATGCAGGAACAGTTCTGAGAGGTTTTTTTTTTTCCCTTGTGTATAGTTTTTTTCATTTGTTTGTTTTGTTTATTTGTTTTTGTTTATGGTGGCTGACTGCTAGCTCCTAAGTTCTTTCGGATGAGGTATTAATCAGAAGTAGGCTAACATGCAAATAAATACATTATCCCAAACGAAAAGAAAAGGACTTCAGAGAATGCACTTATCTCCATACTGCTGGGGTAGTTGAAGCAGCTGCAAGAAAGCTAATAGCAGGGTTGAAACCAGACTTGCCAGCAATTTCATTCTTGGCCAGACAGTCAATTTTTTCATGCTTTTGTCTGGCTGTCTCTCTGTAGGGCTGCACAAGGAGAGCAGTTTTACTTTCTTTCATTATTATACGTATATTTTTCTGCTGAATTCATCTATGACTGCCATAATAACTCAGGAGCACTCTGTTTCCAAGGAAGCTTGAGTGACTGAATAATGAAGATGAATCAGGATTCAGAAAAAAAAGAGAAAATTATTATTTTCCGTGCAGCCCAAACCCAATAATCTACTTTTGCCAACCTGTCCCTATGAAGTAAAAAAGAAGCATTCATTTGTACCGCCTCATTTTCCTCTGCATACAGTGAAAGGATTTTTTGTTGCAATCTGTCACCCTCATGTGCACTCTCTAGACAGCCTGTGCCCCCTTCTACTCCAGGCAGTACGTAGAGCAGTTATTTTTAATAGGAACTCATTTAACATACCTATGTGTTGGTTTGCAGCAGAGGTCACACTCTCTGGACTTCATTTCAGCTGGGGTCCTCCTCTGGACAAAGGTGATGTGTCTTAGAGCGTCTTTGGCTTGGCAGAAACGTTTATTAAAATACCACAAGTTCAGACAATGCTGGTTACGAGGAGTGCACAGTGCATTACATGTGGGAGGACTGGTGCAGAGTTTCCAGTAAAAATGAAGTGACTTAGAAAACTCTTCTTCACCCTGGCACATCCCAGGGAGCGTATTCTGTGTCTGTCTGTCTGGTGTAGCCTGTTCACACTCGATGCACTATGTGTACTTGTACATGTCTCACAGAAAATCTTGGGAATCGTTTAGCTCCTCACTCGCACACAGCACGGCTTTCAAAGTGTCCCAAAGAGCATTATTTTGTGTCCAACGAAAGCCTGTCTCAGATTTTAAGCATAAGCAGGGACCAGAATTTCAGCTGCTGCAAATCAATGAAGTCCCAGGGAAGCTGATGAGGGTCCACCAATTTATGCCAGGTGAAAGTTTGGCCCTCGACTGGCCCCAATACTTTGCCCTGAAGATGTAGGCAACACAGGTGAAAGGCAGCGCCCTGCGTATTGGCAGCCCACGGAGTCATAGCACAATGCCCACCATGAGCCACCGAGCTAATGCAATGCGGTTTCATCATCCGTCCAGGCAACATGAGGACACAGATATTGCAAGACAATTTCAGTCTGTTGCCACAAGCTGTTTTGCATCTCTTAGAGACTTCAGTTGTCACAGGAGTGGCAATCTCTTCTCAGCCTTCCCCACTGGCAGTGAAAAGGGAGGCTATTTCTTATTCTATTTCTTTGCTCTTTCTGTGCCCTTTCTGCATTTTGCAGGATGGGAAAGGTTTTGCTTAGATTTCTAGGTTTTTTCCTTTTCTTAATTTTTTTTTTTTTTTCTCTCTTAGTGCTACTGTGAGCTCTAGTTAAGCCCAGGAACTTTTTGTGACCCTAACATTAGGTGCCTAACAGTCTACGAGGGGCTTGAAGAAGACCTTCTTCAGAAGGTGGAAGTTGATGGATTCAAAGGATTGAAGGCCCTTTGCACCAGCTGACCCTCCAGTCCTGTCTTTTTCCATAATCCCATGGGACTTGATTTCACGGCTGAAACTCTGGCTTTTGCTCTGTCTCTGTCATCTTTGAATTCACTGTTCAACCAATAGTTCGAAGTATATGTCAATTTGAGCTAAAAATAATGCAAGTTAGAGAAAAGGAGGAAAGTACTTCCAGTTTCATTCTTTAAAATGTTTTCAATTACATAGCCACTTGTAGGTTATCCTCCAACAGGGTCATGCCTACTGATGATATACCTAGTGAGATGTTAATGTAGTTATACTCACTTGTACCTGCTGATCAAGTGGCTTGACATCTTTTTCCTTCTGTTTTTGACCAATAAAACCTTAAGTTGGGATCTGGCAGTGTGAGAGAGCACACCTGACTTGTCAAGGCAGTTTTGCTGCTGATAGTACTCAGTGTACAAGGTTACAGTACTCTGGTTTTCACTTGCACAGCTGCTTTGTCCTACTTTCTAGGTCAAAAAAGAGTCCAGAGAAGACTGAAATCAGGAGATCAGTGCTGAAGATTTAAGAGAGAGCTGTGACTTCTGCTTAAATTGGGTCTTCGTCTGTGCTCCAGTGTCCACCTTTCGATTATACCTCCCTGTCTCTTGATACTGGTGTAAGGACAAAATATAGCCACATTTGTGAGCTGCTCAGAAATCAGGGTGACCAGTCTTTTGTTACAAATTATTGCTGACTCTTGGTTGTGTCTTAAGGCTCTGGGTGACTTTTTCCCCTGGTTAAATGTCTATGGAACAGGACACAAATGTGTGAGTCTGAGAACTCAGACTTTCTGTCCCTACCTGCTATTGAAGCCAAACAAAACTCTGAGTGAGGCTGTGGGTATGTGTTCTTTTCATCTGGGATGTGCATTCTTTAAGTATTTTGAAAATCCCATTCTGTGCCTGAGTCAGCAATGCAGCATTTGGCTTGTAGTGTGGTACCTACTCACCAATTCTTTTGCCAGCAGCAAGCATACAAATCCAAACCTTTCAGTCTGATCTGTGACTTCACCGTGTCATGTTAGTCTGAAATACAGATGAATAGGACTTGGTTTCAGATACCAAGTTGTCTTCCAGTTCCTCAAGAAGTACATTCATCTTCAACAGGATTGCAAGATTTCAATGGCTAGGAGTACAGCAGGATTCCCCTTTATCCATTTATGCCAGCTATACTGGCAATACTTTTGGATAGAAGTAAGCAAACAGGGTCCTGGCACCACATTTACTGTTCTCCTGAGTTTATAAGCTAGGTAAGTGATGGAGATATTCTGAGCTGTAAATGGTGTCATAGCAACAAATGGCAGATCAGCATGTGGGTAGACTGTAAGGGGAGAGAAGTGGCAGACTGACACATGTAGCATGGGCACTTCTGTTCACAATTATATCAGTCACTTCCCACTCTGAGGGGTGGGTTTAGCTCAAGGAGAATATTTTGAAATTGATGTGGGAAGAGAGAAGGCAGATCTATAAGATGCTGCTTTGGGGTCTCAGGCTTGCTCATCTTCCCTTTTTCTTTGTGCCTCTTAAAAGAGGTTATGTTCCTTGACTGCATTACCATCACCTCTGGGTGCCTCACTTTCCCTGCTGGGCTGAACCATTGCTGGGGCTTCTGTGAGTAAAGTCTGAGTTGGCAGGTAGAAACTGTCAGTCCTTGGGTGCATTCCCCTTTCTCCTACCTGCCTTAAACCCTTTTATTCAGCCATTGCAACCACCTGAGCCATTACTGGAGACAGGGGAATGAGCAGATCATGGATGTGTTATTTGTGCTGCCAAGTGTTACCAGTGCTGTAGCAGGAAGGGAGAGGAAGGCTGAGCCCTGTTTATTTGGGGTCTGCTCTTGTCCTTCCCACATCCGCCCCCAGGCTCAGCTCACCTTGGGAGCAGCTGCAATGGCCTGAGGAAGCTCAGGTAGTGGGAGGGAAGGTAAGCAGCATCTCAACAAAGCCAGAGGAGGCTCAGAAGAGTGGCAAAAGGGATGTGAGGGAGCAACAGGGTTCAGGTGTGCCCTCCTGCTCTGCACCTCCTCTCCTCACAGCCTCCACCTCAAGTGGTAGGAAGGTGCAGGAGGTGGTCCTCCAGGCAAGCTGTCTTCTGTCTGGGGAGGGCAGATCCTCAAAGATGGGCTGAGAAGGACTTAGTGAGAGAAGGACATTTGCCTAGAGACATTAGTTACGCAATAAGGCTCTGAGAACTTGGATCTGATTTTGGAGTCACTTCTGCCTTGAGCATGGACTTGGACCAGAAATCCCCAGAGATCCCTTCTAGGTGAAGTTGTTCAGTGACTTGCCTTCTTGCCTTCTTTTCCACTTAATCTTTGCCTGTGAAAATCAAATGCTGAGGTTAAATCGGTCTGTGTTTTAACCTCCCAAGTAATCATACTCTCCTTTTTAAAAAAAAAATTCCCTGAAGCTATAGCCAGAGGGAATGCACCTAATACAGTCAGCTTTGTCTTTTAATGTCTGCATTTGACACAAGGCACACACATTTTATCCCTGCTTAGCATCTGTTCCAAAGCTATTGCTCTGTGTTTATAACTAAGGTGCTCTACAAAGAGCTGCATCCATGGGAGACATTGCCATTTTCAACTCCAGATTGCTATCTACCTTCTGAAGGTTCCTTTCCATCTCCTGGAAGATTTGCTTAAGTAGAAGCTCCCTGAATCATTTCAGTCAAAATGGATTGGTTTATGTAAGCCCTGCAGTTTAAACCATTTGAGGTACTCAGGCACAATGCAGGAAGGTCGGCTGATGACTCCCTTGAGCTGACAGGACAGTAATCGCTGGCAGTGACATGTAGATAAGGGGACTGGAGATTGCACCCTTTGTGGAGGGCACAGCTGGAGCTGGATGAGGCCATAAGATGGTGAGAACTGGCTGTAAAGTCAGATACATTTATGGACCTACTGCTCCTTTTGTGATACTAGTTTAATGCTAGCAGACAACTCTGATGTTGAAAGAATCACTCCTGAAATACAATGAAGTGAAGAGGATGAGGGCAATCATTATTATCCACCATGTATTTTGTTTTATGTGTAACTCTGCAGGCCTCAGAAGGAAGCTTTTTGTCCTTAAAGTATACACCTAAAGCAACATTCAGATGCTTTTAAACTTCGATGTGGATTGGGAAGCAAAATCTGAATGCCATTTACTAAAACACGTTATTAAAAACAACATGTTTACACTGAGAACAATCCATGCATGAAGCAGTCTTGAAGAATCTGAACAAACATCAGAGGTAATATTAAGACTGACTAAATTGCACTGAAGAAAGTATTAAAAAATATTTTTTGTACCTGTCTCAGGCAGCTTGGATAAAGGCAAATACGCTGATCAGTCTCAGCTCACCTTGGGGAGATTGAGTAGGAAGGAAATATTCAGCATGGACCTTTCCACCTTCCACACGGAGGATTCAATCTCAACCTTTTTTAGCTTTGTGTTTGCCATATTCTGGGATGTCGTTGTATTATTAGTCACATGGGGAAAAGACAGGTGCTGAGACTGAGTCTATGTCAGTAAATCCAAGCTCTCCTGGCAGCCTTCCTGAGTCCTGGAAGATGACTGCCTATGCTAGTGAACTAGCAGCACATTCTCTGGCATGAACGTGGCCCATTGCAACTGGTGCTCTCTCTGACTATTTTTTTGGCCTGATCTAGCAACTGGAGTGTGTCAAGGACCATACCCAGTAGCTAGTTTTCTTGCTGCCACCTTATTTAGGAGACTAGTTCACTAGTACACTGTTGTCTGCCAGCAGGCCAGGATATTTGGTCCTAATGTGATAACGGTCTAGTTTACTGGTATGGATATAGCCTGACTATAACCCAGCATGCAGTGTGCATGTGCCATACCAGAATTCAGCATGGAGCATGTTAGCTGTTTAATGACCTAAGCAGAATATGTCAGTAAACCTCCTGGACTTTCATGCTTTGTTACCTTGGAGGAGAGAGAGGTGGGACACTGGGGGCAGATTCTGTCATGGTGAGACTTAGGAACACAGTAACAGGGGGAGTGTAGAGATGCCCAAAGCCCAAGTGTGTTCAGTTGGTCCTTGCCAAGACAGGATCTTTGCAAATGAGCACCAATCCTGCCTGATTCACAGAATGATGAGAAGGAAAAAAATCATAAAGGGAGTGAGTTTTTCATGGTGCTATCACATTCCTAGAGGTGTTCCTATAGGCAAGGGCAGAGCTGGGATACTTTGCCCACGACACCAAGTTGGAAGCCTGACTGTGCCATCCCTGCTTAAGCACCTCAGGAAGGTTTCTGAGAATATCCACCTAATGAGGCTAGGCTCAAGACTTCTGTCCAAAATGTGCTGAGGCACTTGTGTCATGCCTTGACCCTCATGACTGCGTTCCTAAGTTTTGACATATTTTTTGTATTTTCATCATCTTAACATCTTCAGAGTTGTATTGCTATATTTACTGTACAGAGTATCTTAGGAGCTGGAACATAAATAACCTGTAATATTCAGAGATGTGTTGGTTTCCAGCTAGTGCTGGAAGGATGAAATGAATATTTGGGACAAGGATCTGAGCGTGTTTTGGAGGAAAGGATACATCATCATTACTTTTGTCTTGCAGATGCAGAAAGCAGAAAGGGAAAGACCAGGATCTGCTCAGGGGTTTTGCTAGAGGCAGGGGGCCTGTGTGAGGCTGGAGGGAGAGGCAAAGGGAGTGAGCGTGGGACAGGAGCCACTGCAGTATTGTCACTGGAAACTGAGGACTGGGAAGCCAGGCTATATATGAGAAAGGGAGTATGAGCTGGTGGTAGGGAGCCAGAGACAAATAATAGGCTGCAGCCAGAGTAAGGAAGTTTTGTAGGCAATTTATGGGTCAGGCATTAATTTGATGTCTGTCTGGTGGCCTTCAAGCTGGGTACGGGACAGGGTCCCTTTCCTGTGCATACCAGCCGTGATGTGCTGGGTTCTCCTCAGCTAGGCAGTGGCTCACAATACTCACTGCGTCTCACCCCATATCTGCATGTCTCTGGGACCTTGCAGTAGCTCATAGTGCAAGAGCTCACAGTGCTGAGGAAGGCTCTTCTTAAGGGAGGGTTAATTCTGCATCCAGCACCTACACAGCCCAGTCTGCAACGCACAAAGACCCTGTCATGAATCGATACTCCTGAGCTATAATATCTTGTCATGCATGACAGCTGCTTTTGTCTAGCTTTGTCTTCTTCCTTTGCACATGCAAATAAATCTGGGTTGCAGTAAACTGTGTTTTACACCTAATGTAGTAACCCATAATTTCTGTACACAATAAAGCAGCACAGAGCATTGCAGATGATTTGTGGTCATTAAATAGTTGAACTTAATTCTTCTCATTAGGCTAAAGGGGCAAACTGCACATGCAATAATGGTTTCAGTATTTCTGTCATCTGTGTTGTTTTCTTGTTCAGACGTAAGTATTTTTTTCCTTCTGTGATCTCCAGATCTCTATGAATTTCTACATCATTTAAAATACTGTATAAAGGATGGACAATCCATTTTCTGGGTGCAAGATATTACCATTGTCCTTCTGTGCTAAGTATCTTCCAAGGTAACATTAGGTTATCCAGACATGATAAGAAGCTGGTCTGCTTGCTGACATAAAGTAGTTGTAAATTTGCATCATTTGGATCATGCTTGTCTAATTCTCAAGTCCTTGTAAACTGATTTCCATTTTTCCTATAAACTTATTGTTTTCCCTCTTCTCCCCCAGTCTTGATGTCAACTGTTAATATAATTAATGTTTTTTTTCTACTTCTGCTTCCAGATAACTGCTGAAAATGTTAAACAAACCAGAGCTCTGGCAGGACTCTGCCAGACACTTCATCCAAACATATCATCTTACAAGTCTGATAAAAGGATCTGTTGGATTTTCTTTCAGATGAGATAATACATTTGTGTCCATTGCAACCAATGTTAATGTGAGTAGAAAGCACTGAGATCTAAATTAGGTAGATAAGTTGTTACGATGAGGCTATTTTCAAAAAAGAGCAGCATGAAAAATGGAGAGCTATGTACAACTTGTATTGAGTGTGGACTTTATTTCATGTTGTGTGGTGTTAACACAGTGTGCGTTTGCAAGTTAATGAGTAACAGTCGGTATGAACTGTTGGACTGTGAATACTCTTGTATTGCCCTATTTATTGTTAGAGGGCTGGAGAGAATTGCTCTGAGACATCTCTTTCTGGGCAGACTGGTCCATGCAGAACCAAAAGCGGAATAAGAAGAACAATACCCATTTGCTTCCTTATGAAATTTGGATGCAAGCTTTTTTTTGGGTTTCTTTTTGACTCTCCCAAACATCTTCAGTTGGTATATTTTCCACTGCCATTTAAAAACAATGCTTTGTAATAATAAGATTCATAAAAAGCATAAACAAGAGAATAAAAATATATATCGAACAAATAAATCTGACGGGTTTAAAAAAGGCGAGGCAGTTGCCACACACTGTCTTTACCTCGGCAGCTCAAAGCTACGGCTGAGTGCTTCAGCACGCTGCTCGAGTGGAAGTCACGAAGATCACAGATTGCTTGGCAGAGCACCCACTGTGCAGAGGCTCGTCTCTCAAAGGACTGCAAGTTTGGCCCTCAAATACAGCTTTCTACTTGTAGGACTCCCTGAGTTTTGTCTGCTGGCAGGCAAGCTGCCTTTCGTTAGTGCCTCCGCTCCTGTCTAATTGTGTCCCTTGCTTTGGGCCTGATCCAAGGCCAATGGGGAGACTTTCGCTGGCTCCAGTCAGCTTTTGGAGCAGCCTCTTTGAAGGGAAAGTCTGGCAAAAGGGCCATGTGGAGAGCTATGAAGTGCTCGTGCATGTTCTCTTTGAGCTTAATGGTGCTCTGTGCTCTGAAGTGTTCATGCATGAGTACAGGGTAAAAAAGGGAAAAAAAAAAAAAAAAGTGCTAAGCCAGGAGAAAGAGGGCAGGGGAACCTGATCCTGCATGAACCGGAGTGCAGCTGCATAGCCTTGAGCGTTATTGTGCATAGTAGCAAAAGTGAGGCCCAAAAGGGGAACGCTTAACTAAGTGCCTCACCAGCACTACGAGATGCTTACACTCATGTCTCTTCAGACATGCCTGCTGTGAGGCTGGGTGGGAGTATTAAGGGATCTCAAGATTTAATGCTTTATGGTGAAAAGGGCCAAAATGAGTGTTTGACTTGCACCTGCATGTGAGTCCCTGCTAGGACTGGCAAGAATACATTCTTAGCATGTGTGATGCTGCGTGGCCGTGGATTTTCATGGGCCAGTGGATGTTTTGTAGGCTAGAAAACTCAGTGTTTCTTGATTAGTGAGGGTGATGAACAATCTGAATTGCATTAAATGAAAAATGCATTCCAAAAGCAGCTGAACAGAGAACAGGGCATGTAGTCAAGTAACATGCTAGAAAGTCAAGTAAAGTGACATCCTAGAAAAATACTTCCGTACCATCAGCAGTGATGGAAAGAACCAAGAGCCTGAATGTTACCAGATAGTAAATATTACGGAATCAGTATTAGTGAACTGAGAATTTGAATGGAGCCAAAATATTTCAGTAACATGACAAGCAGGAACATTTTTTCTCAATGAAATTTATTCAGGAAATTGAACTGCTGTTCAGGGATGCTATCTAACATTTTGCTCTTTTTCAAAGCAGCAGTGGCAGTTCCATACAGATGCAGAAAGTGAAGGGTAAACCAAGTCGGTAAATAAGATCCCTTCATCAAACTTATGTCATATCTGGGTGTGCCAGGGCTAAGCACAGGGTATGTCTCTATTTGTTGCTACCTCTCGTCAAAGAGTACTTCTCTGTAAATATTAAACAGGAGCCCAGTAATGGACCCAGGACAGAAATTTTGAAGAGCATGTTTTATCTGAGAGGTGAAAGAAATTTACTCATGGATTGAACCTAAACTGGAGTTTTCCCATTCTAGGTTCAAGAAATCCAGCTGGGATGCTTGAAGGCAGCTGTCATGGACGGCAGGAAGAGTGAACTTCCTTTCCCCAGACCCGGGGCTCACATGGTCCTTAGCCCAAGGGTATAATGAAAGCTGGAGGAACCGCACTGACAAACGTGATGATGTGGAAGGTTTCCCTGACTAAGAAACATTTGACTGTGAATGAGCTCCATGGGGAGCCCAGAGTCAGGCTCCACAGAAAATGAGGGGAAAGGCAAGCATATATGGAAAGGAGATGTAAAGAAATAGCCCAAGATAGTATCAAAAAGAGGGAGGAAAAACCCCAAGTATTATGTTAAGTGGAAGAAAAATTAATAAAGACCTGGAAAGGAAAGAATGTAGAATTAATGGTTACTCTCAGGTGCTGTCATTTTATTTCATTTTCAGTCATTTTCAGTCAATTTACTTAATGCTGAACTGGCTGTCTACTGAAAATATATAGCTTTTGGGTACTTTTTTTTAAATATTAACCTATGTTTGAAATTGAAATTAAGAGACTGACATGTTTTGTTGGCTCTGTTATTTGGATGCTTATATTTGACACATTCGTTCAGGCATTGTTTTGTCATTAGGGTAAAGTTTTCATGGGGTTTGTATGTGTGTGTGTGTGTGAGACAGGCAGGAGGAAGAGGAGAAAGTGCAGCTTTTCCCAAATGGGGGTCATGACCCGCAAGCTTAGTAGGTCAGAGTTGAGGATTTAAAAAAAAAAAAAAATAATTTCCTTTCTTCTGTGCAATGAAGACTGAATGAGAGTGCAACAGGCACACAATCTGTTTGCTGCCCTCGATTTTCCTAGCTACAGGAGGTGTTTTTGTTTGGTTTGTTTTGTTTTTCTTTGGTTTTGTGTTTTCTTTTTGTTGTTGTTTAATGTTTGAGGTTTTTTATTTGTTTGTTTCTGGTTTTTTACCATCTATGCTGAAATGAAAAATGCAAATGCTGGTAGCTCATTACAGTTTAGGAAATGAGACAAGGATATTTTTCCCAATGCCAAGAGTTTTTATAGAGCAAACAGGTTCTTCCTTGACACGTGCTTCTAGGCTGTTGCTGTGTTGCTCAGTAGGTCAGTGCTGGCAACTTCATCATGTCTTTGTTGTGCAGCACAGATGCCTTGGTTATTAGCTGCACTGTGCTGGCACGGGAAGGACAACTGTGCAAGGGCTTCTGTTTTAAAACCAGATAAAGTCCCCATGGCTTGAGCAGAGGAAGAATGTCTTAGAGCTCTGGTGGTGACAAGGGCAGTAGAGGCTTCATGAAACCAGGGAGAAACACACAAACATGTGCAAGCCCATCTGGCAGCCAGAGGGCATTTGCCATACATGCCCCAGCCACTACCTTCCCCATGCTACTTGCTCCCAAAAATTCTGGTAGTTTTAACAAATGCAGATTTCATAATTTTTGCAGTGAGGATTGAATCAAAGATCTGGGGACTGGACATTAAAAATATTGTTGTTTGGATTGCCTGGGTAAGAGCTCAGTTGCTTATTTCTGGCACACTACTAAGCTTGCTGGAGAAAGCTAGCACAATTTCTGAGCCTGGGAGAAGTGATGTGGTGGCTGTTTGTTTGTTCAGAACTATGTATGCAGCTTCCAAGAAAGCCAGCAGTGCTGCACATGTGTGTCTGCGGGGAAGAATTCCCATCTCCCATGTAAAACACATCCTTCTTATTATACATTCACTGGAGAGGGAAACCGCTGTTCCCTATCCAACAAAACATTTTGTGCTAAGCCAATGTGAAATGGTCTGATGAATGGCAGGTGATTTCAAACTTTTTTAGTATCAGTTGAAAACTGATGGCTCTTCCAACCAGGCAGCAGTCTACGTCAGATGACAATGAGGGACGTAAGTATATGACCCCTCTAATTAATATAAAAGGGCTGGGCACTATGATGGACGTCATGTGCGAGCCCACAGAGAGACTGCAGCTTGTGGGTCACACCTCACACCAACCTCGGCAGCCATGCATTGGGTCCCACAATGAAGCCAAGTCTGCCAGTCTGAAGAGCCCTTTTCTGGGCTGACCAGTGGATAATGTGGAAAAGGGGTGCAGTGGGAACATTTTGGTGCTTCACATAGATATTGAGGAAATTCACACCTCCTTGTGCAAACAGATACCTGCATCAGACAGACTTGACAGTGGTTGAGTCCTGCATTGTTGCAGGGAGCTGCAAAAGTTTTGTCTAATTTATTTCCACACACACACACTTTGGATTTATTTGAGTGATGCAAACCTCAATGACACCTTGAGTGAGCTTTAAGTGATTGCGCCTTACTTTGCATTGCAACGGCCTGGAAGCACCACATTGCTGTGACTCAGCAGAAGACAGCAGACCTTTTCCCTGGAGAGGCAGTAACCTCTACCTGTAGTGTGGTACATTTTTAATCTGCTCTTGACAGTTCTTATACAATCAGTGAAATATATTATTTCAGTTTGAGTAGATGCTTTAAATGGATTTTCTTGTTCAAGCTAATTTATGCTAATCTGAAGTAGCCATATTTCAACCCAAAAGAGCAGCTAACAACTTTTCCATACATTTAATAAAAGTTCTTTAAAAATTAGGTTCTAAGTTAAATTAAAAAGCCCTGGCAGGAAATATGCACAAACCTGTCAATAATGTTGTGCAAACAGTACTTTGTTGCCTTTCATAATGTAATAAAAACATACTCAGCTTTAAAGAAGTACAACAAAATTGAAGACTGCAGGATATAGTGGGTTGAAAAACAACCTGTGATGCCTCTGAGAGGAAATACTTTTATTTCTTTAAAAAAAAAAGAGAATGAAAAATGCCATACAACCTTGAAATTATGAATAGAAATTGCAGAAAATTACGATGTGTGTATATGCATTTGTTGGTGTTGACTCAGAGAGGTCTTTTGGCTCTTCAGTGTCTCACAGCTGGAAAACGTTTAGAGATAGGGAGCCTTGTTAGCCTGTTATTAGTCTCTCCTATCATGTCTCATGGGTAACATCAAAAATACAATATGGCTTTATTCCCCTTTGTCACTCCATTAGATTTCCATTTCAACTTCCATCCTACCATGAGCTCTTAAACAGAGCCTTGATTTGCATATTCTTCTGTACTACAGCAAAAGCTGTAAGAAACATAACAAAAATACTAACATAGATTTGAATTATTACCATTTTTAGATGGTTCAATTAGCTGCTAATAGGTGTTCACAGTGGTATGTTGTAATGGGAAGTCAGGTTGTAGTTAATGGTTACCATAAGTTAGAATGGTGTTAAAAACAGCCGTCCTGTTTGGCTCAGCCATACAATCAGAGCTCTGTCTTTAGATGTTAACATGGTATTCTGAATAGGCAGGAACCTGGGCTTTTGCTGGTAATTTTATTGCTTTCCCTCAAGTGCTCAGTCGATATGAATAGGCTCTGCAGAACCGTGCAAAGAAGAGCCCTATTAACCTCCGACGATCCTCTGGAGGAATTTTGCATCCCTGTAGGGTGCTTGTTACTGCAATTATGTTTTCCATTATGGATTTTCTTTGGAATGTGCAACCCACATGCAAAAATCAGATAGCCATAATTATGACTTAGTTCATCACGAACATGAAGAATGAACCTGTTGATGGTTTAGAATTTTAAAACATAGGTAGCCACAGTAGCAAGTTAAGAGAAATGGAAAAGAGACTTGTCATCTGATCTTTCCATCTGTGGTACATTTCACTCTTCTACTGTGTTACAGAATGTTCTGTCTTAGTCAGGATATTAAGTGACATACGATTATGAAAGGATATTACATGAAAAACATACAGTGTGCAGACAAGCCAAATATACAGTGGTATTAACCATTGCAGGCACATTCACATATCAGCACGTATAAATATAGCGGGGGCGTGTCTTGCAATATGTCTGGTATGTGAATCTGCTGATCCTACTAATTAATATTTATTTTTTGTATTACAAGAGCATCTAGAGATGTTAATTAAGGCTCCACTGAACTTATTGCTGTACACATGTAGCAAAAGGCAGGCATTGCCCCATAGAGCTTCCAGTCTATCCAGATGGCATAAATGAACCAAGGATGGAGACAGAAGCAAATGTTAAAACTCTGCCAAGGATTTGCTGAGCTCAGAGTGGGATTCTCAGCTCTGAGTGAGGAGGCTTTGATTCATAGGTGATGCACATAAAGAAGAAGGCATTTAAGACAAGGAATGACAGCAGCAAACACATTAAGCACTGTGCCAGATAATTGGTAAAAAGCAGGGAAGGTTTATTTGTCAGACTCTCCCCTTTTCCCAGGCAGGATTCAAAGCCCAGAGGCCTTTACTGGAGCCAAATACCACATGCCCTACCACTGCTTGGGGACCTCTGAAGTTGCATCTCTCAAACGAGCACCCAGAGGTGAGAAAGCATCCTCAGGACCTGACAAGAGGTCACATTGTCTCTCAGCCCAGCTAGTACATTTCACCTGGGACTGCATCATGGGAAAGTCTTGGAGAGTGGACAGAGAGAAGACTGGAAGCTCTAGCTTCCCAACCCAAGACAACTGTACTCATCCTCCCTCACTCCAGACATTCTTCCTCCCACAATCCCATTACTGGAGCAGAGTCCTTGGGGCAGCCTAATGAAAATCAGTGGAGGGCCTTACAAACTGGAAAACATGAATATTGAAATAAAAAGTTAGTGAGTGAATCTGCCAGAGGCAGGAGGGGGAAGACTGAGCAATGTGCCTGAAAGGCAATTTAACAGGGAGGGGCTAGGCCTAATTAATCCCTGGGATGAGGAGGTGGGTCAAGCAACAAGTGTACTACTGAGCATGCCTCAGGCTGAGCCCCTCTTTCAACACCTTCTTTATTAACACTCTGAGAGCAGTGGTACTGTGTATGGAGAAAGACAGAGTTTGGGGTGTGGTGGTGTTTCTCTTCCCCTCTTCCTTCCTTAAGCAAAGACAGCCCATGCAGGCAGACCAAGGTAGCTCTTCTGCTTAAGAGGCAACCACAGGTTGGGGTTTTATTTGCACAATCAGTTATGAAGTTGCTTGTAAAGACTGACTGAGTTATATGAGAGTGCTGTTGTAATGCAGGGGGATAAAAGAGGACAAACTCTTAAGCTCTGGACCAGAGTCATGATGTTCAAAGCAGAAGGATGGATTATATTGTTAGTTGTAAGTCAATGATGCTCTGCCAAGGAAAAAGCTGAGATAGGATTGTTTCCTTCCACTGGAAAACACAGGTTTGACATGCATCCTTTCAGAAAGGTGCTGGTCCTTCTGTAATGCGTTATTACAAGGATACTGCAGCTGCAAATTTAGATGCTATTTCTAGGACCTGTCACTTCTGCTGGCTCTGCTAGGCAGGGTCAGTGTTGTGGGCATGAACAAGCTATGTGTAGGCAGACTTGATTGCTTTTTGATTAAAAAGGAAAGCTGTTCTGGAATATGTTGTCTCTCCTCAGGCCATTTGAGTGGCAGATAGAAAAAAATGAGCTAAAACTCTGAAACAACAGCAAAGCTCCAGTGAGCTGGCAGCTATGAGCTTGAATTAGCAGACAGTCACTGTGAAGGCTCTTGCCGACATAGAGAAACAATAGGAGCAGCTGACAGATCATCCTGCTGTGAGACTGCTTCTCTCCAAGTTCTTATGTGGGGATTCAAGGGCTTGTTGCTTCATCTTAATTTCCCTTAACATGGGTTTGGTCTTAAAGATTTGGAAATGCTGTTGTAACTTCTAGGGTTCGTCAAAAATGCATGGCAGCCTGGAAGGACCTTGTGAATGCATTTGGAAATTTTTGGAACAAAATCTAAGGAGGTAGTTTAGCTCTGTGAATGTTGAGAGAACCACTTGCAGCTCAGCAAACTCCACAGCTGGTTTCAAGGGAGCTATTAAAAATTTGAGAAGGTTTAGAGGAAAGTTACATAGGCAACTGAAAGAGTGAAAAGAAACCAAAAAAACCCTCATGACAGCAAAAGATGTGAGGAGTGTTCTACTTATTTAATTTTCAAACAAGTCACTTATCACGGGCTAAAAATAACTCAGTAGGATCAGCAATGCAATGACGGGTTCTGCAGTTCAGTAGACATGGGTGTAACAAAAATATGTGTTGGCCAGGAGTAGAAGCTAAGAAGCTTCAGCCTGAAAACCAGGTGCACATTTTTAACAGTGAGGGTAATTAACCATTGGAATAACTTGCTAAGGATTGTGGTAGATTTTCCATGATTGCATGTTTATTGTGGTTGTTGTACAACCACAGCTATTGAACTTCAGGTATTAATTACTTAGCATAATCTTATAGACCAGGTTGATCTAGATGTCAGACAAAATGATCTTAATAAGTCACTCTGGCCCTAGCATCCAAGCATTTGTGTAGTATGGGGAAGTTTATTTCTGCATCCTAGCACAACAGCCACAGTCACTGACATGGCTGCTGATGGTATTATGGAAAGGAAAGGCTTGTAATGGTTTGAGTCTCCAAGCACACCAGCTCAAATCCAAACAGGCTAACCAGGTCTGAGAGGGACTGTACTGATTGTGGTGTTGAAATGTAGGCAGGCTGCATTTAGTCAACATATTCCCGAATGGGTGTGCTACCTGCAAAGTGGAGCTGGGCAACCCAGATCTCAGAAGAGACTCTTTGGAGAGCAGGTTGAATCTGGAAGATGATAGTTTAAAAAATGAGTGAGGTCTTCACAAGTGAAGTTGGCTTCACTGTTTGTACTCTGTTTCACACAGCTAGTGCTGCTGAAATGAAGCTACTCAGCTGCTGACAGGCAGGGTAAGACACTGAAGACTGATCATAAAACAATTTCATAGTCTGATCCTACCCCTTTGGACTTCATGGCAGAGCAAGAAACACCCCTGAAAAGTCCTAAGCAGGACATTTCTACGTAGCTTGTCTTTCTGAACCAGAATCTCATTTACTGATTTTTAAAGAGAGCTCTTTGAGCTTCTGAAAGCCTTTGAGAGCACCAGAGGGTGACTTGGGACTGTGGCCCTCCTGTTACCATCTTGTTTTACATGTGCACACACATTTGAAAGGAAATATGGTACAAAGTCTTTGAAAGCGAAGCTGTGGGAAAATGATATCTTACGGCTTAAATCTGCCTTTGGAGACGGAAAATTCCAGTCCTCTATGGCACTGTGCACACAACATCTGATATTTTCCTTCAGTGGCCACAGTGAGAAGAGGGAGAAGGTTGTGCCCAAATGGACATTGCCTGTAAGATTATATTCATACCAGCCCACCTGCAGCAATGACAGCAGATGCATGCTCCTATGAAGTCTTGAGCTGTCTGGTTCCCCTGCATTTTAACACAAGTTGTTCTTCTTGGTGGCAGCCTCGACATGCTGTAGGGCTGCAGTAACAAAGTGGAGGTCAGTGAACTAAAGCAAACAAGCCCACACACATCCGTACTCGGCAAACTGCCTGCCAGGGCTTGAGGTAGAGACCAACAGCTGGTCGGTGTGCTGATAGTTCCCTGCTTTATTCTGCTGTGTTACATAGAGCCAGAGTGGAAGTGTCAAGAGAGTGAGTGGTTTGTCTATACAACAGTAGTGTCTACAGGTGAATTCTGAAGGATTTCTCTATCTTGGGGTTTGTGTCAAGAAATGGGACAGCTGGAAAAGGAATTGGAGCAAAAACGTACTAATCAAAATAGTTGTGCTCCTGAGGATGTTAAATCTTCTTATAATCATTTATGAAATCAAAGACTGACTTCCTCTATAAATGGAAAGTTGCTTCCACCAGATGGGGGTGGGAAACACGGAACCGAAGCTGTTTGAAAAAAATATCATCATTGAATGTCATTCTCCAGGAGAGAGACCTGCTGAAATGAAAGAGATTTATATGTGAGACTTAAAGTGTCCATGGTGTGGGAAGACTACACCAGAAGGAAAGTTTGTTTGATAATTGCACTGGGAATACAGGAAGGAAAGCCTCATTCCTGTGCTATAAGGGAGGCATGGGTTGACAAGGAAAAGTGGAGGAATGCACATCCAATTATTTATTAAGGAGTTCCATCTAGGTGTGTATGGCTGCGCACAGTACAGCACAAGAGAAACATGTGGAGATGCAGAGCACGAATTCCTCCTGTCTACAGGGAGGTAAAGAGGAAAGACGGATCATGTGCGATTAGACACCGAATGCTGGCTCTCAGGAAACGAAGGGTCAGTTCCCGCCTCAGCTGCAGACTTCCTAGGGCTAGACATTTAATATCTTTGGTCCTGGTTTCCCATCTGTAAAATGGGAATAACATTTATTTCGGCATTATTTGTTTATGTTGTAAGGTTGAGAAGACAGGTCTGTCTTCCCCTGTGTGCATATGCAGTGACTGGCACAATGTGGGCCCCAACTCTCCTAGCTGCTAGGTGTTATGCTGACACCAGTGTGAAAAAGGGGAGGGAGACACTGGGAAGGAAGCTAGGTTATCAAGAAAGTCTTTGCTATTGGCATGGCAGAAACCTGTGTTCCTGACTAGGAGGAGTATGGAAGACGATGAAAGTTGAAGACAGGGAGAAGATAAAAGAATGGGATGGGGAAGTGGCTGAAGGTGAAGGCTGGATCTTCTGAGCTCACTGGAGGGTTGTTTTGAGGGAGATTATGAGAATCTGAAGTCAGCACTTCCAGGTAAACTTTGGTAATAGCTGTGTTGGCAGAATTCTCATGCAGCCTGAGTCACTTAATATTAGCAATAACAGGGCTGGAATCACAAATGATGGGAAGCAAGGAGAGTGCAGGCAGTGCTCTCTACTAGGAAGGGGTTTGGGCCTAGGTTCAGTGTGGCTGTCCTGCCATGACTCTTCATCTTGCCATGACCCTTATTGTCACAGAAGAAGTATTTCAAGGCACGAGGATGCTTCGGAAGAGCAAAAGGCAGAAGGTGCCTGGGACGAGGGACTCTTCCTATCCATATGCAGACCAGAGAGGACTTGTCTTGGTCAGGTGCCTCACACTGTTCCCAGTCACTGCGGAGCTGGCAGCTTTGATGGGGAGTTACGTGATACTCTTGTGTGGAAAGATTGGCAAGAGAGGGAATGGAAAGGAAGAGAGCTAACAATAGAGTTGCTCTCGGCATGTCTGGACCGCTGTTCTCAACAGCGTGGGCTTCTCACAATGGTTGTGGAGGGACCAGGATGTCTGAGAATCTCACATCAGAGGCACAGTCCTAAAAAGTGAACAATCTGCTTCAGTCTATATTCTAAACCGTAAGCCTGAAAATGGCCTGCTTCATGGAGCTCTGTTGATGCCAAGGGTTTTGTCTGACAACAGAGACAGACCCCTCTCTGTTAAAGGATTGTTTGTGATTGTTGTTTCTAATTTGTCTAAAAACATGCCTATCAACATCTCATACAGATCTCAGTTTGGAAGTGACATGCACCTTCCACTTGGAGGGAAAAAAAAAAAGAGAGAGTGAGAAAAAATTTATTGCATGGATATTCCAGGAGTTGGTTTTCCCCCTTCTTTTTCCCCCCCCCCCTCTCTCTGAAAGACCTGCCTAGTTATGAGTTTGAGAGTCTCAAGACTTGTCTACACAAGGAAATTTATCGGCCTAATTATGCCAGTATAATTAGGCTGATAAATTTGCCTGTGTATACAAGCCTTAATTTTAAAAGCTCCATTGTCTCTGAGTGCAAGCCTAGTGAGCAGTTGTATTTTAGGCCCCTGAACTCTGCTTGCCAGCTGTGGGCTGACTGCCTAAGTCTTTGACCGAGTTTCCTCGTTTCAAAGCAGTGGGGTTCTTTGGATACTAAAAGTCTGTATTAAATTAAACAGGAAGGTATCAAAGGAGTCATATTTTGCTGAAGCGACTTGCAGTTCCTTGTGAAATGTATTGACAAGGGTATATAGATCACCACTGCCTCCTACTTGTTAGAATGTCAGACCTGCTCCCATCTGCATTTCCCTCTGGTCTCTGGTTTATCCGTGCAACTGGGACCATGATTCCCCTTTAGGTAAAGGATAGAAAATGAGTGGATTTGGAGGTGAATACCCAGAGATCAGTTCTTCCTATGGCATAGGTGTACGGTAGAGGTGATTCTTAGAATCATGGAGATGCACGCAGCAGACGACTTCTGTTCTGTAAGGTATACTTTCTGTGCAATCACAGAAAACACTAGCACAGAGGTAGAAGAAAGCTTTCTGGGCAGTTTTGGAGAAGAAAAGCATGTCTATAATTGTGTAGTTGATTAGTTCTTTCTCACTGTGATTGTATACAAAAATGTCTTGGTCTGCACGTACAATTAGCTAGACAGCTGTGAAGCTGGGTGTATTTACAAAGTGACCACACAGCATGGTCTTGTGGCTCAGGCACAACTGCTTCTCCACAGCTATTTTAAAAAAGTGAAAACTCAAAAGAGTTAGACCTCATTAAAAAATGAGCTGACTGGAATAATAGCCATCACCTTCCCCAAAACAGGTATTGTCCACAATAAAGGGCTGAGCTGATTTTGATGTGCAGAGGAGTTTTGCTACTGAATCATTTGTGGAAATTTACATTTCTCTGGCAGAGGAAAAGGAGGGAGCTCCTCAGGAGCATGGACAGAAGAAACAGGGTCTTAGAAAGTGAAAAGTGTTTAAAATAGTCCTGAGAAAAGTGGGGAGGAAGAGCCACTGAACAAAGGTCTGACCTGAAACAGGCCTGAATTTGTGAGCGATGACCCACATACTTGTGTTTGATTTCTAGCGTGGGAGTTGCTTGGGTGTATTGACATGAACACAGAATTACAAGATGTCACCAGGAGACTTGTACATTGATGCCTTGGCCCATGTGATATTTGCTACGTATCCTGTTTTCAGAGAACTTTGTTTGTTGGATGTCTGCTCTGTTTTCTTCTTGCTGGAGATATCTCTTGAATTCCTGGGGATGGATCTGGATAAAGGAGAAAGCTTGGGGAGCTGGTCATGATGCAGAGAGAGCAGGATTTAGGGAGGAGTAATCTGAACTTGGAGTCCTGCTGGGCTAGGTTGGGCAGCAGTGCAAGTCAGGCCACATGCAGATGGGAAGAGGAAGGGGTGCACGTCTTAGTGTCACCCTGGGGCTCCTCCAAATCCTACCAACAGAGTATTCACTCCCTTTTTGCAGGAGTAGATATTTTCATGTTTTCTGGTGCTGAACAATGTAGTGTACCTCTGGAAATGGAAAGTGTGAGCCTGACCTTGCTGTTCATGCACCCATAGCAGGAAAAGCACAGTGCAGATGCCCCACCACTCATCCATGGACAGGTTTAATCTTTGAATCAAGTATTTTCATGAGCTGCAGACCCAGTAAAACCTGGTTTCCTGCAAATTGGTGTCTGCAGGGTGTACTCTGGTCTCATGAGAGCAGAGCCAAGCCTACTGCTTTTCCTACAGTTGTGTTGCCAATTCCAACTATTTGGATATCTGTTTTCATGGAGCTTGTGGGAACTTTGAGTCTCAAGAGATGTTTGCCCCTCTGTCACACTTGGTTGAAATTGGAAAACCAGGTTGAAAAATTACTAGGGAGACACAGCGTTCATGCCTTAAACATATAGCCTCTGCGCATGATTCATCCAATTAATTTTTATAGGTGGTGCTGAAAGATCTCATTGAGGTGCATATCCAAATAGTTCACAAATGTCCCAGCGAGTGCAACAGGACAAGTGGAAGATGAGAAACAACACGTTGCTGTAGCAGACAGGCGTAGGAGGGGTACAAAGTAGCAGTGGGATGATAGGAATGGCTAACAACATGATTCTCTCAACAGGAAGTGCGACCTCTGTACCCAGGAATTTGAAAGCTGTGGGATGCCTACTTTTGGAAAAAAAAAAAAAGTTTTGCTACTGACAGGAGAGGGTGCATGCTTTTTGGAGTCCCATTCATCTTCCCAGCACAAGAAACCATTTTGTAAGGAAAGAGATTACCTAATTGCACTTTGGAGTTTTCCTTTGTCCGCTTATCTTGCATTTCCTAGCCATTGATGGATAGGTAAAATCTTCCAGTTGTGACGGTATGAAGTCCTACGTACATGGGTTGGTATGCAGAGCTGATACAACATGAGCTCTGTGTGCTTGGGCAACGTTAATGCGTGTTAATGACAGAAGGGTCCAACAGCAAGGTGCAGCACAGCCTTTTTCACACGTGAAGTTGCTGAATGGAAATTTTAAGATTTTTTCACCACCATTTAGAAGATTTTGCTTCTCATCTGTTACGTACTGATAGTTAAATAATGTCTGTTAATGATCTTTGGTTAAAAACCCTTTTCATGGTCAATTGTTCCAGTCTTCTTTGTCGTCTCTATTTTTTTTTCCTGTAAAACTGTGTCTGTGACTGTAATCTGTGCAAAGTTGTATAAAATAAGAAACCTGCGAAGACTGAAGGTTATTTTGTTTGCCAACTTCTTATATAGCTAATTTAAAACATTTAGCTTTTTAAAAAATATATCTATATTTCATTAATAGCAGATCTGTGGGGGGAAAAAAGGAAAAACACGAAAACATGAGACAGAAGAATATTAAATATGCAGCTTTGCCATAAAACTTCACAGTGAAATAGAATCACCTGTCAAGGCATTTAGTTTATTTTTACTATTCATCATTCATATTCCTATACCAGCCAGGTGCCCCACACAAATCAGAGTTCTTTTGTGCTACAGACGATATAAACACGTAGTGAGAGGCAGCTCCCAGCCCAAACCCATTACAATATAAATATCCTGGCAGTAGTTCGACATCAGTTTTCTGTAAGCTTAAAAGCACCTCATCTTTTGCTCTTATGGTAGGTTCAGTGATGGTCCTTCCCCAGATAATTCTAAAAGTAGAATTACGGTATTGGTGTTCAGGTTTTTAATGGAGAAGTGTTTCAAAACCATAAGTTAAAAAGTATCCTGGAAGTATTTCTATCTTCTATTAAGTCAGTATGATGGAGAGGTTTTTCTTTCTTCTAGGTGGAACAGCATCTAAGAGTGTTTGCTCTTTGAAAAGTATGGACAAAAATGTTGAGTTTTGACATTTGGGCTATGTAGGGTTCAAGGCTGTGTTTTCACTGTGTTTGGCTGAGAAATTAATTTTGTGAATCTTTTACACGTGGTAACATATAAACTAAGACCTCCTTTTTCGACAGTATTTTTGCAATGAATCAGTAAGAAAAACCATAACACATCCTGGGGATTTTACTAAACTTTCTCAAACATTATGTCTCATGAAAAGTTTAATGGATTGTGTGATCACATATTTGATAGCATGCCCTGGGACTTTTTTTAAGCTCTCTACAGCAGTCTAATAATTTTAACCCCATTTCAATAATGTTATATATTTACTTTTCCAAGCAAATTTGCTGTTCCCTATAAAGTGTCTGTAACAATTCACATCTGTTAATTTGAACTAGTTTAAAGTTACAGTTTTACCCTGACTAGATTATTTTCTAATAATGTGATTATTCCTTGATAATTTGTATTTTAAAAAAGGTTTGAAACAGTTAGAACACCGCTCCTAGTGATTTTCTGGAAAAAAAAGTAGGTATAATGAAAAATGGTACATGTACTTTATTGCCTTACACTGTACCACCTTGCTATATTTTTGGTGTTTTTCCACTAGTTTGTAGCTAACACTATTGCTCACTAAACATTTTCACCCTGCTTTCTCCTTGTGGATGTAAATTTTTTTCTTTTTTTCTATTTTTTTTTTTTTTTTTAACATCTGTAGCATTTCCCCTTCATCTGCACAGCTTTTCACTGCAGCCAATGTGTCACATAACTTCTCTTATGAGTCTCCCAAAGTCCTGGGGGTCAGGCTGAAAAGTGAAAAATGCAGAGATCTAGGAATGGCTCGGCCAGCTGAAAGTTACGGGAAGGGAAAGGCTCCAGTTTCAGTGAAGGAAAAAAAAAAAATAAAAAGAAGAAGAAGAATGGCTCCTTTCAATGCAGACGGAGGCAATCTGGCTGAGAGTCAGTGAGGTTTAAAAATCTGAGGTCCAATAACTGAAAATCTGTATAAATTCAAAGCAATATTTTAAATACCGCACAAGTGCAGATAAAAAAAATAGTGTATGATGGTTTTTCCATCCTCCTGGTGTATATAGCCAACCACGTTTCAAAACCAGGCTGTATTTCTTTCCCCCAAATCCTGAGCACATGTGGCTAAGTCCAGTCTGTCTTGTCAAAGGATGTGGGTGAAGAGCTCCTGTTGAAGTAACTCTCTGTGTGATTCTTTGGTAATTTTTCAGTAGGATGGGGATGATGGCCAATTGTTCCCAAGCAAAAACTTCTAAAGTGTTATTCTTCTTGTTTTGTTAAAATATAAGCATTGCTGTTGTTATGAAACGGTGCTGAGGTAGGGATCCTGCAGGGATGCAGCCATTAACATTTCCAGCACAGATACTTCTGCTGACAAGGCTTTAGCTTGTGATTTCATGACAAATAAAACAATATAAAAACCCAGGGCTACAGAGCCTGGAGCACCTGGTTGTGGGTTTGCACCAAGCAGCTGTCTTTCCTCCTTCTTTCTCTCCATCCCTCTCCTGCTCTTTGAGTCTCTTTCTCTGCCTTGCTTGCCTTTCTCTCTTTCTCATTCTCTTTTTCACTGTTCCAGGTTCTTCCCATAGTCCCAAACAGGCTCTGAAGCCTTGTACGAAAACAACGTAGGGAGAGGGCAAAAGATCAGTGAATAAAGCACTGAGTACTTACCTCTTAGAGCCTGTTATACTGTCAGCTCAAAGTTAAAGTGCAATAAATCTGGTGGTCTCATGTTGGTCCCCGGTGTGCTGCAGTCCACCTCATAAAACTACTACATAATTAAGTACAGTGCAGTACAATTGGCAGTCTCTGCTCAGCCCAGGCCCAGCAGTGAGCTTATAAACCTGCTCCTGGTCCCTGAAGGTGGAGGCTGGAGGTGACGGGGAGGAGGGGGGACAGCTTCAGCTGCCAGTGCAGCCCTCCTGCTTTCCTGTGAGGATGGATGGCATTCCTGGTGCTGATATCCCAAATATGTAAAGAAAGAAAAGATGAGACTTGGCAATGCAGGTGATGCCTGTGGAAGGACAGCAGCAGCCTGACAAAGGTGGCTCAGCTGGGGATGTGTGGTGACAAACAGGGGTTGCTTCACACTGGCTGGGCTGAACCTGGAGTCGCGAGCAGACACCTTGAACAGGTGACAGCAGCTCAGGAGGTCCCTGTGGAGAGCCAAAGGGTGCCAGCACAGAACTTTCTGGGGTGGTTGGTCCTGCTGCTTGTGTGCAGATATGGTGGGATGTCTAGTGCCATTGATGCCCCAAAGCAGGGGGGGAGCCCTGGGTCCTGAGGGTGTCAGGGCAGCACCTGCTGCGGATGCTGATGCATCTTCCAGTAGCAGAGAGGGGAAAATAGGGTGATCAGCTAATAGCTCCATCTTGCATTTTCTTTTTTTTTTTTTCCTTGGTTGCCTTTCCTGACACCAACTTCTGAATACTATGAACTTCAACTTCTGTGAAATAAGCAGTTTTCCTGGAGGGATGCTGTACCACCTGGGCTGTCTGAAGTCCCCCTTATGCTCTGTGCCTGGAGTATCATACGTTGCTCTACAGAGCTGTGAAGAGTCGCAAAATCTCTCTGTTAAGAACTTTGCACCCAGCTTTTCTCTTTAACAAAAGGACCCTTGTGACTGTGCAGGACAGAGGCATGTTTTGCTTTCTGGGAGTGAGTTAAATCTCCTTTTTTTTTTTCTTTTTAAGGAAAAAAAAAAAAAAAAGTTTAATTCCTGTTTAGGGCTGGCTCCAGCAGCAGCAGGACTGGCCCTATCCTGCTGGTGCCCTCTAGTGCTTTGCTCCTTGGCTGCAGCCGCTGGGCTCGGTGCTGCTGGGTTTCACCCAAGTATTGCCTGTAAGGGAAAAAATTATTTTTGAGCTGTATCTGCAGGCTTTGGGGAAGCAGAGGTAATGAAGGGTGACGGGTCCATGAATACCAACAATCCTCAGTTTTCATTTGTATTTGTGGTGCTGCTGTTTTTTCTCTCTGTCGTTTTGCAGCCTGAGGTGTGCAGATGTGTAGTTTGCCCATGTCTGTGTTCATGCAGTGATTTGGCTGTTTTGGGGCAGGAT
Organism: Columba livia; assembly: GCF_036013475.1. NCBI lineage: Eukaryota > Metazoa > Chordata > Aves > Columbiformes > Columbidae > Columba > Columba livia. The sequence goes on along the minus strand of NC_088603.1, from coordinate 74,302,550 downwards.
GGGTTTTATTTTGCACACTTGCACTGGTCCTGCACACTAGCTGATCCTACTCTACCCCCTGCCCTAGGCAAATTTTGTTTTCCAGGCTATAACAGCTATTCAGTACCTCCAAGGATGGAGACTCCACAGCCTTGTTGTTTTGGTGCTCAGTCACCCTCACAGTAAGAAAGTGTTTTGTGATGTTCAGAGGGAACCTTTTGTGTTTTAGTTTGTGCCCATTGCCTCTTGCCCTGTCCCTGAACAACACTGAGAAGAGCCTGGTTCCATCCTCTTTGCACCCTTCCTTCAGGTATTTATATATATCGATGAGGTTCCCCCAAACCCGCTTTTCTTCAGGCTGAACATAATTAACCTTGTTTTGTTAATGAAATAAAAGTATGGAAAGAATCACTGACAGAAGTCAGGTACCTAAAACACTTTAGAGGGGCTTGACCTATAAATTCTCAGTCCTGTGATATAAAACAAATGGCCCCAAACAACATCTAACTTTAAAAGCTCATCATACTGCTGGATTGACCTGATCCACCTATGATTCCAGATCTGTATGCAACCTTCATTGGTGATCTTCATTTTGCTATAGATGGGACTGACTAAATGCTGAGATGTTCTTGAGCTGCACTGAGAGCTGCACATGAGCTGTTCCAAAACGTATACCAAAATATCACATTGAGGGCAGGACATTTGCCTTCCAATTCTTTCAAGAAGTTTTTATCCTCAGTTTTTAAAGAAGAAAAGCAAAGTTGCTGAGATGTGGTTTTCCAGAAAACAAACTTGTTAGTTAAAGTCAATTTTGGTACCTAGAGAAAAATATTTCTAATGGTCAAGCAGTGGATTTTAGCTGTAAAGCTCACTAAAGTCATCTTTGGTCAGTTTGTCTCACAGAAGACAAATTGTCATGGTTGTGCTTTGGCCAGATTCTGCCAACAGTCTGTTTATTTGTAAAGCTCATATCTGTTTTCATTATTGCAGTGAGTTTTCACTGGACTGTCCTTGTCTTGTAAGACTTTTTTTGTGAGCTGAAGCACAACTTCAAGCTCTGGTCTGAGTGAATGGTGGGAGAAGCAAGGGCTGTATAGTGTGTACATGGACATTGTACACAGTGACTCCAACCTTACACCAGCAGCCCCTGCTTCTTTACAGAACTTTTTGTCAGCACCCTGACTCTCTTCCGCCTGCTAGAGGTCCTGCATTTTGACACAGACATACATGGTGGGCAGCAGCATCATAGCTGCTCCTTGCCATGGGGCTGTTCTGGTGCTGACGTCAACCTGATGGTCTCAGCGTGAAACAGCTTCTTGTTTGGATGAGCCCTGAAGCTGCACCTGGGTGGAGTGACTTGTGGGAGGTACCTGAATTGGCTTTGAGTAGGTTTAGACAGTTGAGTGCACAGAGATTCAAAAGCCAGAATTAGGAGGGCGAGTCCCATTAGCACTGTGTTCTGCTGGAGCTTATTGGCTTTCTGAAAGTGCTCTGGATGAGCAGTTTGTGTAGCACCTCACAGGGATGAAATGTCGGGTTTAGCTGTGAGTGCATGTCTGGTGAGGGAGCTGGCCATGCTGTAGACATGTGTGACAGGTGTGAACTCCTCACCATGCCTTGTAGAGCTCCCAGGTCAGGAGAGGACACCCAAGAGACAGATATAAAATGACTGGCAGTGGGGCTAATTTTGTCTAGGAGGAGATGCCAGAATGGCGATACTTATAGCCAGAATCCTGGATTTGTTTTGCTGAAAGCAAGTGCTAGTGAATAAATCTGAGCTTTTCCAGATTTCCCTGGGACAGCATTAAACCTGATTATAGCAAACAAGATCAAGTCACAGCATCAGTGCAAAGTGTTTCCTTATCACACTACAATGACCTTATGCTGCTCTTGGGTGAGATAATCAAACTTGGGCTGCTGAAGCAAATCTACTTGATCACAGAATCACAGAATGGTTAGGGTTTGAAGGGACCTCTGGAGATCATCTACTCCAAACCACCTGCTAAAGCAGGTTCAACTAGAGCAGTTCACACAGAAATGTGTCCAGGCGAGTCTTGAATGTCTCCAGAGAAGGAGACTCAACAGCCCCTCTGGGCAGCCTGTTCCAGTGTTCTGGCACCTTCAAAGTAAAGAGGTTTCTCCTAACATTCAGACGGAACCTCCTGTGCTTCAGCCTGTTCCTGTTGCCCCTCATCCTATTGTTGGTCACCACTGAAAGGAGTCTGGTCCCATCCTCTTGACATCCACCCTTGAGATGTTTATAAACATCTATAAGATCCCCTCTCGGCCTTCTGTTCTCCAGACTGAACAGATCCAGCATTCTCAGTCTCTCTTAATAAGAAATGTGCTCTAGGCCCCTAATCGTCTTCGTAGCCTGCCACTGGACTCTCTCCAGTAAATTCTTATGTTTCTTAAACTGGGGAGCCCAGAACTGATGTCAAACCACAGCATTATTGCAGTCTGGGGCTGGATCTAAGGCCTCTTTTAGTGGCTCAGGACCCTTTGGTAGCATAGAGTCACTTTAGTCCATATCAGAGAAGTCAAAAGACTTTTTGTTCTGTAGAGGTGCCTGCTTCGGGGGTTTCTTGCTGCCCCTTTCTGCTGTGTTGCAGAGGACCTTGCTGTGGTAAAGGGTGCCCCAGAAAGCCAGAGGCCGTGTACCCCTTGACCCAAAGAAACCCTTCCTGGTCTGAGCAATAGGCAGCTCTGGTTTATGTCAGAAGACTTCCCTGGCAGCCAGAATAAAATTGTATGTGTGTACCTCTGTCCTGTGAGGATGCAAAGAGGCTGGACTGAGCAATTCAACCTTTGGTGTCCATCAGGATTTTGAGTTCATCTACATTATAGATTAATGCAGAGATGTTAGGCTAAAGTGCAACATCTGTTAACTCTACATGTGAGCACTTAAATTTTGGGAGAAGGTTGCTTGTTCTGGTGAGCATAATCCACTTTCAGAGGGGATTCCTGAGTAATTCCTCCTGAACAGAACCCTGTAGAGAAATGCCCATGAGATATCAGTTCCTGCCCTCCTCTGTGGGACTGGGAATCAGTTATGGATATGTGGAGCTGACACTACTAGCCCATAATCACCAGGATTAATTTCATGTTGGGCCAAAGTAAGAGAACAATCCCTTCAACAGGTCTAAAATGTTACTGTGAGGGTGTCTGAGTTTCCTTGTGATCCAGAACTTTTGAAGTTTGACTGTACAAAAAACCTCAGTTATTTGTTCGCTTATGCTGTAGCCATTCAATTCCAACTTTTCCTGATAATTCTGGGTTTTTCCTGGAAAACACCTCTGAAATGGTAGTTCCCACTGAGACAAACAGGAACCATTCATTTGTGGGAGACACAGGCAAGACAGATAAGCAATTTTAAAAGCAGGTTTAAAGACCTTCCATATTTCCCTTCTTGTTTGATAGATATCCATCTGGCTACTAAATGCATCATAACCTCTCTGGGCTGTTGCTCTAAGAAGTCAGTCTAGATGTCCTGGGGGTGGGGGCGAGGAGCCAGCGTTGGCAGGATGGGTACCTGCCTCCCACACATGGGTGCTGGAGCCCAGCACCTCTGCAGCCTCAAAATCCAAACTTGTTAACCCACAGCCAAGGATTAAAAACTCCAGCAGCCAGGCAGAGGTGAACTCACCATCTTAATGTTTCCATGATGGATACTAGAGTTTAATGCCTACCTCTGAATTTCCTACCTTGTTTTGGGTTTTTTTTGCATTTTTTGGTTTGGTTTGGTTTTTTTTTGTGGGGCTGTCTTGTGACATTAACATTCTTGTAATATGGCTTTTGTGTGTGAATAATGCCGTGCTGTCAGCTCGACAAGGAAATGCCATAAATCTGGTGGTCTCATGCCTGTCCCCCGTGTGCTGCAGTCCACCTCGTAAAACTACTACTTAATGAAGTACAGCACACTACAGTTGGCAGTCTCTGCTTCGTAGTGAAGGCTAAGCACATAAATGCAAGCCTGCCAGGCTTGTGCCGGGAGGTACGGCCAGGGACCTTCTGCTGCTGAAGTGAGGAGAATTTTTGAAGTAGAGGTGACTGAGAAATCTCTTTAAAACTGTAGAAGAACGTTTTATAAATTGTTAAAAACCTGCCTCTCTAGTCACAGGCGAGCATTTCTGGGCCTGCTGGGGAGAGGACACCTCTCCTTAAATAAAAGTCTGTGTATACTCAGAAAAGTTTAAGAATTAATTACAATGGATTTGGGAAATGAAAATGAAAGAATGTTAATAAATTGTTAGTGTGCTATGAAAGCAATAGCTTAAGGTTACCCAGAGGCCTTGCTTCCATCTATCTCACTCACAATAAGCAAGAGATCATTAAAATTTATGTTTTAATTTACTGTAGAGCCAATATCTGAAGGAACTTTACAAGCATTAGTGTATTGTTTCTCTTACTGCTCTTAATTCTTTCTTTTTTTCTTTTTAAGTATGAGAGCTGAGTGTTGCAGAAGTTAAATGTTTGTAGGTTACATTGCAAATCATGGGTAGAGCTTCAGTTTCTTGACTCCTACTGGTGCTCTGAACTAGTAAAATACCTTTATTGTTGACCTACAAATTATAAATATTTTAATTAGAGCATTTCCCCTTGCCTCCCTTCAGCACATTTTGCCTTCCATCCCAGCAGCATGGCCATCGCTGTGATACCAGTATTTTCTCTTACATCAGCTTGTAACAAATCTCTCCAGTCTCTTTTCTACAAGGAGGAAGTTACACTTGTTTCCCTCATACTCTCACCACAAGACAGTCTGAATCCATCCACATACCATTTATGAAAGGCAGGCAGCCTTCGTGCAAGCTCAGAGCAGCTTGGGTTGGAGCTGACAAAAGCTGGCTGGCTTGAAGCAGAGCTGGAGAGGGTACAAGTCTTTGCAAGGGGCCTTGACAACTGTTTTTGTGAACTGGAAAGCATAGCCATCCAGACTTATTCTGGATATTTAGAAACCCTGCGTTTGGAGGCCAAATTTAGAGCTGTGGCTCTAAATGGCACAACCATTTTTGGGATAAAAATGTGGCTTTTATTAGAATAACAAAGTCTGAATAGCTGTGAAATGGACTTTTTCTTTGCTTTTTAGTGATGTATAATGACTGAATAACAGCTGACATGTGATGCTTGCCATGAGCTTTTCTTCAGACCCTAATGTCCTGCATCCACTCAGTCATGAGCGCTGTGGTACCAACATCTGTGCCATGCCCATCCTTGTAGGCTGTAGTCATTTGTGAAAATCAAGAGCAAACAGCAAGGAAAGCCTAGTGTCATCAGGCTGGAGAAAACACTGGTTGAACCTCCAGGCCCTGGATCAGCGACAACAGAAGCAATGTAGGAATTGTGTCCTGCTGTCATCTAAGCTTTTCTTCCAGGCCCTTTTCCATTCACATGAAAGTCCTTGAGAGTCAATGGAGATTTTGCTGTAACAATAACGACACAGTAATTCCCAAAGTTGCTGGCATGAGAATTTTATTTAGTTACAGCTTTTTTCTTTGTGGGGTCTCCAATGAAGGCAATTGTTTTCTTCTGTCTGATGTTGGAGATGGAGATCTAGGAACAGGTCATGGATTTCCTCTGCCTTCTGGTCTTGGTGGCTGAAGGAGAGATCAAGGCCATTGTTTTTCTTTCACTCTAGTTTCAGTTCAAACACATCCAGAGCTTACTGAGTAAATAAAACGCTTTTGTTTCAGTGCTTGTTCAAATGGCTGCTTTTCAGAACAAACCACACCAATGGAAGCAAAAAAATACCTGGTATGGGTACAGTTATAGACATCTATAAAACTGAAGGGAAAAGAATAAATCCTTTAATTCAAAGAATGTGGTTTTGCACATTATCTGGAAGCTATTGCAATTTCCTCCTTAGATATACACGTTAAAATCTAAAGTGGGAAGAGAAGCTCAAGGCCAGTGAGGTATTTAGCATAAAGTTAGACTGCACAACATGTCAAAGCAGTTGCTCGGAGCAATTAATGTTCCCATTGTGTTGTGCTGCAAGTGGTGCAAAGGCAGCGAATCTCAAAAGGGAGAGGACTTTCCTTCAGATTTTGAAGGATTTGGGAGGAATGAGGACCAACTAGCACATCTGACAGCAGTGAAATTGTAAACTGATGCCAGAACGCAACCTTTCTGTAAAATAACGCTTGCTAATATAGTCATACGTTACAGAAATTGAAAATCAGATTAAGGTAGTTGAGAGTAGTCAGGCAGTGTAGCTGTGTGTGCAAACGGTTTAGTAAAAAACAATAGGGAAAGTATGGTTGTGAGGATTTGACTAGCCTTTCCATCAGAAAGAAAAAATGAAACTCTAGGTGGTTTTCTCCTGTGTTCTCATGTGGGTGCACAAAATGACCCAGCTGATGAGGCCAGATGACCAGGATAAAAGACAGAGTGCAGATACCGTGAAGCACTTTCCTGGGATGGTAACTGCTGCAACACTGTGTTTTGCCACCAAATATGCATCCTTCTCAGCTAGATCCCAAGCACATCATACTAGTAACCATGTTTCTGATGAGCTGCCAGTGCCCCGTGCAAGCCAAAATTTGTGGTGCAGACATGGTTGCCATGGTTCCTGGTGCAATGGCACCCTGTCAGCTGTGGGAGAGAGCTGGAGAGGGTCTGCCAGCCAGCGCTGGGATGTGGGATGGTCACACAGTGGAGTGTCCATGCTACCTCCTGTGGGCACTGGCTGAAGTTTGGCTGAAGTTTGGCTGGATTTTGGTGACCAAGTGCTGACACCCACTGGAAACTGTGCTCCTCAATGTGAACTGTTCCCCTAAATGTTATCCTGGCTTAGGGTTTCTGCTGCTCCAGAAACACTGTTTCTGCCACAAAAATGCCTAGCAGATGCTTCATAAGTAGCCCAGATGACAGAATCATCATCATCATTTTCTTTCCACACAGTATCAGGTTCCGTCATGGGAGGAACTCTGCCAGCATAGAGACAGGCAGCATCCTTGCCTCACGATTTGGTTACGAAAATGTAGAATCTAATCATCTGGGCCCAGTGTGGTCTGTCAGTCTTCACTCTGGCCAGGCTCCCGGTGGATTCCTGCCCTTTGTTTGCCGCTCCCACGCTCCTGTTGAGTGGGCGTGTAAATGACTCAGATAAAATTTGACTGAATGGTAGAAATCTGGTGTAAGAGTAATTCAAGACAGGGACTTTGGGGAGCCTCTTTTGTTATTGAACATCAGCAGATGTGGCAGACAGCTTCATGAGGATGCTCTTTCACCAACTTGCTAATACCCTGGCTAGAATTCAGTATTCACTGACCTCATAGTTTGTTACTTAAGATTAATCTTGACTTTGGAAAAAGTTGGTAAAAAAAAAAAAAAAAAGGTAGCTCTTCTTTCTACTGCTGTTCAGGAAAAAAATAATTTTACCACAGGAGCTAGATAATCCACCGGCAGAAGTCAAGGTGAGTCCATTGTCTTAATTTATTGTAGTGGTCTGAATACATCTGAGATGTGGAAGAATTTTTTTTGTGTTAAATGGAAAATGTTGAAGTCAGTGGCAGCAGTCTTGTTAAAAACAATGAAAAAAAAGCACAACAAAAAAACCTAAAACACATGTTCCAATTTACAGGTCAGTTGATATCCTCCCCTGAGGATGCCTTAATTTCTACTTTGGGCATGTCAATAAATCAATGCCACAAGCCATCAGTGAGGCAGTATCCAGGCAAGCAGCTGCCATATGAACACCACACTCTCAATCCAAAAATGTGTAGCCAAAAATCTCTCAATACATTTTCTTATTTCGTTAGTTTCTGCTTTACATAAAAATAGCTGTCATTTTTGCAATGAATAATCATGTCTGCCTTAAGACAGACATGTCTACATGATGTTTGTTAAATAAAGAAGAGGAAATAAGTTCCTGTATGGAACCTGTAACACAATTCTGAATTATGGTATTTTCTTCTTGTTAATATATGTTTCATTCTTTAAGTACAGATTTTGTGCTTGTTACATGTAGCTGCAGAGGCAATAGATAAAGCAGCATCATTAAACCAAAAAAAAGGGGACAATTTTGTGCTTATACAGAAGAATGCTATCACTATGATTAATAGAAGGTTGTAACACAAATAAGACTCCCTGGAGAGCAGACTTACTGCCTCATGTTACGTGCATTTTTCACTGCTATGCAGAATGGCTATAAAATGCCTTCTTATTGGATCCTTAAGGTTTGATTTTCCTCTAATTTGTGCTGAATTCACTTGAGCAAGTGAATACAAATCACTACCATGCCTGGACCCCTGCCGTACACTGAATCTGCAGAAGTGCAAAGGACTGTATGATCTGCCAGGCCATGGGAGTCAAGCCTGGTTTGTGCTGGCAGGTGGGGACCTGTGAAAGGGAGATCCACCCATGCACCCTGAAGTCTTCTTGCCCCAAGAAGGTGAAGACATCATGAAGACAGGCAGATGGGTGATAAAGAAACATCAGAATTTCTTCAGCCTTTGAAGACTAACGCAGTACCTTCTCTTATCTCTAAAATGATCTGTAACCTTTGAAAACTAAAATGTCCAGCTTCAAAAAGGTATTGTGGGGCACAGCCTGCGTGGTATCTATTATGCTGGATGCTTCCTGCAGAGATTAAACTAAGCACGTAGTTCCCGGAGCAGAGGAACTAATACAACCTGGTTTCCTGCTAACCTGTCTCACAAGGTGTCTTCTCTTCTGGATTCTCTGTCTCAGACAGAAAAAGCATATGATAAAGCTTTTCTCTTAGGGAAGACATAAAGAACAACAAATGCTTTTCTCATCTTGGTCACCAAGGTACCAAAAAAGCTCAATGTACTGCAGACTGCAACCCCCACTGTCAAATCTGGTCAAGACGAATGATGAGAGTTTGGAGTGGGGAACAGAAACAGACAGACAGACACAGTGTGACTGCATAGACCTTGTTTCCTTAGGAAACTGGTATCAAAACAAAGCACACAAGTCTAGTATATTTATAGCAAAAGAGGTTGGGGGGCTTTCCTTTCCAGAGGAAATGCACTGCCTTCCTGGGCCTGATCCTCACTTTACTGGAAGATACATGAAGTCATGCTGCTTGCAGAACCTGTCCTGCTTTTCCAAACTTGGAAGCCTGCACAAGTTCTGGAAGAAGTTAGCAGTGCCTGCAGAGGTATCAGAAGATACCTCAAGCACTCCAGGGGAACATTATTTCTGCATTAATGCTATGTATAAGATAGGTCTCAGACATTTATGATGTACAAAAGAGTCAGTCAACTGAGATAATAGAATCATAGAATAGTTTAGATTGGAAGGGACCTACAAAGTCCAACCCTTCTGCAATGAGCAGGGTTATCTTCAACTAGATCAGGTTGCTTAGAGCCTTGTCCAGCCCGGCCTTGAATGTTTCCAGGAATGGGGCATCTACCAGTTCTCTGGGCAACCTGGACCAATGCTTTACCACCATTTTACGATGAGTAAAACATTTCTTTCTCCTGTCTAGCTTGAATCTCCCCTCTTTTAGTTTGAAACCATTACCCCTTGTCCTGCTGTACCATGCCCTGCTAAAAAGTCTGTCCCTATCTTTCTTATAGACTTCTTTTAAGCACCAAAAAGAGATAAAAAACAGCAAAAGAGAAAGAACAATAGCAAGGACAAGCAGCTCCAGCTCTTTCCTATACTGCAACTTAGTGGACAGTACAAGTTACCAAGTACAAACTTGTACCTTTTGAGTAGCTTGATGGTAGCTGTCTGTAAGAGTATGGTGCTTTCCGTTGTAGATGGGAAATGAAGAAAGCAGGGGGAAAGGCTGAGGTAAAGTCAACTGAAAGTCCAGAGATCAGGCAAATTGTTTCTGCTCTTGGATTTGAAGATCCCTCCAAAGGGAGAGAAAAACTGAGCAAGCTAGAAGAGACAGTACCGTTCAGTGAGCTAAAGCACTTGGAAATGTAGAATTTTTCTGCCCTACCACAAATTTGGAAGCCTCTACTTGCTTCAGATGCAGCCCAGCCCCTCAGGAAGCCAAGAGACATGTAGATTTTTGGGATACTGAATACAAAAAGCACCTATTAAATCTAGTCCCTGACAATGCAACATTGTTCTCAATTTGAAATTTGTTGGAGTTCTTTTGTATTTCAGGTTCTCATGTTTAGAATTGGCTGTAGAAAGGTTTTCTGTCTTGTACTCAAAGTACTCAAACCAGGCTTAGGTTGCTAGTTAAACATTATTAAGTGTTTTTTAAAGACCTGTAAAATATAGAGTTACTTGTTACGTAGCTAAGTTTTTATTATTTGGTCTTTCATCCAGAGTATTTGAAAAGCCAAGAATAAAATGTCTTTCCTCTTTGGTACACTGATCTTGTGTCTATTGATCACAAATGCAGATTAGAGTAAAACTCTCCACCTTAGCTGATCCTGTACGCTCCTTGGCAGCCCCCTGTAGCCTGTAGTACATAATTGCCTATAGGTTTTATTTTCAGGGTGTGATTTCCAAGAGTAGAGCAAGGCAAAGCATTCAGAAATATTTCTAATCTGTCACTCTACCTGTTCTACTAGTCTCCTATGGATTCTTACAGCCATACCTTTCTGGCCTTTCTGTGGAGATGAATGTGAAATAATCTTGATTGATTATTTCATTTAATTCCAAGGTTATTCTGAAACAAGCTTAACCATAAAACAAAGAAAAGATTTGTTTGAATTTCTCACAGTTTGGTCTTGCAGCAGCATGTGCAGTCCTGTTTCCATGGTTTAAGGTAGTCATAGTTTTTCAATGACTGTTTTATGCCCATGATCAATATACATCCTTAACCATAATTTATAAAAGATTTCACCATGCATCTTGTCCAACATTTACTGACTTGTACTGTCAACAGTACAAATGTATCACGCTGTTTAATGAATGTCTGAGGAGTTAACCTATGTTCTATGAATAGCAGCAGATTACAGCAGAGGAGCTCTTTGTGGTTTTGAGCAAAGTTAATAAAAGGTATATCTTCCTCTTCCTTTGGTAGCCATTGTTCTTCCTGACACAGTCTTTTTGTTGTCTTTCATTAAGATCTATTTGAGAATTAGCAGTCTGATTGCCTTTCTTCCTATAATGAGCCATCTTCCACTTGATGGCTCAGTTAGGAGGCATGCTGACTTTTGGCAGTGGAAGTGCTAACACATTCTGTGAATGGTGTCATAGGGGTAATTGAACAACATGCTCTGTGTTGCACTGGGTTATTTTAAAGTCAGGTCTGAACAAACCTCTGTACAGCCCTGTAATGAAGATTAAAAGCAAGGCCGCATCCTTCTCTTGCTTCTGCTGGATTAAGCGGGGAGAAGCTTTCATGGAGTCAATGCAGTTATGTAAGTGCAAGTGAATTATAAGAGTTGGTGTTTTGAATTTTGCATAAAAGGTGTTCTTCATAGCCTGCAGTTTTCTTGGCATGAACTGCATTCATGACTCAAGACATTCATGCTGGGCTGAATTCATGCTGTGTGCAGGTTTCATCCAGGTAGGATTTAATGCAAAACTTGTAAATGTTCACACCTGTATCCACTGACTTCTGCTGCATAACTGCCACTGGAGTCACAAGTAGGACATTAGCAACTCTGAATCGAGGTATTATCTAAGACTGTTACTGTTGGTAAGGCCAAATACAGAAGCCTTGAACAGCCACTTGTGTGACACATAACTGGGAACACGCACCCCACACCACATTCAGCCTTTCCTGTTAAATCCATGCCTGAGTGAGGATGCGATTACTGCATAGTGACCAGGTTAATGCAGAAATGTGTGAATATCTGTACTCAAAATGGAAGTGAGAATAACAACATGTAGACAATAACAATGGAGTTTCATTCGCAAACAATAGAATTGGAGGCCTTAAATAAAACACAACACTGTGGATAAAAGGGGTATTTAGGAAGTTTCTGTATATATGATATTTGTGCTTTTGTCGCTGACTTACTTCCAATAAGACAAATAACAAGGAAATTACAGCATTTTTATAACTTGTACAGTGAAATAGTATTTAAAAACCCTTTTATTTCAACATCAAAGCATACATAAAAGAATGATTTGTTCCCAATGGAAAAAACAAGACAAGACAGGACATTTTGCAGTCTTTTAAAGCAAGAGATTTTTTTCTTGCCAAGAACCTGGAGAAAATAGATCTGCGCAAAATGGCAAAGTGATGATTTTTGGCCTGTTAACAAAATAATACCCTCAATATGAGGAAGAGTCAAATCTTTACTTCTAAAAAGAGATAATAAAGTTTAATGAGGTAAATGACATGGAAAAGAACTAGAATGCTATCAAACGCATATTGTAATTGTATTTGTTGCCTTGAAATCTTAAAGGAATACCAACATTCAATCGAAGAGGAAACCATTGGCAATTTAAGAGCTGGGAATGATTTTGTGTCCTCATTAAATCAACTCCAAATCCCACTGCAATCAACACAGAGCCTTCCTTCCACTCCTTAATTCTGCTTCCCCTCCACCACCTCCACTACATTGAAAGGGGGGCATTGGGATGTCTATCTGAGCAGCATGCCCTGTGTCTTCCCTCTGTGGTGTCTGGCTGTTGGTGACAACACATTTGTACAGGGTCCCTTTCCACCCAAATTGTGCCTGAAGAGGCTTTGGAGGAGTCTTGGTTGTAGGGGACTCAGATGAACCTAGTCCAAAGGGCTAATGGACACCATGTACCTGGGATGGAGGAGAAAGACCTCCCTGCTGTGAGCTGTTCCCACCAGCATGCCTTGCAGCCTGGCCGTGCACTCAAAGGACCTTTCCTGCAGCAGCCAGCACGTGTCAAGCATCAGTCGCTGTGTTTCTGCCTGCACGTGTGGGCATCCACCACCATCCCCAGCCCTTTGAACAGGCACTTTGTAGACGTGTAGGGAAGAGGTAAATTGAGTGCGTGGCGGGGGGAAGGAGGGTGGGGAGGAAGGAAAAGAAATGTGAGAAAGCTTTAGATGTAGTCCAAGCATCCATCTGGTAGGTCCTTCTGATGTTCCCTTGCCGAAGCTCTCCCACTGAGCATGTCTCAGAAGGATCCCTCCTTTCTCCCTCTCCTGCCAAAAATTGAATCAGAGCCTGGTTTTGTTAGAAAGGGGTCATGAAAGCTTTGTTCAGCCTGTCCCTGTAGGGTGCTCATTCCTTTAGAAGGATATTTAAACTGTCTGAGACCTGACTGCTCTTATTCACACAAAGCTGAACAACCTCACCCTGGGAAACCACCACCTCCAAAACTCAGCCAGAAGGTGCCATGCTAGAAAAAGCCCAGGGTTGCTTCAGCTTCTAAGTCTACTGCTGAATCAAGAGTAGTTTTGGTTGGTGATTAGTGTTTCTAATCACGTTTCAGGTTGCTCATTTATCCTGACTTAGCAAGGGAGAAGGAGCAGGGGGAAATGTCTGCTGTGGGCACAACAGCTGGGCTTTTGACCCACTGCTGCTTCAGGGGAAGAAAATGCCTTGTTGTGTACCTACTCTTTTCTCAACAGACCTGGTGAGGGAGGAAAGTTCAGGATTCACCTGCACATCTATTTTTCCTGCTCTCTCAGGTCTTCCCAGAGCCCGGGTCCATGGCTGTGCTGCTCCTGGTCACATAGGGGGCTTTTGCAAGAACTGGTGAGGGTATCTTGTCTTCCTATTGCTCCCAAGTGCAGTAGAGCTCCCAGCTGCCGCTGGGGCTGCTGCAGGAACAAGCTGTAATGCAACTGGGCTGCTTCTAAGTCACCAATTTGGAAAATAGGCTTTACTGTTTACTTGGCTGGATTTTAATTTTAAAATTCAAAGCTTTTTTTTTGGGGGGAGGGGTAGTAGGGGAAAATTACATTTTACAGGGTTTTGTTTGATGGGGGAATTAATATTATATGCACTGCAAGGAAGAATATATAGCATAACAGAACCCTAAGGAGCCATAGAGAAAAAAAAAGATAAAATAAATTGAAATATTGGACTGAAAACAACTGACTGATTTCAGAAAGACTTTCATGAAAGTTGGGGGGATTTAATAGTTACATGAGGGAATAAGAAATAAAGGAGAATTTTGCTTTTTTACTTGCTTAAAAAAACCCAAACACACACACACACGAAGTTCTTTTGTTTTGTTTTTCCTTTTTACTTTTGGTTTGAAACCCACAGGTTCAAATTACACTTAAACAGATGTACATCAACTATTTATTTTCAAATGCTTGAAGAAGAAGCATGTCTGCATTTCTACTGATACGAAGTGACACACAAACACCATAAAATGAAAGCCATTGTATGATGAACTATTTGTCTTGCTCACTTAAGATAGGGAAACATTTTAAATGAAAATGTAAACACACCATTAAATCTGACTATAGGAGGATGCCAAAAAGGTTACTTCTGAAAACATGTGCTTGAAATCAGAAAACAGAAAGTTAAAAATGAGGCACTGTGACTGTTAAGACCTCATCTTGTCTGGGAGGGAAAATGCAAAGTGGAGATGGAGAGACAGCAGGATTTGAAGAAAATTGCATCCAGTAGTTATTTTAAAGACTTAAAAAGAAAATATATGGAATTTTATATTATTGAATTGCTAGTGGGAAGTTTCTTTGTTAATATAGTGCTGGGTTTGCTTCTTGGTGAGGGTCTGGGCCCAGAGTCTGTTCACAGAATAGAAATACACACTCTCTTTCCCACTAACAATGGGAACAGAGGGGCAGCTCCTCAGCACTTCTGTAAGTCAAAACATCTCCAGCAACCCCAGCTCATATGAGCTGAAGACTTGGCCTAGGGTTTCCAGCTGAGATTCTACATTAAAATCCATTTTGGTTTGCTTTTTTCTGTGGGTTGTTCTTGTTTTTCCAGTGCTTAGCAGCATGCTTGGGTAACCATGCTGGGCATTTGGACACACGACCTCTGCCACAGCTCAGTTCCTAAGTGGAGCGGGGCACAGCCACCACATACAGAAAGGGGAGTGGGAAGAGGATGCACAGGTGTGTGCAACCATGCACCCATCCGGTGCCCATGCAGCTAAGAGCATGGGTTGCATCTAGTGGCAGAGACCAGGCAAGAAGCTTACATGTCCCATAAGCCTTCGCCGGTAACTCTATTCCTGCTGTTTAAAAGGTCTTTCTGTTTTCTAAGTCTTTTTCTGCATATATGTGTATCTTTTCTTCACTTAACCCCTTTCTGCACTTTATTTGAGCACTTCTAATCTTGAATGATTTCCTTGTCTCTCTTTTTACCCTAACGTTCCTGCTTCCTTATTTTTCCTTCATTTTAAAGAAAGTAGGAATGTTTCTAAGTGGCTAAATGACAGTATTATTCAGTGGGAGCTTTCTCTTTCCACTTGTTTCTGGACTGCTGTAAATTGTGTTTTCTTTCCATCCCCAGTGCTCAAACAAGAATAGTCTCCTGCTATCCCCTCTGCCAACATCTGAAACCTTTCTCTGGTCATTTCTAGTTCCACTTATCACATCTCAGTCTCTGGGCACAGTCCATTTTGCTCCCAGTCCCTTGGCCTGTTCCAAATCTCTCTGGCAAGATCACTACCTTGTACCATTCATTCCCTGACTTCTTGGCTCTGCGTCTCTGTGCTGTCTTCATCTCTTCTTTTCCCTTCAGAGGTGTTTGAACTCCTTAAGCCCTTGGCACTTCATACCTTGCCTAAAATAGTGGTTTTATTTCTGCTGCATTCTTTCCTGCCCTTGGTGATCTGCTGTGACTGTTCCTTTTGTCTGCTTTCCCCACTTCTGCCTCAGGGCCCCTTTCCATGCTGCCTTCTGATTAATGTGTGTCAGTGCCCTCCATTTCCTTCTCCAAATCACTTCTTGAAAGGCCACCTATTACATAAAATGCAACCATTTAAAAGTTGCTCTTTGGGGCTGGCAAGGAGCAATTCCACCTTATTTGATGGCATGAAGCCAGTACAAAACCAGTACCACCGTTGCTTTCATACTTGGTATAGCCACCATTACCCCTTTTGCTGCAATACCAAGCTCTGTAGTGCTGATTTTCACCTGTGCCACGGTCATCCCTTAAGATGTTGAGAAACAAGGGAGGGAAAACGGCTTGATGGCTTCTGCACTTCCCTATTTTCCTGGGCTTGCATGAGGAAGAGTGGCTGTGGCTGCATCACTGAAACTTTGCACCACACAAGCCATCACCCCAGCTGCCATAATCTATTGCCATCCTCCCTACTTCTCTTCCAGACATGCCAGTCACACTATGTGGTAGAAAAGTTTAAAGGGTTTGAATTCTTGCCACCTCAGAGGCCCTGTGCCAAGCAGGCATTTCCCTCACATGGAAGGAGGCCCAAATGGTCCAAGCAGGAGACCGGATCTTTGGACCAAAGCATAGCTCTTGATTTTGTGCTTAGTATTGTGCTTCTCTAAGAACAGCAGGCAGAGTTTTGGTGGTTTATAAATATGATTAGCTCTAATTACTCAGTAATAATGATGCTTTTTGAATTATTTTATTTTTATGGGTGTAATTATGTTGCTTGTATTTAATAATTTTAAATTAAACACAGCTCTTTGCAAATTTCCCCAAATTAATTTGCAATTATCCCTTTTCCTATGCAATGTATTATGACTATATATTGGATTTAGTCTTACATTTTTTTTCTTTTCTCTAATCCAGCCAACCCCTTATAAGCAGTATTTTACTTATATCGAGCTGTGTCTCATTGATATTATGGGCCCTTCAACCTGGCTGTGTTTGGAGGTATTTATTTTGGCTGTTGCATCATCACATGTTTAGGCAAGAGGAAATAGCTATGTGCCTTCTAAATTGCTAACACTAAGGGGAGCACTTAATCTTTAGAATATCTTAACTATAAATCCAACATCAACACATGTGTCTAGAAAACACAGGAATTCTTTGTGCCGAAATATTCAAGGATGGTGATTAATGCTTAATGCAAACACACATTAGGTGTGTGGAAACAATGCCATTTGCTTTAGGTCCCATTAAAGAACTTCAAAATCTATATTTAATTATATTCCTGAAAAATCCTTTGTATGTCTCCTGAGCTATTTGTAGTTCTTTACTGCTTGTAAAGGGATGACTGTGTACTGCTAAGTCTCCCAGTGTCAAACATTGTGCCTTTTATCCAGCCTTCAAGTCAGATTTGCCCTCAGGACAGGGAATGTGGGAATGGAGACAGGGGGAGCAAAAAGAAAAGGCTGTGCCTTGCCTACAGCTCCCTGCTAGGTGACTCAGCCAAGAGGACATAAGGGGATTTACAAAAATGGCAGGACAGGGTGGCCCATTTCTCTGGTTATGTCCTTCTTCTGTGGGTAACATCAAGACAAGGACTAATGGATCCCAGTTCTTCAGAATCTTCTTTCTGCTGCTCCCAAGGCTCCTTCAGAAAGGTGGCTCCTCGCTGGACACCATGTCCTTTGGCCTGTATAAGAACTCAGGTTGTACAGGCAGCCCTTTGGTGCTGCTGTGAGGTTGGCCTTGGCATCGCTTGGGGTGACCAACGTGTCCCCTCTGCCCCAGGACTAGTGCAATGATGGTGCTTGGCCTGTGGACTACAGAAGCAATTCTTATGTAAAAAGCTGAGCAGATTCAGCTTCAGATATACACCAGTGATCAGCAAAACCTCCCTTTGGAAGGCAAATCCCCCTTGACCCTCACCATTGTAAATGAAGGTGCCGAGAAACCTTGTGAAAGCTCAGCTGCATGCCCTTGATGATTCAGTGTGTGGTCATGGCCCCTGCCCTTCAGAGTTACCTGCTGACCTTGTCTTTTCCTGGGGAAAGACTTTTCTGCAAATGCTGCTTCAGCAGTTGTGAAAGCAACAACTTCTCACATTCAGGGGTATGATGGTGATTGTTCTTTGAACATGGGGGCATTCCTTAGATTTACTTGTGTTTTGCATCACTCATGTTGTATTTAAGTACGATGCACACATAGTATTCTCTCTAATGTACTGCGAACTGAAGGAGCAGTTTTAATCTTACTCCACAAACATGTTTTGCTGGAGCTGTAAGACCTCATAGAAGAAAGCTGTTTCAACAGTTCTACTTCACTTTCCCTAGATCTCTTGTTTATTAAGTAGAACAAAAGTTGTACCTTCTCTGTAATAGCAAGAGTTTGTGAGTGGCTGGAATCTTGTAACACATCTACTTCAAAATTGACCTTTTCCATATTATTTATTTACTTTTTTTAGCATTGCAAGGCAAAGTTCAGTATTATCAGTTAAATGCCCAGAAAGTTTAACGATATGTGAGGTTAAAAGTCTTTGAAATCACAAGCAGCATTCAAACACATTTTGAGTCTTCTGAGGAAAGCAGCATCTGTGAGAATCCTGCTGCCACTGACGCTGGAGCAGGTGCAGGGATGTTTATCCTCTATGAAAACATCTTTTTTTGTTTTGTTTTTGTTCCTGAGATAACTCTGGAATATCCTGTGGATAAATGAAATGGTTGATTATACAGCCATTTTTACTGTGGAAGATGTGGAAGATGTATCTGCCCTGACAGTATCATTCTGGCAGTGTGAACTGATATGCACATTGTATTAAAGACACACAGGCTGCAGCTTTATCTGTTGATGGGCTGGGAAAGGACTTAATTATGACACTGCAAGTACTATTATATACAGCAGTTCCACTGTTCTGTTAACTCTGCAGTGATATTTTATAGTCCACTGTTCCTGGGAAGCAGCATTCTTAATTCTCTTTAAGTTGTGAAGGTGGCACTCCTGAGCATTTTTGTGGGGATGTTACAGGCAGACCAAGAATAAAGAACGACAAAAAACTGGAAAATGCATTTATTTACTGGCCCTTCAATTCAGACCAGAAACTATGAACAACTTTTTAGGGATCAGAAGGAAAAGTGCAGTGATTAAATGCAAGTCTTATCCTATTGTAAGCTTAAAACTCACTCTCCTGGGCTTTGTCTTGCCGTGCAGTATGCCAGTATTATCCACCATTTACAAACTTTGCAAAATCTTTCCTGACCTCGCAGGGAGACCGCAGGACTCTGTGTTATGGGATCCAGATGAGTATTCCAGATAATGAATTAAGAAAATCAGACCTAATTTGGAAAGGGGATGATGATCATCACAATCTATTAGGAAGTTCAGCTACCTCTTTTTCCTGATGCAGTCAAAGAAATGTGGTTGGTGTCTTGCTTCAAAACATGTACCTTGGAGAAAGTGAGTTAATGCTTCAGCTTTCCTCCCAGTGGTAAATGGCCACTGTCTACTTTCAGTAATTAATATACTGGAAACTAAGCTGAAGCACTTTGCTTAATTGTGTGGGTGTAGCAGATACGATTTAGTTTGTGATTGTGGTATGTATGGCGAGCTTATTTTGGAACTTATCATCATGTTATGATTTACCAGTATTACAATTGAGAAACACCAATTAGGACAACTGTTCTTCTCTCGTGCCTCTCATATTTTTTTAGATCTACTTTTCTTTATTTCTATTCCACTTTATGTTACTTGAGTCTCCTGTTTTGTTTTCCTTTAAAAAGGAATCTTGCAACGGTCCAGCTCTACTCCTGACTGTTGCCAAGTGCATTGTTAGACACAGTGTAGACAACATGACCAGAAATAATGCACAGAGCATTTAAATTTTTTGTCAGCCACAGGTACATAATGAAGAGTGACTTGGGTGAGAAGGTCCCATCTGGACTGTCATGCTGGCCTGGCTGCATGGTCCCACACCAGCATTCAGAGCAGTAGGAACCCAAGCTGCTGTGCAGAGACCTGGGAAAGCAGCAAATTCTGGCACTCTGGCACTCACCATGAGTTTTCTCTAGCCAACAAATCCAAAGCAAGTTTTTTGGTAAATATTGGACTAAATAAAGACTGCTGGGATTTAATTTTACTTGAAAAATACAGGACAAAGCAAAGTATGAAGTAACGGCTTCCAATTCCTTCACTTTGCCATGACTCTGTTTATACAGCTTGGGTAGCGATGTCTCATTTTAGAGGAAAGACTGCATTGTTGATAACAGGTGTATGCCACTTGCATCTTTTGGCTGTGGTCTCTCAGTCCATGGTATGATATTCTGTAGTCTTTCCTGCTTATGTGGGATTGGACAGGTTTCAATTCAATGTGAATTCAATTCAATTCAATGCATAGATTTTCAGTAGTTGGGTGCTTTTTTAAATAAGCATGTGTCTTACATCCCACTTACAGAGCCTTTCCTACTCCTGAGCCCATACAGTAACTGTATGAGAGCAGGGACCTGTGTAGCTCCTTATGATGCAATTTCCCTCTGTGCTCCTTTTGCAATGGTGCTTGGAATAAAGCTAACTAGAACAGTCTGGGAAAAAAGTAGACATTATTTCAAAACACAAAAACTGAGTATTACGGGAGCATCACATCCATCATAAATTATTAGAGGCAGTATTGACAATATGCTTGGTGATAGACTCTCACTTGACCCAGCAGAAGAGCTGCAGTGGGTAGACAGGCTGGATGGGCTGCTGTTCATTTGCCATTATCATTAAGCTGCATTAAGACTGACAAAAAATGCTTTACACATCTGGCAAAATTATTAGTTTTCCTACACCAAAATGTGCTGTTGTTGCAGATTTTGCCAGGTGGTATTGATAAAGATAGGCTTTTGAGTTAATTTGTGTGTGAGGAAATGTTTGGTCTTAGGAAGAGATGCAGTGTGGTTAGCAGGTTTTGCTGTTCAGAATTATGTGAAGAGGCAGCAGTCCAAAGCAGACAATGTAAGCAAAGGAGAGTTTGCTGCTTGCCTGGTTCTCTGATTAGAGGAAACCTTTGAGGCAGGAATTGGTTTTCTTTGACATGATTTACTTGCACATTCTCTGACCCTCTCTGTGCCAAGACAGTCATAGATGGGTAAATAAAGTAGTTGATGTTTTGAGGCTAGCTAGGCTTAATATCACTTTGGGGTTTTTTTTCTGTTTGTTTTGGTTTGTTTTTTTTTCTCCTCTGCAGGAAATCAAGTAGTGTTGCCATTCAGTGTCAGAATAGGGGTACTGTGTGACAGATAGAGGTGTACTATCAATTGCGTCATTAATAGAGCTATGTTTGATGTGCATGTCTCCTGGGGCACAGTCTGGCTAGTATGCTAGTCTGATTTCTTTACTTCCATATGATCTTGAGGTCTCAGCATATTCATACCCCTTTTTTTCAGTGGAGGCAGGAGTTGATATTCTAGCCCCATACAAAGAAAGTTGTTCTCAGTGAACCACAGCGTGCCATATCACCATCTGGAGTGCATTTCTGGGAGAGCAATCAGTGTTGTTGTCTATCACGTCTCTCTAGCAGCAGCTGTTTCCTGCCAGGCTCGTTGCCTCCAGATCTCACTGTTGTCTACTCAGTTGGGTCTTTCTAGGCTGTGAAAATCATGAGCAGCCGATCCAGGACAGCTATAAAGCACACAGACCATTCACTATACAGAGTTTAGCAATGTGGCTGTTTCTGTATTTGCCTGGTCTCCTGTGACCTTGATTTGAAGCATTAATGAAAATGTATTGTTAATATTGCATTACCTAATTTTCCTTTAGGAATTTTTCAGGGGGAGGAGAGGCACACAGCAGGAATAAAAGAAAAAAAGGCACATTGATGAAAATCTGTGGTTTGCTGGTGCATAGATGGGTAGGTATTGTCTGTTATAGCTTCTGTCTTCTTATGACATACAGCACTGGTGTTGAAGAGCAGAGACTGGGATTGTATCAGTCACTGGTAATTTAAACCACCCCTTCCCTCAGAAAAAGATTCAGCAGTAGCATCCTGTTCAAAATCCTAAAAGTTTTGAAAATAACATCCCACCTGTTTCAGATAAAATACTAAGCTGTGTATTACCTGCTACACAGAAGTCTCCATTAAAAGTTGTGGTAAAATGAATACTGAAAAGCTTAGCACTTATACATGGCATGACCATAAGATGGAGATATTGGGCTACAAAAGAAATTATGTGCTTCATTCTCTCACCACTTTGGTTAGTGTGGGCTTATTTAAAGAAAAATGCTGATGATTAGCTAAAATTAGCATTGTGGTAGAGACCAGCCAAACCAGGATGGCAGAGTGCTAGAAATATGAAATCTTGGTTTTAAAGTACAGTATGAGGAGTGAAAATGTGAGCTGCTATTGTAGTAACTTCCACAGTGGGTTAGGGTGTACCTTTGTGCCACAAAAATACGTTGAAACAACATACTTCCAAATAGTAGAGGTACCTTCAGTTCTGATGAGTGGGAAATGATATAGAGCTCTCAAAGGCAGGTAAAACAGCCTTTGGACAAAACAATATATACCTGCTGTCTCTATCAGACAATTAATTTCCGATCTTTAGGCACATCACCAGTGCACAGAGTCTAGTCAATGTTTCATTCTCTGTAAGAGGCTCCAGGTCTGCAACTACTGAGCATGGGAAATTTTCCAGGGCACTGAAGGAGACAGAGGAAGGCTCTGCAGGGGAAACTGGGAGAGAGGGGAATTTGTCCAGCCACCCTTGGAGTGCTTCTCAGACAGATGACCTTTGTCAACCTCTGGATAGTCATTTTATTCAAGAGAGGATAACTTTACTTTGAAAAGAACCTTCAAAATAGTACCTTCTTACTCAGCTGATCGACTTTTCTCTTGCAAACTTTCAGGTCCAGCAGTCTGCAGTGCCCTTCTTAACTTGCCGTAGGCTGAAAGAGCAAGTTGGCCCCAATTCTTGGTCATATGTCCACCAATTCCAGTTGATTGGCACCCAGCATGTACTGGTGCATGGGATTATTCCTTTCCACGTGCAGGACTTTGAACTTCCCTTTATTGAACTTCATGAGGGTCTTGTTGGCTCGTTTCTCCTGCCTGTCAAGGTCCTTCTGAATAGCAACACACCCACCTGGTGTATTGGATTTATATAATCTGGATTTATATAATCTCCAGACTCGCTGAGGGTGCACTCTGTATCCCATTGTCAAGGTCATTAATGGAGATGTTTAGCAGTACTGGACCCAGCATTTACCCTGGAGCACATCGCTAGTGAATAGTCTCCAGGTGGACTTTGTGCTGCTGATTACAACACTTTCAGCCTGGCAGTTCAGCCAGTTTTCACTCCATCTCACGGTCCACTTGTCTAATCCATACTTCATCAGTTTGTCAATGAGGATGTTACAGGAGACAGTGCCAAAAGCCCTGTTAAAGTCAAGATAAACAAAATCCACTGTTCTTCCCTCATCCATCAAGCTAATCACTTTGTTGTAGAAGGCCATCAGGTCAGTCAGGCATGATTTGCCCTTCATAAATCCATGCTGAACACTCTCAATCACTTTCTTGCCTTTAATGTGTTTGGAAATGATTTCCAGGATAATTTGCTTCATCATGTTCCCAGGGATAGAGGAGAGGCTGGCTAGCATGTAATTCCCCAAATCTTTATTGCCCCTCTTGAAGCTAGCAATGACGCTTTTTTCCAGTCTTTTCTAACTTCCCCCAGCTGCCATGGCCTTTAAAAGCTTACCAAGAGTGGCCTCACAATGATATCTGCCATACCCCGCAGCATTTGTGGGTACATCCTGTCAGGGCCCGTGGACTTTTGTGGGTCCAATTGGCTTAAATATTGCCTAACGGTATCCTCCTACACCAAAAGTAAATCTTCCTTGCTCCAGACTTTTCCATCAGTCTTGGATACCTGGGATTGCTGAAGGCCAGTCATACTGATAAAGACCAAGGCAAAGAAGGCACTCGGTACCTTTGTATTTTCTATGTCTTTTGCCACCAGGTTCCATGGCCCACTCAGCAGTGGACCCACATTTTCCCTAGTCTTTCTCTTGCTGTTCATACACTTGTAGAAACCCTTGCTGTTGCACTTCATGTACCTCATCAGATTAAACTCCAGACAGGCTTTGGCTTTCCTAAAGCCATCCCTGCACACTAAAACTGTGTCTCTGTATTCTTCCTGGGTCACCTGCTCCCTCATCCACCTCTTTCACACTTACTTTTTATGTTTGCATTTATTCAGGATCTCCTTGTTTGGCAAGTGCATAAAAATGCTCTTACAAGAAGATCAAAATGTTTAATATTTTTATGTGCTTGCTTCTATAAGTGTGATCACACATCAACTAAACTGGGAATTATCTAAAATAATTTTGTTGGTTTTGATAGAACAGAAGAAGTGAGGGGGGAATACAGTTCAAATTTCATTGAAATAGAAGAATATATCACATACTTTGGAGTAAAGAAAATATTGGTTTATTTGGTGTGCCCTTTAGAATGTAGGTGAGGTACATGCAGACAAGAAATATTTTCATTGCCTAGGTTGAATAAGTGCTGAAGCTGGAAGCTGAGTGTACCTAGAGTGTGTGGAGTCAGTGGGGAGAGACAGGATTCCCCTTGGGGAAGCCAAGTTTGTGTCTGCTCTGGAGAACTCAATAGTGCCATCTGGTTTTCTCTACCTGTGTGTGATCACTCAGATTCAACACAGGGTGAGATTGGCCCTTAATACTCAATACTTCCTTCTCATGATCTGTTTTCCATAAGAAAGTAGCCTGGGCAAGGAGCCCCTTTTCAGCAGATGACCAGCCTGGACTCTTGGGGCATTGGGAACGTGGGGTCCTGTGAGAACGTAAGGGTGGTTCCTGCTGTGAAATTCCTTCAAGAACACTCTCTCCTTACACTACCCCTCCAAAACTATGCAAGTTAGACAACACAAATATGCAAGCAGGTACAGTGCCATACACTGACCCCATGGGAACTTAGTTCTGCAAATCACAGTGCTTACTTCTGCCTGTCAATCTGGACTTGCACGTCTAGCTGCACTTTTTTTTTTTTTTTTGCCTGTGTGAAGATAAACGGCAATATTGACATTGGAAATTATACTTGCCAAAGAGATTTTGAACTTTATGCAGCCAAGCTGGGGAGTATTGGTGTAAGCAACCCATCTGGAGTCATATGATAGATGGGCAGCACAGCCAGGAAAAGCACCCGGGTGCCCTGACACTGGGCCCAAGCTGCCTCCCCTCTTCAGCCTCTGCACTCCTTAAGGTATTTTATTGCTTATGGCTTTCAGGACATGTGAAAAAAGCTTAAAATACATGAGACAAATTATCTGACATGATTCTCTGGAAAATGTTGTGTATCTTAAATGCAGCCAAAGTGCAGAGTGTATGCCAGTTGTAACAGTAATCACTCATTTTCTGTTTTGACCTAGCTGAGAAATTACAGACTTGGAAAGGAGCAATTTGAATGTAAGAATCTTTGCTGTTTCAAAGGTTTTCTTTCGTTTTTTCCCTCTGGGAGTGGCATGTGCTGTAAGAGTTGTTCCTCTGCTTGTTCAGAGCACATCCTACTTCATCTGGCCCTGCTCCCCAGTGGTAATTATCTATTGGAGATATGTAATTATATCGTATCTCACCTGCTGCCACTCAAGCTCTGTCTCAGCCATTCACCCAGAAGCCAGAAGTGGAAACGGTAAGGGTTAAATGTTAGAAGATCAGTAAATTGCAAAAGAATTTCTCACTGTTTCCAGGTCAAGTATTCATAGGTTGTTTTGTTTTGAGCTGTGACTTCTAGACTAGGACCATGTCAACATACAGAGCAGGGTTGACACTGAAACATCCATTTAATAAATATTTACTTTTATATATGTGTGTGAGTGTGTGTATGCTTGTATGTGTATGTGTGTTCACTGTTCTTACATCTAATGTCCATCCTTAGTAGATGAATTCATCCCAATCTTGACTTGCCCACAAAACAAACCCAGGACACATATTTCCTAGAAACAATACTCTGGAATGCATTTGTGGTTGTAGAGTGCATTTCATGGTATTCTGCTTTAAACTTGTATTAGTAGTACTATTTTTAACAGCAGCATCACTCAACTGTTTGCCCAATGAACTGAAATAGAAAAAAATGCTCTTTACATGACAGTTTCTCCACTCTTATAACAAGTTATGTCACAAATATTTCATCATATTTATTGTGTCCTTAGAAATTAAGTCAAAAAATTTGAAAGGTTTTCATCCTTCCACTAGTTTGTTTTGAAAACTTGTTGTTATGTGAGCTAACAAAGGAAGCTGATAATTTTTTATGGTGGGTTCAAAACCCATCAATATGTCAGTATGCAATGATCAAAATAACATACAATAGTACAGGCAATAAAAGACTGATATTTTCAAGTGCACCTGAAAAACTCATAGTTAAGATGAGACTTAAATGCACATTTTGGAATAGTGTATGTAGACCAATGCCAGTGTGCAACAGTATTTGTAATTTATGCTTCTTTGACACTATCTTTTTTTCTGAAAATCCAAAACAATCAAAATTTCATAAGTATTTGTCATGGTTAAGGTATTTTCACATTGATTAATTTACTCGGATCAGGCTGCAATTTTCTCTTACGTATTTGTTGCAGATTTAATCTACTGCTCTTCATACTTATAGGTATATCCTAACTTTGGGCTGTAGTGGTCAAATGTGTTTAGTGAAGCCAACAAGAGATCTTTCATGCTTTGCAATGACACAGCTCTTTCTAGCATGAATAATACAACTTCCTTTGAATATTTGTGTATGCAGCTCTTTATTATTAATATTTTCTACAGACCTCAGCTATCTTTGGATTAAGCCAGAAAAAGCATGGCTCATGTGTGACTAACTTCATACCTTAGGAAAAGCCCCCAGATACTAGTTTTATTTATTCTTCAGTGGTATAAGCCATTGTTCTTCTGTGCATGTTTGTCTGCCATGAATTGCCCTTTTCTGATCCTTGCCTTTTAATCAGAGCTACATTCCACCTCTGCCCAGGCCCCATCCATGGTAGCCAGGCCATGAGGTGTTTGCCAGCAGAAAGTCTAGAACAGCCTGCAACACGCAGTTTTAACTTCATGGAATTAAATGAGGTAGGTTTCTCTTTTTGTATTAGGGTCTCTCAGGCACCTGTTTTGTGCCACCCTCACGGCAAAGCTGATTGACTCCGATCCTCAGGTTTATCATATAATTTGCCTAGCAGCCATTCACCACTTTATACATAACAAAACAACATAATTTTCATCTTGATTATGATCCCTTAATCTAAAACAACCAACCATCATCCAGAATGGCCACTAACATCTAAACGTATCCAAACCACAAAAAAATCACTCCTCAAACCACTGTTATTTAGAAAGTTATGAATTTGCTGCAATCATGTGCAACTGGCAGGATATTTAGAAAGACCAAGTTTCACCTGAATTACTGGAGTTAAAATCTTTTCCTCCAGGGAAATGTGACCTAGAGAAATGTTTCACATTATACCAGAAAAAAGAGCCATGCTGAAAACATTAGAAACCCTCCCATGCACACATTCACACACATGCTTACATGCACGCACAGTCACCCACCCCTAGTAGTACTGTGGGTAGCAGAAGGAGCAGTGCTCTTTTACAGACTCCTGCCTTGTGCTCAAAGGAAATGCAGCAGACATTTAAATATTTCCAAACCAAACAAGACATCCTGAAGGATTCTCCTCCTGTGGCCTCATTATCTGCTTACATCTGTGTTTTTAAAATCAAAAGAAAGGCTGAAGCAGGCAGAGCCACCCTAGACAGGAGCAGAAAGAGGAAGTGGAAAAGAAAGGATAAAAAGATTAATATCTTAACTCAGGCTATATTCACTTTCTGAGGAAACTGGGTTTAAAATATCTTGGTCTCTTCCAATCCCTAACATTCTGTGATTCTGTGATTCTGTGGTCAGAAATTAGAATGATAATTAAAACAAAACACCTTTCTTTTCTAAGGTATCACATCTAAGTGTATAGCTTTTAAATGCATAGAAAGGTTGATCCTGTGAAGACAGTGGCAGGACCAGCGCCTGATCACTCCTCTAGAGTTTAGGGACCAATTCTTCCCTAAAGCTTCACCTTTGCATTTGCTTTCCAATAGGAAGATTTGGAGCACAACTCTTCTGCCTACATGACCCTGGGTGCCTGGCAGGGCCTAAGGCTGACGTGATTGGCAAGTTGTTCACATCAGTAACAGGCTGATTCAGACAAGACTTTTTTCACTGAGTGCCAAAAGTCATCTGAGACTTGTACAAGCCCAAAAATCCTTCCAAAGGGTGTTCCCTACATCACCTACCTTTACGGTGTCTCCTCTTGTCCCTAGCTCTCCCTGGATCTTTGCTCTAGTTTGGGGTATCTTTACAGCAAATAAAAAACCGTCATACCCCATGCTCCCTGATGTTCTTGTGCACCTACTAACATGAAAGGGTACTCAATGAAAAACTCTCAGTCATTTTCAGTGTGTGGGTAAAGAACCACAACAGTGACTGAGCACTGCAGCCTTACTGCCTGTAAACATTCAGCTTTTTTGAAAAAAAGAGTAATCAGCAAGGAATTTGACTTCAAAGTCAATGGCATGATACTGTGTGGTCAGGCACATTCTCCAATGCAGGTTAAGTTGCCCCAGAGAGATTATGCTTTGCTAATGCAAAGTGTCCCAAAGGCATCTCCAGGATAATTGCTCCAAAGATGCCATTTGATCTATAAAACAGGTTGGCCACAGCCTGAGGACCAGCTGTGCTGGCAGAGCCAGCACCAGCATCAGCCCTGGGAAAGGGCTGTGGGCTGTGATTGTGGGCCATCCCCTCTGTTTGCCCCTTCCTGGTACTGCTGGGAAGCTGTGATGTTTGGATCAGGTATGGGAGTTGTAGAGAGAGGGAACAGAGAGCAGGTATGAGGGAAGGGATTCGCATTTAGCTGAGAGTGCAGTACAGAGAGGAAGAGAAGAGGCCTGAAGCAAAATAAATGAGAAATGAGAAAAGGAAGACAAGAATAGCATCCTAGTTCCTCGCTCCAGCCATGTTTAGCATCTCTCCTTCCACTGGATATGTGCTCTGCTTTTCACCTTGAGAATGTAGTCATCCTGTTAATAACCTATTTTTTATTTTTAAACATAAACAGCATCTCTAACTATGACGCATCTGTAAGTATTTGCCTTAGCAAAACCATGAACAGCTCTTAGTGCTATAATATCATGGCCTTCCTTGATAGGCATGTGTGTATGGGTCAGCCAAGGCTTTTTGGCAGTTACAACTGAACACAGTTCAGGCTCTGAGGACCAGCTTCAATGTTTCTTTATGTCATAAATCACCTCCTGTCTTGCATCTGAACCAGCCTGCTGCAGAGGCGAAGGCCGCTTCAGGCATACCAGGGAACAAGCTGAGGTTAGGGCAGAGCAGACCTAAGGAGAAAAGCATGCAAGTGGCCATGGACGCAAGGATTCTGCTTCTCTGGGCTGGAGGGAACACACGTGGAAAATGGTGGCCTGGCCAAATGAAAAACACACAAGGAGTCAGCCCAAGGGCAGAAACTGGCTCCTGGCTTCCAAACCTTGCTTGCCTTTGCCCTGCTGCTCCTCCTGTACCTCTGCTCCAAGCAGCCAAGTTGAGGTCAAACCAGTCCTCTTCTCCAAACTGGGCGTCTTGAGATATTCTGGATCCCAAAAGCCCTGGGAGTGATGGGTGACAAACAACCTTCAATTTTAGGCAGACAGCTTCTGACTCGAGTGACAGCTGATCATGCTGAAGTGTTGGTTCCCATAGGAAAGGTGTCATGGGTCTTCCCAGATGAAAGCTGAGGTTCACCTTTAGAGACAACATGCAGTGTCCCACTCTGACTGCTTGTGCTGTTGATGGTTGTTGCTGTGACGCTAAATCCTGATGAGGATCTTTCTATGGCTTGGAGGCAGTTTCTAGGTACTAGCTGTTCAAAGGCTACAGATGAGCATTTTTACAGCCTCAAACTAAACACTCCGTCTTTCCTACTAGGAGAGCTGCCATCCCTGAAGTCCTGTATCTACTGGCTGCTGACATTTACATGAGAATTTATGGCTGTAATAAATTATGTTTCATATTTTCCTTCTTTGGAATAATTCTGGAGTATCATTTCCCCACATTTTTATGGCAATGTAGTAGACTACATTTTAAAGGACCAGGAAGATGTTAATGTTACGTTTACTGTGTAAAGAGATTGGATATAAAACTTTCCAAGGAAGGAGTTTTTGGACAATGCAATGTTATTTATTTACTTAAGCCATTTTATAATATTCTGGCATTCTAGTCCAATAGTGAGGTCCCAAGGAACTTTGACTTTTTAATTTTTTTTAGCCTCTGTGCACAGGATGTACTTATTTCACTGATAAGACAAAACCAAGGCTTTTCTGAAGGAGAAAATCTATATTCTTTCTCAGTGACTTTATATCTACAGACAGACTACAGGTATAAGGGAAACAGGAATACTGAGGTAGTTAGGACAGCTAAAGCTCATATTTGAAAGAATCTGAAAATATTACCCATGTGTGAGCTAAATTCATTTCCATCTGATAGCTGAAAATGCTTTTCATCAGAGATATCATATATTGAGATCTCCATGTCCCCTCTGTGCAGAGAAATCATGTGAGCTTCAGTAAGGAGCTGATATGCTTGTAGTAATAATTTCAGCTACCTAAAAATATTTTAGAGAGAGGACAACAAAAAGCTTGAGGGGATAAAGAGCAAATCACCTGTCCAGGATAACTAACAGATCATTTTCATCCCCATGTGTATTTCTTTTTTCCCCATCCCCTGCAGCCTTTCCATTTCCTTTTCTGGGCTGAGCTTTCAGGGATTGATTGCTGTTTCCCTCCTGTAGTGTACCAAATAGGAAAGACTTCCCACCCCACAGGTCAGCCATCTTAGCTTCCTTCTTTCATTCAGAAAGGTCTTCCCAGGTTCATCCTTTTATTCACCTCTTTCAGCCTTTCTGGCTTCCCTCTGTCCTAGACTGCCCTTTGCCTAACGCTTTCCTTGCTTCAGATTTCCCACTCTCTTTCCTTGTGAGAGTGACTCCAGCCACCTTTCTTTTGTCCTTTTTTATCTACTTCTTATGCAGCTGAATTCATTTATGCTTCCCAGCCTTGATCTTGCATGTATGTTTCCCATTCTATAGGTCAAAAGCCTTTCTTTGTTGGCTCACTTTTTGCAAAGTCACTCTCCTCCTTGCCTGCCCTGCACTCTCCATCCTTTCAGACTGGGCCCACTCCTTTCAAACTGGATCCCTGGCTTCAAACCCCTGGGTCTCCCCGTGACTCGTTTTGCTGGGCTGGTTTGACTTGGATCTCAGCTGGAATGCCCACCTCTCGAGAGCTCTGTAACCAGACAATGCGTTCAGCAACACCATTTGGTCTTTTCAAAACAGAACTAAGTTTAAAAAACAACAGGAACACACTGCTCCAATAACTTGGTTAAAATAACAAAAGAAGGCCCACACGCGTGAATGTGACTTAAGCTTCATTCTTCCCTCGCAAATTTCAGGCAAGTTCCAAGTAGTCTTGGCACCTTGGTGCTCAGGCTGGGAGAGGCAGGACATGGTTCTCTGTCCTTCTGTCAGAAACGGTGTTAGATGGGAGTGTCTGTCAGCTCTGGGTCTGGATGGGGTGGTTGACATAGCAGCTGACTGGCCAAACAGGTCAGCACTGAGAGGACCAGGTGCTTCCCAGTCCCTTGGGTGTTGCTTAGCATTTCTAGAGACATCTAACAATCATCCTTATTTCATTTGCATTTCTTCCTACCCACCTCCTTTACTTTCCTCTGTACAGGGGATTGGACTAGATGATCTTTCGAGGTCCCTTCCAATTCCTAACATTCTGTGATTCTGTGAGACGCACAGTGACAGATCTCATACCAAATATTTTTTCTGTTTTCTACGAGGTCTTCTTATTGGTTGGTTTTGTCTCTCACTCTCATCTCTTCTTACCTGGTTCTCCAGATCACTGTCAGGTTCTGTTACTAAGAGATGTATTCAGTAACAAAATACTGATATCTGCAAGTATATTTCCAGTGCCTTGGACAAGGTGATTTTATGAATAAAATTGTTAGTGGCAAATACAGCTTAGTATATTTACAACATAGCATCTGATCAGACAGTAAACTTCTCAAAACTTCTATAGTATTTCTTTCTTTCAGTTGTGCTAACTCTCCGCAAGTAATCAATCAAAACTAATAAAGCTTTTGCTTGTTTGCACTAGTGTAACTAAGATGAGATGAAGTTTATTCATGAGCTTGAAATGCCTTGCATGCACTCTGGGTACTAATCTTCCAATTACATCAAAATATTTCCAGCTTGACTTCTGTACCAAAAAAAAAAAAAATTAAAAAAAAAAAAAATAATTCTGCACTTCAGCATCCATTGTCCTTCCATTAAAGGTCTTTGCAAAGGTCTTTGCTAAATAAAATAAGACTGTCAGATGATGAGGAGCCATGAGCCAAAAACTGGCTATAAGAATAAAAGGCTTTTTTTTTCCCTAAAAAAAGGTTGGCAGAGAAGTGCCAAGGTCTGGTATTGTTTAACATAGATATTGGCAGCCTGGAAAGGCGAATGGGAATAAGGAAGTGAAATGTCTAAATATCAGTGAAGTTATTTATGTTAGTCAAATCTTGGTACTTCAGTGGAGGAGGCATGTCGGTGGCACTTAGCCAAAGCAGGTGAACGACCAATACAATGGCAAACAGAGCTAAATCAGTGGCACGTGAAAAACTGGATGTACTGGAGGGGAAGGCAAAATGTCTGGGAGCATGTGAAATTAGCTCTGGAAAAAGACTTGGGACTTATTGAAGGCAGCTTAATAGAACATTCTGCTCCCTGTGCAGCTGTGCATTGCACATGCAGAGCAATGAGGACTATACAGCATCATGCTAAAAGCCAGTAGTGCAATCTTGTCTATTATTTGTTGTTCAGGACCTGACATCATGGACAGGATTCGTTTCACCTAACTACAGAGCAGATGTCTTCACCTGAGTCCATCACCTGAACTATTTTACAGCTAGTGGAGAGAAATGTGCATGCTGAGGTTAAGGTTCATGTTCTCCTAAAACAGTGATCTCCAAGAAGCCACATCACTCTTCCTCTGAGGCCTATTTTGACTACTTTTTGTGTAAAAACAATTTTGACAATGAGCTTTGATGTCTGTGCTGTAGAAGACTGTAGCCTACTGCCTAAGCAGGTTTCACTTCTTGTGAGGTGGGAAATAAGAAGAATCACAATAAGATGCTAGGGGCCAGAAAGTCTGAAGATGGTTAACTGCCTCAGGAAGGAGAAAGAGCAGTTATGGTGAAACCACTTAAAATTAATAAAAAACTAATTAAGATTAATCAGGAGCTTCTCTTGGCATTGAAGTTAAAAGAAACACAGACAGAATTGACAGAAAAAAACCCAACCTTTTAAATACCACCTAAACAGCCTTTGGCACTCCCCTGCACAGAATGCCAGAGAGGCCAAGAGCTAAGTTCAAAGCTGAGTGCAATTTTCCCTGTCAGAGTGGTTGGTGTGGTTGCAGGTTATCCCACACTTGACTGTTGCAAAATTTCTTGCACCTTCTGAAGCATCTGGTGCTGGTGAAATGGGCCGAACAGCTTGAAAAGTATCTTCTTGTCTGTGTAGCATTCACCTGTGGGCTTGGAAAAGAAATTCATGCTGAATTTGGTATGCAGTTCTTAGACTGTCAAGGGTTTTTTTGGGAAAATGGATGCCCTGGCAAATTAGATACAACGACTGATCTTTCTAAAACAATTAATGACATTCAGGATGTCAACCACATTCTCCAGAGACACTTCACCATGAGCAAGCAGGGGATGCTAGACACCTTACCACTTTTTTTTAAGTCCTTCACTTTTCTATTCCCCTTTCAAACACAGGATTCTGGACCACGTGGACTGATGAGAAGCTTGCTATACTTCCTTACTGACATGAGTCCACCTGAAAGAACAGGAAAGAATGTAGACTTTATGAGGCAGATGGCTTTTTCCTAGGCTTCTCCCTACTGCCTGTGTCTGTATGGGTGTCAAAGAGCTGTGTCAGGTTCTCTTTCTGGTAGAAGAAATCAACCTTGTGAATGACATTTCAGCAGGCAAGAAAGGAATTTATTATCATCTCCACGGATCAGGTTATGTAAAACACATGCTATAAGTGGGGGCTTTCCCAGCTCTGGGGGGTCTTCTCTCTGCTCTCTCCGTGCTCAAGTCCCTCCTGAAGTGCTGAGCTTGGGACTTTCGTTAGCTGCATGTTTCTTCTTCTGTTTTTATTTTACTCTGCATTCAAAGGACTGAATAGTGAGAAAGGGCTCTGGCTGCTTTAAGCAGCCTACAGGAAATTAATTACTGAATAGTGAGTTTGCCAGCACATGGATCTTTTTGGGCATATCTAAAGCATGTCTGGACTATGGGTTTGCTTCATTTTTAGCCATTAGTAGCCAATTATCAAAGGCTTTCCACGCAGGACAACTACGGTTTGCTATGGTACATGCTCCAGACTAATAAATGTGTCCTGAGCTGCCTCTGGATAGGATGGTCTGTTTCATATGAGCATCTGTTTTCTGTTTTTCACCCTTGAAGTGTGGTTCCTGCCTGGGAACCCTGGTGGTACTTAGATCCAGAACCAACTGTGGGCAGGTGGAAACTATTCAGATGTCTCATGCCCTTCTGTACTGCTCTTAGAGCCATCCCTGGGGAGGCAGCCAGACCCCTATGATGGATAGTGGTGACTGAAAATGTAGACCTGGGATGGACCTGCAGGTGCTTTTCTACTCTGTGAGATCACGGCCTTTTGATCACATTTGCCTCTGAAGGACGGGGTCAAGAATGATCTAATCAAACACAGTACTGGCTGACAGAAGAACTTGGCCAGCTCTGCTGGGCTAAATACTAGGTTTGTCCTTCTTTTGCTCTTCCCTATGCCTCCTGGTGGCCTGATCTGTTGAGTTACTATGAGTCTACCCTCATCTTTTGTGGCCATCTTCTCTTTTGACTTCTTCCTTCAGGAACTGAGTTGGAGACTTTCTGGTATTTTTGTTAGGGAATGAGAACTCAGGAGGAGAAAATCAGCAGGCTACAGTAAAAGAAAAAGTCTCATGAATCCTAGTACTTCTTTTTGTATTTGGGAAAGAAGCATATGTGGATGTCATTTCTTTTACTGAGGGATAGTTTTAAGCCCTGGTTCTACAGTAGGGTTGCAGGGCAAGCAATTCATCTGTAACAATAAGGAGGAAATCAGTGGGAAAAATGTAGCGGAAATGTCAAAGGCTTGCAGAAATCTGTATATCTGGTGTTATAATATTAGAACAGAAGGAGCAATGTATGAATCATTCATGGCCATTTCTTGCCCTCCTGTTTTTGGTAACAAAGACCATTGTCTGAAGTAGTATGGGAGCAAGGCTTGTGTCCAAAGATTGAGCAAAAACTCGCCTGGCAGAGGGAGAAATCTTCTGGGGTAATCAACAGGCATGTAAAGGTGAGAGGGGACAGTGAAAAAAGGTTGAAAAATATCAGACGTGTAAAGCTAAAGCATTCTGGGGGAATACCGCTCTGCACTCAGTTGGCCAGATTAGACTCTTTCTGCTGTCATCACCTTCCTGCATATTCACATCACAAACACACTGACATCAGACATCAACTGCTCCAGCTGAGCTCCATTTCTGTGCTCATTATGGTCTTGCTGAGGGCAAGCACAGAGCTGTGGTTCTTTCCTCTCCTGAAAGGAAGACCAGGCTTCACTGGCTGGAGGCTGCAGTGACACGCAGTGTGCCAGCTGTACCTCCCAGGGTGCCTACAGCGCTGGGCATTTGCCATCTTTGGGGGATCCTGCAACTGGGAATAGACAGGGATGAAGTAGCCTTCTGAAATCTAGACTGTTTGTTGATGTTCATGGATGATATAACGCTTTAGAAAGAAAATATATTTTAAAAACTACCAGATCTGCGCTTGTCTCCATGTTGCCTACTGCTGGGACCTTGAGCAAGGCTAGGCTGCTTCACACATGCCTGTGTCTCAGAGAGGTTTCCCTAAACAGCTCCTACTGCTTTCTTCACAGAGCCTTTGAGCCTGCTTAGTAACTTGGCTGAGTCCTGCACCCTGGTTGTGCTTGTTCAGACTACTTCGGACACTTTCAACAGGGAGTCAAGCGAAATTCCTCCTACCCCTTGCTCCTCTGTTGTCCTGGGACAAGCCTCTGTTTGTTTACTGAAGGTCATTTATCTTGAGCTATTGCTTTTTTCCTGTCCACTTCTCATTGCTGCCTCGCACTAAATGAAACCAATATATTAATGTTTTTAGGTGTCCCAGCTCCCAGATCAGCAGACAAGTGTTTGTGAATCACTGAAGTACAGCCCTGTTTCTACCTCAGAAGGTAAAATTGGGCACACCACAATGAGGGGAACTTCTCATGTGTGAAAGCAGGGTTTAGTGCATGATATGAGAAGTGGAAGTCAATGCCTATTTTTAAGGGACTTAATTCTGCCTTTCATAGTTACATAGCGGAGCTTCCGATGATGGCTGCAGAAGTTACCCCTCTTCTTGCACCTCTTTTATCACTGATTACCCCAACTTGAGAACACTCACATAGCTCCCTGGTATCTGCATTCTCTCTGTTACAGCTCTGCCTGTTAAGTCACCTGGGACTGAAGTACACTTCCTCCAGTGTTTTTCTGGTGTTCCTCTCTAATGAGCAACTCTGCTCTCCATTAATGGCCAGGAGACCATCTAGCCTTACCAGCACTGAGAGATCATGTGCCAGAAGAGACGTGGCAGAGGCTGGAAACATTTCTGTGTTTCAGCAGTTTTAATGTTGAAAGCATTTTATTCCTTTTTTAAAAGAGTGAATCATGCTGCTGACTCTAATCTTCCCTGCATTTTCCATCTCCCTTTTGTTCATTTTCTCTCCACCACAAAGGATGAGAGGCACTGTCCTGTAACCAAATACCTGCCCTAAGCCACCAGCAAATGCTCTGCAAGCCAGCAATGGTGAACAAACCTCTGTCAGGGAAACCCCTATATGAAAAAAAAACATGAATGCAAGAAGGCCAAGGTGTGATTCTGAAGCCTTGATTCCAGAAGTAAAATTGTCCAGGAGCTTCCAATATGTTCATGCTTTAGATTCATTGAGCTGTCTCACAGGGAAAAGCTGCAGTCCTTTAACACAAAGATTGCTTAGCCACAAACACTGTCCTGTTTAGTTGAAATCAGCTTTGGGGAGTCGATACTACTTTAAAGTTAGTCATAATGGTGTATCTTGCAGCTGTACCTGTGTAAACGAGGGATTACAGTGATGGATCATCCATAAGCATCAGTCATGCAGTTTAAACTAAATCACACCTTTCATCGCACCAGAAAACTGCTGTGCATGAGATCCAGTCTCAGAGAGTGATTTTAAACTAATTTAAGATGATACAAAAATTAAACTAAGAGATTTTTCATCTAGTGAAATGTGTTTAGTATATGTTAATCAGAACAGGTATAAATGAATCCAAAGAGGATCTCTGAAAATGAGATAAGATTGTATACATAAAGGATTTCAGTAGCTCAGTTAAATCAGTTATAAAACTTCTAATTTAAACTAATGCTACCTATATTTGGACAGTAAGAATTAATGGTTTGCAACTCTACTGCAAGGAAAATGTTACCAGTGGGGATCTAGTCCAAGAAATCTGTCCTTATCAGTTCCTAAAAAGCAGCTCAGTCTCTTTGAATTACCTTGAAAACATCAAATTACCTGTGAGCTGAACGATTCTTTGCAAAACACTGCAATGTCATTTTGCAATGGTTAAAATAACCAAAGTAACACAGTTAACATTTCTCCGTAATCTCCTAAATAAATCTAAATCCACTGTTAAAATACCTCTAATTCCAGATGCAGCTTGTAGTTGTGTCCCAACAAATTTTAAAACCTCCTCCTCCTCTCAGCATATTTCTCTTCAGAAATGACCAATGGAGAAGCCAATAGATTTCTATAAATCACTGTTGGATGAAAACAAACATAAAAAGGAGGCTTGAAGTTGTTTAATATTACAGATGGTTTGGAGCTCTATTCAGTAGTTGGCAAGTCACATGAAGCTGCTCTGAATTCTTTATAATCTAGGCACAAATATTGTTGAACTCTGAGAGAACCTCTGGGCTTTTATTCAAAAATATGTTGGCTTCTATTTACCTCTTTCTTCATTTGTATCTATCAAATGGCTCAATATATAAATAAAGCCCGGGTGTTCTTATTAGCTAAGGCAGTATTTCATGCAGATTAATGCCAGCAGGTTTTGTAAAATACATCTCTATTCAAAGTTGGAATATGTTTTGAATTAATTTTCATCCTGTATATGAATCAGGTATATTCTATTCCAGTTCCTATACAGGGCTCAGCTGCAGCATATAGGCGGAACCTGTAGTGTTTAATTCTAGTCCTGTCATCCTTCTTCAGCAAAGCACTTTTTACCTTAACCATCTGCATAATCCCGTTGACTTTAATGGGAGTGCTCACATGCTCAGGTATATTAAAATTGTAATTGAAAGCAGTACCTTGCTTTCTTGAGGCATAAATGACATACCTAGCATTTTATTGAACAGGCTTATTTAAATATTACCTCATGCATATGTTACGAACAAATCTTTCTAGTTCAATAAAATTAGGCTTATTGTTACTGAGTAAAATCTTTGCCTCCAAAGCAGGTTAAAACTCTCACACTACACTGAAAACACTGTATTGGCTAGAAGTACTTTGCCAGCTGACCCAAAACAGAGTAAGATATTAATCTGATGTTTAATAGAATAATGGGCAAGGGGATTTAGTGAGATAAACAAACTGACTGTTTTAAAGAATGCTTGGGTCAACTACCAGCTAGAAATTCAACATCCCACATAAGATACCTCTGTATTTGGCTAATTTTGCCAGTGTTAAATTGATTGTTCAAATTATCCCAGTTTTGGAGTGGTTGAGTGGCTTTTTTCTGTGTAACATAAACACCCTCACAAGCAAAATCCCTCCACTGAGGCAGTAAGACTGTGATGAAACCAGAGAATGGAGAAAATATATATATAAGATTATAGTGGATCACCAGCAAACTCTTTGAGGCGCTCCAGTGTGATTTCATTCCCATCCTGCGGAAACTCTGTCTAGTGTGCTCTAATAATGGCAATGTTTGGATTAGTCTACGTTCAATCCATTTGCCTCTGTGCCTCACCAAATGTGAGCTACGCCATCAGTCTAGATGACTAAGTATTTGTAATGTAGTTGTAGCTTTCTTGTAGCTGTGGCAGTTGAGGTCATTAATGAGGGGAGGTTTGTGGGAGACGCATTAGTAATGCATTAGACCAACTGATCTGGTTGGGAAAAAAAAAATAGCAGCAGATTTTTGGATATGCAAGCTCTTCATCGGGCTAGACCAGAAGTGTACCAAGAAGCCATCTGCTCTCTTCCTTCTTTGTGCTCACCTGTAAGGACAGAGTGGTTGTACAGGCTGAAGCTCTAAGCTGAGAGCCAGCGGTGACCATATTTTCAGACTCAGTGGAGGTGGGCAGTTTTTGTTGGGTGCTACCTTGACTATAGTGCTGCTAAAGAAAACAAGGGGTTGCTTAGGCATCTTGCAATCCACACATAGAAGACAAAGCAGTCAGGGACATATTAGCAGGCAAGGAATGAAAAGATAACAAATTATAGCGGAAGATAATAAAGCATCATCATAAAAAAGAGCAATAACTAAGAAAGCTGCAGAGAGATGGAGCTTCCTGTGTTTGATACCACCTGATGCTCATTTTTGCATAGCAACTACAGGGTGACTAGAAAATACACACTCAAATTTGGATATGCCTTACTGGGCTCTTACACAATGCTCAGACTAAATAGACATATATAGATTTCTGGGGGTTTTTTAGCACAAGAAATTTCATCTTTGTCTCATGTTGTAGGTCTCTGGGAGCCTCAGAGTCAAGTACTGCAATGGCTGCTGCGATTATTAGAAGTCTCAGTGTGTGGGATCTCTAAGAAATAATTCCTTTTTCCAAAATACGAAGTATTTGAGTGTGTCCAGTGACTACTAGCGAATGTAAAAAGAAGCAAATAATTTTAAACTGTATGGCTAAAACACAAGTATCTTGCCCCCACAGTGGCATAGCTCCTCATCTTTACTCTCACTGACTCTGTGGCCACTGGACTTTACACTAAACAAGAGCTGAATTCCTAGGGTAGAAGGTATTATAACTAAATCAAACATCAAAACAAAATCAGATCAAATTAACTTAAAAATCTGGCCACTTTTTTCCTCTCCATCACATGCTGGTCACCTCTAAACTGAGAAGCAAGAGGCTGGGGTCTTTTTTCTCACAGTACCTGGAAACATAGCGATGTCTAAAGAGTACTGCTTCTGAAACGCCCTTTCTTTAGGTAGTTTTCACGGGGAAAAGGGAATCTTATTCTGTTAAACAAGAATATTCCTAAATCATTACAGGAGAACACAGAAGCCCCAAACTAAAGGATACCCTAGCAAATCCTTCCCCTTTCTTTGGGAAAACAGCTAGTGCGAGTATTGCTCACGTTTTCTGGGATACGATGGCATTCAGAAGGTGGAAAAAAATATATATGTACGTACATATACATATATATATATATATACACACGTATAAATCGCAGTGCCAAGTAGCCCCGCAGCCGGTGGCTTTGGGGCGGCCATTGTCGGGCCTGTGCCGCTGGAGGGCACTGGCGGTCCGCGCCCGGCCGCCGGGGAGGCCACAGGCAGTTTTTTTCTCTTTGAGGTCCTGTCATTCCTGTATAAACAAGTTACGTTCAAGTGTTTAGGATATAAATTACGACCATGCAGGCTTGCCTCGGAAAGAATGTAAACACAGCACTGTGGTCGGAGCAAACTCTGAAACTGACTTTATAATTTATCACAGGCCCTGAGAAGCTCAGGGAAGAAAAGGGCATGTTTGAGCATAAATATATATTTTAAAAGATGAAGAGTTTTATCTCTCTATATATAATTACATAGATATCATTTTCTACGTATGTGTGTATATATATGAACGCATGCATGTATATACGTATGTACACATTTACATACACCATTTCACTGAAATTCTCGAGCTTTTCAGCGTTTGGCCGCGGGGCCGGGGACAGCCGGGAAGGCGTGGGAGGTACCCCGGCTTGCGGTGCGCATTGGGGTACCTGGAATGCCTCTGTCCCCTCCGCGGGACTGGCCGGGCTGCGCGGGGGGCGGTGGCGAGATGACCCCGTCGGCGGCGCCGCGCAGGGCTGCGCCGGGGCCGTGCCCACCCCTGGCCGAGGCGAGCCGTGCTGTGCAGAGTGGGTTTGTCGGGCATCTCCCAGCTCGGGAGACCCCGGGGGCCGGGAGGGCGGCGCGGCCGGAGGCGTCGGCGAGCGGCTCCCGGCGCCCGGCTCCGACTCTCGGCCGCTCAGCCCCCGCCGGGCACGGTGGCATCTCGGGGACAAGGTTTGTTTTGCTTGGAGTGCTTTGGGGGCCCTTTGCTATTCTGTTTATTTTTTCTTTTTATTTTTTCTTTTTCTTTTTTTTTTTTCCACTCCCCTCCGTCTTCACTGGTCATGCCATTCTCGGTGCCTTTCCCCAAACACTTATCAAGCCACGGTTTTATTGTGGATCCTTCTCGTCCACCCCACCGTGATGTGGGCTACCAGGTGCAATCCCGT
Source organism: Columba livia (assembly GCF_036013475.1). Taxonomy (NCBI): domain Eukaryota; kingdom Metazoa; phylum Chordata; class Aves; order Columbiformes; family Columbidae; genus Columba; species Columba livia. Next base: position 74,261,239 of record NC_088603.1, on the reverse strand, counting down.
GTTGCACAGGGGCTCCTGACCGCGCACCTGCAAAACCCCATCGAGGCACAGAGAGACTACGATGGGTTGCGTGGGCAGGCGGGACGGGGACGCGGGAACACCTGAACATAGTCCTTAAACAGTGGGGAGGGGGTTTGACAGTCTGGCTCCAGATGCTTTTGTGTCCACTCTCCCGGTTATTTCAAAGTCTATCCAGCAGCGGGGAAAAGCATGATAGGAAGTGGGGGAGGGGGTGCAGTGCAGAGACCACGGCACTGGCCCCCTCGGGTCAACTGCTCTCTCCTCTCCTCTGCCTCCAGCGGCTGAAGGATTTGGGGTTGCAGCTTGAACAAGCTCGGATCCTAGGGTCGAAGTGTTTTCCCACAAGGAACTGAGGGAAAATAAGTGCCTGTCCAGTGCATGGTCATTTATATACTTTTATTGAAAAAAAAAAAAAATTTGTACATCAAAATATTTTGGCAAACTGTAAAAAGTATACATAAGTGCAAATATATTCTCCTTTTAAAGCAATAGTGTGTGAGTATACACGAGATTTATTTAAAATATTTCTTTAAAAAATATTGTGGTAGAAAACAACTTTTGTAAAAATAAAACCCAAATAAAATAAAAACCGAAACATTGTATTGCTGCAATACTGAAAAAAACAAAACAAAACAAAACAAAAAAGAATGAACTCTTCTTAAAGTCTATACACGAAAGGGCTAAACCATACTGGTTTAATAATATCAATTGGTCGGTGCTGAATTCCATACAAAGTGTCCTTGGTGGGGCTTAGGGAGAGGAAAAAGGGAAATAGAGAAAAAAAAGAGTAGTAAAGTTCCCTCTAACGCAGCAACAGAAGGGGGAGTCTTTGCAAGTGCTGATCTGGGAGATTTATTTTTCCTATTCAAAACCAATTTCTCGTATAAAATATATGGAATTGTTCCCTTTCTCAAAGCTCGATTCTTTAGGACATCACAGAAAGGAGGTTTATTATTAAGGTGGTCAGACCTGACATAAGGACACTTACATCCCACCTAAGCCAACACATTACATAAGGTATTTTTCTTTTAGGAAGAGCTTTGGACCGTTCTATTGGCTGTACACGTCCTTCAAGGGATGGAGGGGGACCGAAAACACTGCTTCCTTAGGTAATTTTGCTAAGTGACTCGTGTACTATCAATGCTATCAGAGTGCACATTATATTTAATCGGCGTGGGTCCGTCTATACCTCGACTCTGTTCTATGCCACCTGATTGTCTCTGTTGGAGCACTGCCTTCACATCACGCAGGGCTTGATGTCTTGACAGACGCTTTGATGGTGGTGATGGTGGTAGTAAGATCCACTAGCGGAAGGGTGAAACGAAGAAATGCCATTAAAATTGAGGACAAAATCTTTCCTGTCACACACTGGAGAGGGGTGATGCTGGTAGCGAGGCAATCCCACTGCAAGAGAAGGAAATAACGAGAGATGCTTAGAAGTCTGGTAGCTCTGCCCGGGCGGAGCAGCCCGTTCTCCCTCACCCGCAGAGGACAGGATGCCTATAGCAGGACTGACACACGACTTATTTTCTCCTCGTCTGGGCTTCCTCCTGCAAAGTTTGGGAGCTCCTCTCTGGCTTTCCTGACAGTGGACTGGATGCTCCGACGGCGCATAGCCTGCCCCACTTGCAGGGCAGACAGAGCGGCGAGTCCCACCGACCCGAGCGAGAAGGGAAAGTGGATCCCCGGCGTGCCTCATCGTCACCGTGTGGGCTCGGCGCCGTACCCGTACTTGTACGAGCATCCCGTGCCCGCTCTGCAAGGACGTTACAAACTACACAACCGTGTGGCAGACAGGCTGGGGAGAGGACAGCAGATGGAGGCGGATGCCCACGGACACAAGCGTGGCCGCATCCCGAGCGCACACATATCGCAGGACACCCCTCCCGTGTGGGCACACACACACTGCTGCCTGCCCCCCTGCCTGTTTGGCGGCGTACGGGGTTAGGTCAGCCTCTGTCGTGGGGTAGATGAAGGAGTGCGTGTGTGCGAGGGGAGGATGCGACTGGAGTGTTTTTCTGGATGCGCCGCAGCTATTTGAATCTGATTCCCATCTTTGCTCCCTCGTCTCCAGCGCTCCCCACCCCGCCCATCCTCGCAACATCCCATCTCTGGAACGTTTTTGCTTTTGACTTGAACGGCTGCAGGCTGAATTCTAACCACGATCCAACTGTGTGCTGACTAGTGTGTTTATTGATGTATATGTGTGTACGAGTGTGCACGTCTATACGCTGGTATGCGTCCACAAAAGTGAGATACAGACCGAGGACACCCTAGGGTCCATCAACAACAAGAAGCGAAGTACATCCGCGGCACCGACATGTAAATGACCTCGCAAATTCCTATTTTAATTTCCCACAGCCTAAGGCAGCTTTTAGGTCCAAGGGCCGCGTGAAAGAACCACCCTCCCTTCCAACCCGCGCCGGAGGGCCATGCTGGGATCTTCAGTCTGGCAGGGTTCCTACTGGATCCGCTGGGGAGGGGAGCCCGAACAAGGCCTGCAGGATAGAGCCAGAGAGGGATTTAATTTGATGTGTGGATGTCCAACTCGGATAGCGGGAGCCCGTCAAATCTGACTGAGATTCAATTAAAAAAAAAATGCAGCAAAAGAAAGAGGAGAAGAGTGAGGGGGCGGAGGGAAAAAAAGAAAAAAAAAGAAAAAAAAAGAAAAAAAAAAAAAAAAAGAAAAAAAAAAAAAAAAGAGGGAAACGTCTCCGGTTTCCCCAGGGTAGCGGAGCCGACCCCTTCGGCTGTAGCCCGCGGGGCTGCGCAGGCGGCGCGCAGGGCCCGTGTCCTCCGGCGCTGTCCCCTCCTTCACCCCGCAGAGCTCACTTTATAAAAGTGATTATTTCGCTGGATTTCCTCGGCTTTCTAATAACCCTGCTGGTATGCTCGCCATAAACCGGGGCACTTTATTACAATCCTGATTCAATCATTTAGCAGGATTTAATAGTGTGCGAAAAAAATCTAGCTCCCCCCACTCCCCAGCTTCAAAATCCTTTTAGCACAACCGAGCCTCCTGTTTCCAATTTTTTCCTTTCTTTTTCTTGGGTCTGATGCAAATTCAAGGTTTTAAGTCCGCCCTGTCACTGTCATGATTAGAGGATTATTGACCGATCAAAAGCGGTTGCCACCGAATTTGCTTTGCATTTAACTAAGAGAAAGGGAAAGGTCAAATTCACTTGCTACTCCTTTTGTGGGGAAAGGAGGAGAAAGATTATTGCTGGTAATAATTACGAATGAAGGAGCTCGAATTGGTTTTCCCCATCTCCTTTCAGTCTACTAAAGCGGTCGTGCCACAGAGATTTTACACGAATGAGAATTGGACCCATGCACAGAAGTAAAAGGTTGTATTTTTTTTTTTTTAGTTAACCAAGGAATGGGGATGGCTTCCACTAAAGTCCTGGGCTCAGATCGTGAAGCTCTAGAAAATAAGTGGAGAAACGTAGTTTTGCAAAATGGCATTAAATCTGAGCTGCTGGAAACAGACGCTCGGCCTCGGCAATAAGAAAGCGTCCATCTGTCTGTCTGGGTGTATATCCGTCCTTGAACAGAAATAATTCGGGTTTAAACGCCCTCATCCTCGGAAACCGCGGCGGAGGCTTCGGGTGGACCAGAACCCTTCCTCTCCTGCTTTTTGTTTCGAAGAGCTTTTCTCGGGTTGCTTTCAAATGAAAATTTCTCTTCCAGGAATCGCCTTTCCCACTCGCGTTTCTGTCAGGAGAAGGGTGCAGCTGCCTCCCAGACACGCTGCCCGGACCAGCCCCACTCCCGCGCCACGCATGGCCTCGTGGGCCCCGAGCTGCAGGCCGCGGCGCCCTCAAGGAGCAAAGCAAACAGAGAAAAAATCCAAAAGAAAGAAAAAGAAAACAAACAAGCAAAAAAAAAACCCAAGTAACAACAGCAATAACAACAAAGCAAAGCAGAACTTCCTAACGGTAAAGGTACCTATTTTGGTGGGGGATGCCCTTTTAAACCCGCCGGCCTCTGTCTCCGGCCCGCAAAACCAAGTGGAAAGACTATCTGAATCTCCGAAAAGTGAATTTAACCCTAAACTCCGTGGGCACGGAGCAGCCCTTGTGGGGACGCACCGCTTTCCCCAGCCCTCTCTGCGCCCAAACGCCGGCAAGACAGCGACTCGCTCCGCAGCCGCCACTTCTCAGCGGGTCGTCACTTTCCAGGCATCACACCAGGGCTATTTAGGCGGTGGGTTTTGTTTGTTTTTTGTTTTAAGGCAGCAAAATTTGCAACAGCTTGTTCTTCCCTGACACCCCAAGTGCCTTCTTCAGTGATGGCAAAGCGGCTTCCCCAGCGGCTGGGCTCCCAGCTCGCCCTCCCCGCGGCGGCAGCAGGCTGTGGGGAGGCCGGGGCAGGCTGCGCGACTCGCAGGACAGGAGAGTGATTGACAGGCGCCCAAGGAGGGGGCGGGAGGGGACTGAGAGCTGAGGGTCGCCTGTATTTGTTACTTGTTGAAATTCCCATAAAATTGAACAAGACCCCGCTCTCATAGGGGTTAAGTCAGGCTAAAATCCTCTTCGGTGTGGTCCAGCCCAGACTGTCTTTGTTTGCTTAACCTCCGGGACCCACGTTTAAAAGGGCTATTTGGAAAATTTCCCCGTAAGAGCCCAACATCTTTTACCCATTTTTGTGCTCGGATTTTTCTAAGCAGACATTGTCTGTAATCACCGGCCGGGAGGGGCGGGGGGGTGGGAAACAGAGACCAGAAAATTTTTTCCTCCGATTGCAGAAATACACTGGATCTGCTTTAATCTCTCTAGCATTTTTCAAGATAAGCAGTTTCGTGGTTTCGTGGCTTTGTTTTTGTATTTTGTCTTTTTTTTTTTTTTTTTTTTTTTTTCCCCGCAGACCTTAGGGGATAATATTTAACGCCTTTTTTTGATTACTCTTGCGACGCGTCTCCGCGGACCGCGGTTTACCGAGGCGGCGGCAATGCCTGGGGGCGCTCCCCGCTAAGCGAAGCCGCCGCCCGGTGCGGCGGGTCGTGTCCCCCGTCTCGCCACGGCGCACATGTCGCTGGCACGGGCAGGGACGTGCGAGTCGGGACGAAGCCGGGAAGGAGCCTGTCTCTCATTGAAGCGCTCCTTCTTGGTTCTGGGCAAGAAGGAGGGATGCTCGCGGTCCTACTCACAGCCTCCCAAGACATACCCCCGGTCCCAAAACAGAATAGCTCCAGCCCACGCGTATTTTTCTCCCTCTCGCAGACAATATCCCTCTTTTGGCTGCGTCGTGGAGGTCAGGGTTCCCCCGAGCGAAAACCTCGTCGCCGGAGAAAGCCCCGCCAGCGTCGCGCTCCCTGCCGCCCCCCCGGGTCCCTCCCTACCTGAGAGGTCGTCGCGGGGGCTCTGGTGCAGGTAGCCCTGCTCCAAGGAGTAGGAGGGCACACTGGAGTGGATGCCGGAGGAGGCGGCGTTGGCGGCTGGGAGGCCCTGCTGCTTTATGTAGGGCGAAGCCCCCGAGGCTGTCCAGTGGGCCGAAGGGCTCGTGTAGGGCGAGTGGCACTCGATGGCGCTCGCCATGGCAGGCGAGGAGGGCACGGGGCTGCTGCTGCTGTCGGGACCGTAGTCCCCATTGGCAGTCACCGGGCAGCTGGCCATGTAAGTCGAGCCTGGGTTGGGCGACATGTGCGGGACGTGGTGGCCGCCACTGAGTCCCTCGTAGCCGCTAGCCATGGCGTTGGGCATCATGTCGAGGTTGTAGCCGTTGGAGTGGCAGGCGAGGGATGCGGGGGGCGCCTGGAAGTCGAAGCCCTGCGGGAGGATGGAGGCGCCGAAGCCCAGCCCGTTCATCATGCGGTACATGGGCTTCAGAGCCTGGCATTTCCTCCTGAAGCCGCGGGGCCGCCGTCGGAAGGAGCCCTCCTCGAACATGAACTCGCTGGCCGGGTCGATGGTCCAATAGTGGCCCTTGCCCGGGCGGCCCAGGCCCTTGGGCAGCTTGATGAAGCATTCGTTGAGGGAGAGGTTGTGGCGCACGGAGTTCTTCCAGCCCTGGTAAGAGCCGCGGAAGAAGGGGAAACGGGCCTGCAGGAACTGGTAGATCTCGCTGAGTGTCAGGCGCTTGGAGGGCGAGCTCTGGATGGCCATGACGATGAGAGCGATGTAGGAGTAGGGGGGTTTCTCGGGCCTCCGCAGCCCAGAACTGGTCTTCTTGCTCTTGGAGGACGCCGCCGCTGCCGAAGAGGAGGAGGAGGTGGAAGTGGAGGAAGAGGAGGTGGAGGTCTCCAGGGCGGAGGAGGGCGGCCGGCTCATCTGGAGAGCTCCGGGAGCCGGGCTGCAGGAGCGGAGAGGGACGGGGGGCTCCAGCCGCTGCTGGCCGCTCTCGGTGGTCATCTGGCGGAGGGAGGGGAATGGGGTAGGGTGGGGTGAGGCTGGGAGGGAAGGGGGGGAGCCGGGCGGGGTGGGTACCGGGGCGGGGGGTGCCCCGCAGGGGGAGAGCGGGGGGGCGGTGGGAGCTGCTGTCCTTCGGGCAACTCCTCAGTGCGGCGGGCGGCGGCGGGGCGGCGGCAGCGCCCTGCGCATCCTTCTTCGCGGTCCCTTGCGCAATGGCTCCTCCGCTTTCCGTCGGATCCAGGCACTGGGCGGGATGGACCGGCCCGGCCCCGGCCCGGCCCCCACCCGCGGAGGCTCCGCTCAGCGCCGCTCCGCTTCCTCCTCTGCCCCCCACCTGGGGAACATCCTAATCCGGCAAAAGGAGGAAGCACAAGAGCCCCCCCTTCCAATCTCTTCCGCGCTCTTATTCTTTCATATACACTTTTTTCTTGCGCAAAGGCATACAGTGGCTGCCTATCGGTTCCTTGAATCTTGCTCTTTTTTTTTTTTTTTTTCTTTCCCCGCAGACCCCTCTGAATCCGGCCGAGAAATTAACAGAGATACAGAGAGTCAGAGGGGGAGCGAGAGGGGGAAGACAGAAAGACCACCCCCTTTCCAGCTGGGCTCTCTCCACCCGTCATCTGGGCAGGAGGCGCTCCTGCTGCTGCCACTGCTGCCGCCGCACCATCCCCGGCTTGCTCTCGCCGCCGGACCCTCAGCGTTCAGTGACACCGTTTGCCGCTTCCTCGGGGCTCTCCCGGCCCCGCAGGCACCCGTCTGCCCTCCGCTCCCTGGCACGGCCGAGGGGCGAGGGGAGAAGCTGCCAGCCAGGAGCTCCGCCTCTAAGCCCCGGGGCACACGGGCACTAATGCCACTGGGTGCCGGCGTGGGTGTGTGTGAGAGGGTGGCCCACACTGCGGAGCCCCAGGCAGCAGTGTCTGCTGCTCCTCAAGCCTGCCAGACCTCCGGGTTTTAAAACTTCTCTCTATCCTTTGCCGTCCCACACCCCCGTATAAAATGCAACTAATTTTATAGGACGACAGGGGTCGAGTCTGAGGACCAAGGATGCACCCTCCCTCCGTCCCGCCGGGGAGGTCCCCCGGTGTAGTGGGTGGATCACGCGTGCTGGCAAACGCCGTTTGCCGGAGGAAACGGGCGCCGGAGGGAGCAGGGAGGAGAGGGGCAGGCGGAGACACAGGCCTGCTCCCAGATGATGGAGGAGCCTCCAGGATCGAACTGGAGACGGAGGGAGGACGGCGTCAGGACGAGAGGCAGAGCAGACAGGGATGCTGGACCAAAGGCGGGGTGGGGTGGGACGACCGCGAGCAGAGCTGGACGCCGTGTCAGTGTGCCTGCAGCGCTGTGCGTGTGTGTGTGTCCGCGTGTCCGTCTGTCTCCTGCGCAGCTCGGCGCTGAGAGCTTGCTGGTGGGTACGGGCAGGGAGGGGGTGGGGCTGGTCCCAGACAGTGACCTGCAGTTGAGTGGTAGCAGGCTTTTTCCATCAAACTCTGCCTGGATACCACACACAGAGCCCAAGTGTCAGTTTACTGCCCCGAGCCCGGCTCCTTTTCCCTAAGCTCCACAGTAATTAGACAAAGAAAACCTAAATTAACTGAACAGGCGTCGACAGCTTCCTCCAGATCACCGCTGCTACATACATGGGAATGTGTCCGAAAACGACTTGATTGTACCTGAGGATCAACTAAGAAAAACAGTACCGAGCCCAGCAATGCTTACTACATATTTTTAATAGAATAAATTATCACCTAGTCGATAGGCAGTGTTTACATTTCCTGAGGCATCGATTTATTTTTTCCCCATCCCAAAAAACAACAACAAAACAAAAGCAAAAAAAAGCCCCCCAAACTATATGTATCTATTTGTCTCTCTTTTTTTTTTTTTTTCCCGGAGCGGGAGAGAGGCCCACGTGCCATTCCTGATCTCCCTGCAACGACCTATTCGGAATATTTTTTTAAAATATCCGTGGCTTTATATATAAACATCCTTCCCTGCTCTAGATCGGTGAGCCAGCGTCCTTTATCGCCTTCCGCCACGGAACATCTGTTTAAATGTCACCCTCGGGTGACATGCCCAATTCATTTCGGTGATCGTCAGGAGGCTAAATGTATTAAATGAAAGGGAGGAGGGAAAATGTCTGAAAACGACTCTAATCTAACTCCGTTTCAGATAACTCTTTTTGATCATCAGTATTAGTCGAGTGGGAAAAGGTATTTACTCCCAACACAGATATCGCACTATACGAAGGTGTCGTTCGTTTCTCCGCGGTGCGATGCAGGACAGACAATGAAGCAAAGCCAGGCATGGCAGCACTACGGCAGAGAGGCGAATGCTGCTTCATTTGCAACTTGACACAACGAGAATCGGGGTAACACAGTCAATCAGCCGCCTTCTACCTGTTAGCAATGTCCCCTTCGCAGCAGACGCTTATTTGAAACATGGCATTAAGAAGTCTCCAAGACATGGTACCGAGACTTTAAAAGATGGTTTGAAGTCCCCGTGATTAAACAGAAGTGCAATTGCTGTTTGGTGGAAATGTTTATTTTAATCGGTGTATCCATTTCTGAGCTGATCCCAGCTTTGGAGCACAACTGGTTTGTTTTACCAGAGTATACGGAAATTAAACTTTTTGGCAGATTTGGTTACTCAGATGTTGTTCTATAATCATCGTTTTTATTCTAGGAAATCTCTTCATTATTGCGGTTTCAGTTTCATGTTCATAACAGAGTCTTCTCTTCTTCGTCGTCTAAACGAAATAAGTTAGACTAAACCAGTTAAGAAAATGGGAGACAAAAATGAAAGATAAGTGTTTACGGTTATCTTGGACTTTTGGCGTGTTTTTTTTTTTTTTTTTTTTTTTTTTTCTCTCCCCTTCCTTTTTGTTCTTTTTCTGTTCTTTTCCTCCTTTTTTTTAACTGCGTGCTTCAGGCTCTTTCCTCTCCTCTGAGGTCCTGCAGATGAGAAGCGTTTTTTCAATTAAAGCCGAGACTGAAACTTAAACAAATCCCTCCAGTATTGTAAAAGTGCGTTTCCTTAAGCCCTGGAGGATTTTTCTCCAACTGTCAGTTTCAGGGTGCCTGGATTTAGATCTCGATCTACAACGGCTGACAGAGATCCCTTTCCGCATGAGGGGTATGCGGGCATTTTAACGAGATGGAGGAGCCGAGCAGCCGGAGCGGAGCGCCCGGCAGCCGGTCCCGATGGCCCTGAAGGCCCCGGCGGCCCGGGGTGACCGCCCGGGGGTTGGGGGAGGTGCAGCTCCGCCGCGGCGGAGGGAGCAGAAAGGCCTGGATGGGAAGGGACTCGGAGAGGTCCTGCCCCGTCCTTTGTGCTGCTCCCGGGACCTCTTGACTTCTCGGGACCTCTGGCAGTAGCCGTGTGATCCCGATGTTTGTTTGGAGTTTTTCCACTTTTTTTTTTTTTTTTTCGACTCCCCTCGTCTATTTTTTTTTTTCCTTTGCTCACACAGTGGGTAGCAGACGTGATTCTTTTTATAGAAGTCTCCCTGAAAGCTGCCATCAGGACCCTTCTTTCCAGCTCCTCTTAAAGAATCGATCTCTTTCTCTAGAGGCAAAGGTGAAAGGATCGTGGCATCTGAGGGATTGAGACACCTCCCATCCCAAGGGTAGACAAGGACATTGAGCACAAATGCAGAGGCCTACCTTTCCTTGTGGGGAAAAAAAGCAGCCAGACCCTAAAAGCACTACCAGACATGCTCCCTGTACAGAACGGGCACCTCTCTCATAGCATTTTGCAGGGAGTTACCTGGGGTATTGCCACATGGGTTTGGCTGGCTTCCCGTGAAGATACCTGGGGAAATTTTTCCACACTGCCTAGGTGTGGAGGGAGCTAGGCCTAGGGCAAGACACCTCCATGATAGTAGGGCTGCACCTTTCCCTTTCCCCCCCAGGACACAACTCTCCTGTTTGGGGCAGCTTTGTTCAGTGCCCAGGGAAGGAGAGAAAGGCAAAAAACAAAGTGTGGACGAGAAGTCATGCGAGGATCAGAAGCTATTTTCCTTTGGTGAAGAGTTTTTCAGGGAGAAATCTGCCTCAGCAGGTGGGAGAAAAGACGCCACCCAGCCCTTCCACACGCAGGACCTTGGTTCCCAGGAGCGTCCCGCAGGGAACCGGGACTCCGCGGGCCCGAAGGGCCGGAGGATCCCACGGAACGGAAGCGCGACCACTGAACACCGGGGGAGCAAAGATATTCCCTGCCCCCATTTCCCCGATTTGGACAGGTTCTTCTTTCCCAGGCGCTTGGTCTCTTCAGCGGGCTCAAAGGAGTTTCTCAGCTTTTAGACTTTCCGGGAGGGTACTTACAGGCTAAGATTTTGTTGCCGTATTGACCCACCTCCCCCCCAGCTCCCCGAAGACTGCCTCTATCCCCTGCATCCTATCCCGTCCTTGTCACTGCACGGGGGCCATGTCAGAAAGAAACTCGGTCAGCCTGAGGTGCCCACTATCTGTCGAAGCTCGCCAAGCCCATGGTTTATCAAAGCCGACATCCACCCAGACGCAGGGGTCTGCCGGGCGTGTCGAGGGTGGTCTGCCCGGGACACAGCGGGCTGCCCGTCCCATGCGCCCCTCCATGCTTTCCACGCGGTCCCGTGTTGGGGGGACACAGGAGGAAGGGGATCCCCAGATGTGGGGTAAATCAGGGGCTGCGACTAATGAAGAAGACCTGGCTGCCTTGCAGATAACCGTGGGTGTTTCAACAGCCCGACGGAGCTGCGCAGACATCGCGGCGATTTAACCTGCACAAAGACACGCTCCGCGTATAATAATAGCGTCGGTTTTGTAAGTGTCACCCCCCTGAGTACTTCCACCAAGTGTTTGTGTGGGTAGACTTTGCTTTTCCTATGCCAGATGACAATGTTAAAGATTTTATCCCCTCCCAGCTCTGCACAGATTCAACTGAACTTCCCGGAGCATCAAAATAAACCCCCTACAGCGGTCAGGATATAGGTCACCTCTCTAAAAGGAAACACAACCCTTCCAAAAATATAAAACATCTTTGACGTAAAAAAAATACTCTTTTGTCTCCAAGCATCCTCTGTCGGTGTAAATAAAACGTGACAGACGCGGAGTAAAATAAGAAGCGGGATGTTTCGAGATCAGAGACGAGGCGAGGTACCCGCGCAGTGCGGGCGGCCGGGTGCCGGCAGCAGAGCAGGAGGCTCCGGGCAGGTCCGCCGCGCTCCCGGTAAGGCGTCATGCTGCTGGCTTGTGCAGACCTTCGAGGAACCCCTGCAAAAGAGGTGGGTGTTGGATCCGACCCCCCACACCACATCCCGGTGAAGGCAGCGCAAAAGCCAGCAGCGACAGTGTAAATATGTTAGTGGCAGCCCTTGTCATGGGATTCATCGTGTCTCTGCAATGCTGTAGGAAAAGCCACCCCCTAATCCTGCTCCGCATACCCCGCTGACAGCCGCCAAGCAGGGCAAATACGGCTTGGCCCGAGATCTGAACACGCGGTACCTTTTTGACGGGCTTCTCCCCCGCCCAAGTTTACATTCCGATCAAATGAGATTTCTGACTTTACACATTGTCAATAATTTTCATACATGCGCCGACCTTAATTACTTTCCATACCATTCGCAGCAGACAACGGGGTGAGGGAGCCAGCGGTGCCTCTGGCTCTGGAGGAGGGCTGCGCTTTTCCCCTCGCTCCCCGCCACTCACCGAGACCACCCCCTACAGCGCCCCCCGGCCACCGCCGTCCCAGGGCCCAGCCCCAAAAGCCCCCGGCAGGGCGGCATCCCCTTCCCTCGGAAACGCGCGTGAAAAACTCCGCGGGACGCCCCCGGCGCCAGGCAGCGGGTCTCGCCGGGTGGGCAGCGAGGATCGGGGGGTCTAGCTGGGATGATAGGCATAACTGAGGGTGTGGGGTTTGTTTTAGTTTCGGAGGGGAAGAAGGGCTCGGGGTAGTTCGCGGAGCCACCAGCCCGACCCCTCCAGGCGGCCCTGCGCGCCCCTCACCGCGCTGCGGCGATGCCCGCAGCCCCGGTACCGCTGCCGAAGAAGGCACTAATCAGGAGCAGGTTTCCCCGCTCTCTCCTTTCCTCACCCCCGCCTTCCCTCCGTCCCAGCACTCCTTTCTCCTTTCGTGAGAGGTTTTCATTAATTTTTAAGTAAAGCCCATAAAACATAACGACCCACTCAAAGGTAGGGCCGAGTTACTGAGTGCCGGATTATTACATGATTTACGAACATAGTTTGGAAAAAAGTAATAATCCAAGCTTGCACCTAGTGAGCCTGCCAAAGCTGGTACGATGGCTGCAGCCACGGCCCCGCCACCTCCCACCCGCCTAGGCGACACTCAGTAGGGCCGGTTTTAAGTGACGGGGGCATGAAACCGTAAAGCCGAGTTTACACCTTTTGTGTGTGTTTGTATTTTTACTGGGCGTATGTCCTCTTCTCCCCGCTTCCATACACACCTTTTTACACCGGTACTTCCAAAGCCCTGCGTCTGCTACGGTGCCCCACCGGATCAAAGGGGAAGAGGAGGCGATGGTGCTTCTGAGATTCGTTTCCCCCACCTACTCCTAACACTTTTTCTCTCTTTTCCTCCTCCATCCGGGAGGCTTTTATTGATGAGCTGCCTCCGAGCCCACGCACGAAACGTCCCTGAAGAGTTTAGACAATTCATCAGCCATCACTTTCAGTATCTGCTTCCTCCCTTTCAAATACAATCCTCACACACCACGCTAGGAGGGGAGGGGAGCATATTTGAGACCAGAACAGCTACATAATCAACGTCAAAATGATACCACTGACCTTTCGGAAATACGGAGTCCTGGCCAAGAAACCCTCCAAATGATTTATTTTTCTTTTATTTTCTTTTTTTTTTTTTTTTATTCCTTAACTTTCACTGCCACAGTATATACGCCATTATTGCTTGCTTTCCCAAATTCATTAGGGCATTGCGGCATGGCAGATCCATCTCTTCCACCACAACAGCGGCTGGGGGTAGCAAAGAAGGAAAAAAAAAACCAAAAACAAACCAAAACAAAAAACCCCAAAGGTGAAGTATCAAAACGAAGCTCCTTGCCTTGCAGGCTGCTTTCCCTAGGCATATGTCTCCGAGTGAGGAGGGGACCAAAGGCCGCCGGGCCCCCGGTCCGCCCCGGGGGAGACCACCGGCTCCCCGCGCCGGCCCGGCTTTTCCGCTGGGTGGCGCTGGGCTCCTGGGAATGGGGGCCCCCGACCCGCCTCACCTGCCAGGGCAGGGAGGCCCGGGACCCTCCCCTGCCCCCTGAGCCCACTGCCCCGGCTTCGTCCCCAGTGTGCACCTTTCTCCAGTAGTTCCGGAGCTGGTCAATTTTAAAAATACATTTATAATTTTTTTTTTTTTTTTTTTTTTTTTTTCCCGCTGCTCAGATTAATGATACCACTGTACCGCGAGGAAGAGGCGGACCTCCTCCCTCAACCCCGACGATTTCAAAGGACCCCTTGTTTGCCTCTCGTGTCATCCCTGCAGATAAGATCAGTCATGTCTGCTTCTTGCCACGAAAATAAATTCTAAGGTTGACAGGCGGAGAGGGACAACGAGCTGCGGTGCGTGGGCCCTGGGAAAGCCCGGCCCCGGTCCCCCGCCGCGGTCCCGGACCTCCCCTCCCCCAGCCTGGGTTTAAACATCCCCCATGGCTCCAGCAGCGAAAGCTCTCGCCTCGGATTTGTCCCAGGCAGGGTAACATCCTCTGCTTACGAGGACCTGCGGTGCCTTTCAAACGCGGGGCTGACATCACTCTTACGTTATGTGTTCGTCTTTATTAAAGCTTCGAGGAGACGTTGTATTGTTTGGACCGAAGGGAGAGAAAGCGTGAGATGTGTTGAGGGCTTCGGGACACATAACCCGGTGCTCTGGTGCTGAGCCATGAGCAGGGTGTCTGTAAAGCAAGAGCTCCTTCGGCCACGGCCAAATGAGGAGCCGGCGGTGCCAGCCACCCCGGGGCGGCCGGGCTCGTACCCCGGGGCAGTCCGTGCAAGTAGCTTCGCCCTCGAGGGGACGCCCGAGGTGTCCCCGGTGCAGCCTGGCACCGAGAGCGAAAACGCCTGCGGCTGCTAGGGTGCTAAAAGCCATTTGAACTGCACATGGGAAGAGGCAGAGGAATGTCCAAATTGGAGCAGTCACTAAGGTGTTTTACTCCTCCTCTCCTGCAAAAGCAAACCGCCTTTAAAGTTGTATGCTAGATGTAAAGCAACGGATCTCTTTAGAGAGCTGGATATACAAGATGTTTCAAAAAGGTGGACCTAATTTCTGCGAAAACTTGAGTTCAAATTAGGTCCGTCTTTTTGAAACACCCTGTAGTTAAATACCTTTCGGTTCCTTGTTTTTTTTTTTTTTTTTCAGTCTCCAGAAAAACAAAAACACAAATAAAATGGAAGAAAATGTCTTTGAGGAAGAATTTTTCCTTTCCCTTTCCGTTTTGTTGTTATTGTTGTTGTTGTTTTGGTTTGGTTTGTTTTTCGTTTCCTTTGTCCTTGTTCTTCTCCATGAAAAAAAGATTTCCATCTTCTTCCTGCATGGAGAACACTGCCCTTTCTTTGCTATTGTGGGTGAAGATATGTGTTTCTCCTTGAGCCACTACACCCAATAGTGATGTACTAAACAACTGTAGTAGCTCTTTATTGGTAGGTGGGCTGCCTTGAACACTTTCTTTCTGAGACCTATCCCTGCCCACCAATCGCAGCAAAGTTAGTGTAAGGAGAGTGGGCTGGATAAGTGGGCACCGTGATGGTACTGCCTGTGGGCTGTGCTTTTAGGCTGCTAGGCAAGAAAGGGGTCCATAAAGGAAGAGTGGAGCCCTGTACCTGCAGAGCACAGTTTCTGGGATAGGGAGCAAAGCTGTGTGAGTGCAACATTGTGTGTGGAGCTGGGCTAAGTATGGGCTCCTCTCTGTATGTGTCTCCCTTTATTACAGGTTGGGGTTTGCTGATGAAGACTGCAGGGGTTGAAGACAGACCTTCCCCGAAGCAAAATAGGGTCTGCATCAGAAGAGGCTGCTGTGGAATCAAACCAGGGCAGCAAGGTGGGTACCCTTAGGCATGCTGGCTGAGGGAACACATCAGGCTGAGTGACATGGAGAGGTGGCCAGACGTGTGGACAGAAAGTCTGGCCAGAAGACTCCAGAGTTGGGGGATTGCTCTCAGGACTAGAATAAGATCTACCTCTAGTTGTCACCCCAGAATTGACTCTGAAATCCAGTACCATGCATGAAAGACGCTGAGATAGCAAACTAATGCTCTGGGAGCTTACAGTTCTCCGGATCTCATCCCAGCACTTCCCAAGTAGTGTTTAAGGACACACACTCTATAATCTCTGCATAGAAGAATTCCTCTCCTTGGTCCAGCCACTGCACAATGAGGCTAGGATATGTAGCAGGAATGTACAAATGCTCTTGTAGTACAACAAATAATAAGCAGTGGGGGACATTGTGTGGAGTCTCTGATCCAGTCTGCACATGAAAACATGCCTCTGTTCTGTCCGCCCTTTACCAGCGACTCTGCATGGGAACTGTAGTGTGCTCCTTCATGGGGTGGAGGCTTTGTTTCCTGCATTCTGATAAGGCATTAGCTAGTGTGTCGAAGTCCCATCTAATGGGTGACCTACAGCTCTTATGGCTAATCGTGCATCTGATTATCCCAGTGGATCAGACATGGTGGTTTGGAGGCTCTGAAGACATCTGAGAGAGAGCAGAAAAAGAAATGAAACAACAGCCACTTAGTGGGTGAGAGATAGAGTTTTCCCATGGGGAAGGCGGTATAGCTCTGCTGCTTTGCATGGTATAGAGGATACAATGTCCTATGTGCCGTTATTCAAACCCCGCTGTTATGGAATTAGGCATTTCCCTCTCCTACTTTGGTTCTCACGAAAAGGAAAGAGAAAAGAGAAAAGAGAAAAGAGAAAAGAGAAAAGAGAAAAGAGAAAAGAGAAAAGAGAAAAGAGAAAAGAGAAAAGAGAGGAGAGGAAAGGAAAGAAGGAAAGGAAAGGAAAGAAGGAAAGGAAAGGAAAGGAAAGGAAAGAAGGAAAGGAAAGGAAAAAAGGAAAGGAAAGGAAAAAAGGAAAGGAAAGGAAAAAAGGAAAGGAAAGGAAAAAAGGAAAGGAAAGGAAAAAAGGAAAGGAAAGGAAAAGAAGAGAAAAGAAAAGAAGAGAAAAGAAAAGAAGAGAAAAGAAGAGAAGAGAAGAGAAGAGAAGAGAAGAGAAGAGAAGAGAAGAGAAGAGAAGAGAAGAGAAGAGAAGAGAAGAGAAGAGAAGAGAAGAGAAGAGAAGAGAAGAGAAGAGAAAAGAAAAAAAAGAAAAGAAAAGAAAAGAAAAGAAAAGAAAAGAAAAGAAAAGAAAAGAAAAGAAAAGAAAAGAAAAGAAAAGAAAAGAAAAGAAAAGAAAAGAAAAGAAAAGAAAAGAAAAGAAAAGAAAAAGGAAAAGAAAAAGAGAAAAAAGAACAAGATAGTTTAATGGAGAAGGAGTATATCTGTTTAGTAGAAATTTGCCCTCCAAATTGAGTCTTATTACAAACTCACTCTGAGAAATGCCAAACCCAAGAGGACGTGTCCTTTCTTCTAGGATAGAAGAATGCTAGTGGAGCAACTGATTGGAAGACTAAGCTGCTGCCAAAGTTGTCTTGCCAGTAACTAATTTATTCTCCAAAGGATAACTTATTCCAACTTCTGAAATCTGCAGTGTGGATCCAAGGGGAAATTTGGCTCAGAGGAGGCAGCATGTTCAAGTCTCTGAGCTTCATGCAGAAATATGAATCTTGCTGGTGGTGGAGACAAGTGTGCCCAACCGGATTATGCCTCGCTGTTTGTCTTTATTTTCAACCCGTCTCTAGTTTTATTACAAACTTATTTCTTTTCAGAGACTGGATTTAGTCCTGCAAAGTGGCACATTCCCAGCTGAATGCTATAAACAACAGGCTTGTTATCAATTACTTGGATCCTAAATGGAAAACCATAAAAAGTATATATATTGATATAGATATACATATGTTTACACACACATGCAACCTTTACCTATGTATCTTTATATATTAATACATATAGCATATACGTAAAACATTTATATAAGCTCACTAGCAAGTGCAGTCCAGACTGGCTAGCTGTGTGTCAAAGGAACTAGTGCCATGTAGAATTACTTTTCTTGCTCTGGTGTTTTTCTCACCCAAATCTTGCTTGAATTCCAGCAGAATCCATAAAAGTTGTCTTTCCTTCAGTGGCAGTCTAGTTGCATTTATAGCACCCTGTGGGCCCCTGAGTGATGCTAAGGTGACCAACACAGAGGTGAAATCTCAGACAATTAATTTTGAAAATGATAGTTATACATGAGGTAGGTCTGACGTAACTGCACGTGTATTGCCAGACTGGATACATTGATGATACCTGCTGTAGGTGCAAAGGATGTGGCAGGGTAAATGTTTTCCATCTAGGCAAATGGATGATGCCTTTGGTTTACAGGATTTGAGGGATGTGAGAGAAACTTGCCTGATTTGTGCAGTTGCTCAATTTCCCCATACATACTGTTTCTTTCCGAGAATTCTAACGCTTTAGGTGATGGCACAGAGAAATTATCAGATTTGAAGGACTTAGGTGATCTTGACATTTGCTCTCAGTTGTCATCTTAATGGATCACTAAGCATTCTCGATTGCTGACAAATGGTCTGCTGCCCCGGCTAGATCTGGTGAGGAAGGAAGCTGAGCAGCAGAAGGATGGAGAAGAGATGAAAGACTGAAAGAAGAATGAATTCGCTAAACCGGCTGTTCATAGTAAGAAAGGTGTAAAACTAAACCACA
The DNA here is from genome assembly GCF_036013475.1 of Columba livia. NCBI lineage: Eukaryota > Metazoa > Chordata > Aves > Columbiformes > Columbidae > Columba > Columba livia. The sequence continues at coordinate 74,243,079 of NC_088603.1, read as the reverse complement.
GCTCTAAATCCAGAGCATTCTTCCTGAGCAGGATAATAGGATTATTTCTTACCTCATTTGCCTCGATATTTCACTCACTTCCACTGCTACAAACAAGGAGTAATTCAGCTAAGTTAATGAAATCGTGTTAGTGCTAGTCTGGTATACAGAGCTTATTGAAACCTATGGAAATTTTGCTGCGAACACGAGTAAAAGCAGGAAAAAGAAATCCTTAAAGCTTTCCCCCATTTTTCATGTTATTTATATAGCAGCATTAATCAGTAGTAATATCTCAGTGCTGTTGGAACAATGCAGACGCATTTAAAAAAGTGGAAGTGGTGCAGTTGTTTTTGGGCTCGTGCCATTGGGTGCAGTCCATTTCTGTGGCTGTGAGCTGGTTCCCCATGAAACCACAATGAGAGGGTGTTCGATTGGCCTTGCTGTCAGGAGTCGGGGTGGAGTTTGAAGTAGCTGACAAGTGCATTAGAAAAAATAAATATAACTGGAATGCTTGGGAAGTTAGCTCAGCCAGAGCTAGAAAATCATTTGGACTGCTTTGAGAAGGAATATTTGAAAAAGTGATTCAGTAGGAAAATGCTTGGATTGGCTAGCAATCCTGAGTGCTGAGCACATTTTTCTATATTTCTGTAATTATATTAGTACCAGCTACTGTGGGACAAACGACAAGCAACATGTGGTCACTAAACCTTTTCAGAGAAATGGAAAAATCACTATAGCAGCAATTAAAATGCTTAGAGCAAAAGAATAAAACAACATGCAGCCATCGAGTTTGAAACAGAGCACACTCTGCAGTCAACAGGTTTTCTCACCTCCAAATTTAAATATAGCAGTGGCAATCTTAGTTGTATGAACCAGATTAACTGCTTTCTCAAGGGGTTCTTCAGACTCCCCTGACCCATCAAACTCAGCAGCACTTTTGCCTGAAATTTTAATTGAACCTTGATTCTTGTGTCCACAGCTGCTGTTCTGACGAAAAACAAACATTTCAATTAATGTTTCAGTATTTTTGATGTAACATCTTTACATTCAGAAAGCTGAAAATACAATTATTTGGTTCTATTTTTTTGTTCTTCACCCTCCCTCTTCTTTTTTTATTTTTTTTAAAGTGGATAAAGGGGGAATGAAAAGAGGGCAGTGAAAATAATTTCCAGTTTGTCACCTTATGCATCTGCTTAATTTATAGGTTTACCCAGATAACTGTTGAATAAAAATAAGAACCCCACTATTACTCCTGTACATATGCATAATTCTATACTGAACACATATGAAGAAACGTGGGTGGATGTTTACAACTCCAGACATACGTTTTTTTTTGGTTTACATGGAACCGTTTAAAAGATTTGTTCAATAGCTGAGGTGCATACATCAATAGAAAAATTACCTATAAACCTTTGAAACTATATTTCAGCAACAATTTCCTTGTCTACAACTTTACAAGGCTGTAAATAGCTCCTGTGTGCATAATGAATTCTGACATCATAGGCCAAGGTTCTTACACACGGCAGGTTTTCCAGAACTTTTATTAGCAAGTTACACCTTGAGGCGAAACGAAACCCCCCAACTTTCTATTATAAATGTTACAATAAAATGTTCCTTTGAGTTTTCCTAGAGCTCAATGTTCCTTCTTTCTTCCTGTTCCAAGTAATTCTTTCTGCAGTGTATACAGATTTGATACAGTCAGATTACACAGAAAATGTGTTTTGCTGCAGACATATTGGATATTAGGTATTGTTACAAGGCATTTTTTATGGCTAGGCTTGCAGGACCAATATAACAAGGTGATAAATAACAAAAAATTCTTGCTCGTACAATACTGTAGTCATGGCTGTTGCTATTCCTACATGGTGCAAGTGTGCTGATTTGATTTTGCTTATCTAAGTGCTGGGTATAACAAAGCTCCAGTATGTTACAACCCAGGACTAGGAGGAGAGGGAGTCAAGTAGTTTTTCAAAAGATTGAGGAGATACAGGCAGAGATAGGCTTGCATGAAACTGTTCCTTGTAGCCTCTCTGTGTTTCTTTTCAGTGTCCATTGTGGCTAGCCCATATAACAGAGCTGTTCTAGGTTCTTACATACAATAACACAAAGCTGATGGAGCTGTAATGGTTTTTCTCCTCCCAGGCTTTGAGAACAAAAACATCTTGAGCTAGATAAAGTACTCTTATATGTGATTTCCTTTTGATCGCTAATGCTGTTCTTGGAAGTTAGAAGATATCCTGATTGGAGAAAATGAAGAGTCATCTCTTCTGTCCTCTACATTGCCACTGCCCAAGTCACTTCCATATAGATTTCTAGACAGTAGACTAGCTAAGGCGATGGGGATGCTTGAATCAGTCAAGAAATCACTTCAATATACACTAGTCTCTAACCACAGGCTTTAAGCATTTCCTGAAGCAGGCTGCATGCCGAGTTGAAAAATGCAAATGGTAGTATGTACTCACTGTGTAACCTCTCCTCACAGGTCTTCCTGTATAGAAAGGATTTATTGAGAGCACCTCACTGTGCACCGGAATAAGAAACCTATGCAAGGTGAATGGGTTTGTTCCTGCTGTTTGCCTTTGAAGGTATTTACATAGACATCTGCTTACTAAACGCATGGTGCTGCCAAGCAGTTGTGCAAACAATTGCAGCTCCTGTTTTTAACAGCATTTCCCCTTCATTTTCAACTTCTGCATGTACCTCTATGTTTCTGGGTCTCCCCTTGTCTGGATTACCATAGCCCACACTGAGAGTAAGTACCTAAGGCAAATGGGCTTGGTTTGCATTCCGTTTGTGCCTTTGGGATGAAAAGCTGTGGACAATGCAGAGACACTTTCTCTTCAGATTCCATTTCACCCAAGTCTGCAGGAAAGCAGAGTTCCCAGGTAAGAGGATTGAAGCAACACAGGCAGCACCATGTCTCAGTGCTAGTGACCGGGCTCCTACGGGGTAGCAAAATTCACTGCAAATCTCTTTCAGGAAACAGCTTTTCTAGCAAGCTGATAGTCTTCTCCTTTTACAGACTCATCAAGTGAACATCAAAAATGATGAGAGAGTTTTGCTTGGCCCATTTCCTATGGCAGCAAAGCATCTTCCCAGACTTGCCCCTCCACCTCCCTAGCATACTGTAAGTTTCATTGTTGTTGAAGTAGGTTATCTAGAGGTCAGTAGGCTAACAGAGTGTTTTGATTTCCTAAAATTGTGCCTGTCCTTAAATGTGGCAAACTGGATTGTTTACACACTGCTCCATGAGCCTGGACCGCACACTAAAGGCTGCACACAATGCTGCTATTTCTGCTTCTGTGCACCCTTCCCCCTCCATGTAGTTATTTCAGCTTGGTGGGGGGGCTCATTAAGGTTCATAAGACACAGTAAAGAAGTTGGCTGGAGACACTCATAATTCTACAGGTCCACCATATGGGACAGGCAATAAAATTAAAAAAACCCAACATAGCTAGAAAGAGGTGTCCTCAATAGAGAACTTAATTGAAAACAGCCCTGATGGTCAAAAAGGTATTGAGAGGAAGGAACTTCCGTGACACTCATGTTTGCATTTGTTTCCTCTGCCACTGATTTCCTGTACGGCTTTGAGCAAGACACTTGATTTCTGCAGAGCTCCATTCCCTACCCATAAATTGGAGATAATAAGATTGCCTTTCTTTTACTGTCTTTTATTTTACCTGTTTGGACTGTGAGTCCTTCTGAACACATTGTCCATTTGGCTGGTTATTTAAAGTACCACTGCTACACTGTCAGAAGCCGGGCAATATGTCTGGCCTCTTTAGCTACTCCAGGGCTCAAGAAGGTTTTATTATCAAATGCAGGAGTGGGTGTTACACTATGCTCTTCCTCCTGGACCCACAACAGAACCCCTTTGCAAGAGTTCACTTGAGTCACTAAGGGCACTTTCAGGGCTCTGTTAAGAACTCCTTGACTTCTATTTACCCCAGTGTACTTCCACTGAAATAATTTCACTGGTTTCACAGGGTTTTTTCCTTCTCTGTTTTCTCAGTAAAAACATACACATGAAAGACTGGCCCAATTCATATTCTAAACTGGAAACTTTCCACTAATGTCAATGGCTTTGGACTGAGTACTAGAAACAAGGGAGAACCTACTCCAAAAATAATTTTTAACTTCTAAAGTAGTAATAAACATAAAAAAGGCCTAGTTGTAGGGAGTGACATTTCTATGGCTTTGTGCTCTTCTTAAATTCAATATTCTAACTCAATCTTAAGTTTGGCTCCTGTTCCATCTTGAAAATACAGTATAGCATGAACACGTAATACTCCTAATATGTTTTCTTGCCCATTTGTGCCATAAAGATAACATTAGAAACAGCACATTACAAGTTCACTTATAGATTGTGACTCAAACATATGTAAGAAATACTGTAGGTCCTTGGCAAAATTTTGGGGCAGAAAAGTCAGGAGTTAGTTCTGGAGATGCTGAAAAATCACAGGTGTTTTTAAAACTTCTATGTCTGCCTCAAGGGTGCAGAAAATTAAGGAACTCTTATTGGAATATTGAGAGAGGTATAATAAATTGAACTTACGAGGTTCACTCTGTTCTATCTTTGGGTCATGGCTTCATATTCTTATTATTCTTCTTCCATGCATGCCTGGCACCCAGCAAGGAACCATCCAGGGTAACCAAGGTGAGCATCAAGTAATGCAAGGAATCCATCTGCATGCAGAAGCAGGAGACAATATGGCAAAGCAGAAGCAATTTCCTCGGCCTGAGCAGCACAGATCTTTACAATATCCTGGTGATTGAGACAACCATAAAAATGAGTATGGGCCCTGTGGCTATGCTTAGGGTCTTTCTGTGGTTTGCAAATGAAGGGGTTGCTCTAGCACTTGTGTTTAGAGCAACTAGATGACTGATGAGTAGATGCAGTGTGAATTGAACCTATCCTATCTGAATAATCTGGGAGGCACAGAAGCAAAACAGTTGTTATGTCTAGCAGAAAGTGGTCTGATGGATATCTGAACTTTGTTGCTGTTTGGCTTTTGTAGTATGTGTAATATGTTCTCATCATCTTTGAAGTTAAATTCGAGTGATTCTTTATCAAAATGCTGTTAATTAAAAGTAGTTGATGCAGAGGGTGTGGGTAAGGCAAGTTGCGATTTTTGTGTATGAAACCATGAAGAACTTCTCTCAGAAGAAAAGGAGGAGGAGGTGTAATAAGTCCACTGTCTAAACTGATGAGAGAAGACGGGTTGTTGGTGGCCAGAGAGTTTGTTAGTGATCAGCATCTGCCTTCTGAAAGGCATAGGAGTAGCCCTCAGAATGCTTCTTCTGTTGTTCTGGGTAGTAGGACAGATGCTTAAGCCACAATTGGAGGTATCATGGGAAGATGAGCTGTAATAGTGTTCTCTGACTATTTCTCTATGTCAGTTTGGAAGTACCACAGCCGGGTGTGATGCTGTCCAGACTGGAAAAAAAATTGGGGTTTCGGGAGTCACAGCTCCCATCGTTGTCCTAAGAGGAGAGCCAGATAGGGACATGTAGGTGACAGAGGGGAACGTATAGCTGAGTAATGGGGTCTGATAGAGTTGCTTTGTAGTTGCTAATCATGAACTCTTTCAAGAAAGAAAAACTGGAAGATGAAGTTGAATTAGCTAAGCAGGGGAAAACATTTCTAGACAGAAGAAGACTGAATTAGGTTTGAAGGGACAAGTAATAAGAGTCCACAGGTAAATGAGTATCCTGGCACCTGTGGAGAGGAGAACAGGAAGCTATATGATCGAAGCCAGCATGCAAGAGGTATCACTGAGACCTGGCAGATGAATTCTATGACTATTATATCAAAATAACTTGCCTTGAGAGGGAGACCAGGAAACAGAAGGGAAGGATTGTACTGCATGCCAAGAATACATATACCTTCTCCAGAAAAGAAGGGATAAGCAGAACATTTACTGAATGCTTCTGGGTAATAAAAGTAAAGATTGAGAAGTTTCCTGGAGGTCACAAAACTGATTAGAGGAAGTAGAGTAGGATCTGGTTTTGAGTACCTACTAGAAGGATTTAAAAAGCAGACCAGGAAGGGGTTTTGTTAAAAAACACAACAGGACAAAATTAATCAAATTATTGTATTGAGCTGAGAATATTTAACTGTGTAGGAATGTGGAGAAAGCAATAGAAGAAGATGCTATTCTACTTCTGGCTCTTATTATTTGGAGGAACGGACAAAGGATCTAAAGTTCTGAGGTAATTAAAGTGAAGAGGATCATCTGAAGAAGAATCATCAGAAGAAGCTTGAAAATAGTTGTGGTAGAACACCTGACCTCCAATGAGAGGAATATGTTAAAGTAATGGCGGGGGACAGTAGATTTGAAAAAAGGAGCCCTCAACAGACTTGTTGGTGGGACAGTTTTGAGAAGATATCTGGCATATAAATCAAAGAAGGTAATGAGAATGTTAGCTGATTTGCCTCCCACTTCTGTGCTCATTTTCAATCAAAAGTGTTTCTCTAGTTCCCTCTTATGCTCCCAGTTCTGTGTACAACTGCCTTTATTTTTTTTCCATTTTGAGTTTTTTTTAGCATTTCTCATAAAAAATAAAACACATAAACATCCAAGGTTAAAGAAAGACTTCTTCAAATAACCTTCACAAACGCATTCAGTCATTGAGAAGGAAGGGGGATCAGTCACCATTTCCTTCTGCTTACAAATCCAGCTTGACTGGTTTATTTTTGGTCTACTTCACATTGTTAGCCCTCTAAAGTGACTTCAAAAGATCTTCCAGCCTGTCACTGCCAGTGTGCTCTCCTCAGGGAGTGGAGAACAGATGAGTGCTCAGGTGTGTCCTAGTGTTATCTTAAAAGGCACCTGCAGGCTGCAGTGTTGCCTTGATTATCTGCACACCTCTACAAACACTCTTGCTTTGTTTTTGTTCTTGATGGCTGTGCCAGTCACTAGTCAAGGGAAAGCCAGCAGCTAAACAAATCTTCAAATTAAGAAGGGACTAGTTAGACATTTCAATTAGTGTTGTTCAAGCTAATGGGAGAGGAAGAGTAATCTGGGTATTTTGTCAGCTCTAATAGTAGTGTGCTTGTTTCTACCACATAGATTTAGGAGACAAAAGGTGTATAAGGGCTGGTGATGTTCCTATTGGAAAATAAACCCATCTTGGCTTAGAAATTGCCTTTTCCTACAACTATTTGAAAATTGCCTTTGATCCAAAAGGTGCTAGCTTTGTGTCCAGGAAGGCTGAAGAAGTAATATAAAATTCTTTCTTATCCTTTCATTTGAAAGCATGTGTGTAGTGTCTACAGTATAGAATGAGGGTCAAATATCTTCTGTAGGAATAGCTTGCCTGTTTGTAAAGTTGGATGATGGAAAAGAGACAGTGTTGAATTTGAACTTCCCAGTCTGTGCAGAAAAGTGTTAGTGTGTCCAGAGACTGTTGCTGAAGTGCACAGAAGACTGAGTATCCCAGGAAAGGCAAATTGACACTAGTCATTTGGGTAGGTGGAAGAGAAAAAAGCTCTCTTAATTGGTGTGTGGATCGCTGTGCGTTTTTTTGTTCTTCTGATCCTTGATGGCAGTGTGACTTTGTCTGGCTCAGGGCACAGCTATCACACTTGTTGTGTCAGATTTGGAAGTCACAGTGTCAGAAGATGGGGCACCTCCAGTGTCCCTATGGAGATGAGCTCCTTGGCATGTCCTGGGTAGATCTAGTCCCTGAATCTGGTGTAGGTACAAATCAAGGCATACAGATCAGCACCTTGCTGTACCACCGGTCTCTGCTCTGCTGCTCCCTGACAGTGGAAACCAAAAGGAGTTACAAATGGAGTTTGGACGCTTTTGGCAGGACCCCAGGCTATTCAGAACTGTTATGAACTCTTTTATTAAGAAAGAAGTTGAACAAAAAGAAATGATGCTTTACTAAAAGTTGTCCCCTGTTACTGCTGACGTGATGAATTTGCCAGAGAGTGTTTCTGTGGAAAGATAGAATGTATGTTGTGGAAGCACTCTGCCTGACACTGGTCAGCCTTTGGATGAAGCCAGGCTTAGGGCTTATAAAATACATTGAGTGAATTGTGGGCTAAAGGATAAGTCATTAATCTGGAGACACCAAGGGTGCTCTATCAGTCTTGAGTGGGGGCAGAGATGTGGATGTTGCAACAAAGTCAGAGGTCCAGAACCCAAGAAAAATCCCACAGGAATCTGCTCAGTTGCAGTGGGACTGCCCTCCTCAGTTCCAACAAGACCCCTCTCTGATGGGTGCTATAAAACCTTTTTCTTTTTTTCTTTTTTCCATGGAAAAAAAAAAAAAAGCAACTGGATCTTACCAGCTTCATGTAGTGGTCCTTTGGGTATAGGAAAGGCAATTAACAGGTAGGCCCTGTCCACATTCACCACAATATTCAAGATTCTGTAGACTTCTGTTGTATTGTGAGGTGATTTTTCTTGCGGCGCCCCCCCCCCCCCCAAGTATGTTGACTCTGGGTATAGCAGTTAAATGCTGCAGAACAGTGTTTCTACAGTGAAATATTTTTGAACCACATCCTATGGATTGTTCTCTGCCAAATCAATTTTAAGTCTTTCTTTTTCTGCTTTTGCAGGAATCTTGTGTTTTCCATGTCAATATGTGTGACTATAGATAGGTGTCTTGGTTTAACCCCACCTGGCAGCAAAGCACCATGCAGCTACTTGCTTGCTCCTCCCCCTTCCTGGTGAGATGGGGGGGGGTGAATCAAAAAACCATAAAACTCATGGCTTGAGATAAATACAGTTTAATAGGATGGCAAAGGAAGATAAAATAATAAGAATTATAATAATAGAATATACAAAACAAAGTGATGTACAGTGCAATTGCTCACCACCTGTTAACTGATGCCCAGTCTGTTCCCAAGCAGCGATTCCCTAGCTAACTTTTTCCCTAGTTTATATACTGAGCATGACATAATGTGGTATGGAATATCCTTTTGGCCAGTTTGGGTCAGCTGTTCTGGCTGTGCCCCCTCCCAGCTTTTTGTGCATCTCCATCTTTCTGAAGTCTTTGACTTCATGTAAGTATTGCTTAGCAACACCCAAGCCATCAGTGTATTATCAACATTCTTCTCATTCTAAATCCAGAACCACAGCACTAGACCAGCTACTAGAAATAAAATTAACTCCATCCCAACCAAAACCAGGACACTAGGGTAATGCTTTTTCCTTTCTGGTCATTGTATTTTTCCCCACTGAGCTGTGTCTTCTCCACATCGCTTAACATGCCTGAAGGAAGGAAAAAAAGTAGAGTCCTCATCTACAAGCTTACAGCAGCTAAACAGTCTCACTACGGTGTCCACTCTCATGTAAAGGGGCTAATCTTACCATCTCTGTTCAAAAGGGCTTCCTGATGGATATGCTCACAGCTGAGAACTCTATTTCCGTACTGCAGATGTCATTTTCCTGTTTTAACAGTATACCTGGTATACTGTTTGGTATACCTGGTCATGTGTTTGGAATTTTTCTTGACCTAAAGATGCACAGGGGTAGATATATCCACCTGAATCTTAACTGCTTGAGATACTGCATGCAACTCCTCCCAGGACTGACTGCATAGGTCAGCATTTCCAGAACTGAAATACCCAGGAAGTATTTGAACCCATATTTGGGAATCTGAATTGGTGGCCAGCTTTGTTTTTTGAGATGATGTAAACTAGATGCTAATAACACCAAAACTGGTGCCAGCTTTGACTTCTCAGATCCAACAGGAGCAAATGCCTGCTTTTATTTCCTCCACAACTCCCATCCTCTAGTTCCACAAAAACCCAAAAGAAAACTGCAACATTGAAAATACTGAATGTCTGATCCAAAGCACATTGAAATATAGGCAAATCACCACGATAGGCTTTGGATCAGATCCTAACTAAACTAATTATTGGATTGTCACCTCTGGTCATAATGACCCTTTGTTCTGTCTTTTTAATGACTAATGATTATGTTATAAAAAGCCTTATATAATTTCGGGCATGGTTAGACGTAATATATGAGAGGTGTATAATCTTAGAAATGCTCTAGCTAGTTTCTTGGGTTGTGTAACAAATAATTATGGAATCTAGCTGAGTCTTGCTTTATTATTATACAGCTCCGGGCTCTTACCCCCAGTGGTTTTACATGCTTGTTAATATTTGAGCTATCTTGTAGCTTGGGTAAGATGTAATTACTTTTTTGTTACTGAAGATAATATTAAACAAAAGAAGTTGTTGGGGGAAAGGGAGAAATGTGTGATAGATGTTTTGTTCTTCTGAAAGTGCTTTTCCTTGCTATAGTAGCTTTTGGCTGATGCACAAATATGAAATAGAAAGCTTTTCCAAAGCCTTTCTTGTGTGTTTCTCTGGCTAATCAGGAACACAAAGCACCACTCTTCTCAGCAGAGTGGGCAACGATGGGCATGCAAGTCTGCCATGAAGAATAATCTTGTATAGAATTGTCATGGTTTAACCCCAGCTAGCAACAGAGCACCATACAGCTGCTCACTCTCCCCCACAGTGGAGTGGGGAGGGGAATAAAAAACCCCTTAAAATTCATGGGTTGAGATAAAGACAGTTTAAATAAGACAGCAAAGGAAGATAAAATAATAATAATAGAATATACCAAAAAGTGATGCATAGTGCAATTGAAGTCCATCCATGAGCAGCAGTTCCCCAGCTAATTTTCCCTAGTTTATATACTGAGCATAACATAATATGGTATGGTACATCCCTTTGGACAGTTTGGAACAGCTGTCCTGGCTGTGCCCCCTCCCAGCTTCTTGTGCATTTCCAGCCTCCTAGCTGAAAAGTCCTTGACTTGGTATAAGCATTGTTTAGCAACAACCAAACCATCAGTGTATTATCAACAGTCTTCTAATCCTAAACCAAAACCACAGCTTTATACCAGCTACTAGGAAGAAAATTAACTCTACCCCAGACAAAATCTGGGCAAAAATGTAGATCACTTTTAAATACAGTGTTTTTATGTACTAAGACTGAGGATCTAGACAAAGTCTATTAAAACGGAAGATGTCTTCTGACTACAGAAAATATCCAGTCCTGTAGAACAGACCCATAGAAGAGGCCCAAAGAATTCAGCCACTCTTTGCTATAAACAAGGTGGATAAGATAGCTCTTGTTACTTCTGCTTCTGTCCCACCCCACTAAACCAAGAAATCTTTCTCTGCGTGCTCTAATTGAAAAATAAGAATTTTCCAGTTATTTATTCAAGACATCCATGGTGTCTTTTTAGAGTCAGACAAACAGATCCAAACCAGAAAATTTTTGCATGGAATTGGAGTTAGTCTTCAGCAGGACTGGTGCTTCTGCTTGCACAGGTGGTAGAGAAGGCTTCCTGATGGTATGTGCAACTGCAAATGGTCCTGGTATGGATGGTGGGGTGGGGGATCACCTGTAAGGGTTTCAAGCATGACTCATTGTTAGTCTCACTTTCCACTAGCTTTCGTGGTCTTCAGGGGGAGCTGAGGTCAGAGTGTGTTGCATGATCTACAAAATCCCATACTGCTTACTTAAAGACAAAGGGACAGAGCTACACATCTAACACTGATGACATACGTAGGCCAAAGCTGACCTACTAAAGCTGGGTTATGTCTGGCTTTTTGATATATAGCAACTCAGATGGTTAAAAAAATAAAAATAATAGCTGCAGGTAGGCTCTGAAACAACACTTACTACACAGGAGTGAGGCTTTGAGTTTTCTAATAAAAACCAAAGTTACATAGTTGCAGCTGGAAAAAAAAAAACAATAGCACAAAGTAAATATGATTTGTTCATGACTTGAAATTCATTTGTATTTGGATGGTATACTCAGTACTCAAATTCTGTATGTGGTTGCAGGCCTCCCACTCCTGAGCATTTGACACTACCTCTACCTCTTAAAACAAGATATAGCAAATGTAGAAGAGGTTTTTAAACGTGATCAGGATGCAGAATGAATCTGCTGTAACTCTTCAAGAGATGACTCACAAGGGGATATGACAGAGGTCTCACGTTGTGAGAGAGAAGTGCTTAGGGGAATGGTTGCAGATCTCTCCAGATGACATTTGTTGATCCTATGGTCTGTTATCCGGTGGCACATCCAGAGCAAAAAAGGAGGAGATGCTTCTTTACATGACACAAATCTGACTGTGAAATTGAACTGAAGAAGTTTGTATGGGCTCAAAAAGTGATAGGACAAACTTGTGAAGGAAAAGTTATTCAGGGTTATTAACCACAAGGGTCCTGTTTTCGCTCAGGAATACCCTAAGCTGCATGTAGGCTTAGGAAACACTTTGAGGATATGTTTACTTGCTATTGTACATTTCCTAAGCTATGGAGGTGTGCTGCAGACAGGACCTTGGGCTAATCAGACCCTTGCTATGATTTTTAAAATGGACATGTCTGAGAGGACTTGGGAATCACATGGCTTTCTATGAAAAAACCTGTAACAATTCTCACAGTCTAGCTTGGTGTTTCTTGTGACATTTTCCACTGATTGTGGGTCCATTGGAAAGATCTGTATGGGTGGGGTGTAAACCTGGGCTTTAAGTAAGATGTATTTGAGCTGCATGGTGTGTGCTGGAGTTCTCTTGGACAGAACAGTCAGGGAAGCGGTAATCCTCCTGGCAGGGTGTGCTGGTGGTACTCTGACAAGCCTGTCTGCCTCACTTGAGTCTTTCGGCATCCTGTACAGGTACAGGCTGAGAGGTGGTGTTGCCATGGCTCCCAGGTTCAACTGAAACATATGGGCCCTGGAGGTGATGAACAGCATAGTTACCCATGCCACACTAAGTGCACTACATGTCCAGAAAGGAGACTCTTTCCTTTGTTCTCTCATGTCTAAAGACAGGATCCCTCCCTCTCGGTAGTGTGTGAGCCTTTCCCTGATTGCAGAGCAAGAAACTGGCTATGAAAATCCTTTTTCATAGAAAATCTTGATTCTTCAAGGTCCCTTTTACATCAGTGAAATAGTATGTGCAGGTTTAGGATTTTATTTTTTGTAGCTATAAGCTTGTTCATAGTTCAAATGTGACCAAATATAACCTACATTTCTTCTCTGTCATATTATACAACTTTTAACCAAGGCAAATTTGTTATTTCACAGAATCATAGAATGTCCTAAGTTGGAAGGGACCCACAAGGATCATTGACATGACAACCCCACAGTTCATATCATGTGTCTGAGGGTGTTGTCCAGTCTCTTCTTGAACATTGTCAGGCTTGAGGCCATGACACCTCCCTGGGGAGCCTGTTCCAGTGCTCCACCACCCTCTGGGGGAAGAACCATTTCCTAATGTCCAACCTAAACCTCCCCAGTGAATTTGCATTTCAGTGAATACAAATAGGTATTTATTTGTGTAGCCAGAAAATAATGATATTTGGGATTTTTTGTCATGTAAGTGTAAATGATGTGTTGTCAAATAACAGAGACTTCTATTTGTAGATAAAATATTGATGTAGTTTTCAGATCATGTATATTGATAAAGTGAATATGAGTTCCTCTGTTGATACTATTTTAATCAGATGTTATTTAGATTTTTTAAAAATTATTTTTCTCCTTATTTTGTGGGAAGGCACTAAATAAAGCAAGTACTGAAGGAAACAAAGCAAATGGAAAGCAGCAGTGTGTTTGTCAGTGTTGATCAAGTCTCTGAAAAGTAAAACAAATGAAAATTGATTGAGACATGAATAATTTAAAATAGGACTTTCTACTTCTAATATGAAACTAGCTTTTAGCTTTGTCCTCACAGTAATTCTATTTTAATGAAAATATGCAAATTATTTTTAAATATTATTTTTTATGTGTGTTCAATCTGTAGAACTAATAAGGTAAGGAGAGACAACCTTATGCAAATAGGCCTACCAGTCAAACTTCTCTACAAGCCTGTACATGTAAATATCTCCAAGCTCAGGTATGTTTTCAACCTAATATGGATGATCAACACTCTATAGTTATCACATATCAGTGTAACTTGAACAGTAGTTGAGTTTACATGATAGAAAGTGATGATAACTTATCTGTGCATTGATGGGCAGAAGAGAACCCTCAGGGCAGTGCATTCAGAGCTGCACATGGTGGTAAGAGTGTTTAAGCTGGAAACTTATAAACCTCTTCACTTTCAACTGATGTGCTGTCAGACAGAGCTGCAGCAAGGCCTTTGGGAGACTGTGACTTGTTCCCTCCTCCTTCCTCAGGCTCCTTTCAGTTGCTGCTCTGGATGGTAACTGAATGGTCCTGAGAAGCATCAGTGGCTTGTGTGAAGCCAGTATCCCTGCAGACAGCCTGTGGAACAGCTTTGGTTAGATAAACATGAATCCATCACTCTGGACCTCAGGATTGTCTCCAAAATCCTGGTCCCCATAGATGAAGGGGTGACTTGATTTTCCTAAAGAATGATGAGTCACTCACTGTCAATGGGCATCTAACTCCTGCTTATTGTGACTGTCCCTGAAGGATGAATGCGTATTTTGAAGGCTTAGGTTTTTTTGTGTGGTGCCTTTCAAGGGGATATGCCATTCAGAGAACTGGTCTGGTAGATCTTCCAGATGTTGCTCATTGTTTTTGCCTCAAAGTGGAGTCAAAGGGCTCCTTCTGTTTACAGTAAGGATGACATTGCATACCATGACTTCTGGGTGGCGTTGTATGAGACAGAGACCTTTCCTGCCTCTATGGGGCAGAACCTTGGAGAGTCTATGGGGTGGGATGTTAATGCACAAAAGCAGGCATGCTTGGTTGTTTAATCTATTCTTTGCTGCATTCTGAAAACCTCAGAAAAACTAGATGCAGCTTGGCCCATGGTAAGCTCAGCACCCCAAAATCCTATGGGTCCTTCACAGCTCACTGCAGTCATGGACTTAAGGCTCTGCATATTAAGTTGCTATGTAGATAATCACCATGTTCAGCATCTGAAGATGTCAAATTTGGCTCTTACATAGCAGAGTATAAAGAAGTAGGGTGGAGACAGATGAAAACACATATCAAACTATCAGGTAAAAATTACTTTTATCATTTTTTTGGCTTTATGCCAATATGAGCTTCTTGCTCAAAACAAAGTTTCATGCTAGTGTTTGAGCCTTCTAATTTGAACACTTATTTGGCCTTTTAATAACATGGGGCACACAAAAACACCCATTCATGACTCCGGTTGCTCAATTTGGCTGGGGTTTCCCATTGCCTTCTTTCCCAGACTATTTATAGAGTAGCAATTAAGATTAGTGTATAGCTGCTTCCATTTAGTTCCTGGCTCTGCTGGGTGTTGAGCCACTCCCAACAAGAGTTGAATGACTGAGTTATTTAGTGTCCATGAGAACTCCTGCTGAAATCAGCTGGAGCCATCTGTCATGTAGATGTCTATACCTTGAAAACAAATGGGTTTTATTTTTTTGGTATCATCAGCTTTCTGTTGTGAAATGAAATTGTGTGGCTGAAGCTAAACAGAGAACATACTTCCCAGTCAATATATGTAAATATATTTGCAGTATTTCTCAGTCTATTCTTCCCATTGAATAGGAAATTTATCAAATAAATAGCAGGGATCTAGTCATTTCATGCACCCATTCCTACCAGTCCTTTTGGGGGAGTATATGTTCTCCACACAATTCAAGGGTCTCACAGCTGTCACGAGGTGGTGAAACATAATGATTGGTTTGTATTGTTCTTGACCATTTGCTAGTTTTTATAGCTTGCATATACAGGTTTGGATGTAATTGATATCAGTAGAAACTGCATGCAGTGGGCATCGTTTGGGGGTAATATGTGACATTTTGAGGAATGAACTCTAGTAATGAGTTTATGGATATCAAGTCATCCCTTTGGTGTCATAAATCCCTGTAATGCTCCTGTGCTGCCCTTTGTATAGTGATGGCTGATAGATCCAGGCTATAGGCACAGTCTCTGATTGTAGTATGCTGCTTGCTGGGCTTGCATCAGAGGAGGTGGATGGATGGTGCTTATGAAAGCAACCAACCAAAATAAATTAAACTCAAGCAGTGTACAATCCTGTTTTGCAAACAACTAAATAAGAATGTATACAAGTATAAGGGTGCAGTTTTCTCAGACCTCTTCACATTTGAGAGACCTGTAGGCACCAGCATGCTAAGCCAGGCTTCTTGTCCTGGTGAGGAAGAGCAGAACTGTGCCAAAGGGAAGGGTCCCATGGCTTAGATCATTATCTGAGTCAGACTCAACTCTAGGTGCATGTGACTATTCAGAAATTGCAAAATATCATTTCTAAAAGGATAATACGACAGGGTGTGTGTGATACCACAGAGTCTGACTTTTCAAGTGTAGTGTCCTGTGTTAGAATAGATTTTGGTATAGTAACAACTGCCTGTGTTCCTAATAAAGCTAACTGCTAGAAGTACTCCAAATACAAAAAATACGTTTTTGTTTACGACAGGTTTCTATATATACTGATATCAAGCTTGCTGAAAAGATATTGACTACTATGTATATGCACATCCAAAATCCTATGGCTTAAATACTTGAAAAGTCCAGAGATCTTTTTTCTCACTTGGAATAAACCTCCTGACTTCCATCGAGTCAGGGCCTTGAGAACAGTATTCCTTTTGATTGCACAAGACCATTTCCTTCCCACAATAACTAGTTATTGGATGATGCAGGACTCCTATAGGAAGAAAAGTAGTGTGATCTTGTAATTTAAACAATGCACTACAATGGTATGTGCACTGAAATAAAAGGGCCTAAAATAATGGTTTATGAGCACAATGGTCCTAGTTTTTGAATGATTAGCCTTAAGACATTTTATTTTAGAGTTTGTTTTTTACGTAACACTAACATATATAAAACTGAAATAGTTACCAATTGTTGATACCACTCTGTGACCTGAAAATAAAAAGACCTATATGGTACCTCAGAATAAGACAGTAAACTGCAACCAACTTCTATTAATTAGCGCAAACACCAGATCTACAACTATTTATGCCATGATCCTCTCTGCTAGCCGAACATAGTCCTCCAGTTGGCAGGCTTCTGGCACCATTCCAGTGTCTGCAAACCTGCATGTGAACTGATTGATTTCTAGCTGCCTCAAATGTTGTTTCCCAGTTTGAGGAGTCATCTCCGCCCTGTAGAAAAACCCTGCATGATGCCCCAGCATTTAAATCAAACTAGGAAAATGTGTGCCTTTCACTTCTTTTTAAGATAGTTACAGGATCTTTTGGTCTCGAAATTTCAGCTGTACAGGAACAAGAAAGTGTCTAATTCCATTTTTACTGGTGCATATATTAAATAAAGGTAATTTGGCTTGCCTGACAATCCTTCCCCGGTTGTTTTTTCTGGAGAGGTAGAAACTATAATAACAAGATGATTGCATGTGGTGAGCTTGTCGAGTAAACTGGTCAGATTTCAATCCATCATCTGTGGTGACAGAAATGATAATGCACTGAGGAAATTCTTCCTTGCAGTCACTGGGAACAGTATGGGGTGGGGGGAATTTATTCCCAGCAAACAGTAAAAGAAATCTCCTCTATATGGAGTAAAGAAACGGGGAATAGTGCCTAGTCCCTGTGGAATAGGAAACTTTAAACCTGAATGTTCCTGTAGAGTTCTGACAAACGTTGCATTTTGCTAGATATAGAAGACCCACAGATTTCCCAAGCTTTCTCAGGAACTAGCGCTAATAGTGGTATATGTGGGTTTTTTTTTACTTTGGCTGAGGTCTCAGCAGTGACTTGGTCACAACACAGGTGCACTGAGCTGACCCAGAGGCTTTGGTCAGGAAGAATGCAGTTTATATGCCTTTCTTATCTTTCCAACTTAGGGTCTGAAAGGAGAGGTGGTATCTACAAGCGACTTAGGGCAAAGTCAACTTAGCAAAGGTTGTTGGCAGAAAAAGAGTCTATGGCAAGGTCTGTCTTTCTGTGCTCAATGTTTTGTAGAGAGAGAATAAACTCTCTGTGCTCAATGTTTTGCACGAGAGAAATTGTTTCTGCTTCCTCAAGAACAGTCTTGGAAAAGAATAGGATAAGGGAGCAGAGGGAGGTGAAACAGGAAAGACGTTTCTCTGCTTGAACAAGACTTTGTTGAACTGTTACATTGAAGGGTTTTTTTGATGGTTATTGCTAAGAAGATTGGGTAACTGGGGTCTGTATATTCTGTTGTCATGTGTTAACCTGGCTGCTGGGGAGATAACTTATAACTTCTTTGTCCTTCTTTAACCTGCTGCTCCTGGAGCTGGGGGGCGTGAGAAGAGCCTGACATGACTCCAGGTATTGTGACACAGAAAGCTATGCCTTTGTCATGTCTCATGATTAGTCAGAAAGAGATACTAGAGAGAAGTTCAGAGAGGAACAGAAATGACTATGGGGGTTCCTGGACAGACTTATGAGGAAAAAGTGAGAAAGTTGCTGTTGTGCATCTGTACAGTTCTGCTAAGTGATTAATGGGGAATGTGATGATAACATACAACGAATTGAAGCCTGTATATGCCAAAGAGAGGGGAATTACCTCGGTGTTGTATGATGAGAGTGAGTAATGAACACATACCACTGTACTGAAGATGGCTGCATGAAGTGCCCAGAGCAACAGCAGTTGCTTGATGATGAAAGAGAATTGCAATAGACACTTGTTTTAGGAATATAAAATACTAAAAGACTGTTATTATCTGGCAAAGCAACTTAACTTCTTATACAAAGAAAACCATATTTTCTGTCAGGTTTCTTCTTCACAGCTTAGGATATTTTAACAAGGCTACTAGATACTGTCTTGCTTCGTAAGTTATCAAAAATAAACTGGAACAAGCTGCACTGGATGAAAAGTGAATTGGGCAAATCTAGAAGCTTCTTATGTCTGGATTTTCATAGACTTTTATTAGAAAGCTAAGGAAAACTATTTCTGTAGTGAGGTGTCAGAGTTTTCAACCGAAAATGGTATGGAAGGAATTGAAATAAAGAGTTTGCTGTCATATGTCTGTTTTGAGAGGCCATAGGTAACATCTGAGATCTTACAGAATATTATATGTTCAAAACTTTTAAGTAATATTGACAACTTCTACTTGAAATATTGAAGTTTATCTGGCCACTTGTAACAGCAATGAATAAAAAAAAATACAGGTTTATGAAATCAGACTCTCAGGTTTCTGTTGAAACTTGAAGATCTCTAAGTCAAGTAATTAAAAGTTCTGACAAAGTAAAATGGCTTTCACAGATTCTGTCTTGCTTAAGACTCTTCTGTCCAATGAGATAACCTGGGACACATCATGGAGCCACAGAATACCAGTAGTTAAGTCCAGTTTGGCTCTGGTATGATATTCATTAACATTGCTTCTCTAGAGCAAACTAAAAATACCTCAGTAATAGTAAGGATAACAAGAAATATACTATTTACGTGAAGATTTACTAGTTGGCTGTTAGGTGTTATTGGAGTATTACTCCAGGACCAAATCGTTACTCAAAATAACAACAGTTCACACACAGCTAAAATAAACCCATTGGACCTAAACCAGCTAAGCTATACTTATTAAAACTTTTGTGAGCCCTTACGTACTGCTTATAAACATGTACTTGATGAATAGCTATGATCAGGAAACAACTACAGTGGAATTTGGAAAATTAGGTGTCAAGCTACTTTTCCTTTTTTTCCCTCTCATGTTTTTCTACCTCATGGTCTTTGCTTCAACATACTCTGCTCAAGGCATTGCACTAAAGAGTAGAGGTGTATTGCTCCATCTTGAATATTGTCTGCTCTGCTACTAAGGAAAGAACCCACAGAGGCATTGCTTTTCCTCATAGCAAAAAGAGACCATTAGTATGCCATCCTACTTGAAAGAGCTCCGAAATGTTGAAACATGTCATAACAAAGAAAACAATAGCATGGTGCAAGAGCATAAATATTATGACAGTGTGTTCTCTCAGTCCTTCCTCATGCACACCCCCTCTGGCTCTGGAAAAGAGGACAAAGGCCTGGTCCATCCAGCTGTATGGAGTTAAAACTTACTGAAGGCAATAACAATGTTTTGCTCCTATGCAGGCCTGGAGACTGTGTAAATTATAACTTTTCTGAAGCTGTCAATCTATATAACCTAAATAATGATGCATTAATATAGGTTTGAATGTCTAGAAAGGGCCAGGCTCTCTTTAGCTATCTCTCTGATTTCATGGTGGGGTACTTGGGCTTCATAGACAGTTGATATTGAGACTTCTGAGACTGTCAGTGAAGACAGAAGAGTTTATTCAAGAGTAGAATGTTTCCTCTCCAGTGAGTAAATGAAAAATGGAACCTTTCCACCCCATTATTAAAGAGCTACTACAGTGCTGGGCAAAGTTGCAACAGGATACAACCACCCTCGTCAAATTCACAGTGTTAGTGTCTTGAATTTGGCTAGAGGTAGATTTCAGCTTTGTTTTTATGTCTACTTCAGACTTAAAAGACAAAAAAAACGGCACAACAAAGGGACTCTCTTGTCTGTTATTAAATGAAACACCTCCCCTAGGTCAATGAAGAATTGTTCAAAACCTGGACTTTGGTTGAGAGGTTCTACCCTTCCATGTGGTGCTGTGTTTGTTCTCCTTGCTCTTGTGTAGGAAGTTTCACCTTGGGCTACTTAAGGCACAGTGGAAAACATGAAGGGCCTATTAATCCAAGTTCTTTGTATGTGCCTTTTTCTGGGGTGAAATTTCTTTTTGTTAAGGGTCTTCTATGTCTGATATGTCCTAGCAAGGTATGGAAGAATAACCTCTCTCTCTCTCTCTCTTTTTCTCTCTCTTTCAGTCCCCTCAGCATCAAGTGTGAAATTAAGTTGATACCCAGGGTTGCAATTTTTTGTGGAGATTTGTGTTGAATCAGATCTTGTACCTAGCTCTGCTGTGCTCACATGGCTCTTGAATAAAGTGGCTCTTCCTGAGTAAAGGTTAAGGATACTGAAGGGCTACCTATCTCATCTTATGGGTCATTGGGGGTCTAAAAGCTGAAAGCAAGTTTCAGGCTTCATCAGACTTGACCAGTGAAAAGGGGGCTTAATTAATCTGATAGGAAAATAACACAATCAAAACACTGCCTGATTTGTATGTCTCCACTTAGATAAAAGTGTAAAACTCTCTGCCTCCGCTATAAAGAAGAATAGGCACAGTATTACTATATTCTCCTGCTGCATGAGATCTGTGCAATACATATAAGCTGTTATCCACAGATCATTTGTGCAAGCTTGTTTCTTCTGCAAGCTCATGCTTGGCATCTATTAATTTCTTTGTATGAATTTGATCACAAACGAGGAGTTTATGCAGTTCTGCTGCTCGGTAGGTTAAAAATTAAGAGATTTAGGAAAGTGGTTAGGACTAACATTATTCAGGTAAGTAACTGGTTTTATCACTGTCTAGTGGAGGGCAGGTAAGAAAGGCAGAAGCCCTGTAAAAATGTTTGATGAAAATATTTTTATTATCAGGTATGATTTTTTTTTTCTCTTTGAATCACACTAGGACATTCAGAACCTGCAAGGATGAAATGGTTATGGAACAAAATGTCTTGGAAACAAAATACATTTATTTCATAAATTTCGTATTTTCAAAAAGGCAGTCAAAACCTGAACCCAATGAACAGACTGTTACACCCCCCATTCCAGCCAGGCTTTCTGTGAAACCAACATCAGTTTTGCCTGTACAGTATGTAAAAATCTCTCTCAAGTATCTCGAAAAGCACCCACCCAACAAACAGATACTCTGGGTGATGTAGACCCTCGTAGGGCTGAAAGAACAGGGCACAAAAGTGTTGGCTTACTGCTGATGTGTCAAATATCAAAAGGAGAAAGGCCTTGTCTCTCTTCTGTCATCCTGATTTATTAGACGTTAAGAAAGACAAAGCACCCAGACACACAAACGTCACTGTTGTGGGAAGGTCTGAGAAATGGTTAATGTGCTTGTTCCACACAAAAATGTAAAGTGTCGGTTCTCTGATTACCTGCTGCTGGAAAGTGTTTGGACAGGTGCTGTGTTTCACCAGCCGTCTGTCACAGCTGACAGCCCGGATTTATGGCTGTACACCAGGGCTGGCCTCCCCCATTCGCCGGCTCCGGTCCGGCTCCGGGTCCCGGCCAGCCGGGAGCCCCAGGCTGGGAGCTGCGGGCAGGGGCAGGGCCCTCCCACCTCTCCACCTACCCCGCGAGTGGGCGTGCAGCTGCCTTTGCCAGGTAAGCGGGACAGGATGACAGCCGGCCCCCAGGCATTTTTCAAAATTATTTTTCCCCCCCATAAAGTCACTTGCGTGCGAACAACCTGTGCCAGCTCCCTTGCTCAGAAACGTCGGCATGGGCTGAGCAGGATCGCGAATGAGGCGATTTCCACCCAAAGGTCAAGAGGGGGAAATTCGTCTCTTGCCTTCTCTTCGGAGGATGAGGCTCACAGAGGAGGAGGCAGTTCTGCTAGTCCCCCGGCCCTGTCTCCGAGGGGGCTTCAGACAGCTGGAGGTACCTATCTGCCCTGCCCACCCTCCCAGCGGATCGCTAGGCAGCCCGGCTGCCACTGGGTCCCCTCAAATTTTGATCCTGACCTGCTGGGAAAATCCCAACACGCACTGAGGAGGGACAGCGAGGACGCAGATACCCCCTATGCTGTGCTGTTGACGTATGTTTCCCGATGTATCAAAAAATCCAGATTCACAGAAGGTAAATACTCATTCACGAAGCACGTCTCGAACACTGTGAGATTATTTTCTTTTTTAAAAGATAAGTTATTTTTAATAAAAATGGACTTTTCTAAGAGCAAAATGCCATCCTGTTAAGCATACGCTTACACACACATACATCCCTATTCATACGTACATCCGATTAAATACACGCTTATGGCTATAATAACAAATTCCAAGTTCTGTCCGGGTGCTTTTAACATACCCTGAAATATGACTATTACGGATGGACAAAACCAAAATACATTAGCAGTTATGCACTGACGGCTCATGTGGACTCCTATAAAGAAAGAGATGTTAAAATACAAGCTAGAGGAAAGGGTAGATTAGAGAAGGGCAGATTAATATTTGAACAGAGCCTTGGAGGCAGAGTGGTGTCGAAATTGTGTGTGTGTGTGCATGCATGTGTGTACATAAAATACAATTTCTTCAAGGGTTGGATTACTTCATACATTAGTCACTAATCTCTCGCAATGTTCTGATGAATGTTATGGTCTGAGCTAAACACACCGTGAAATCTGCTTGAGCTGTATTGAAACAAGTCGGTGTTTTTGTCCCCAGACTGTTCTGTTTGAAGTTTTCATTTCCCAACCTGTCTTCTCTATTCGGCATTTTTTTTTGCGAGTAAGATAGAAGCTTTCGAGTGGCTGAACTCGGCGCTGAGGGAAAAGCAAGTGAGGGATTAAAGTCCAAGGTCCGAAATAAAAATAAATAGAAAAAAAACCCAAACAAACAAACAAAAGCCCCCCAGAAAAAAATAAAAAACCTCCCACAAACAAACAAAACCCACAAAAAAAAAAAAAACACACCAAACCAAACCAACTAAACAAACAAAAAACCCAGAAAAAACCAAGCAGTGCCCCAAATTTTGCTCGTCCTCGTTTGTTTAGATGATCTGTACTTACAGAAGATTTGGAGGGGAAAAAAGCCCGCCTATTTTTTTTTTTATTAAAACAAACAAACGAACACACAAGCCCCGAATTATCATTTCGGCGTTTGTTTGAAGATCTTCGAGTTAGAGGACGCCATTAAATTTGAATTGAGTACCAGGGGCAGGTGAAACACCATGCTTTTCCGATTCAGTCTTTCTGAGGCTTTCCTGATCACTTCTGACAATAGGAAACAGCCTTAGCGTAACACATGTCGGGAGAAGGCAACGTGTGTCAACGTTTTATTACCAGCAAATATTCAATAGCGTTCACCCTGCTGAGGTTTCGCTGCTGCAGATGCCAGCGAGGCTGTTCCCACCAGAAGCACTGGAAGCCCGGTCGTGCCAACGACCTTCCTGAAGCGAGTTTATTTTTGGACCGAGAGATGACAACAGTATTACATTTCGTCTGCTGTACTTCGGGGAAAACAAGAAAAAGAAGGAAAAAAAATAAAGAAAAGCAACCAGATGCGCAGGACTTAGGCATGCTGCTCCCAAGTCGGGCAGCCAGCCTGCCAGCCTGCAAATTTTCAGCCTTTCTGCAGGGCTGAGCGTCGGCGGGTAAACCTGATTTGACTCGAGGAATTGAAAAGGACTTCCAAACCTGGCGGCACCCCGAGAGGAGAACCTCTCTTACATTCCGTGGTCAAAATAAGCCGGCTCCGTACGCGGCACCTCTACCCGTTGGGAGGGATGGGGAGAAAAGGGCAGCCCCCGAAGCCTAAGCGCTCCTCGGCCAAGGCTGCTCCACTGCAGGCTCCCCTCCCTCCACGTCAGCACAGCCATCACGCTCTTCTCCTTATTACCGTCTTTATTTAGAGGGCAACTTTTATTCGGGGGAGAGGAGGAAAAAAAGAAAGGAAAAACATCGTCGCCGAGCGCCAATAAAATGCACGCGCACATATATTACATACAAACATAAAAATAAAATATGAAAAAAAAATTACTATTCTCTTTCCAGTAGTAGTGGTGTTGGCCTGAAATGTACAACGCCAACCAGTACAGGAGACAATGCCTGACATTTCCTTGAGCCCTTCCCCTTCTCACGTCCCCACCCCCGCAAGAACACCAATTAATTAAAAAAGCTGCACTCTGTGTTAAAAACACTGCTTTATAAATAATTTAATGTCCTCCCTTCCCACGAAATGCTAGATGCCGGACAGGACAAAAGGTTTCTTTTGGCACAGTGATGCATCGCTTTGCAGTACAGACCTATGGCTCCACAGCAGCCCCCGGCCCCCTCCCTTTCTCTCTCCCTGCTCCTCCCGGCAGCCGCCCCGGCCCCCCTCCCACCTCCCCGCTCTCCCGAGTGCACAGCGCATCCCCCGGCTGCCACCGCCGCGCCTCTCCGCGGGGGCACCCCCTGCTCCGCTGCCCAAGGCTTTGGTGGCAGGAGATGCGGGGACAAGAGTGGGGATAGAAAGGAGGGGGCGAGGGAGTGGCTGAAGTCAAGTAGTCTCAACGAACAGTAAGAAGCACTTGAGGCACATGGCTATGTCCAAAACGACAGTTGTTTTGGTGGTTTTGATTTTTTTTTTTTTTTGGTTTAAGTTAAACCCGCTGTCATTACACTAAGGCACAGTCACCGAGGCTTTTGCTTGGAGGCTTTGGTCGCCTCTGGAGTTAAAGTGCGAGATCCAGAGCCTCCTCCTTTCCCCCTCCCCGCCTCCCCGGACAGGCCCCTCGCAGGGGAGGAGGGGGGCTCCATTAAGCCAGAGGGGTCTCCACGGCGTACGGATGGAACGAGGCCGAGCCCCCCGCCGCCGGCTGCAGCGTTCCGGCCAGCCGGAGAGGCCCGTAGAGCGGTGAGCCGGGCGGCGGCCCCCGCCCGCCCTTGGGGAGGGGAACAGGGAAAAGCGGCGCCCGCGGCCGCTCGGCCGCCGGCGGCTCGCCGTGGGCCAGCGCCTGCCGCTCGCCCCCCCCCAGCATCAGCGGCGGCGGCGACGGTTCACCCAGCCCGTAGGCGCAGAGCTGCAGGAGGCCGCCGCCGTAGAGGGCGGCGGCGGGCGGGTGCTGCGCGGCAGGTGGGTAGGGGAGCAGCGGGTAGGGGCCGGGCAGCAGGTGCGGGGGCGCGGGCGGTGCCGGCCAGAGGAGGCGGGCGTGCGTCGGCGGCTGCTGCGGGGCGCCGCGGGGCCCCGCCGGCCTCCGGAGGATGCTCTCGATGGCGAAGGAGCTGGAGAACTTGGCGCCTCCGCCGCCCGCCGCCGCCGCCTCCCCGCCGCCCACCACCGCTGCCTCCTTGGCGGCGGCTCCCGGCGCGCAGTTACAGGGCGAGGAGGCGCAGCAGCACCGCGGGGAACCTCCGGAGGACGCGGCGCCCGCTCCGGCCGCCTCCTGCGGCGGCGGCGGCGGTGGAACGGTGGCAGCGGGGCGGGCGGGCTGCGGCGGCGGGGCGGCGCGGTTGAGGCGCTTGCGGCGGCGGCGGAAGACACCGTCGGCGAAGGTGTACTCGCTGCTGGGGTTGAGCATCCAGTAGTTGTCCTTGCCCCAGGGCCGCGCCGGGTCGCGCAGCACCTTGACGAAGCAGTCGTTGAGGGAGAGGTTGTGGCGCACCGAGTTGCGCCAACCGGTGTAGGCGCCGCGGAAGAAAGGGAAGCGGCTCATCAGGTAGTCGTTGATCTCGGCCAGGGTCAGGCGGCCGCCGGCCGAGTCGCGGATGGCCATGGCGATCAGGGCGATGTAGGAATAGGGCGGCTTCGGCCGCCGCGTGTAGGGCTTTCCCTTTGCGCTCTCGGCCGGCGGCGGCGGCGCCTGCGGGGCAGGGGGCGGTGGCAGGGGGTGCCCCGGCCCCACGGACCCGCCGCCCGGGCTGTTGGCGGCGCAGTCACCGTCCGAGCCCAGCTCGCTCTCGACCGGCGCCGGGGAGAGGGAGCCGCTGCCTTCCTGGTCGCTGCCGGCGCTCAGCTTGTCCTCGTAGTGCTGCGAGAACACCTCCAGCTTCATGGCGGCGGCGCCGACAGCCCCCCCGCGCCCCGCAGCTCCCCTGGGCGGGCGCGACCCCCGCCCCTCGGCGAGGCCTCAAGGGCGGCGGGGGGCAGCGAGGCGACCCACGAGGTTTACGACCCCGCGCCGCCTTGGACAGCTCCGCGGAGCCAGGCAGGACAGGGCAGCGGGGCTCCGCGCCCGCCTCGCCCGGCCGCCCCGGCGGTCGCTGGCAGGGGGCTGACCCCCTTCCCCGCTGGTGGACGCCGAGGACAGGCGGCGGTGCCCAGCCGACCTTGGCGGCGACGGGGGGGACGGGGCGCTTCCTCCGGCTTCCACCTCCTTCTCCCTGTCCCGGGGCGCTCGCTCTCTTTCCGGCCCCCTTTCAGTCCTTCTCGCTCTTTACTCTCGCTGCTCCATGGGGCCGGAGGAGAGCGGTTTGCCGCGGAGGGGCAAGAAGGCCCCCGCTTGGCCGGTGAGAGCGAGCGGCTGCCGGAGCCAGCTCCTCTCCGCGTCCCCCCGAGCCCGGTCCTCCTCGGGGCCGCTGCTGATGGTGCCGTCCGGCGTTCACCGGCCGTGTGGAAAAGCTCTCGAGGGACGTCGGGGTCACTCCTCTCTCCGGCTTCGGCCCCCGTCAGTGCCGGGACACCGGGCTGACTCCTCGCTGCTGCGCGGGCAGCAGCCAGGTTATTAGTGTTATTAGTGTTATTGTCATTATCTCTCTCTTCCCCTGTGGTTCTGTGTCTCTCCACCACTTTCAGACCAGCCCATTATAACGCCGGCAGGAGGCGGAGCCAGGACAAAGATCTGAAAGGGTGGTGGGTGGGGAAGCAAGGTAGAAAAGGTAGGTATGCGCTAATAAGCCGTATCAGAGCCGTAATTAGCTGAGATGACAGCGAAGTCTTGTTGGAAAGTTATTTTACGAAACTTGTTTGTATTTTCTCCAGCCAAGGCCCTCCCCTTCCCGGGTATTTCGAATGAAGCAGCAGTTCGGCGCGACTTCGCAGAGCCGGGCCCGCCTCCCAGGTGTAAAATACAGAATGACTTATAGGTGGCAGAGCAGAACCTGTTACATTGCAGTGATTTATTTTAATAGCGCCGTATATAGAAACAAGTTGTAATGTGACAGCTCAACAACCTGTTGGAAAATAATACACGGCTTCGCAGTTGCGAATTCCTAATGATTTATGTAGCCTGACAAAGTTGTTACCGTCCTGGCCCCCCTTTTCTTCTTTCATAACCACACCCGGTGCAGGGGCAAAATGGGAACAGGTAGACAGGTAGGCAATGCTGTGGGCTTTTGCTTCGGGATAATTAGTAAAATCTTAACCTTAGTTTTAAGCATGTTAATGTGCATATAGTAGCGTTGCTTGATCTTTTGGATTCTGAGTTTGTAACTTTTCTGTTGTATCTGTTGCTTTCCAATAAAATCTTCTAATGCGTTTTTAAAAAGTGATTTTTTTTTCTATTTTGTAGATCTGTAAATTTTCTGTACAACTTGAGACAAAAAAATATTCTGTAATTTTATCTAGACACTTTTATTTATAGAAAAATTAGTCCTGATTTTGGGGTTTGTAATTTGGTTTCAGTTGACAAGGTCTTACCTTCCTTCAGATGTTTTTGCCTCTTTCAACAGTGTACTGGACAGACCAACTCAATGAAGAGAGCTGTTCAGCAGTGGCTTCTCTGAAAACTCTCTGTTCAGTCCTATCCTACTCACTGTTCAAAGTCAATTGCAAAATGCCATTTGACTTAATATAGCAGTAGCGCTAGCGTCTGCAAAACAATAACAAAACAAAAACATCAGCAGAAATCTAGTGTGGTGCTTGTGTTTTATTTTTCATACATACACATTGAATTTTGTGTCCTGGAGTAAGAGCTGTATTGCTCCATATTTCCAAAAGCAGTCTTTCTAAATCAGACCTTATTTTAGAATAAATACTTAATGCAGAATCACTTCGGTTAGGACTATGCTGTTGTGTTTGGGCTCTTAAGTGGTGTTGGAGAGGAGCATGAAAAAAGGCAGGTTTAGAAGACTTACAGAAGAAACAAACAGCACTACTTTCTGTCTTGATCTCTCTTGAACAGAATATATGTTCCCCCCCACACCTGCCTTTTGTTTCAAAGCTTTGCCATTTCTTCAGTCTGCATGGGTCTTAAATGGTAAATACTGAACCATGAGAAGTTCTTCTGTCCTTTTGGTTGTACTCTTGCTAACTTTAATAATAACAGGTTTTATGTCTTTCTATTCTCACTAAAGCTGTACCAGTTCAGAAATGCTGGCAGTTCAGAAAGACAAAAATAAGAGGAGGGAGACCTCTCTTGGTTCCTTGTTGTTGTTGTCTCCATGTAATGTAAACGGCGATCTTTCAGTAAAGCATTTAATTAACTGTATGTGCCAATATTTGTGTTAAAGGGTATGGGAAAAAGCTATAATTCCTTCCAAAACTTGTATTTTCTAAGGTGATGCCAATGGTGAGGGTAGGTTTTTTCCTCTTCCTGCTTTTGTTGTAAATAGCAGTGAAGTAGCGATGATTTGCTAGCTTACCTTTGATGTTTATTTTATTACCGTTTCACTATTTGTGTGGAAAATGTACACATTGTCTCTTATCTTTATTCAAAGAACTTAAAAAGTCATTCAAATGCTGTAGGTAAACACATCAGACATAACAGAAGCTTTTTCACAGCCATACTTCAAGACTAGGAGTGGACGGCAAAGCTGGTTTTGCAACATTTAAGAGGGGACAGAAGCTTGTGCTCAAAATAATACAGTTACAAAGAGATAGCTATTAACGACTGGGAACAGGGATCTTAGAGAGCTAAGATCAACACTGACTCTTGTTGCAGCTCCAGGCCCCTTCGCTGGTTCTCAGTGCGTGTTGTAAACTGGCCCTTGAAATTTGTGGTGGCTCTTACTGGAGGAAACATATGAAGGTGCTTATGTGAAGGACTAGTTTAAACAGAGCCTTTCTGGCCCAAATGAGAGCAGTGTCAAGCCCATTGCTGTTGCTGCCCATTAAACAGCAAGTGAAGCTGTAAGAAGTGGCAAAATAGTCCGACTACTCCCATCTCTCACCACTGAGAGTATATGTAACCTCAAGTCTTTTCCTGCTATAGTTTTTTAAAAGGCACAGTATCGCCTTCAGGTTTATAAAGATTAACACAATCATCGGAAAAACTGATTTTGTTAAGTAAACTTCACATCAAAAGCACTTTGATGTGCTATATTATAGCAAAGCCAAACACTCCACCCCCATCACCTCAAGAAAAGCCTCCAAAAACCTCTAGTGAAGCAATGTAGAAAAAAATCGAATTCTTTGTTCTAAAATGAAATGTCTCTTCCTCTTTAGAGCGGCAGAGCAGGAATTTTTTTGATGTGCGACCCCCTCTTTTCCTACCAAAAACAGTACCTTGTCAAAGACAAAGGGAAAGAAACGTGAATGGTTGCTTGAAAATCACATGCTCAACTTTGCTTCCCATTTTCTGCAATATTCAACTCAATTCAGAAATAGTAAAAGTGTGCCAATGGGTACTTAGAGGTACAGTAGTGTAGTCCTTTTAAATTTGCTCAAGATATGAATTATAAAAACATTCCCTACTAAATGCAGTAAAACGCTACACTATCTGGTGGTTGCAGGTAAATTTTTGGTTGATCCAGTCATGTTGTCTCCATGATATTTTAAACTATGGTCTTACACTTCAGCAAACGTCATGCAAAGGTGTGTCACACCATGGTCTTGCCTTTATTTAATTTTTTTTCCCACTGAATCCTTTCTTACCATCTTTTCTGCCTTCTGCCCCGCCCTCCTTCCCCCCTTCCGCCCCCTCCCCCCCCCCCACCTCGACTGCTAACTAGATTAGAGAGGGCTTCCAGAGAAGATCATATAAGCACAACTGGTCAATAAAGTTCTCTCTGTAGTGACTGGGAAAGTCCTATAGTTAGCTTATTTGTACATTTAAGATGTACAGCACACCAGCTGGACAAAGTGCTTCATCATCTCTTCTCTTCCTCCTGTAGCAAGCTGCAGGAGTGTGCTGCCTTGCCAGGAATGATGAAACTGGACAATGCAATACACTACATGAGCAACAATAAACCAGTTCAAAGAGCTCTCTTTAGATGGGCTGCTCACAGCAGGAGATGTGCCTAGCATGCATAAATGAACTACAGTCTCTGAAGGTTGGCTAATTGCAGTATGTATATTTTTACAGTTGAAACAAATCCAGCTAGAGATTGAACTATAAGAAAAGAGGTTAGTGGAAATTAATTTAGACCAGGAGAGGAAGAGTTTGATCACTGAAGCAAAATGCGTGTCTGGGCGAATTCCTATATTGGGAACTCTATGGATTTGTGCTTTTTGACAAGGACAGCCATTCCCTATGGGCAGAGATTTTCTCTGTCTTTGGCAGGTACTGAAAGCTGAATTTACAATGGGGACTTCCATTTCAACTTTGTTTAACACAGTCTGTTTTCTTGGGAGTTGTTGCTCAGAATGAAATTTTCTCATGCCAGAAGCTTAGTATCACTTCCTCCCTGTGCCCATTTCATGTCCAATTAAAATGTCTACATTTAAGCAAATTTATATTCTCATGCGTACCAGATTGTGACAGAGTGGGCAGGGACAGATTTTCTCCTGTGAAGAGAACAGCATTACTGCTGTTGTTACTAATACTTAGTACCAGAGAAGTGATTGCTGGTTCCTACATAATCCTTTGCATCAAAAGATCTCAGAGCTCTCCCATTTTACAGGCAAAGAGGAGTGGAGTCTTGCTGAAAACTGTTTGGCAAATCAGTTGCAACCCTGGCTGTAGAACTGAGCTCTTTGGAGTCCTTGTCCTGTGCTGTGTCCGCTGAGGTATCCACCATGAGGCCTCATCAAAAGCTTTGTGCCGTTTAGCAAGGAGTTGTCAAAATGGATATTGCTTTGTCCTGAGACTCAGATAATTTATAGCTAATTCTCTCTTTTTACTAGAGCTATGTTAAGCCTCAGGGGCTTGAATTGGGCTTCACACTGGCATAAGATGAACATCTCCAGGATATATTACAGGTCTGCACTCTGAGAAAGTACATGGCATAAAAGAGCAAAGGGTGAGGAGTGAGGTTAAGTCAACAGAGTATTTACAACATATTTTGTGATGAATTAATTTAGTAACTGTCCCCATAGGCTTTTCTCATAGCTGATCACCTGGTTTCATATAACTGCACAAAGAGAGATAAAATCCAAATGGTGATGGACTTACAGTTTGTGGATCTCTTCAAGGAGATCATTCTTACAGTGATAACAAAATTGGTTTTGGGAGGTAGCACAGGTATTGATAGGTCTGGATGTAATTGTTAGGATGGAATTGCTTGCTAAGACACAGCCTCCACCACAATTAGAAGCTATGCTGTCTTATGTTTGTTATGAAGTTATGATGCAGAAGCTGTTTGGTGAAATGTTGTGGCTCTCTGCCAGTATTAGTGAATGTTTCTTGCTACTGGTGCCAAACAAACTTAAAAAGAAACCATCATAGCTTGTTATTGCTGGTGCCAGATCAAATATATGTTGGCGCCAAAGTTGGTATTGATGCCAGAGGCTTGCTATCACTGGCCCATGATATGAGGAAACACTGGCTGAGTTGTTACAATAGCCTTTTATTGTCTTTAAGTCCATGCATTGATGGAGCAGAGTGAAGAACATGGTAAGAGAAGTACAGCAGAATTAATCGAGAGCTGAAGGGCTTTGAATGTGTGATGGAGAGTCACTGAACTTTGCCAGCCCTTCCTGGAATAAACCTAAGCCAACTCAGAAACATATATTTTACATGAGTAAACAAGTGACTGGAGATATGAAGGTTATGTTTCCATTCAACTAAGTTAAAGTACTATTTATAGCACTATGGATTAACAAATGAATCACCTTACCAATAATATTCCAGTTGCTGCTGTTGAACAGCAGTAAGTATTCAACATTCTTACTTCTGGGTTGCTGGTTTGTTTGCTTTAAAAAAATATTTATTTATTTTTATGTCTTTTTTTTCAGAAAACTGTTTCTGGGTGGAATCCATGATTTATATAAGAACTAACTAAATCTATAAATAAAAAAAGGTGTAAAAAATGTCTTGATTTTATTTTTCCAAGGCCAAGTCAATGGCATTATAATGGAGCTGATCAGGAGCAGGCTGCCAATGGCCAGGCCCTTCCATGGAAGACAGGATTTGGCAGTAATGCCCCCAAATTATGTTTCTCTTGTGTGTGTTCTGTCCTCCATTTGCTTATTTCCATTTTCCTTCCCTGCTTCAAGATCTGAGCTGTCATCTGTCAAGCCATTTTGATCTAATCTTCTCACCCCCTGGACAGGTCCAATATAGCATTGATATCATTGAAGACCTGGTCCATACTGCCCCTTGCTTACTCCTGGGACAGTTAGCATAGTTACATCGAGGATAAATCTTTTACAGTACCTCAGGATGGTGGGGAGTGGGAAGGTTTATAACCTCCACACTGTGTACCAGAAATCAGGTGGTTTTCACCACTTTCCAGATGGCAGAGAAATGCCGTAAAAGCCTGAGGAGCTGGTTCTTCAGCTGCTGGAGATTTGACAAAATCATTAGTTTCCTTGAGTTGCATGAGTTGAGTATCTCATCTCCAGTTCCTAGGTGAGCTTTTAAGGGATTAGCTCAGTTTCAGTCTCCTGAATGTGTGAACAAACATACTGTTGCCTCACACACATGAAGTCTCTTCCCTAAAGATTTCAAAGTGCTTTGCACAGAGGGTGTTGGTATTTCTGTTTTGTAAGTAAAGGTTCACAGAATTTAAATGTCTTAGCCAAATTTACATGATCTAAGATGGAAATGGAATGGAGATCTCATAATTCCTCAACTACAACTCTACCTACTAACCTTTTTGTTTCCCTGAACCTTTACATATACTTGAGTAGATTAATAATTAACCTCCAAGTGGGGCACTTCGAAGCAAATGTAAAATGAAACCAAACACTTGTCTTGGTTTTTAGTCATACCAGATTTGCAAGTAGGGTGTGTTTAAATGATGCAGGTAGATAAAGTCTTGTTAATTTAGATTAGAGTAAAAGTCAGTGCCTTATCAAAGCAAGTGACTAATTAGGAAAACTATTACCTTTTGGAAAAGAAACAGTTGAACTATCACTCAAAATGATTTTAACTAATTGAATAGTACTTGTATTTACACTGAATAAAGGCTCGTGCAACTGCTCAGGAAAGGAAAAAGACTGGAGAGCTTTTTCCTGGGAATTGTCAGTGTTCTGTTTTTTTTGATAATTTTGCTTTTAGAAACTTAACAGTACCTGTCATCAGTGTGTAAACATGGGGAAGGGAGGAGAGTTCTGTGAGTCATCAGGGAACGAAACTTACAGAATTTAAGTGAAGAGTTGCAGCATTTATATTAAACATGCTGCTTTCTGTCTCTTCACCTTACCAAGCCAAGAGGACAGCAAAGTGCTTGTGAACGGTTTGAAATGATCCAGTGAATCTCAGGTCTGTAATAACTACAACTGGGCATTAGAGAACCTGCAAGGGTGGAAACACTAGGGCAAATTCATGGTGTGAAAAGAAAGATTACAATCAGACTGTATTATGTTCAGACAGATACATGCAATTGTGAAGAATCATTAAATAACTGTTAACCACACCTGCACAGAGCCTCTGGCAATGCTGGCTTACACAGAATCTCAAGAACTGCCATGTGCCTGACATCATACCTTTGCAAGGAAAGAAAAGACCTGGGTGTTAGCCCAAGACTGGTAAGTAAAACACAGTCCACAGACTTCAGCCAGTTTAATATCTCTTAGTGATTTTCTGGTGTGTCACACCCAGTACCTTCTCCCCTGTAAATCTGTCAGGAGTCCTGATTTGTTTGGCTAAGGCCAGATCTCACTAAACATCTCCAAATCTGCTTTAATGCAATGTTTACTTACCTGTAAGTCAGTCAGGATCGTGAAGAGGGAGTAAGTATGCATGCATGTAGGGTGTCTGTCACAAAGAGTATCTTGAATTCTCTGGGACTTGTAATTGCTACTGTGACACACAACTGCTTGTTTGGGTTTCTTTTTACACGGCTCATCTTCCCTATTGAAAATATCAGGGGGGTTTGACTTTTTTCATGATGGGAATGATATTTCAGAAACTTCTTACTGCAAAAAGAAATGAAAGGAAAACCTATGGGGAAGGGGAGCAAGAAGGTTAAAGGTAGCAGAGCAAAAGGGGAATGGAGCAAAGCTGAGATGATGAGACAGAGATTCAGAGAAAGTTGGAGTAGATAGCTCCAACCGAGAGCACATTGCAGTGCAGTTCCACTCATACTGAAGAAAATTTCCAAGATGCCCAAAAATCTCTGATTTGGCTGCTTCTGCTGGTGGAATTTTTTGGACTGCTTACCTCTACAGCTTTCCTCAGGCTCGGGAGTTCTCTGGGTTTTCATTTCCCATGATGCATTTGGAAACAATAATCTTTCATCTGCATTTTCTCTCTTGGAGTATACTTTTCCTGTCTTTCATGGCTAGCAGTGGTTGAGGATTTTTTTTTTTTTGTAGTTGAATAATAAAATACAAAAAAATGCAAAAGTGAAGGCTGAACATCAGCATGTAATTCTGGAGATGGGCTGCTATGCGTTGGTTTGATATCTCTTTCTAATTGCAATTTCTGTATATTTTTTTTTTCCCCTAATGAAAATCTCCAGCAACTGTGAAGAAGAAGAGATTCTGAAGCAGAAAAGGAACACGACTGATGCACAGAGGAGTTTTCAAGAAGGTGGAATAATATTTCAAAAATTTGTAGACTTCAGTATTCATTTCAGATAAGTGTAAGCCCTGGTGCTTGACATTGATAGATCAGACTATGGAGATATTTATTCATTGTTTACAAGAGTTCTTATTCATAACTTGATTTATTTATGCCATAGGGGTTTGGAAGACAGTCCATTTTTACTTT
Source organism: Columba livia (assembly GCF_036013475.1). Classification (NCBI taxonomy): domain Eukaryota; kingdom Metazoa; phylum Chordata; class Aves; order Columbiformes; family Columbidae; genus Columba; species Columba livia. Next base: position 74,207,703 of record NC_088603.1, on the reverse strand, counting down.
CTCCATTTGAGATGTAATCAATGCCAAGAAACTCAGCAAAGCCCAACATATATTAAAACTTTAATTAGTTATCTAAGTGTTGTGAGAAGAACGCCCTCCTACCATGCTACTTTAAATATCCATCAGCTCTTTGTAAGTGAATTTCCACTGCTGACTTGGACAGAGTTTATTTTGAAAGCAGGATGTGAAGTAGGACACCCTGTACTCTCTTACCCCTACTTTGGCCTTTCTATGAGCTATCGTTAAAATCTGGTCCCTTGAAAAAGTTAGGTGGAGTCAAGTGCAGAGACAAACTGAATAGATGGGGTTTTCACTCCAGTGGGCCTGAATTCAAACCTTCAAAACTTTGGCCAAACTCATGACTATTCACAGTTGAGACTTTAATTAAATGGTGTTGGATATGAGAGTTAAATGTGGAAACCCTGTACTCTATTATACTAGCTCATGTTGCCGAAAGAAATAGAGCCATACTTCTTGATTGAAGAGAGAGCGCTAAGTGAATAATTTGCAACAAATAATTAATCTAAATGTTTCTAAATGATTGTTACGTGATCTGATTACGGTTGAGAAAGATCCCTATTTATTAATGCTATGGGACTCCCTTTCACAAGGGGAAAGTTTATTTATGTAAGATTAATGGGTTGAGGTATAGACTTGCAAGTTCTCCTGAGTCATCAGACCCAGAAAACATGTATTTTATATTAAGGTTAATACAATCTTCCAAGCGAAAGCATTTATGAGTGTATTTTAACTGATGGGTATATGATGACTGACATTCCAAAACCTCTTCTACAAACACCTACGCTGGCATACTTTTATACATAAGAGTAATCCTAATTAATTTGAGAAAATTACTCTTGTGCATGAATGTATTCATTAGTATTTGAAACATCATGGTCTTAGTATGGTGAGTCTTGCTGATACAATCTTGGTCTTATACTTAAAGATGCCCACAATATCCCATCTGGTCTCTATGGCTACCTTAGTAATAGTAAATACAACAGGACAGCACATAGTCTCCACCCCTGAGGGCCTGCATCCACATGGCTAAATTCTCTTCCTTCCAAAGAAGTGGCCTCATCTGTACTGCCCAGAGGGAATGCTCTTTTGTCTGTGCTATCTCCTGAATCCTGTGTGCCCGTGTGCTGCCTGAGAAAGGTGACAGGGGAAAGCCCGTGTCAGGGAACTTGTTGCCAGTTAAACAGTGTGGATAATCACATGCCAGCTCTTGAGCCCATGTTCTGGCTCCTTCTAGTTTGTAAGTGCAAGATGTAACTTACACGAACATTTGTGTTCATTTCACATATTGAAGCTCTGATAAAATGTTATTGTTCTCATCTGTTCTTTACAGGAAACAATAGCACTGTTATCTCTAGCAGTGTACTTTTGGGAATGTGTTGGCTGGTTTTCTGTTCCAGTGACGCTGAAGAGTTCTGCCCAAGAACATTGCAGGGAAACTGTCTTTCTCATTGTATTGTGAGTCTTTCAGAGGTAAGATCTAAAGACAACTTCAGTAATTTTTTTTTTACAAACACCATTTCAATCTGCCACAAGAGAATTATTGACTAGGGTATTAAATGGTTGGAAAGCTATAGCACTAATGACAGCAGCTTCATTTAGAATAGAGGAGAAGGTAGAGAAATTCACAGGCAAGAAGAAAATAAAACCTACAAACTGGAGACATAATGGTGAGTTTGAACTAAAAATTTGTACCTTTAACAATTTCTAAGTATGTAGATTCTGCTTTGCAGATAGTGAGTTCTCAGAGCTGCTGCCTGAAATTGTAAATGCCTGCATGTGCTGTCACACCAGAGAATTGTCATCACCTTATCCAAAGCAGGTGCCTGTAGTACGTGAAATGATTTGCACCTTGCAGTGCCCATTTCTGTTGGCTGAAACGAAGCTCAAGGCTTCCTAGTGGATCACCTGGGGTGTATTACAGAGCTCTAAAAGTATTTAAGGTGAATTCCAGCCTATCTCCTCTGAGGAAATACTTAAAATGGAGGTGCCTCGATTTTCAGATGGTTAAGATCTGAAGCTTAATGAAGTTTATGTATATAAGGTAACTGATTGTGAAAAGAAAATCTACTTTTTCCACGAATCAAACTTCATCTTGAAGTTAAGCTACAATTGAACATAGTGGGCTAGACTAAAACATTGTGTGAGAGAGATTGTCCATCAAAATATATTTGCTGCTAAGAAGTTTCACATTATGTTCCACCTCAGTCATTGCTGTTATTCCCTTCGTTTGCCTGGCTACCACTCACTTGTCATTCTTTCTCATATGATTCATGCAGAAGGATATTTCACATTAGCCTATTTTGTAACATCTTTCCATGAAATGCTAGAATGTCAGTGCTTGCTCCAGGAAAAGGTGAGTTCATATGTGTTTTTATGTGCCCTGATGGTTGCCTTGCTTAATCAATAGTATAAAGAATGTCTTTATTGGCACTGAGAGCTTTCCAAAAGTGTTGTTTCCCCCGTTAGTGATATGTTGCTTAATAGAGCTAGCTTAAGCTTGCCACACTTTTGCATTGTTTGCATTGCATTGGTTGGTTACCTCTTTCTGTTAACTTTCCACATACAATTTAATTAGATTTTGAATACTGGAGCATGTTTTAAGTTGATATGGACTTATTAACTTTAGCAAAGTGTTATGTGATGAACTAGCTAAAGATCTGGATAACTATATAATAAGTTCTTCATATTTAACTGTGTGCATTTCGGATGAAGAAAACTGCCAACACATGCAATTGTAACTATTGCCAAAAGAGGTGTGTCTGTTTATGCCAGTGAGTTGCTTGACTGTTGGTATAAATATAATAGTGTGGTAATTACTGGTTATAGATACAATAAAGATCAAACTATTTTCCATACGGAATACTTTTGTTATCCTGGAACCATCTCTCCTGTCTATTCACGTGAAGAATCCTAACCAGGAGCATGACATTTCAGAGTTGGAAACCATAGTAAAAATGTCATGCTTTATTTCTGCAAATAATTGGTATGTATTAGTTGTCCATGAACTGTGAACAGTGTTCTCAGGTGTTCTATTAAAAAAATTAATCTTGACTTATTCTGGCCAAAAATCAACAGCAAAATGAACCTTATAATGCCCATAATGCTCATGCTTGCTAATTGTATAAGAAAAATGGCACGGTTTCTCTTTATGATTTGGTAATTTATGGGAAAAATTAATGCAATGCATATGTGAATAATAGGGCAAGTGACAAATATGCCAACAATACCTACTTTTAAAAGTGTTTTTCTTATGTATCTGACAATTGAAGTAAGTCTAGTCTGATCTTTTAGTTAAACAAATAAAATGTTCATATCGATAGAAATTAAACTGCTCACAAATGTTTTCAGGTGGAAGTTGGCTTTTAACAGTGAATGATAATCCGATGTTTTCCTACACTATTCAGTTCATACTTCTCACTGAAAGGTGTATGCAGTATGACACAACCTGTTGTGACTCCCCAGCAAAATGCTGCAATACATACTGGTCAAAGTATGTAGTATTTCAGAGCTATGCATAATTTGCGATTGCAACAGTCTCAAATAGGATACAAGCAATGGCAGCACATAAAACCTGCTCAGTGTTTCCATCTCATTCACAATTTTGACTCAGCAGTTCCAGCTGATTATTAATTGTTTCTCCAACAAGCCTGGACTGACTAAGTGAATTCACTTTAACGTACTTAGGTGGTTTCATTAACCTTGGCCTATGCAAAAGTGACTTTCTAAATTGGATTCACTGCACTAATCTTGGTGCCTGTACTATTTATTTGTATTGCATCAAGCAAAAAAAAAAAAAGGCAAGAAACAAAGTGGTAAAAAAATTATTTAAACTGGAAGTGAAGCAAAATTCATTAAGAATAGAATATGCACCATGATCATTATAGGATTTGCTAACGCTTACAAGTTCTTCCAGCTAAATTTAATGTATGCAAATGAGTATTTATGAGCAGTTATTATCAACACTACTAATAACTTCAACACTAGTAATAACAGCAATCTGGACTAATTAACTGTTTTGAATTGAATTTTGTAATATTTGCAAGTTTTCTCAGTTTTATGGGCACTAAGAAAAATCAGCCGTATTGGCTAACACAAAACCCTGTTTCATAGAATAGGATTCTGGATTTGGAGATTAGGTTTGTAGCAGAATAAAGAGGTGGCTGAGAAGGGTTCTGTTTGTGCCAACAAAATGAATAGAGGAATAAAGTAAACATAAATGCATTCTGCATGTTGTCTGTGTTCATATGAAACCAATATATTCTTGTAAAGTACAAAAAGCTTACTTGAGAATTCTGGGCTGAAAACGCTGTATTTTTATGGTTCCAAGTTGTTTGTGCATTTGCTGCGTGTTTGGTTTGTGGTTTTTTTTTTTTTTTTTGTTTTTGTTTTGTTTTGTTTTGTTTTGTTTTGTTTTTTTTCTTCAGCTTGGAAATAAAACAATTTGATGATCTGCTGGCAGCATTTTTTTATTCCTTCCTGGCTGTGGGGAGGAAAAAAAGAGAGAGAAATCTTGACCTGACTACAAATAGACAGCAGAAAGCAAGTTGGTGGGAGAGCAGAAAAGGGGATCTCCTAACTTTTACAATGATCTATTCAAAATGGCTTAAGGATGGCAACATTGTGTGTTAGTCTGCAGATTCCATGTGACCTCATTCTGTCTGTTTGGGCAGTGAGGTACCATGCACATGGGCCCTATGTAAGACACAAAAATAATTGTGAATGATAGCAATGCAGATAATATTGCTTCTTATAAATAATAATTAATGCTAATTGATGTTGACTCTGTGTGTTGTGGCTTGGATGAAACTCTGGCAGGAACTGGCAGACATGCTGATATGAAATCTCCACCCACAAAGATCTGCTGAAAGAGCAGTATCTGGTGTAAGGGGATCTGCTCTTGTAAGTGCAAAGAGTACAAAGTTTTTCTAATTGCTTTTATTTTTGTTTGCAGAGAAATCAAGCTTACAGCTTTAGAGTCTATTTGCATGCATGAGTCTCTAGGAACTGGAGACGTGAAACAAATGCAAGAACAGATCACGTTCCTTATGTGAGCTTATAAATAGTCTTTCATGTTAACTGAAAATAGCACATGTAACATTATGTTCTCCTATAATATCAGCCCCTTCACATATGAACATGTAGATGCTGACGCATTTGTTCAGGGTAGGCGATGCCCTTTCCTAAACAGGGTGGGGGTTAGCTGAGCCATGCTGCTGCGGCTGTACCACAGGGCACAGGAATGAGTGCTGCACAAACTGGTGCCGATAGGGAGGCTGACGCCTCCTCACTAGTCCTTGGTAAATCTGTATCTGCATGTGTGTCCGCACATATGCATACTATTCTACCTCTACCACTTCCCTCCCACTCTGAGCTGCCTTCCTTTTCACACTACCCTCAAGGCAGGAGGTCAGGGCAACCACTTACTTCTTTTTCACCAGTCATGCTTTTCTTCCCAAGTTTTCACCTCTAGTAGTTACTTTCCCTCTTTGCAATGAAAGAGCAGCAAGTGCTGATTTTTTTTTTTTTTTTTTTTTTTTTTGGGAAAGAAGGGATAAGACTTAGAAAAAAAGGATGTTAATTATTTTTTACCTCCAGGCAAATTGTGTGTGTGGGGGGACATTCTTTTGTTTGAGGGAGGAGATTTTTGTTACCAGGGAGGGAATTTCCCCTAACAGAACAGTTTTACCTCAGTTCCCCTGAGACAAAGGAGTCAGTGTGTGCTGTGGATGCTATGTAGGATCCGGTGCTGAATGACCAGTTGCCTTCACAAAATGATCCAGCTTGCCAGTAGGAGAGAAAGGGGTTGCATGTGGCCTTGCAAACAAGAAGGAAAGGAGAGGAGGAAGTGCCTGGTTGCTCCTGGCTTGTTGGAAAGCATTACAGGGTCCCTGATCACTTCACTGTGTGACTAGCAAATGCCCTTGCTGAGAGGTGTAGACCATGCTGAGAACTGTAGACCAGGCCATTTGCTAGAGCAGCTCTGTGACTCCATCAGCTGCCTCACAGGCAGCATATGCTAGAGAAAAACTGGGCTTGTGGATCTGTATTAGCTGGCATATCAAAGGTAAGATATTATGTTTTCTTGTTTGTTTGTTGACTTCCCACTGGGGGATCAGTTAGATGTTGAGATGATTTGACTTGATACACACCTTCTTAGCAAATATGTTGATTCAACATTTAGAAGATCATGTTTCTTTGTGGTGCAGAGTTATTTTTCACCATATTTGTGGTAGGCTGATGACACTGTTGTGATGATCAAAAAGAATAAGTTGTGTATTTTTTTAAGAATGTGTTAAACCAGTTCTGTCAAAATAGAACTAATAGATACCAGTAATTGTTTAGACAGTTGAAAAGGCACAATTCTCCACCATTTTTTAAAAAAACATTTTAGGTGATTAATTTGTATGGAGACCTATACTTACCTCTGCATTTCTGAAGCTGAGAATAGAGTACTGCACTTGTTTTGTATGAGTCTGGAATCTGAAAAACAGGATTTTTTCACTGAATGTGCATAAAGCAGACTATTTTTAAACATTCAGATTTCATCTTCTAAACTGCTTTGGCAGGAGTGAAACACTACCATGGCAAACATAGACTGTACCTTTCTTTTTAAACTGAGAAAGCTGGTAGGAAGTTGGGCAGGGACCAGGGAGACGGCACAGGTTCCACAAGTTTAGTAGGAGGTTATTAGTGGAAATCCTCACAGACCAGCCTGGGACTGATATTACTTAACATTTTCATTAGTGCTTTGGGTGTAGAAGGTAGGAACTGACGAAATTCTCTGCTGACACAAAATGAGAAGGTATTGTCAATGGTGAGATGACGTCCAGTTCTTGTACAGGGAGTGTGAGGGCAGGAATGATGGAAAAAGACTAGAAGTTAACAGCTGAAGGCTTCTGCTTTTAGTGGAAATTATTGGTCCTGACAAGCCAATACAGTATGAGGTGGGAAAGAACGAGGTGGAGAAAGGTTTGGATATGCTAATTGACTACGGAATAACTGTGATTTTTTGGTGCAGCCTGGGAAAAGCCAAAGACTCGTCATTAATGGATTAGGTTTGTAATTAGGTTACTAAAAATAAGATTCTGTAATAACCTCCCAGCTGGAGTAGGAAGAGCAGCAAACCTAACTGGAGCTTCACGAACTGATGAACAGGGCTCCTAATGCAGAGCTAACAGTACCAGGGAATGGTCTAATGACACAAGGCTAACCCAGACTTCATTTTCAATGAAAGAGGTGTGTGTGGTTTACTTAGCTATACAATGTGTATAGAAAGGGAAATTGTTGTAAGTATTGCTGATTAAAATTCTGAAATCAAATAAATACATTTAATATTGAATGATGATGATGTACCATTTTATTAATCTTAATTTTCATTAATTTAACCATGTGTGACATATTCTAGACTTTATGGAACTCATTATTTGTAATTAGTTTTGTGTCAACAGGCAATGAAGATGAGACTGTCTGCCATTAGTGACAGTTGGTTTAATTTAGTAATAGTACTTAGCAGTTATGTAGTGCTGTAAATTTTCAAATCCCTGTCCAAATATTAGCTAATTAGTCACCACACCAATTGCTTTAAATATTATCAGACCTTCTATAGAGATGGGTAAATAGCCGTTGTCATCCTCATTTCAGAGATGAGGAAATTGAGATACAGATGGGCAAGTTACATCTCTGTGTATCTTTGTATATAGGTATTTAAAAGGCACCTATCGTTTCAGCATCCACTGAAGCCAGTTGAAATCATTCTAGCAACTTCAAAGGGTCCTCTTGCTGCCTAATTGGATTACCCTGAAAAGGCCAGCTTCCTAATATTATCTAGCCAGTATAGTGCACTTTGAGATCTGTTGATGAAAAGCACACCTACCCTGGCAGTCAGCACCCTTAATGTTGCTGTAGGGAACAAACAGAAGCACTCCGAAATAATGGGATTTACTCAGTGAGTCCCAGAGGTGATTCTGGGATTCTCGAGTGCTCTGTTTTCTAGAAAAGTTATTTAAGAGCTTGAAAATATTGATAATCCAGTGGTGAGACTTCCAGAAGTTTCTCACTAGGTATCATCCACTGATCTTTTTGGAAGGAGCACCCAGGTATTTTCATAGTCCAAACATACATTTGTCAGTCTATTCAGGCATTCACATGACTTTTAAAACCTAATCCTACACTTCTGTGGTATGTAGGAGTTAAAACTCAGGTAGGAAAACCTCAACAGAGACTTGTCTGAGAACCTCAACACTAGGCAATCTGGTGGTTTTTGTTGTTTGTTTGTGTTTTGTTTTGTTTTGGTTTTGTTTTTTTCCAATATTGCTTTTTAGAACCTGAACTTCTGTGGAAAAGGAAAAAGGAAAAAGAAAAGTATTAGTCTCATGTGTAATGCTGAAGGAGCCTAGAAATCCTTTATCTCTGAAGTGGCAGGCAGTTTGTAGTGTCAACTAAATGTGATATATGTACTCAAAGTCTGACCATTTATGTGCAGTCTTACGGTTCAGCTGTGTACCTTGAAAGATGGAAATAACCCCTCATAGATTCAAGAATGTGTTGTTATGTGTTTTAAATCACGTTTTCATTCCTTGAGCATTTACTGTGCTTTGCATAAGAACTAACTGTTTCTACAAATGTTCCTGTCCTTAAACTTGTTGGGATTTGTAACAGATACCATAAAACAAATGAAAGACCATATGGAAAACAGGCTTTTATCAAAATGTATGTATGAATAATCAGGGTTTAATTTCTTTTTTCTTTTAATGCTAATGTTTCCTTGACCTTGTTAGTCAATAGTGCAGTATTCCTCAAGCATATACAACATTTTCTTCGTTGTTCTGCCACATTGTGCTAAATATGTGCTTCTCTTGCCTGCCCTCCCAACCAGGAATATTGTGGTATTTAGGAAATATCACAGTAACAAGAACATACAGAACAATCTTTTCTCTGGGCCAAAGTTCTATGCTATGCTCACAAATAAAATTTTAATCTTTGTTTCTTGTTACTCAGCAGCAATCACAAAATGACAGACATTGTAAGGTAAATCCCTCGTTAGACTTATGTCTGCAAACAAAAAATGGTGAGGGAGAGACATGTTCCTCCACATACTTCAAGATGTCAGAAGTTATTGGGGTATTGTAGTCAAACCAGTGTGTTTACAGCAGAGTAAAGACGTGAAATGAGCCTAAGAGATGAAGGTTGCCTAACCAAACCCCTTCTATCCGCTGGTGTGTCATGGCACTTGTCAGGCTTTAGTCTCAGTGATGTGTGATAGCTACTAATGCAATAACAAATGCCAGCTGTTGCACTCAAGTCTCTGCTTTCATCTACCATTGAGCATATGAGGAGTTTTTTTCTTTCTGATAATGTGAATCTTGCTAAGAACTATAGTTCTGTGTAGCTACACTTTCCAAAAAATGAAATCTGAGTTGGATCCAGGATCTGTATGGCAACTAACACCAGCCTCCAGCGTGGGAGCAGAGGGAGCATGGATCTCCTCACCAGGACAGCTGTTAGCTCTCCAGAGCAGCTACTTTCCCCATCTCCCTTTACTTCTAGCTATGATGCTCCTGCTGCATGGCTGGTGTTTAGGGGAGACTGTGCAGTGAAAATCCAAGATGGCAGATGTTTTCCTTTGTGTCTGATAGAAGAGCGGCAGCTATGATCTGGACATGCTGAAAGTTTTATTGGCTGCTCTACCACTTCTATAGAGGGAGGAAGGTCTGCTATCATCCTTTTAGGTCCACTCAATAGCAAATGTCCTCCAGGCGCCTTTACATTATATCCATGTAAGTTGTTTGTTTTGTTTTGTTTTTTCATGAATGGTTTGGGAACAAATTAGATCGAAGTTTAGTTTCCTTACTCTTTCATTCTGCCTTTTTTAGCCATGTGGGATTTGTTTTTCTTTCTCACCCATTTTTTCCATTAGCAATATTTTAGCTTTTTTTTTTTTCTTAAAAGGCATTTAAAAGGAGACTCACTCCTGCCGCCCAGGTACAATTATGTTTCAGTCCACAATATCTTTTCCACAGTTCTGCTTGTTCCTTGTGTTCCTGCCTTTGTGACAAAAGGTTGGTCCAGGCACAACACTAGAAAACAATTGTGGTGTAGAGGCTATTTCTAATTTGGCAAAGTGATGGACTACAGGTGATCTAAGACAGAAGCATGGCTTTGGTGCATGGCTTTGGTACATGTCTATGGCACAAGAGCGTGTTTCTTAATCTGACTTCTTAGTTCTCCTGCTTCTTGGCCTAAGCACATCATTTCACTCCGTGCCCAAGTAATCCAACCTGGAACCTGAGTGGTTACCATTCACGTTTCATAAGACTTAGAATGAAAGTGCAGTAGATGGCTCCTTTTCCAAATGAAGAGGATGTTCCAATCATCTGATCTTTTAAATGGCCAATTTTATGCCATTAAAAACATTTAAATAAAATTTATTTCTACTATGAGACCAAAGTCATGTCATGAATTGTAGGGAGATGTGTAAAAAGTCAGACTGAGCTCCTGTCCTGGAAAACTGTGTAGTTAGTAAAATTGTGTTAAATGACTATTATTCCAACTTTTTGCAAAAACTGTAAATGGATAATAATTTCTTGGTTTGCTTGAAATGGAGCTTGCTAAGGGCAGTCTCAGGCTGTCTTCTGTAGTCAAGCAAATTTCTTATTAAGAAAATGAATAGGAGTTTATTGAAATTATTGGACTGGAGTCATCACTTCTTTCATTTCTGGTAGTCCTTCAATTCACAGTGCCCGAAGCCACACTTAGATTTCTTGAATCTACGCAGGCAGAGAGAGAAATGAGATTATTATGCTGAAGATCACTATCTCCCTAGAATACAGAAAAAAAAAATCATATACATATACACATGCTCTGAAATGTATGCACACAGAGAAAGAAAATGGCAGCCTCCTGTAAATCAGTGTAGCTTAATTGAAGTCAATCAAACTGCTAATTTGATTTAGTCAAACTGTACTAATTTACACCAGCAGTTGAAATTTGGCCCTTACTGGTTTAATTTCATACTAATCTGTTTATAGCTTTCAAATATATGGAGCCAGTTGATTGCCAAACTGTTTATTGGGTGTGGTTCCAGGATTACAACAGTAATTATTTTACTGAAGCCCTTTATTTTCAAAAATGCATGTTTCAGATTTACTTAATAGGACTAGACAATGACTAAGGAGCAAATTATACCAAGATTATTGCATGTACTTACGCATGTGTTATGTTTTTATGACTCAGAATGGAGCTTGTTTGTGTTCCACCTTTGGACAGAGGTGTCTTTAGGGGATAGGGGGGAAACATTGTAGAGCACAAGAATTACAAAAGAGTCTCAGCTTGTGGAATTCTGTGCCAAGACATGATGCTAGACGATAAAATATTACTTAAGTGTGAAGGTGGGGGACTTGGTTATGAAACACCAAACGGTTTTCCACAGCTCTGCTCCCTCAATATGGTGTTTATTCCATTCTGAGAGCTGAAGCCTTCAGTACTGATCCTGACTATGAAACACCTCTCCTCTTTGCTACCTGATTCCAAGTGCTGGCACGGGAACTTTCTGGATTCAGAATGGTATTTTGGGTGGTGTTTGCCTGGAATTACCCACTCTCAGTGCCTTTCCTTGTGCCAAAGGATTGTGTTGATAAGGACAGTGGCGCAGTGCTTTGAACAAGCTTTGAAATATTGTTTTTCCATCTTTTCCTTTGGTGTGCTTCACAAAATAGTTTGCATCCATTTGATATGCAGGAAAGCTTCCAGCTATCTTCCCTTTGCAGAACCACTGCAGCGAGAAGAGCTTCAGTTCAGCAACAGTGCATGCATTGGGACTGTTGGAGCCCACTGCTCCTCCTTGCATGGTGATGGGGCTGAGTCTTGTCCTTCTGTGTGGAGCCTTGTCAATCAGTGAGCTGACTACTACTAGGCTTGATGGATGCTGGTGGTGGTGAAGATGCTTTCGTGTAGGCTGGGTACTTGAATGAACCTGTTCAACCTGGTTGTTGGTAGGATTTACAGTCTGAAGGTGAAAGGCTTTAGACTGTTATCTGTTGAGCTATGCGGTCTCTCTCCTGGCTTCTTGGTGTTCACAATAATTACCTTAACAAAACAGATCATCATCTGCTTGCTGTTATCAAGTGTACAAAGTGATTGTTAGACAGTTCAGGACTGCACGATTTGCATTCTTGCAGCCAGAAACTAAATTAATGAAAACCATGTTCCAATAATCCCCAGCTCTGACCTCTTCAATGCATCCTGAAAACTAAATGCATACAAATAACTTTCTATGTTTTGTAAACAGGGCTAATTAGAAAGATACAACCTACTTTGGTATTACCAACTTTGACAGTATCTCTTTAAAACAAAGATGTCTCTGAAGCAACTTGCTGTAGTTCTTATAAGTTTGTAAAATGACCTCAATTTTCATAACTTCTTGTTAAAGGATTTTCTAAAAAGAGGAGCAACACCTGGAGGCTCATTTATCACTGTCTCTGCCTACTGGCGATCCCACCTACACACTGAAGAATGACTGCTACCATAATATTTATGCAATAAACGAGCTGAAATATGTAAAAAGAAAAGCCTCTGTAGGCATGGTAGAGATTAAAGAAGTATTTGAAGTCATTGGTTATTTTTTGCTGCTTGATAAACAAGTAGGATTCTTTTGGTTTTGTGGCAGTTCTCTTGAAGAGAACTTTTTTGGTATCCATTCTGACATAGCAAGGCCATCTAGGATCAAACAGGTTTTTCTATTATGAAGAAGGTTCTTTTTTTCCTTTATCTTTATACTTGTAAACTGTACTGTAGTCTTCTGTAACTCGAATCTATGGAGCAGTGTCATTCTGAAAGTCTCCAAAGGAATTTCCTGGCTCTTGAGGTTCATTAATGTCCAAAGTCATCCACCATGCAAAGACCAGCCTGATAAATCCTAGAGACCTTAAACTTCTTCTCTAACTGAAAAACATTGTGAAGACTCCACCTAAGACTCAGATGTTTCAACTGTCCAGTAATAGAGGTACAAAGCTTATAGAGGAATCAAAGCCACAGGAAGAACTGGAGCCCTGAAGCTGCATTAGTAAGTGTAGGCTCAGCCTAAAATCTACAAAGTTGAGTGGAATGACCATGTGTTAACTTCAGTCAGTCCAGCAGCTTTGACTGTGAGCAACAACTGGGTCCGTAAAGCAGTTCTGTTTTTCTGCTTCAAACATAAGGGCTCTACCCGTAGGCTTCTGTCTTTCCTGTGCAGTGGCCCTTTGTGTGGAAATTCAAGAATGGTCATGAAAACCAAATTTTATCTTACATCTCCAGGTCATCAACTCATGGGGTTTTTAAACAATAAGAGTCCATTAGTAGTGGTAAAAATACATAGTAGCTACGTTGGGCAGTGAAAATGAAGGACTATCACTTCAGATCATGCTGGTCAATATAGGTTATGTTGGTCAGTCTAAATAAAAAGGGCTATCTCTTTAGATCTAGGAAGCTTGTCACCTCTGGACTATCACTTCAAAACCATGTATGATAATTCTGTTAGGTCATATGTTCATGTACAGTGCAAGTAAATTGTACAGAGGAGATGTAATTTTTATACACATGATCGGCAAAGAATAACTCTGTCAGAGCAAAGGCAATATAGCCACCAAAGATGAGCTGAGATACACAGTCCCCATGGCCTCACAGAAGTGTTAGTGACTGACAAGAGAGCTGCTATGCAAGTATGTTGTAGTCAGCAAGAACACTTACTTAATGGGACAATGCGGCTTCTGTATCTATCCTCTACCTGTCCACCAGCTTTTATTAAAAAAAAAACAAACAAACAACAAACCAAACAACAAAGCAAGCAAACAGCAACAAAACAAAGCAAACCCCAAACAAAACAGCCAAACAAAAATCAAAACAAACAATAAAACAGTTAAACTGAAGCTCATTAACAAACCAAACCAAACGAAAACAAGCAAAAGCCTCCCAGGGCACAGAGAAGTAACATGCTAGAGCTCTCCAACACCTCTGCATTGAGGCATTGACCATGAATAATTTGTCCTTTAGTCGTGTTACTTTAGCCATGTCAGTTAGTGAAGAACATCAAGTGATCAGTTCACATGAATAAGTAGCTGGGAAATACTTCAGAAAAAAGCCTTGCAGGTTGTAGTGGATCACAAGTGTGAACTTGAGTTGGGAATGCTGTTAAAAAAAAAAAAGAAATGCCAACCTGGGACATACAAACAGGGATATAGCTGACAAGACACATGAAGTAATCCTGCTTCACTCAATGCTGATAAGGCATCGGCTGGAGCACTGGATCTGATTTTGGGCTGTGCCTTTCTAATAGGATGAGAGCTCATTGGAGAGAATCCAAAGTGAACAAGGGAATGATTGAAAGTCTGGAAAAGCTAATTGTAAGGAGAGATTGAATGCACTGAGATTTTTGGCCCAAAGAGAGGAGAATTTCAAAGGGAGAGAGAATTTAATAAGGGTCCTCAAATATGTAAAAACTCTGGTGAAGAGGGGACTAATAAGAAGATATTTTTATATAGTATAATCCTACACTGTTATTCTTCATATTAGACTAACTGGCTCTAATTGTACTACATCAAACAGCAGAGCAGATATTCAGGAATAATTTGTGTTGATAAGGGTAATGATTGCCCAGAGAAGCAGCAGAGTTTCTGTGAATGGAAGTCTTTTAGAAAAAGTGGGTAAATATCTTTGGTGTAGAAGCAGATGGTTTTGCCTTGGAGCACCAAAATGAATAAGATTATTAGATCCTTTTTAGTGTTATTTTTCTATTATTTTATGGGGAAGGGGAAACAATAGAGAACATAACAAGAATGCCAAAGGCTTATGATGACTTGTGCAAATTTTAAGGTGCATTTCTAAAACAGTAACGTGTATATCGATAGCTTCACCATCATGTAACATAATAATCCACATAGACTTATTTTACTGCTATACTCAACTGTACAGGATGCTAGAAGAGAGAAGTGTCACAGGATGGTACCTACACAGAACAGAAGATGTGGAATGTTTTGTGTAGAGCATCTCTGTGGGGTATAATTCATTGGATTTTCATTTTTCTTGTAAGAATTTAATTGAAACTGGTAGAGGTTGACTAGATATTTGCTATATGTTATGCATAAGATGCTACTTGCAAATGCAACTAGAAACTTGTGCTGAGTGCATAGAAGCCATCAATTTAATGTTTAGTGTCAGCAAATAAGGGAAAAACATAACCTGAAGCTAACCAACTTTCTCGACAGTTAGCATTTAGCTAAGACTTCTCTTTGGAAATTTACTTTCACTTTTGTTTGTTTGTTTGTTTTGCAATAAGAGGGGCAAGAACAGGAGGAAGCACGTTATAAAAGTTAGGTTTTGATTTGCTTTCTCTGGAAATTTTCATGTTATACAAAAAAATAACATACCAGAAATCTATTAGAGTTTTGACTGAACACTGAAACGTTATTTTGGGACTGTATTGTGAGTCCTCGGGGACCATGCAAGCCGGTACCCCATATGCCCTGTTATAAGAAGGAGCTGACATTTCTGGCCTGACATTTCTCTCTTATGGTGAACTACTATACCTCAGCAGGAAGTGAGACCATCAGATGTTACAGGAGAGGGAGCCTGGCCAGCCAGTCTGTTTCATAAGGGAAAATGCCTGCAAGTACCAGGAAGTATAGCCATGAAGCTCTACACAGATAAATCAAAATCTTCAGTATTCAAACACAAATTGGAAAATTTTTTAAAAATGTGTTATTTCCCTTAAGGAAAACTATTCTCTGGATAGCTCTACTTGAAAAGAAAAAGTGCATCCCTGCATCCCTGACTGACTCTTTCTTTGGGAGACAGAAAAACATGCACAATGGTTGTCCAGTGTTTTGTTTATCTTGAAAAGCATACAGAGATGAGTGAGCTGTCTGATTTTTGTAAAGTTTTTAAACTCTTCTGTACCATGCACAGCAGGAAATGACTGGGTAAGATCTTTAGATCTCTACTTTGCTATACTGAAGAGATGCATTTGCCTAGCCTAACAGAAAACGTCAGATAGGTCACATCTATTATATGAAATCCTGTGGTAGGTTGACACTGGTCAGCAGCCAAAAACCCACTTTACCTCTTGCTCACTCCTCTCTCCTGCATGATGGGAGAAAAAAAGAAGGAAGGTGGAAAGACTTGTGAATCCAGATACTGACAGTTTAATAAGGAAAGAAAAAATGGAATGTGCAAGCAAAGCAAAAGGAGGAATTAATTTACTTCTTCTGATCAGCAGGCAGATGCCCAACCTCTTCCTGGGAAGCAGGGTCTTTGTGAGTAACAGTTGCTTGAGAAGGCAAATGCCGTAACCGTGAATATGTCCCCTTTCTCATCCTTTTTCCCTAGGCTTTTATTGCTAAGCACAATATGGTATGGGATATCCCTTTGATCAGTCTGGGTCAGCTGTCCTGCCTCTGTCCCCTATGATCCTCTTGTCCACTCCAAGCCTACTTGCTTTGTGGGGAAGGGAGAAAGTCATCATGCTGTGCAAGCACTGTTCAGCAACAGGCAAAACGTCGGTGTGTTATCAACACACTTTTATCCACAGATGCAAAAGCGCAGCACCACGTGGGCTGCTGTGAAGAAAGTTGGCTCCATCCCAGCCAGATCCCCAGAAGAATACTGGTACTGTGGCTACAGAGTTCCTTTCAGTGTTTCTGTCTGTGTTGCAGTTTCTTGATGTCATACTTCTACCTTTTAGTTTTATCTTATTTTTTTTTGAGATTTGGGCAAAGAGTTCTTGAATGTGTGCTAAAAATATACTCTGAGAGTTGCATGTACAAAATGCATTTGCAGAAATTTGTAAATATAATGAAATGACAGAAACAAAAACATTGCTGCAGGATTTGCCTTTAAAATAAACAATTGCGAAATGCCAGACATTGAAACACTTAATTTCTTCATAGATCATAGCTTAAAAAAAAAAGAAAAAATCAATGACACAGTTAATCTTGCTATTGCCATCATGCAAAAAGAGAAAGGACCTTAGTTTTAACCTCAGTTTCTCTTGCAACACTGCTGGCTTTTCAAATTGATTGAAATCTGAAAATGATGAAAGACAGCTATCCAAAAGGAAGCAAAAGCATTACAGGAAAGGTAATGCATATATGTTTCAACTCCAATGGCAGAATGGAGGTGCACTTAGCCTTGAGGACCAGCAATGTCATAACATTATACTCTGTAATTGAGTGGTTATAATGCTAAATGTAAGGATTTACTATTTTGTTACTGTTTTGACCTTTCCAAGACAACTTGACTACTGGGCTGAAAGTAACCAATTTATCATATTGTACCAAAAATCATCAGAAACAGCCTTCTTTTTCCTAAGAGGCAGGTTTAGGTAAAACATCAGAACACTTCAAATGCTATTTTCTTTCAGTTGTTCTCCTAAACTTTCCATGGAGGTACAGCATATATTTTAGTTTTTGTCTAGGGTTTTTGAAAATCAAATACAAAATAGGACATCTTTCAGTAAAATTTGAGACCTACACATTCAGAGGGGGGAAAAAAAAGTTCGACTGATGCTTAAGGAGCCACAGCGGGACATGAGAACCTCAGGTTTGGTTCCCTGCTCTGCCACATGCTTCACCTGTGAGCTTTGTCAGGGAATTTAATTTTCCCATGCATCTGTTCTCCATCTGTAGGTGGGATAATAGCTTTTTCTTGCCTCACAACTATCATTACCTGAATGTTTCATGCAGTGCTGACTAGCAAATCCCACTTGTCCCCCTGAAACTGCAACATTGCATTTAGATATCTAAACAGTGGAAATACTTGAAGACCCTACTCACCTGTGTGACAAAATGGGATTCTTCTTTTAAAGAAATTTCAGTTTGGTAATTGGTCTTTTTATTGTATGATTTACAATTTGCAGGTATAACAATGGGTATTCTCAGGCTATTATTTCTGATGAGAGTATAAATGGGGATATAATTTTAATCTCATAATGAAATGATGACAGATGTACATAAACATATAGCAACACATTAAAAATTCTCACAGAATTCTAAGTCAAATGTCATCTAGCTCAGGAGACTGAGCTACCATGTTACTACAGGCAGACCTGATAATGACACAGACAATTAAGACTGAGTTACTTTTTTCATTATATGACTTTTATTGCAACTGCTGATAACATTGCCAAAGTTTAAACCACTCAGGCTCGGATTTTCCATGCCAGCTATTTGGGTAAGGTAGATTGATGTTATTTTTGAAGAACAATTAGTCAAAAATTGTTCAACAATTTCTTAAAATTGTGTAAAGAGGAAAACATGCTGCTTTTTCACTGAGTCCTGTGCTTTTGAGCAAAGACTTGAATCATAACTTGGGAAGCTGTCCTGATCTGAGATGTATGCCTTTTACTGACCTTGTAAAAAGGCCTGGTAGAAGAACAGAGACAAAGGCAACCTGCAGTTGGTCACTAAGGCTAGAGAGGCTGAAGAGAAAGAAATGCAAATAAAAGTCCTTAAAAACTGAATTCCAGAGCTTCCAAACTTGGCATAGTCCTCTGTTATCCTTCAGTAGCTGTATAACGTGTCTGCAGAATGATGCCTTGACCAGCCATACTGAGGAGAGAAACAAGCTATTGGTTATCTATAACTCTCTGTTGAAGATGTAAAGGTGTGTGCTGCAGACTGTAGAAACAGGACAGGTCTGTGTGGTTCAAGTTTATAAATTCATACTTAAGTATACAGAGGCAGGGCCTGTATGCACAGAAGAATGTACCAAAAAAAAAAAAATAATCTGCATTGAAAGGGTGGAGAGTTGCAAATTTAAGTGGTGAGAAGTTTAGGGCATATGTGAGTGAGGGCTAGCATAGTGAAGCTACAGCACCACCATGATATATATGCGTTCAGAAGTCATCTGTAATCACAATTGCATTTTTTTCTCTTTTGGGTGTCTGTCACATTAAGAACAGAGATGGACCATGAGACAAGATGTTTAGAGGTCCATGCAATTGAATGCTGCCCTGGAGTAGTCCATGTGTCAGCAGAAGATAGGCTTCAAACACAGAAAACTTTACAAGAGTTGGAAAGAAAAATTAAAAAAAAAAGTAAATGGAAAACTAGATCACGAGCAGGGAATGCAAATTAGGGGTGATTTTTATATATACCAGTGTCTCAGCTATGGTCTGTGTGATAGGGATAGTACAGCTCTTCCTTTCCAAAGCTGTTTTGTGATTATAAATTAATCATAATTTATTTTTTTTCCTTCCCCCTCCTGCCCAAGCACTTAGATGTGCTAAGGACAGATACGATAGGTAAGCCTATTAATCCATTCACGAATGCTGGTTTTACTGGGTGCTGAATGAGGCAAAGGTCCTGGGGAAAAAAATCACCTGTCGTCGTGTCATTGAAGAATGCGTACACACAAGGAAGACTTACATGAGTTTGCACAAGCAACCATAAGCCTGATGCTCTCAGTTCTGTTCATTTTTGCACCCTCAGCTTTTCTTTATGTATTTTATTAGTCATGGTAGGGGGGGTTATGTGTAGTTTACAACATGAAGCTGTGCAATTGAAAATAAAACCCTAAATAGTCTCTCAAGTTTAGATTTAATAGAATATTATTAACGTAGCCCTGAATGTGGCTTTTCAGCCTGTAAGTGATCTAGCTATGGCTAAACTCTGGTTTCAATTACACTTGAGGAGTGGTACATGTGACTTTCGGAGTGTCTCTTCTGATTCAAAATATTTCATACCGTGGCTTTGTGTTACATTATGTAATGTATTAGATGTATATTTAGTTACAATGCAGCCTCTGCTGGCTTCTCATCAGTGTGAGATCAGAATAAAGCCTCGCAGAAGGTTTATGAAAGACATTCAAAGGCCTGTCTTTCACTTGTTGCTGTTATTACTGCAGTTTGCAGTGATACCTTGTGCTGTGTGCTATGCAAAAAACAGTAAAAGGCAGTCTTTCAGATTTTACAATAGAAGCAAAAGAGACAACAGGTGAACACAAATGTGACTACAAGGGGAAGTAAAAGCAGAAGGTAAGGCAATGTTGGCTAATGTGGTGGGCTGTATGATGGCTGTTCAGTAGCTTTATTGTTGTCAATATTTTGGTAGCTTTTTAAAGAAAGTGAAGAGCAGAGGACAGATACGGAGAAAGACAATGAAGCAGCCATTGCAAACATTAGAGAGATCCTCCTAGAAAAGTGCAACAATGATGTAAGAAAGCCCAAAATTACTGGTTTGAAAACTTACCCAATACATTGATGGAGTCCGGCCTCCTGGGCTAATGGCGGACAGAGTCGCTCTGCATGAAGCTGGTGAGAAAGGCTGTGAAGGCTTTACTACAGATACCACAACCTTGTTCCATGAAAAAGGAGAGACCTCTGGGAGAAACATCTTTTCTGTTTCCTTTTGGAGTCAGATGAGCTTGACTGCAGCAGCCTAAATCCTTCTGCTGGTATGAAAAGTGTCATAGAGACATTGCTTCTCTGGAGCAATGGCATGATAGACCTGTTGGTTTTGAGGCAGTTTGCCACGGAATTATGTTTCCTAAAGAAATGGGGAAGTGGTTGCGAAAAGGTGGCAAGCAGAAAAAAGAGGAAAGTATGTAAAAAATGGAACAGATGTAGAAGTAAACACAGAAGGATAATAAAGGGAAAAGTAGAATGACAAAAAGGAGTGTACCAGCCAGGTTTTCAAAGACTACTGTACGTTGTGGAAGATTAGCTTCTGGAGGTAACAGAAGTAGATAATTTCATTTTGTTTACTTTCATTCACATAGAAAAATGTTGATTTTTCTCTTCCCCTTTTCATTGAAACACCTCTGCAAAAAATACAGGATTAAGTTAGAAAAATAAGGTCTATTGTAGTCAAACAAGTTTTGCAGACACAAACATTACTCAAAGCTTGCAAAATCTGGAACAGTGAAAGATTCATATGTTCTAAGTCATGGTATCTCTTTCTCCTTCTGAGCACAGCTTCACATCATCTGTGTAGTTTTACTGTGATTATCCTGGAGACAGAAAAGTCTCTTTAGTCACTGTCTCAAGTGTTGACAAACTTATATTTTTGAGCAATCACCTGCACTGTCTGCTCTGAAATAGTTGCAAGTAGTATAAATAGTTTTAATGAGCATTAGCTTTAGCAGTCATCCCTGAGATGCATGGGTTGCTTGGAATCTCAGACCTTTTTCGGTAGCATTGACTATTCTTTTACTGTTTCTCTCTTTGGAGTGACCTGAGTGAATCAGGCTCATGTCATTGATTATGGGGCACCCAGCACTCATTGATATCAAGGTGATTTAATTTCCCATGTACTTCTGAGGTCAGCAACTTTTTCTGCACCCAGAAGGACTGACAGATAGCTCACAATTTGCAAGTATATTAAATTGAGTTGTCACCACTCCTCTTAGGTTTTTCACGCAGTCAAATGCTTACATGAAAATGTTTGTGTTTGACTTTCGTGTCCCATATACTGACTGGAGAAAAGAAAGACTGACAGCTGCTGCAAATGAGTTCTTGTACCACCCTTCTGCTTATGGAGTCACTGGTTAGGACTGCCAGAGGTGCCAAAACTCTTGAATTTCAGTCCAATGTATATGGACTTGGGGATTCAAAGGATGAAACTGAGGACATGTATGAATTGTTTCATAAGTCACCTCAAAATTTTTTCATAAAAGATGGCCAGACTTCTCTTCCTCCTTTCTTGGTGCTGGCTATGGCTGACCTGTATTCAGTTGTGTGAGTGTTCATTTGTCCCTTTAGTACACTCTTTCATCAACTTGACACATGCTCTGACTCCTGGAGCACTGCAAAAATTACCTGTTAAAGTGGCTGTAGAGCAAGAGCTGAAACAAATAGGTTTGTGCTCCTGTTTGAGGCTGAAATAAAAGAGCATGAAGGGAGGGGGGTTTAATTAAAATTAGACCTGATTTTTAATAAAATTTGAAATGTAGTTGAATTAAGTGTAACATGAAATAATAGGAAGTGGGAAAGCATGGTTTCTTCATTTAAATTCTCATGCTTTTAAGTTGGTACAGGGAATTCTATATGTACAATATTTAGTATGATTTAAAAAACATCAAACAAGATAAATGCCATATTGTCATGATAGGTGTAACCAGGATATTATAGTGAATAAATATTCACTAGAGTAGTCATAGGTAAGAAGACAGCTCAAGAGCTGGGAGAACAGCTAAATAGAAAGAGGGAAGGAGGCACCTCATGGGAAGATGCAAGAGAGAATAGGCAGGCAAATTACGAATTTGTCCATCCACAGTGATGATCTCACACTTTCTCTGACAATACATGTAACGTGTCTTTGTTTTTCTCCTCATATATGTCATCGCTAACAATAGGATGAATGTTGTATCAGTCAACAGGGTTGGAAGAGTTTTTTCACTCACCATATTTTGCGCAAACAAATCTCTGCATGTGGCTTGTTTGGTAGGAACATGGGGAATGAAACATTCTGGGTCTAATTCACCCCAACTATAAATCTGGTTGACATTAAGTGATTTACTGCATGGGCGTACTTGATTCAGTATAGCTACTGGAAGGAAATTATTTGTTTATTTTAGACTGTTATTTTTAAATGCTACAGAAATGGAAAAACCTGATCCTGGTGGGGGGATGGAAAGCACGATTCTCTACCCACAAAAGTAAAATGCCTGGTTTGGTTTTAGTAGGTACTAGCTTGGATTTAATTTCTTAGAGGAAGAAATTTCTTAGTAACCTAGATTTGTTCTTTGTTTTGCAAAAGTTTTTTTCAAATGAAATGCTGTCTGCTTTCCTTCTCTAACATGCTCTGCTACATCTCCAAGTAGTTCTTTAATTTCAACCATCTGTTCTTCTGCCACTACATCAACTGACAAGGGGAGGAAGTGACTTCAGATTTTCATCTATATGTATTTTTTTCTTAGTGTGTATGTGTAACAACTATTAAAAGCAAGAAAGAATGTGTAAATGTAGAAAGGTACTTATTCAGTTTAACTAGGTCAACAAAAGAGCTGAGTTTTCTCTTAGCCACAAAACTACATAGAAGTCCTGTTTTGTTTTAGAGGGAAAGAAGTGTAAGTTGCTCACATTTGGTTTCATGAGACATTAGTATCCTATGTCTGAAGAATCAGTCTAAAGACATTAATTTCTACCAACTAAGGTGCTAGAAACATGTCTGACAGAAACTTCAGCTGATGTTGGAGTATTTCAGACAGGTTACTTAGTGTCTAAGAGATTATTTGATTGTTTTTACCGCAGTGTCTCGTCTTGATTATTTCCACATATACATGCTGCCCAGAAGGGGAAAATAAATGGAAACAAACAGGTGTGTGAACTCTGTGAATAGTCAGAATGTGCAGTGGTGCCTTTTGCTTCTGTTGGCTGTAGGCTCTCCTAGTACAGCACATAGCTCAAGTAATCAAGACTTTTCTGTCATCTGATAAGACTCACCTGAAGTCACTAGCTTTTAATTTGTACCTGACTCTGGAAAATCCATTCGTCCATCAATTTAGTTCACTTCAGTAATGCATTGATTTGCTATTCTCTTCTATGCACAAGCAGTGGTAACTGTTTGCAGAATCAATGTTAAATAGAGCAAGACCTCCTTAGCTCAGTCAGACTTCTACCTCGAAATGTGGCATTCCTTCTTGGTGCTGCATGCCCACTCTCCCCATTGACTCTAATATAGATTGCAGGTAGGTAGGTTAGGGGACTAGTATTAGGAGCCAAGTTTAGTAGTTTGGAGTGATGTCTAAAAATGAAATTTAATTTGGGTTTATTCAAGAGAGTCAACAGGTTTTCCTACCTGGCCCATAGACTGGCCTACTGTTTGCCATTTATTTTTCCTGAGGAAAATGCAAGTTAAACAGTTTCAACTGGGATTACTGTTAGTGATTGCTATTAGACTTATGATTTCACTGGATTTTTTAACAGATCTGTAGAGGAAAAACAAAGGCAGAAGACCATACTATTTCAAAGTACCTCACAAAAATCTTTGGAGTTCACTAAACCGTATTACCTCATTAAATCTTTGGAGTTGAAGTAAGGTGAACCTCAGAGACCAACAACTTGCATACACAATTAAGGTAGAGTGTTTGCATCCAAAAATAAAGGGTGTCGTCTGTGGTGACTAGCACAATATACCAATATACATGCAGAGTCAGTTTTGGAGATGAGCAACCAGAATAGCTGCTGAAGGACCCAAAGCCTTGGGACATACCGTCAGGCTGAGTTAAGAAATTATAAGTCATCTAATGTGGGAATGAAAAGAAGGGTAGCTTAGCCTCTGCCTAGTGCCCCAGCAGGTAAATGGCTCTGCATAAATGTCTGGATCAATTAAATTGCTTAACAATAACTATTGTGGCATTGTTGCTTTTGTTAGACTAGAGTCAGTTGTTACAAGTAATGAGCATCACGTACAGTTTTAAGTCCTGACATTGTAAATTCCCTCAGGTAGCACTCTCAGGCTTGATCCAAAGTGGGACTTTGATGCTGCAATACTGAGTGCTATATTGCTGAGCTTTCATGTGGCTGGCCCAAGGTAAGCAGACACCTCTGTTAAGTGCACTGGCCCCATACAGGTATGTGGGAAGAGCAAGGTACATCAGGATCAGGTAGTCAGCTTTCTATTAGGAAATGCTGAGGATACTGTGGGATCTTCACCAGCACGTAGCCACCTGTTACACCCTTTATTTCAAAAACAGAGCTTGTCTCTCCCTTCTGAAATATAGCAGAAGAGTAGGTGGGGGTGGCCTTTTGAACAAGAGCCTAGTGATTAAAGCACTCCTCCAGGTTGTGGGAAATCTCAGTTATTGCTTTTGCCTGAGGGAACTCAAACTCACCTCCCAGAGAATTTCCTAAATAATGTGTCTATCTCCTTCTCTGCAGTGCAGATACTGACCTTGCTGTGGAATTAAAGAATCAAAAAGAACTGAAGATGAACTAAGCTAGAAACCAAGAACAAGACAGTGCTTCCAAGGAGTACCTCATTCAAAATGCTTTTGCTATGCACAGAGTAGGAACCTGTGTTCAAGTGTTTCTATCTCCACGTAAGAGTAAAGTAAGGGCTTTCATTCCTGGCCAGTGAAGCAACTCTAGTGAGGGAAAAGGAGAACAGTGTATACTTCAAAGGCTGGGGAGGGTTTCTTTGCAGATGAATAACGTACAATTGAACTCTCTGAGGCTGGCTGTGGCATGGTGGTGGCAGGCTCAAGCCCAAGTTTCTTCCACGCTAGCAGAGTGGTCTGACAACTGAGCTAAGAACGATATGGTGGCTGTATCTAGGAAGAAAACAGTAGCTGCTACTGCATGTTGTGTAGTTCCTGGTGTGCAGGGGTGGTTTGCAGACTCTTGATCGATCAAGGCAATGGGGAGAGAGGAGCGGGAGAATGACCAACTTCTGGATTTTGATTGTTTAAGTAGGAAATATTTAGTGCTGTTGAGACTGGGGTTCTTCCTGGGACATGGAGAAGCAAAGCTTTGGGTGTCCTGACAACATGAAGTTCATATATGGAGGCACTTGTAAAATACAGGCATTAAGCAGCAGCTGAACCAGGGGTTATGGATCCACAGTCTTGGATTTTGGTGGAATTTAGTATTTTGGTCCTTTTTGGATCCATATTCTTGTCCTGTATCTGGTCATTAGTCACCTCTAGGACTGTGTAAACAAAATGTTTATGCCATGAGTGAATTTGTACCATAATATTTGGGCCACATAAAGCAGTGTAAGCTAACATTTGTTCATGACGTATTATATTTCTACACATGCTCTGGAGTACTCATAGCAGCAAGTGTTGACAGAAGTAAACGTGAACACATCATGAGTTACTAGGTGCACGTGTCTTTGGATGATCTTAGCATGATTATTATGTTTGTCTGTAATAGTTACCAATTCAGTTGGTTCAGTACCTTTCAGCTCAGAGTCCACTGAAAACTGCACCGTGCTGGTGCTATGAATTTAGCATTCTGTTCTAGTTACCTGGCTTTGGCATTACCACTTCTTTCAAATGAGTATCTGAAAACAATCAAAATGAAGGCAATGACATATTAAAAGAGAATTGGGTAGCCACTGTATATAATACTGAAGAGTGTTACAGTCAGAACCAAACAGTGAAGTCTAACTCCACACCTTTGGCACTGTCCACGTGTCATTATATGATAAAGTGTCATCAGATATTTAATGTACTAGTACAGTAGGATCCTTGGAAGCAGAGACTCAGATCACATTCCAAATATCAATGCTGTCTGGGAGAAATGTTTCTTCATTTGCAGCAACTAGAACTTTGTACTAATTTTATGAAGTGAAGCCCTTAAAGGGCCTTTAAATCACATCTGGCTGAACAAACCGTTACAAGTAGAGCTGAGTAAAAAAAAAAATATTTTCTCCTTATGAAAATTCACATGTAGTCTGAGCTGGGCCAAAATAACTAATGTTCACAAGGTCTCAACAAAAACATCCACAAAATAACAGCTGAAAAATTTATGTTGTTGGTATAAAAATACTTTTTGTTTGTTTGTGTTTTGTCCAGGTTCTGAAATGACACAAGGAAGTTGTAGCACATTCATCTGTCTAGGATCCAACTGGCCAAATGTCAGATCCTATGATGTAGACACTCCTACTTGAGTATGTCACTCTGGGCTCCATTTTAGTCACTGTAAAGAAAGAGGCATTTCTAGAATTACATTAATTTCATGCTTAAACAAACTTTTAAATAGGTCAGATGAATAATCTTCTAGAAGTGTAGTTGTCCAAACTCATGAAATGAATCCTACCTCTTAGATATTCAGTCTTGTCCCACAGCCAGGGAAAAATGCCTCTTCTGTGGTGTAGGTGCTGTTATGGCTCCAATAGCTCAGTCAAAGGGAGTGACTGTGGTTCCCTGTCGGCAGTGTTATCTGACCAAAATTCCAGATCAGCTGCAATTACAGACCAGACAGTAAAGTATAAGCTCATCTTCTCTTAGCAAAACTCTCCCAAATCCACCCTTTTCCTGCCCTCCCTCCTCATCAACTCACCATATCTGTCAAACTATAGGTCATTAATGAAGATCCTGTTCAAAATACTGCTCTTTGCGTTACCTGATGGTTCATACTATTCTTTCTGCGGTCTTAAAGTCTTGATGCCTGATTTTTTTTTTTTTATTTATTTTAAAGATGGTGAATAACAAAGGAGACAGTTCCAGCAGAAATTTTCTGAGAAACTGCCACTTGTGCTAAAATTCATGAAACCTTTTTACAAATACTTGGCAGTTATCCAAATAATCTTAGGAGAGAAAAACTAGTAATGTGAGCTCAGAAAATACTGTTGAGCTGAAGTCAGCATTCTGGACTTGATTTGGATATGTATCTTTTTTTTTTTTTCCCCCTAAACTGTTTGACCCAGAGTGCCTTGTATTTGATTGTGGTAAAGGCTTAAACTCCCTTCTTCCTGGTGATTCTTACCTTTTCAAACTAGTAAACAGCTGCCAGGAGCACACATGTGTGTTTGCATGAGTCTTTGATAACTGTAATCAACAAATGTGTATGAAATATGGCATAACTTCATCAAGAAATAGCCTGCTAGTTCTGTTAGCTCCTTTTAACCCAGGAGTTGCTTTCAAAGGTTGGATCATCTTTAATATAATTATAAGCTTATAAATAGTTAGATGTGAATGTATGCTGGACAGTAACAAGCATTCTTGTGATGGTAGCTTTCCATTCACTTGAATAAAGGCCTTGTATTAGAAATAAGTCTTTAAATGACCTGAACACTGATAATACACAAGCAGTTACAATGATCCTTCTTGTCTAGGCTACATATTCAGGAATACAAATCTATAAACCTCAGATTTAACAGTGGACAGTCTACCACCTCCTGGCATTGTAGACAAATGCAAAGAAAAATAATCATCCAACCTGTGTGGCTCAAGCTAGTTGGGGCCATGTATAGAGTCTAGACTGCTCTTGATCCAGTAGCATTATTAATAGTAATAATAAAACACAAATGTATTTTTATAGGATGCTTGTATGAGAAAGCCTTTGGGCATTTCACAAAATACAACCAAACACAGCAGTTATTTTCCATTTAAAACTGCAACATACCCCAGTGAAACTGGGAGCTGGCAAGGCAGTGAAAAATGCCTTCTAAACACCTAACTAGGCACAAAAGATAGAGCAACCACCCACAATTAATTAGGTTTCTATACATGCCAATCCCTCCTGGCCATACTGACATCAGAGGGAGATTTTTCATTGCATCAGTGGGAGAAAGCTCGAGCTTAAAGTGAACTGCAGTAGAGGTCTCAGTGAAGGAATACAGACATCAGTATATTCAGCTATTCTTGCACAGGTTGAACTGAAAGATGTATTTCTTCAAGCTTGCTGTAACTGGATTGATGATATTGCTGCCTTTTGAATTTAAACTTCCTTTTGTTAGAGGATGATGATGATGAGATGAGGGTTCTCTATGTTGACGTTTAGACTTAGGCTGATGGCCCAGATCTGTATCTGAAATATCATGTGGTGTATAGGAATTCTGTACCACCTCTTCATGGTTTTCCTTGATGTTTTTGCTCTTTGTACATATTCTGGCAAACTCTTGTTATCTCAGCCAAAAGCTGATTAAAATAAGCTTTGATTTTATTATTTTTATATATATATATATATATATATACTTATATATATATATATATTTTTTTTTAAGGGAGATTTTTTCAAATCTCCAGAGTTGATAAAAATACTGGTTTTCCAAAAGGGTTGACACACTGGAGACGTAACCACTTTTTGGTTGGATTGAAACGGAGCTAAATGGTTCAAAAAATATTGTTCTACTTTAAAAATTTCCTCAGTTCTTCCTTAAGTTTGTAAATCCTCTTTTATATAAACCACAGTCTTTTGTGATGAAACTGCTCTAACAGTCTTTCAGCATTGTAATCTGCTGTTTCTTTCCCAGTTGTTTTGGGTAAGGATATGGTCTAAATTACCATGTTATCAAAAACACCCCTACAAATAGCTTTCACTTCCAGAAATCACAAACTGCATAGTTTTTCCTATTTTAGCACGCAGTACTTCCACAACATTGCCTACTGGATCAGATCAAAGCAAAAAAGCAATTGCTGACATGAAATAAAAAGGAACAGATATCACAAAGCTTGCATTTGTTCAGTTTGTGAAGGGAGAATAAAGATTCTGAATGAATTTTGGAATAAAAGCATAACCATTAAGAAGGTGGCCTTTGGTGTGGTCACCTCTGTTGAGATTCAGTCTAACAGAACGTGGTTTTTGTCTCTACTTGTTCTGTAATGGCCCCACCCTATTCATTTGTGTAGAAGAATGGATCAAAGTGAGCTTGAAGATAGACAAAGTTTATAAAAACAGAAAACTCATTTTCTCATACATTCTTTGGTGCCTGAGGCAAAGGTATTGATTGTAAGGCAACCGAAACAAGCTAAGCTATTCTTGCCTTCTATATATTTGAACACTTGTAGTTGTGCAATAGGCAGTGAAACAACCCAGAATGACGCACAAAGTGCAGAACAAATGAGAGACAAAAGGAACTGAATTGTTTAAATAAGGCAAGGCTGTGAAACTGAGATTCAGATGGGATTTAATCTTGTAGATGCTTCACAGAAAGGAAAAAAAAAAAATCATTAACTTGCTGAATGGTTTTGTCTTAACTGTCAGTTCATATGGCAACTGTATACTGTATAAATAGAAGTATGTTTGGTTGGGGATTTTTTTTAAATGTGCATTTTACACAGGCCTATTAACTTGTCTGTTACAAAACTGGCTTGTGCTAGATCCAGGAGTAGTATATTAAGGAGAAAATGAAAAGGAACTTTTGCAATAATGTACTACTTTTGCCCTGCTTAGAACCAGTGCAAGTGTCTTAGGCATGACTCTGTGGGCTCTAAAAGGGACTTCAGTGATTTCAGGGACCCTAAAGAAATAGGTCCTTTGCATTGGGTAATTGTATTTCTCATAAGAAGGTATAATTTAAGGTTGTTTGCAGAACCAGTTACACTTAAAATTTATATGGCTGATCTGTGATATGTGTATTGTGTAGTTTTAGTTGATTTTTACGATTTTGCCTCTGTTTGCCTGTGCACCATCTTAACTGTAGCAGCATGCATCTACTGCTCATCTTGTGTCCACAGGACTGGTTTGTGGACAGCCTGTCAGACACGTTTGACGGTCCACTAACCTCCTTTATGTGTCCAGGCATGCTCAGGTCTATGTGTTTCAGCTGTGTCAGCACCTCTGTGTACTGGTTTTCTGCTTGTATGGTCATGAAGCTGGTTTGAAGAGGGCTTTGAGGTTGCCCTCTGTGGGGTGCATAATAATACACAGGGTGGACAGATCTGTCCAGAGATGAAAGTGCTTCTCCAGGGATATCTTATTCTATTTGAGGGAGTGGAATATGTTCTACTGGTGTGAGATGCCCTCATACTGGTGTAACTCTATCCTTACTAGGACTGATCCTCATCCTTGGTTGATATACTTCTACTGCTGCTGTTTTATTGGTATGGACCTACAGTAAAGCAACTCGCATTGCTGTGACAGCATAGAGGAACCTCAGTGAGGGAATAAATGGTATTTACACCCAGTTGAAGGCTTCTGTTTAATCCTAATGCAGCAGAGAGCAGTCAGAGCATAAGGAGGAACTAGGGTCCCAACTTGTACAAAGAAGGGTTCATTACCAAGCCTCTCCAGTCCCTCCCTTAGATTCATCTGGACACGAGTTCTTCAGTAAGATAAATTGTGTTCACTTTCCAATGTGCTGACTTTGGGATAAAGGGAAAAACAGTCAAATCAGATATGTTCTTTTTTATTTTAATTAAGTCATCTCTATTTGAAGGTGGTGATAACTCAGCTTGGGGCTCTTCTTGTTCATCCCATACTCTGGGAAAAGTTCCAGTTTGATTTTAGCTTTACTCATAACAGAAAGCTTGTGTTGGTTTCCTAGCCCTATAATAAATTGCAAATTCTGTCATCAGCTCTAATGGTATAATGAAATTTCAACAGTTACACAATGTGCAGTGTTTTTGTCTTCTAAGGTCCCCGGCTGAATGGCCAGCTACTGCTTGGGAAGGTGAGAGCTCTATACAACACAGAAACTTTCTTTTGGATGAGAGTAGATTTGATGTTATTGAGAATTCTCATATGCCTCAAGGCACTCTGCCCTGCTTTTTGTTTTCTCCAGCAACATGAGATCTGCTGTGTCAATACAGATTGTTAAGATTTCATGCCTGGTATCCTGCCTGTAGCTAAATTTAAGGCATTATGGTTCACAGATGACCGAAGTCCTGCTGGTTCAATCCTCAACACTTCTAGCTCTGCTGTAGTTAACTTTGCCAATGCTCTGTCTTGTGGTCTGCCATCCTCCTGGTCACTGAATGTGCATGGAATGCTGGTTCAAATGTTGCTGGATATAAGGTGAAGAACACGGTATGCAATTGTTCATGTCTGTGGATATGAGGAACAGGCCTTCCCAAGTTTTTTGGGGAACTGCTTTCCAGCTTTGGATGAGAAGCTTAAGTTCTCCCTGCAGGTCCCATCCACAGAACTTTTTCTCCCTTTCTTAAATCCATCAATGGCATATATCTTCACATCCATGATTGCAGCAAATACTCTGACAGACTCTGGGGTAAATTATCTATTGTATTTTACTGTCTTGTGTTTCCTAGACATGTCACTGAGTTAATCTTATCCTTGAGTTGTTTAACATAACAGACTGATCAGATTTTGCTTCTTGGTGCTTTTACTAGGGATTAACAGCATTAGGCACTGTTTTCTCTTCCGGTTTCATCACCTTGTGGCACCATGGAAGACAATGTAAAGTTGGCTAATGAAAAGTTATTCCTGAATAGACAGATGTACATATATATTCAGTTTGTGTGGAGCATCTCAGAAGATACAGAGAAGATAGTCACAGCCTTTATGCTCCAATGGTGCTCAGATGCTGGAGTAGCACTAGCTTTACCAGATGTTCAGGTGAATTAATCCTGTGGTGGGAGTCAAGCCACAAAATTAGATATCGGTAATGAAAATACAACAGCCTTTCCTCTTACCCATATTCTGGAACTAAGAATAAATACTATCGTGTTGACTTTTCTTTAAGCCACAGGTTCACAAGTGTAACACAAATGTCCTTAATCTGACAAACTGAAGGAGAACCTCTTATAGTAATGAAGATGACTGTATGCTGTGGTGGTCTTAGTGTGTAGTCATTTTGTGCCCTTCTCTACCAATGTATATGCTGTATGTAATACAGTAGTACCTAGAAACACTGAATAGCATTTTGGAATGCATTGTGCTGGATACTGTAGAGACCAAAAAACCCCAAAACACAATAAATGAAAAACTTGAAGTATCTTTCTGTTGCTGATTGATAAATTCCTAGGATTTCTGTTTGTCACCTTCCATTTTTATACTTTCCTTGGGAGACATTCTAGCAAGATGTTCACAGGTTTCTTTTAAAGAAACTTTATCAGTGGAGTTTCTGATGGGTGGTGCAGCTCCTGTTGGATCCTGTCAAATTTGTGGGTGCAAAGCACCTTCCCCAATTAAATCCTTACTGACTAGGTCTTCTCCATTTCTTCACTTGCCATCTGGAATGTGCTGTACATGATGCTCAGTCAGAAAAAAAATACATTTTTTCTGTAACACTCGGCAGGGAGCTGGTAACAAGAAACCATTGTTGCCAGAATCCATGTTGTTTGTGGGGGTGGCTCAGATGGCTCTGTATTAATTTGGAGACTTAAAAATGAAAAGTATTTATGATAACTTTTATTGATGTTAAGTGAATAACCCTACCTCTATGACAACTAATCAAATTAGCTTTAAGAACAGGAAAATGGGCTTCTCTGAATGGCTCTTTGACTTGATTTTTATGAAGACATCAATTTGTCCATTCCACAGTAATTTTTCAGCTTACACAATGCCTAGTTCCTAGGAATCAAGACTTTATCACAAAAACCATGTCTTTATTCCTGTCTATACAATTTTTTAATTCCTTGGTCAAATTAGGTAGAGAATAGAGTCATGGGGTAAAAGACAAAATTATTTTAGGTGTCTCCAGTTTTAATGACTGTCAATAGCTGGTTGGAAAAGAGGGACTCCCATTCCTATTAGAATGCACTATTCCCTCTTATTAAAGTGAAGGACTAGAGTTAATGATCAATTCCTTATGTACCTCGAGACCACAGCCTGCTGACCAGTCAGCACATGTAGCTCCAAATCAGATGCAGCATGCGCTGTTGCTTGTGCAGGTGAACAGGTGAGCACATGGAAGGGAACTGTGGGGTACAGTGATTATAAAGGAAAGTGGTTGTAATTGGGGGATATAGGACATACATCTGCAGGAAACTCAGTGTCATCAGTTGTTTGGCTCATTGACTTTATACCTATTAGTTCCCTAATTCTCCACCCTGTTCTGTGAGGACTTGAAGAACAATAGGGAGAATGTCAACCTAGTGAATCACTGTTGACTGTGTCCTCCACATTTTCCTTATTTGGGCAGCCATTTTGCTCAGGTATGCTGAACATCCACAAAGTGGCTAGGTACTAAGCCCTCAGACAGACAGGTGTCTCAAAAGACATTTAGGAGACTTACTCCAAGGTTCATGAACTATATTTTTAAATAAGTCTAAAGAATTTAGATGTGGGATTTGGGACCAAATTCCCTTAGGCTTCTTTAAAGGCAAGATATTCAAACAATCTTGACCAAATTAGGATAATTAGAGTCCTTCATCTTACCCCTGCAGCATATCTATTATACTCATCTAATGAGTGTACTATTCAACTGCATCAGGGATCTTTGTTAGTTTAGTGGGAATTAAGAATTAATCATCAGTATCTCTGCTAAGAAGTTTGTGTTTACCATCAACATGCCCAGTAGATGTGCAGATGTTAGCCTGATGTGAAATTATAGTTAGACACCATGTTGCACTTGGCCAGTGCATTAATTCATATCTTACAGGCCTTTGGGACTACATTTGGCACAAGGTTAGAGATTTCAAGATATGCTGGTATTTGTTTACTGAAAGTGGTTGGGAAAACATTACCAAAGAGAAAGAAGCATAATTCCTACTTCGGTTTACTTATAGACTTGTCGCTTTGATGAGCACTTTAGGTACACCTGTTCTCTCGAGTACCATGAAGCTTCATCTCTCATTGATGAATTTGGGACAAAATCCTGTGTAGGGTGATGTGGTGTTGCCAAACAGTTCTCCCAGTTGAAGAACTGGGTAAGCTGGGATTCCTTTCTTTACTTTTTGATTTACCTAGCAGCCATAAGCACCTTAAAGCCTGCAGTTCACTGAAGTATCATTTTTGTCTCTTTTTACATCAAGAGTTGTGGAATTCAGAGGACTGCTTGTTTTCTTCATTTATCATTTTTGTTTCCATATGCAATCCATACAGCAGGAATACACAGTCAAGTGCCAAATCAGACAAAGCAGTTCCTGTTAGTGTGTGTTATACTACATACTTTAAAAAAAACCCCACAAAAACCAAAACATAAAACCCCAGTTCTATGCTCCATGTTTGTCTTTGGGGGAGTGTGTGAATGAATTACATCGTTGACTTTCTACTCAGCTCTTTTTTCAGTGGATTATATTTGAAAGGCTTTTTGGAAGAGATACTTCTTCTTTGTTTCATTGTTTGTGTCATTCCCCTGTTGTTCATCTAGTGCCAGCGTCTCATCCAGATGCAACAAGAGGCTAATAAATAAATCCTGACTGTCCTGTGGCAAGAGCTTCAGGATGGGTGAAAGCCAAGGAAGTCTTGGAACTATTAGCAGTGTTTAACAGTGCTTTCAACACTATTTCCAATTTTGAAAGTCAGCTGAGAAGATTTATAGGGTGATTGTGAGAAATGTTGATAGTTGGTAGCTTGCAACAGAGTATGTTCATTTTTGTTTAGGGGGAAAAGACACAGACCACTTGACCTGACTACTCATCTGTGAATATTTGCCCAGGAGGATATTATATGAAATACAGAGATGTTATATGGATTTCCTGCCCTTCTCTACACCCCCTTCCTCCACATCTTTATTTGTCAGTCATACATTTACTCATAGTTACTGAAGCAGTATTTTAAAACAACATCATCTAGAGGTAGATTAATTAAAAGGTTGCGGGTATAAAACTCTGCTGCTTTGATATGCCATTTTCCAAGTCATTGGCAGCTGTGTTCTATGTGCTATTCATGCTTTAGACTAGACCCTTCATGTTTTGTGTGAAATAAATAGAAGGCTCAGATATTGCCAGCCTCAGGTGGTCAGACACATCTGTCACAGGTCTTATACTTACCTTCGTCAGGATTAAATTACTAAAGTTGGTATGCTTACAGTGATGTGAGGTGAATGGGTACAAGGCCTGTTTCAGGCCTCAGGTGTCCAGAGCACAGGTCTGATAACACAGAACATTACTTCCGTTTCAGGAATGACCCCTCTCTCTTTATCTCTTTCTTCTTACTGCCCCATTGACCATTCCTTCATGAAAGACCATTAGGTTTGAAAGTAACCATGCAGTGGAATGTGATGCAGTTACACCAGGCAGAGATGTGAGATGTTTCTACTGTACTCAGTCACATGGGCCATATAAAGACAGCCTTCCCACGCAGAGTATTTGCACAATGCTTTCCTGGAATTTGAGCGTGAAACACATCTTGCCTGTTGTGCTTCAGGCATTTCACTCATTGAGACAGAGCCGTGTTTGCTCGATCATATTAACTCCATTAGATCAGCAGTGACAGTCTTTCAACTGTATAACTGTGAGTTTGTCTTAATTTGCACCTGTTGACCATCATCCAAGACAAGGTACTGGTCTGGATGGATCTTTGCTTGGCTCAGGTGAACTATTCGTATATTTTTTGAGC
This sequence comes from Columba livia, assembly GCF_036013475.1. Taxonomy (NCBI): domain Eukaryota; kingdom Metazoa; phylum Chordata; class Aves; order Columbiformes; family Columbidae; genus Columba; species Columba livia. The sequence goes on along the minus strand of NC_088603.1, from coordinate 74,171,861 downwards.
ACCTCGTATGCCTTCAAAAAGAACATTTGAGGATGTGCCAGGAAAATTGACTTGGAAGTGTCTGAAAAGCACTGTGAAAAAAATTCTTGAAGTGCAGCTGCTGCTGATAACTTGTGATGAAATTTAACACTGTTAGAAAAATGTTGCTATGGTCAGCTTTAATGTGGCCTGTTAGTTTGGATGGACCTAATTAGTTTCTCCCATAACCACGTCACCCAAATGTCCTTTTACTGTCCATTATTATTCCTGGATTTGATTGGGTAGCTGAAGCACTGCCATGTCCCCAACTTTTGTCCTTCTGTCCTTTATGCTGGAGCTGTTTCTGCAGAAGTGGAGGGACTCATCCCCTTCCCTCATTGGGGTATAAGCAGAGAAACTCTGTTTGGAAGCTCCTCAGGGGTTTTGCCTGTTTGCAGTTGAGGTCACGTGGCAGAAAACAATTGCTGGTTATCAGTTGTTGAAATCAGGGATGATCCCTAACATAAACAAGGTCAAAGGCTCTTCAACCTCCCAAGAAATGGAGGACTACTATTTTATAAGAGACTACTGATCCGTAGTTTGAAAGCTGTCACTAATTTATAACTTTTTTTTTTCGTTGCATCTATCTCAAGCTCTGGGATTGTACCTTAGGTTGTTTATTTTCCACTCTGTTATCTTCCTGACTATTTTAAATATATTTCTCTATTCCAAATAATCTTGTAAAGGGAATTTCATCTTCCTGGTTCTTCCTCAAGTCAAATTCCACCTTTGTCCTTTTGTAATCTAATGCTGAAACAAAATCTATGCAGAGGCTGCTGACTAGTTGTTCAGATTGAGGCATAGTTAGGGAAATTAGTGGCCAGAAAAGAAATTAATGGGTCATGAACCTGGAACAGATACAACCCTCTTAATATGCTTCAGTTATTTGAGTTGTGTCAAAAGTGTGTAAGAGAAACAATGCAAACTGCTGACAAATGGACATGACAAATGATGAGGTGTTTATTTATCCAAGGCCTGTTCTATTTATTTACTTGCTTAATCCCTGTTGAAGACGTATTTTCGTGATAAATTCAGCCAGTACTTCCCAAGCTGTCTCCATTACTCAGTATCCAGTGGATTGCTGGTGGCGACAAAATTTCCCTTCACCGGTGGATAAAGTCAGTGGAATGTCAGAGTCCTGATGGGTTGGGTTGTGGCTTTTTTTGGTTTGTTTTCTCTTGTCCCCCTGTCCCACCCTGGCTAGGTTGTGTGTAGTGAAAATAGTATAGGTTACTGCATTTCAGTGTTTTCAGTTGATCAGGTCCACGGGTCCCTATTTGTCTCCATAACCCTCTTGTTAACGTGTGTAGCTGTTTTTGTCATATCCCTTATGCAAACTGTGCCTTCTCTCTAATAGAGTATCATTTTTGCTTATATAATGCATGCAGTCACACAATTTATACTGGGGTTTATGTTTCATTTCCTAGCATCTTCATCTCTTTTCTTGCCAAGAGAAGGATATGATTTTGTCTGATTTTTGGTTAGTTAGGCTTAAAACTGTGAAACTCATAAGATTCTCTGTTTAAACAGGCCTACCTTTGTTTTCTTTTGTTGTTGTTTTCTTTCAGTTTCAGAAAAAAACACAGCTGTAAGTACCAATCACAAACTGCAAAAATAATAAGAATCACCCTGCTATCCTGAGATGAGCACCTGCTCTTCAGTCCTCTACTTCTTTGAAGTGTTCCAAGGTTGTCAGTGAGTCGTTTAATTTATCATTCAATATGATGAGATTTAAATGGATCTGCTCATTATGATATTTGGCCAATCATCTTTAAACAGAGGGGGTTACCGTTAAAAAAAATTCTCTGTTGTAGCAAGTGTATGTATGAGTCTGAGCCACAATCTAGAGCTCTGAATGACATTGGTAAGGGATATTAAGAACTTCGTTTGAAAAAATGCATTTAATTGCACTCATAATCAGTGGGAGAAGAAGCAGCTCTACCTAATATTTATGAATTAAAGACACGTGCTGGAAAGATTCATACCACAACCATGAAAGAACTCACACATGCAAGAATAATTACGGGAGAAGAATAGCAAGTAGTCATCTTAACACAGGCTGTATTAGGATGTCTAGTGTACAAGAGAGACACATTAACATTGCACTACTATTTTTAAGGTCTTAAACCTTGACTTTTCCAGCTGAAAATACAGATTATTTTTTTTTTTAAGCATTAAAAATTGCAGCAAGATATTGGTTTGTATTTTGACTTAGAATAGAGAAATAAAAATGCTATCATGGGACATTAGATTGATATGTCCATGTGGCTAAACCAGGTAAACCCATATCCTGGCCTTCATTGCTAGGGCCTGCATTCATTCTTGTTTCCCAGGAGTGCTAGACAGGTGTCCCATGTCTCCTTTCTTTCTTCACCACTACCTAGCTCCTCATTCGGGTCTTTGGCTAGCTGTCCGTGAGTTCTCCTCATCACAGTATCACAGTATCACAGTATGGTTGGGATTGGAAGGGACCTCAAAAGATCATCTAGTCCAATCCCCCTGCTGGAGCAGGAACGCCTAGGTGAGGTCGCACAGGAACATGTCCAGGCGGGTTTTGAATGTCTCCAGAGAAGGAGACTCCACAACCTTCCTGGGCAGCCTGTTCCGGTGCTCTGTCACCCTCACTGAGAAGAATTTTTTTCTCAAATTTAAGTGGAACCTCTTGTGTTCCAGCTTGATCCCATTGCCCCTTGTCCTATCATTGTTCGCCACCAAGAAGAGCCTGGCTCCATCCTCATGGCACTCACCCTTTATATATTTATAAACATTAATAAGGTCCCCCCTTAGTCTCCTCTTCTCCAAACTAAAGAGCCCCAGCTCCCTCAGCCTTTCTTCATAAGGGAGGTGCTCCACTCCCTTAATCATCTTCGTTGCCCTATACTGGACCCTCTCCAGCAGTTCCCTGTCCTTCTGGAACTGAGGGGCCCAGAACTGGACACAATATTCCAGATGTGGTCTCACCAGGGCGGAGTAGAGGGGAAGGAGGACCTCTCTCGACCTACTAACCACCCCCCTTCTAATACACCCCAGGATGCCATTGGCCTTCCTGGCCACAAGGGCACAGTGCTGGCCCCTTCTATTCCTTCTAGCAGCTAACCTGATTCTGGTCAGGCCTTTTTCTTTGCTGGCTTCGAACTCCATTCTCTCTGCCCAAATGGTACCAGTTTCCTTTTCTTTCACTTATTTGCTAGTTCTTTGCCTACCCTCTAATTTGTTTCTTTTTTGGGGGGGGAGGAGGGGCGCTTTTTCCCCCCCTCTCTTTTTCTCCATTCTCTTCCAAAAGCTGCTTTTTCCATACTGTCTGGGAGTAAGAAAGTAGGCAACTGCTAACGTAGGTGGTGGAGGAGGCAGCACTTGTTGCAATGCCTAACCCTGGTCCAGAGTAACCATAAACCTCAGCTGCATTTTTCCTCTGTACCTAGGCTGAAGGATTTTCAGTTGTTCTTCGGGGAAGGGGCATGAACAGTCTGAACACAACAGGGCTCTATTGAGTTGGAAAGTGTTTGATAAAATTACGCTAGGGATGTAATTATTCAGTGTGTTCAGCTAGCAGCTTTGCTAAAAATGCCAGAAAGATTGAAGGCAAAATTAGTTATGTAGAGCACAGTAAATCTTCTCTTACTCAATGCCTCTATAGCCTATATATGGCTCCCTTTTTAGGATTCAGCGTGGGTTCATTGTGGAGCTTAATGGCTGAGTTACCCAATCATAATGAGCTACTGTGTGCATCAGCTGAGCATGATAAAGCACTCCTAATGTGTCTACAATGCAAGGCATTTTAATTCTGACATGACTGTTGCAAGAAGACATGGCACTTTTCCACTTCAACACATAGACAGACTTAGGTGGGTGGTAGTGCCGTTGATGGAATAAAACTCCTCACAAGTGGTGACATATTTCTCACTAGCTCCTAAGTATAATATCTGAAAAACCTAACTCCTCTTTGGCTGGCTTTACAGAAGTGCCAGTTCATGTTTACATTAGAAAATATGTTAAATACATGATTGTGTCCTTAATAAAACATGTTATTCTGTACTTCTTTTTAGGGTGTCTCAGTGAAGAAAGTGGCTTTGTTCTCCTTACAGGCCAAAACCTACAAGATTACAGCCTAAGTCAATTCTTCATATAAGTACTTACGCACCTGCTTAATTTTTGCCATGTAGACCAGCTCCTCAGATTTCAGTGCTTTGAGTTCAGACTCTTGACTCCAGAACCATTCAGCTGTCTTACATCATTTTGGCCCCTTTACATTTTTAAGGATCCTACTTTTACCAAGTGCGTTCTAATTTTCCTCTCTCAGAAAGAGCACAAATCTGTAATACAGAGATCTACCTTATTTTGGTATCTCTGAGCTTCATCTCTGCTGGCACTTCTTTTGCCTTTCTTTTCCTACCCTATTGTTTTCCTTCTGAGTCTCAGGCATTGGAGACAGCCAGACAAATCGGAGGAAAACTATTACAGAAGCACAGAATACCTGGGATTTGGACCTTATTGCCAGAGGTGTATAAGCCTAGAATAAAGCCTGTTGCTTTTCAGTGGCACAGGTCTAGCTTAAGAAAGGTTTTCTTTTGTGCTCACCACAACAGTATCTGTGTGTTGGCAACCTGGAGAAACAGAGACACAAGACACAGAGGAAGCTTGGAAGCAAAGAACTGACGTAGTTTACCAAATCGCGTGGCTGTGACAAACCAGTTTGGTTGTTTAGGCTGGGGCTTGAGGATGTAAGAACAGACCGGACACTGGGAAAAGGAACAGTCACAGATCATTGTCTCTCTACGTGCAGTTGTTGGCACCATCCTTGGCTCTAGGAATGTCATTTCCATCTCTTCTCTCTTTGTGTGCACATTTGTCATCTTTAACAGCCCTCTCCTGCCGAGCCATATGTTTAATGATTGTTCTGGGGATGAAAACACATATTTTTTGGCTTCTGAGCCCCTTTGGTGAGCTTGTGTCTCTGTCCATTGCTTCTGGTGCTCCTTTGCCCTGTGGTAAAACTTCTTGAGTAATGTGTGAATACCTATACGTTTGAAAAGGTCCTATTTCTCTGTTTCACAGCTTATAGCATAGTTTTTGCCAGATGCAAAGGGGATGATGGTTTTCATCCATCACAGTGTGGGTTGCTGGAGAGAGGGCCTGTGACCTAGGTCATGCAGAAAGGAATGTTTGCTGCTTTGTACGAGGGAATCCTCCTCGGCAGTGCGAGGTTGAGATTACCACAGGTATATCCCTCAGTAAATTTAATCCTGCATTCATGAGTTCAGCACTGTTTAAGTGTGAGTCAAATATGTTCCCTCAGGAGAAGGGGGAAAAAAAATCCATGCTTACTGATAAAAAAGTACAAAACAGTGTTGGTACAATGATTTCTGAATCTATTGGGAGTCCTGTCATGCACTGCTATGATAAGAGAGCTGGAAGATAGTAACTTTGTGCTTGATGGAAAAACATATTGTAGAGCTTAATGAAATTTCGTCATGCACTTTTAATTGATTTCAGCAAGGGAGACCTTTTCAAAGCAAATATAGCTATTAATCTCATTACTGCTTAAGCTAATATACTGAAATTATATTTGTATATCAATATATCAGACAAATATTTGTACAAGATAGGCATTTCAATGACTACTCAGCTGAAATGAACAAATTAACTTCCTTGATTATAAAAGCCTTATGTCCTAGAGCTGTACGTTGCAGTTCATTTTCCAGTGTGAACACTTTAGTTAGACTGCTAAATCCACAGCTAATCCTAAATAATTGGCCCTTTTTTTTTTTTTTTTTTCTTTTCCTCTAAGTGATCTGGGCAGTGTGTAGGACAACTGAGAAATACTGCTTGTTGACTTTGCAGTCTGGTTTTCATGAGGACCATGCTAACGCATCTAAGTCACTGTGTCCATGCAAGAGTGTAGTAAGAACCTTTTGGAATGGGGTGTTTTCTGGCTTTGTACTATTATCCTTTTTGGGCAACACAAAACTGAGTGATGAGGACATAGCACAACACGTTCTGGTACCTTGTTCTTCTGACTGTCCAGTGTGTGAACCAAATTTCTTTTCTATGAAACAACCAAGATGGTGTTGGGTGGGTACCATTCCTGGATGGGGCCAGGTCAAGGCTGAGGCCAAGACCTGGCTGCTCAGAAGCATTCCAGAGTTTGCTGGTTTGGCTACAGTGTCTGTTTTCACAGGTCTCAAGTGCCATTGAACAGCTTTCAGTGGACATGAATACAAAGAAAAATAGTCATGCACAGTCAATTGTAGGTTCTCACTTGGCTCTTGTGTCAACCTCTGTGCATACTCTTCTGTGCAGGCTCTTCTCGGTGGCAAAAAATGATAGGACAAGGGGTAATGGGATCAAGCTGGAACACAAGAGGTTCCACTTAAATTTGAGAAAAAACTTCTTCTCAGTAAGGGTAACAGAGCACTGGAACAGGCTGCCCAGGGAGGTTGTGGAGTCTCCTTCTCTGGAGGCATTCAAAACCCGCCTGGACATGTTCCTGTGTGACCTCACCTAGGCATTCCTGCTCCAGCAGGGGGATTGGACTAGATGATCTTTTGAGGTCCCTTCCAATCCCAAACATACTGTGATACTGTGATACTCAAAGCTCCATTGAGGCTGTAATGAGTTTAGTTCTATAAACATTCAAAAATGTGGCAAAGGTCTCAATGGAGTGCAGATCAGGTGCATAGGTCTGGATTCAAGGGAGGATCTATGTTCTGCAACTGTCTGCCTTGAACCAGCTTGAGTGCAATCCAGACCTTTGGTGTTTGGTGCCTTAAAGCCCTATGTAGTAACTAAGGACAGTTAGATACTTCAGAATGGGATCAAAACCAGCCAGCAGGCTCAAGTAGTGCCAGGTATCAGCTAAAAGAAATATTGAAAGCAAGAATATGTCTGAAATCCTACCTCTTTCTTGGGCTAGGGTGCCAGGCACATCAAACATGACTGATACTTTGGAGAGGTAGGCCCAGAGACCTGAAGTCCCTACCGTTGATAGGTTTCCACAGATTTGGTCCCAAAATGCTGAAGGTGGCTCATTCCTCTCTTAAATTTTGACTGAAAGAACTGTATTCTCACTTTTTATACAGTGTCTTAGTTGCTGGAGCTCATCCAGGATCTGGCAGATCCAAGTCCAGTTCCACACTTTGCTTGAAGTGTTCTTACCACCGCCTCCCATCTCCAAGGGAAGTGAGGGAATGTTCTTCATTGCTCCTGCAAAAAATATTCCACTAGCCAGGCAATAATTCAAGGGAGCCACTGAGGACATGTAGTGAAGTTTGTCTTTGTAGAAACTCAACCAAGGAGGAGGAATCCAGGATTTTGATCCCTATTTGTAGGACTTTTCACGTGTTTTGTTTCTTGATGTAAAACTCAGGGGAGCAAGGGCTAGAACTCAGGGGTCCCCTTCTCAGCTAAGTAAATTCCTTACAAGTTCCACATTTGATAGCACAATCCTTTATCAGATCTCTAATGATTTTGGAATTCCAAGATTTTTCTCAAGGATCTTCCCTATACCGCTGCCAGGTGTACCTCCTGGAACTGACTAGATTCTATCTTTGAACGGAGAGATTACCTACATTTTTATAACCAAATTCAACCTTTATTTTGAATCTTCCTTTGAGTCCTGTGTGAGTCATTCTACCTCAGAGGGAATGAACTGTTACGTTGAATTTTAGTGTAGTTATGGCAGTTCTCATGGGTCCACTGTAATGACTTATAGTAACGTGTTCTTTCTTTTGTGTCTAGTAAGTAATTGGCAAATTCTCCCCAGCTAAAAAAAAAAAAAAAAAAATCAAACCAAAACAAATAACCCCCCCCTCCAAAAAAAAAACCAAAACCCAACACCAAAGACAACACCTCCCACCCAAAGAAAACAAACAAACAAACAAACAAAACAAAAAACAAACAAACAAACAAAACCAAAAAAAACAAACCAAACAAAACTTCAATGCTGTACTTAAGCTGGGCAGAATTTAAAAACCACAGCTACTTATGACTGAGATTACTGTCATCACAGAATACACTGGATGGGACTGTGTAAAGAAGAATACATGATGAAAATATTGGATAGAAATTGGGATGAATGTAGATGAATAGATGGAATGAAAAAGAGAATGTGGAATGAACACATTTGTACAGGAGCATGAAAGAAACAATCCATTCTGGGACTTTTCTTCCTTTTGCATTTTGCCAACTTATTTGTTATTTCTGCTGGGAAAAGTTATACACACAATTTTCAGGAGCAATGAAAATACAGGCACTTCTCTGTGTAGCAAAAGTTGTACAGTGGCTTTACAGGTAGCAGTTGCTTGAATTACCAGTCTGAAAACCCTTTGCACTGTTGTATGCTACAGAAAATAGAGGTTGCAACTAAGAAAATGTACATTAGCCAACTGATTTTGTGATGAGTTCTAATACCATAGATTGCTAAAAGTCAAAATCAATAGATGTCAAATTACATGTATCTGTATGTTTCCCTCCTGCCCTTATTTCAGCTTGCACAGAAAAAGGAAATATCCGTATAAGCTTCTACCGGGAGTCAGTTTCTGGTCAATGTCCTGTAGTAGAGATACAGGTCTGAAGTAATAGATGCTTGAGAGGCTCTTAATTTTGTTTCTTAAGAAAATATTCCACTGCAGTTGGAGAAAAGGGATGAAAATGTTTTTCTAGTCTTCTTTTTGCTGGTTTCATAAAAGCCTGCATTTTGACTTGAGGATATGGACCTCTAAATGAAGTAAACTACTGTCATTATTAAAACCACCTTCCTGGAAAGAACTCAAAGATGTTCAAGACTATTCTTTTTTTTTCCCCTGGCACAGTATTCTAATTAACTTTCAACCATTTCTTGAGTAATGTTTTTAAGGTCACTAGCGTGGCTGGGTATTTGGTAATAAAAATTACACCCCACGTCTGCAATAGGGCCACTAATTTAAAATAGCCATTTGATTCAAACTGACCTGTTTGCCAGCATAACTAATGAAGTGTCACTTTAAAGTACTGTTCTTTCAAGGTAATTGTTATTTACTGGTAATTCTTCTTCATTTGGTGGTTTATTAGGTACCTATAGGAATTTAAATTGGGCAACTGAAAAACTGTAATTGTCTAACTAACATAACACTTTGCTATAAATATGCCTGGCCACCTGTTTAAGGAAGTTTTTTTGTTTCTATTTTTTCCACTGTGAAAAAATGGGGAAGGCTGATCTGGGAAAGAGATTTTACCTATTAGTAAGATATTAGGGAAGAGCCAGCAGAAGGGGACTGACAACCTAAGGAATGCAGGGACTTGTTTTGGCTAATTCTGCACTCACCCACATGGATGTCAACATTGCACTCAAACGTGGCAGCACTTGGCTTCTCCTTGTGGCTGGGGGGTGCAGGGAGGGTGGATTTGGGGGATGAGGAAGAATTGATCTGAAAAATAGTTGCAAAAAAGACATAAAGCCAGTACACTCTTAGAAAAGAAAAATTTTGATGGAAATAAAGTAGATGGTAAAATAAAGACATGACTTGCTCATTCATTTTCTATTCTGACTTGTTAGTGAATATCTTCCTTTGTCCACAATGTTTCATAATGTTTTATTTTTGCTCACAAAATATAGCCATTTAAATTAACCTTCTTGCTAAAGAGATGTGGAATGCTATTATGTTCTCCACTATCTGATAAATACATTAGAAAAGGTCTAGAAAATACGTCCCTCTGAAAAAATTATGCTTACTTTTGTTGACAATTGATATTATATCGATAGGTTTCTGAGTGTGCATTGCAAGTTACAGTCTTATTAACCTTTTCTTCCTTCTCACTTGAGACTAGTTCCTTTTGTTGATGCTTGAATCCTCAGGTCTGTGTCCTTAAATGATTTTTAGGATTTTTTCTGTGACACCTGTGTTTTGTTGTTACCTGTGACAGTCATTGAACAATGTTTAGATTACATGACCCTAAATGCAAGACCTCTTGTATCTGCCGTCTTATTTCATGGTATGATGTGAGTTCTTCAATTGTACTGAGTTTATAATTTTCATATCTCTAGATTGGGAGCAAAGAACCAAAGTAGCCTGTGCTTCACTAGTTTACGGAGGACTCTTTCATAAAGTGGAAATCTCCATTTCCCAAGATTAGGAGCGTATCTATTTATACCATTTTAATTCAAAAAGAAAAACATAGTTGGAAGCAGATCCTTCCATGGAAATTTCACCCCTGTTTGCTAAAGTTTAGCCAATGTGTAACCGACCAAAAATTAATAACTTTAAATCAGAAATGTTGGGCAACCCTATTTTTGGTAGCTCTGCCAGTACTTTTTTTCTGCTAGAATTTAAAGTTAAGAACGATAACAGTAGTGTTCCCTCCTCCAAAGATACGAGGAGTTAGTTTTGATTTGTGGCTTGTCCGTGCTTTGGCAATGGGGATCACTGAAATATCTGTCTGCACCTGAATTCCAGTCCAGTGGTGTATCCAGTGGGTGGTGTGAATATGCTTTGTCATTTGCTCCTAGGTGCATCATCCAGTGGAGATTTGCCAGATGACTTCATCATCCCACCCAATCTTGCTACTGTATTTTGTATTTTTGCAGCAAGGAGACAGCACAATATCCTGGCAATCTGTGTATGCATTAACGAAATGTCTGCCCACACTTCTTAACATAGGGTTACTAACGATGATTGCTAACATAATGTACTATTTAAATGGCCTGTACAGTCTAATGCAGCTATATATATGCATAAACCACAAATTATTTTGTCATGGTTGCTATACTTTGTGCAAACATTTAAGGAAAAACACTGTTGCACTACATAGAATATTGAGAGCTTAATTCTTTATAGCCGTGTGTCCTGGTTTCAGCCGGGATAGACTTAATTTTCTTCCTAGTAGCTGGTATCAGGCTGTGTTTTGGATTTAGTATGAGAAGAATGTTGATAATACACTGATGGTTTGGTTGTGGCTATGTAATGCTTACATCAAGTCAAGGACTTTTCAGTGAGGAGACTGGCAGTGCACAAGAAGCTGGAAAGGGGAAAGCAGCCCAAGACTGGCCAAAGGGATATTCTATACCATGTGACATCATGCTCAGTATATAAACTTGGGGAAGCTGACTTGGGCAGTGATCACTGCTTGGTGATGGGTTGGGCATTGGTCAGCCTGTGGTAAGCAATTGTATTGTGCATCACTTGTTTTGTATATGCTTTTATTATTATTCTCTCTTCCTTTGCTGTCCTATTAAACTCTTTTATTATTAGAATATACAATATTAGAACATCCTCCCTGAAAAGTCCTTGACTTGGTATAAACATTGCTTGGAAACAACCAAGCCATCAATGTATTATCAACGTTCTTCTAATCCTAAATCCAAATCACAGCACTATACCAGCTACTAGGAAGAAAATTAATTCTGTCCCAGCCAAAACCAGGACACTGTGTTAACACTGTTTTGATCCACAAGTTTGAGTTCATATTGGCACGTTTTAATCTATGACAGATCCATAGAAAGCCCAGACATAGTATCTTTTGTGGTCAAACCTGAGAGAGGATTGAAGCTGAATTCAGACTGGCTGCTTAAGCACATAATTAATTTACATCCAGTACTCAAAAGCTGATTCAAAAGTGGATATTCTTACTGAAAACTGCTGCTCTCAAAGTAAAGATGAAACTCCCCTAGTCATAGTCACTGCCTCTGGGTGTGTGCATACGTGAACAGGTATGTATGTTAGTGTACATGTTCATGCCTGTATGTGAACCCACATTGCTTGTGTATGATGGGTCTTACATTGATTCCCTCAAAGGCTGTTTACTTTACATTTTCAATTTTTTCCGATGTAGAAACTTTTCTATATGCTAGTACAAAACTCAATGTGAAGAAGTAAAAGAGATATTCTTTTCATTCTTAAACTGTTTTTTCTACTTTTCCCCATTCTTCTGTCTCAGAAAAACCCTCTTTCAGAAGCCAAAAAGACAGATGTAAAGTGAACTGCTACAAAAGAAGCTCATGACGTCCAAAATTGTTGTTGTCTTTGCTTTTTTTCCTGCCATGGTGCAAGTTCATAAATACTATTCTGAGATCTTGAGGCACTCTTTCTTTGTTGGCTTAGCTCCTCTTACATGCAGAGTAAATGGGAAACCTCATGAAGGCTTAAATAAATAGATACATTCAAATTGAAACCGACCTGGCTTCCAGCAGTCAGGGTTCCCATTATCTCATCTTGTTTCAGTCAAAACACTTGTATGAAGCAATCTAATTGTATCAGAGTAAACAACATTGTGTACAAATTTATAAATGCTTTGCTTTGCCCACAACAGTTCTATGCTTGAGTAAGGAGTTTCCTTGCTTTGGATGGATGCTGTGTCCTGGAGTACCAATTTAAGTGCCATTGCTCTGATGTAGATAGTTTTATCAGCTGTGGAATATGGGGGAAGGATGCTGAGGGATGTCACTCCTGTCCATCCTTGGTTGATACTATGTCTGTGTTCAGAGAAATAAAAGCTGTCACTGGGATGACAAATCCTTTCATGGTGGGCTACAGGAAGATGGTTCCCAGGGGCATATTCTTCATATGCTAAATAGTGCAAGTGTCAGGGTTTCTCTCTCTCTCAGGAGAGAGGGAGTTTGGGAAGGAAATTTATCTTTGCCCTTCCTTTTTCTCCAATAGACATTTGAGTTTTTTGTCCCATTTCCTAATGACTTCCCTTTGTGTAGTCTCATGTCAGCGGTCTGTGTAATCTTGTTTCATAATACTGAAGACTGGCACAGCTACATTCCTGCAACATTTAGTTTCTGGTCAGTGAAAAGCTGAGATGTGGAAGGCTTAGTCAAAGAAAGATTGCATGAGGGGTTTGTAGATCTTGAAGGCAGGTGTCAATGGTTTTCCTGATATTAACAGCAGCACCTAAGAAAAGTCTCTGCTCTGGGACTCATCTGATGGGGTTTCATTTCATGCTAGGAGCAGAGAGGATATACTTGGTGCTTTATGTGTGTTTGGTGTTGGGCATTCTCCTGTGAAGCACCTGTCACCTGCTTTTTAACTGCTTTTGAGCCCTGGGCTTCTCTACTCTCTGGATATATATTTGTAAGCTATGGCTTAGTTGCATTTCCTTTTCACCTAAGCACCTCATCCCTCTTTCACAGGATTTCCATGCTTTGATTTCTCACCATTCCTCACATTTATAGGAGGAAATTGTGTGTACCAGAGGTTCAGCAGGTCTTTTGCTCCACCATCTCCTAATCCTGCTCACAAAATTGTGCTTTTAATGTCAGCTCCAGTTCCTCATACTCGATATCAAATTAACTCCACATGAAAGATTTTGATGAGCTTTTTTGGTTTGTACACATAACACCATCTCCCAAACCTGTGATACAGGTAAGTTTCCATTTGCAGTGTTTGCACACAGCAGGAGCACATGAAAAGAGTGCATTTCAAGAATGACTAAACATCAAAGTGGTTGTAGGTGAGCTGTCCTGAGAAGTGTAATGCTTATCTTGGAAAGATGGCAGAAGTGTTTATTTTATGTTAATGGCTAGAAGTCTCAGTTCACATGTAGGTTCCTCTCTACCACAGTTAAAAGAAATAGAGATGAGACACTTTTCTCATGCCGATCCAGATTTTTTGATCTCTCTCTGCTTAATTACAGTAAAGAGAAGTCAGAAGTATCTGTGATCATCATTGCTGCCTGGTTACACTCTATCATCTCTTAGAGAACTGCTTTTTTGCAACTCTAGACTGAAAAGACTTTTTATTTTTTTTTTTTCCCCTATGGGCTTGACTAGGAAGATACCCATCTTTAATACGAAGCTTTGAAGCATTATTATGGTAATGTCAGGTAACTGCTCTTCAACATAGATTGACAGCTAGCTATTAAATAAGGGTAGGGAAGAATGTGGAATCTGTGTGCTGAATGATGCATGTGGTTATTTTTTTTTTTATGTAAGCAGAGACTTGGCAATTGCAGGTTTTCTTTACCTTTTTGATTTAACAGCATTTCAGAGACTTTTGCCAAACCACAAGCAAGAGCAACATTTAAATCAAACTGCAGTCTCAAAATATTTTCCTTACCCCAATTCAAGCACAAAGGATTTAATTTCTAATCAATTGCAAAATGGGCTACTGGAAAATAGAATCTTTTTCATGTGCCCATTTAAGCCTCTGAAAGAAAGAAAAATGTTTCATCTCTATAGTCACTCAATTTCTGATCAGTTTTCACTAATGTTTAAATTGGCAGGTAGCTGACAGCTGTAATGGATTAATCTTCAATAACAAGCTGAGCTCTGAATTGCTATTAGTTGGCACTGGCAGGGATGCCCGGATGATCTCACAGAGCTCAGTACACGTGCTCCTTTTTGCAGTTGAAATGACATGTTCTGGCAGTTCAAACAAAATTGCCATCAGAAAAAATAACATTTTCCTCCATGCCATGGGTTTTGGGACTAGCATCTTTTTCCCATGTCTGGTTAGTACTTTTTTTTTTCTTCATGTAGTAAAGGTTATGACAAGAACCAGTACTGGACTATGGAAATAGTGGCCACCTACAGACAGAACATTGAAAAGGGATAGTGAGAGCTATCTCGTGTCTGAAGTTGGTAATGTGGCAGGAACTTCTTGTCCTCCCTCCTTTGGTTCCAGAAGACCCCTGTAAGAGTCAGCTACTGTTCATGGATCACTTGCGTAGCCTGGCTCTTCACTCTGTGCAAGTCCTCAAAGCTGAGGAATGCAAATTCCATTTTCATTGTTATTTGGCTAAGAAAATGGTGAACTCTTGAACCTTTTGCTCTTACAATTTTAACTGAATTTGACCTAAATATAAAGGTTGAAAGCTGAAGTAATTTCTTTCTCCTCGCTGTTGTGGTGGAGAAAGGGAAGGCAGAAATATCAGACTGACTGCCTGTTCTTGCAGCTTTGTCCAGCCTGACAGGCTGGTGGGAATGCCCATTGGCCTCCCACACAGCTTGCTGGCTCCTTGGGGCAAAATATGAAGTGGGACTAACGTGGTGTAACTTGCATTCCAGCCAGCAAGCAATTGCTTACTAAAGGATTCCTAAAGTTGTTTGTTGAGTTTCACTTGTTTGCAGCAACTTTAACAAAGCTTATAAAGCCTCCATTCAACTCTTTAAGTAATACCATTTCAGGTTCCACTGCACAGAGCTAAGTAGGTATAAAAGCAACTTTAAGACAGTCTCCCTTGATTTTTAGAGTGAGATTATTTAGAGCATGAGAGTATGATTAAGTACTAGTGTATATATATGCTGCTGAGTCTGGTCAGTAAGAATGGCTGCTGAGAAATCTCAGGCCCTTTGCAGTCAAAACTTCTTTCCACACGTTTCTTTGACTTTTTTTTTTGTTGTTGTTGTTGTTTGTTTGAATTATCTGTTGATGCGGTACATTCAAACACTTAGAGATCCAAAGCATAAGAAGAATATTGAGAAATTTTGAAAACACAAAAGATGAGAGAATTTGCTTTACTATTTTTCTCAGGAAGAGAAGATAAATATGACTACAATTAAAAAGTCATTTTGAGGAGGGCAGTGGTCAGTCTTTAGCTGTGTGCCCTGAGAAAACAGGTTGATTTTGTTAGCAACAAAGTTAATTGATGTCGGCTGTTAGGAGAAATAGTTGTCCTCTGAAAGATGCTTAAGTGTTGCAACAGGCTACTTGCACAAGCTGTTGGCGCTCTCCTTCATGAGAGAATTTGAGGAGAAAGTTAGATAAACCTTTGCTTGAAATGGTCTAGTGATACTTGTTTCCTAAAACTTTCCCCAACAAATGCCAGTAGAAAATTACCTGAATAAATACCATTAGCACAACAGGGTATTTAAAAGACCTCCCATGAATCCTCAACCTCCTATGGTGAAAAGCACATCAATGTGTACCCACAATGCTTAGAACACCTGTAAAGTTTATTGGAAAATAAAGCAGTAATGGTATGTAATCTGTTAACCCTAGCAGAGAATCTGTTCCTCTGCCTAAGACTGCAAGCATACCATGAGATTGGCATGAGCAGCACACATTTTTATTTGAGTGGAACATAAAT
Organism: Columba livia; assembly: GCF_036013475.1. Classification (NCBI taxonomy): domain Eukaryota; kingdom Metazoa; phylum Chordata; class Aves; order Columbiformes; family Columbidae; genus Columba; species Columba livia. The sequence goes on along the minus strand of NC_088603.1, from coordinate 74,155,838 downwards.
CCTAAGTATCTTGTTTGTGTATAATTATTCTTGCCCTGAGGTTGCAGCATCTTATGCACACAGCTGCATTGTGAACATTTTTCCAAGTTTATTTAGCACCGAGTGCAAGTACTTTACATGTCAGAGCTGGGAAAGCTCCTGTTTCAGCTGACTCCACTCCTTTTGGGTGGTGTAGAGCGCTTAGGTGGCTAAGTGAGAAGCAATTGCACAAGCCTGGAGAGACGGGGAGCTTATTTAATCACATTAGAGAGAGTAGGTGCCCAGGAGCAGAAAGAATTAATCTGTGGGGAGAGCGAGAGTGAGCAAGTATGTCTTACAAAAAGGATTTGGAGGTCAATGGATTGGCAGAGACAGTGCATCTTTGACAGAGGATTTTTGCATACTTTCTTCATTCAAGTTTGTCCATATTTAAGAACCTAACTAAGGTTCTCATATTCTGTAAACACACAACAGCTAGCAGCTTATGATCTGGAACTATGTTCCAACAAGAGAATTTGTTCCTTGTTTGTTTTTGTTCCTCACCTACCTCAGTTTTTAAGAGATTAGCAAATGTATTGGTGGCAGCTGCCTGAGATTTGATTAACCAGTATCTTGGTGATTTTCTGTCCTCTTTAAATTGCTTTGTTCTTGTTAAATGGGGCAAAGTGAGCCTGCTGTGTGGCAGAAATGCCATGAGGAAGCAGAGATCCCACCAGTAGCATGGGGATTTTTGAGGCTGTCTAGTCTTAGGTTTACTGAGGAAATGATGGACAGGTTGGAGGGCTGGAGTGTTACTTTATAGAATTAACCTGTAGTGTCTGTCCTTGGTGGAAAAAGACAAAGGGTAAAGACGTGATCCGGTGTAGTTCTGAGTGCCAGTAACAAAACGTGACTGAAATACTTAGGCACAATTTGTAAGAGCATCTAGGCATTTTCCTATTATGGCCCTTGCACCTTACATTTTCTAATATTTACTGGAGTAATATTCTTGTAGTAACTGATTAATTTTACTCTTTAGTGAGCCCTTTGGTAATATGTCATTAATGGCAGTACCTGATACAGCAAGTCTAGATGTACCCATTGACTGGGTTACTATGTAGTATTGTATGTCCACTGCAGGCAAAGATGGCCAGTATAGAATGCAGGAAGGAGAGAACGAGGCAGGTATGCATATAATATATACACATCCTTAGCAATGCTTCTGGCTATGGTTTGTAATCGTCTTTGTTTTCAGAGTCAAAGGTGGAACGCAACCTATACGTGAACTCCAGCTTTCAGTTTTTTTTCAATTTAGAGATTTGAGGGAACCACTATTTGTGTGTGTATGTATATAAATATATATATATGTACGTTTGTATTGCTTCTTGACCTCCAATATGCAGGCAGTCCAGGAATATTGTAATTATTGAGAATTGTTGTGGGGAAAATATTTGATCACTATGTGATTTTTATGGGGTGACGGATCTCTTGAATGATGTCAGTATGCCATGAAGCCAGCCACATGAGCAGGATATCATGTTTTAATATGGCTTTGGAAATGGGAAAATAGAGGGAGAAGTTGAACACATATTGGAAACAATGTCATTAGAGCAGGTATGAAACTGAGTCACAAACGGAATTCAGAGAACTGGAATTCAGTATCTGACTTGTGGCTTATTTCAAACCAGCACCAGTTCCTTGTAAAACAGAAACAGGGATGGCTACAATAACAGTAGTATAACATCCTGCTCTTTAAAAGTCCCAATGCATTTTTTTCCAGGTGACAATACTGGAAAACCCACTCCTGTTGCTTTTCTTCGGGGTGTCAGAAAGACCAAGCAGGTAGCTAGGTAAAGCAATTGTCATAAAGGTTCAAACTAGATGAATCTCCATTTCAGGTTTTATTGCAGCCTTGTAATTTGGGCTAGGTTCTCTGAACTTTGCTAACCTTGGCAGATCTACAGGGAAAGCCTGCAAAATCTTTGAGTTCAAAGCAGGCAAAATATATGACACCTTTTGAAAGTTGGCTTTGAGTGTTGAGTTTATTTGAACTTATGTTAACCAAAGCAAATAAAAAATGGCTTGCATGAGCTCTCGCAAGGTGAAATTCCAGCAAGCGGGAGAGAATGAGAATAGACAACCTGTTTGCCAAAGAAAGTTATTTTCATTTGTGTTAAAGCGACCAAGTTGATAGAGTCCGAGTACTTTTATGTTTGATTTAAGGTAGAAATAAGGAAGATTATAGCTTAAGGATATTATGTAAGAAATATTATGCCTCTGTGAAGATATCCTGAGCAACCTGGGCTGTATCTATTAGGTCATATCACAAAAGACTGCTCTTTCTGGGCAGTTTATATTTCATTATGCTAATACCTGTGGATACTGAGGAAGAGAATAAAGCATGAGGCAGAGATCAAAATATGAGTAATTAATTAGCCATATTTTAAAAAAATATATGAAATAGAAATAAAATCTGGCCAAAATACAGTTTGTATTGGCAGAATCAATTTATGGACATCATGCTTAAATGAGGTGCTAAGGTTGTATTAGGCAAGAAATGAGTTGAATAACCAAGAGCCAGAGGTAGAAAGAGATTCCACAGATATGGAATTAAAGGTTGGATACCTGGGGGAGAGAAGGATACTTTTTTTTTTTTTGTAGTTAAAAACTCTGACAGGGAACAATAGATAAGGATGGCTACAAAGGTACACCAGAGATGACAAAACAATAATGTGGGGATAACTAAGAAGTTTGCTGATTGCACATTATTCCTGAGCAGGTACTTCACAGAAACTACTCAGATATGACATATTACTTGAGTGGAGGTCCCAGAAGAGTAAATCGCAAAATTTCCGTTTCACCTGGAAATAGTGGGAGGAATTTTAGTGTATGGATATGTCAAAGGAGGTGGGGCAGGGGACTACATATGTTATTTGTAGATCTGGAAACAGTTGCTGAAGGGGAGAGGGTGGTATGGAAAGGGATGTCAGGAGTGCAGGTACTGGAGCACACCTAATTTGTGAAAGACAGAAGTAAAGGTAAACAGTGTGATGTTACTGCAAGCCTTTAATAAGATAAATAAGGAGAGATAATATGAGTTAAATAACCAACATAATAGAGCCAAAGACATTCTCAGGAAGTGTGATTGCTGAGGCAGTGTGTTATATCTGCCAATGACCTCAAGAACTGCATTTTGTAGATACCAATCTTGCTTGTTAGAGGTCATTACGGGAGGCTTTGACTTCCTGGAAGATAAAAGGGAACAAATCTAAATTCAGTGATTTCCAAATGCAATAACCAACAGAATTTTTCATCAGTCACTGAAACAGCAATACCAATACTTTTTTAGATCTGACAGTGTTAAGTTGTAGAATGAAGTAGAAAATAACCTTGGTTTGAGTGATTTCAGTTTCAATTAAAATGAAGGATAAACAAGTACAGTTCTATAGCTAAATTTCTCAGTTCCAGATAGATTGCATTTGATACATTTAGGAACTAGCTAAAGCCTGAAGAACTCAAGAGGACTGGATTGTAAAATGAGGCTGGCTCTGAGTAAAAGGTGCAAAAAATGTCTGGAACAGGCATATCTTGCAAAGTGAAAAACGTGGAAGAAAAGTTATTATATATGATTCAATGAGGAGTATAAAAAACCCAAGTCAACAAAGAAAGCTGTATGTGAGAGTTCAGGAAGTGTATAGGTAAAATGAGAATTGGCAGGAGTCAAGCTGTGTTTGACTCTGCAAAGGAAATTAAAAAAAATAGCAAAAGGTCCTTCAGCCACATAAATAAAAGGGAAAAAAGAAAGTAGTTGGGCATGGTCCAGTACTTCATCAGATACTTTGCTTCTGTTTCAATTAGGATGCCGATTCTGAATATGCAGACATAGCAGGTTTTTAGTGGCAATGAAGGCCTGGAAATCAAGATGGCTTCAGCCAAAGTGGGAGGACAAACTCAAGGAGTTCAATATTGGAGGAAGGCTGGATCATTGTCATCCCGCCATCTGGAAGAAATTGCTAGACATAATTGCAGGCTCAAGCACAATGATTTTGATAAGACTTAACACAGGAAGGAAGATGCCGTTCAACTGGAGAATGTAGGTCTGTCTTTGATGAAGGGGCAAGGACAGCCCTGTTGGAGTGCATGCTACTGATAGCAACTATTCTAAAAGAAAGAATAGGGCATACCGTAACAGAAGAAGGAAAGAAAATGCAAGAGGTTAAGTCTAGCATGTTTTAGGTAAACCAAATCACTACCACTGACAAAAGCACTGGTATTCCTACTCATTCTTGCTTAGGTTCTAGTATGGTGTAGCATGTGAAACTGAGAAGCTGGGTTGTGGCAGACAAACTGTAACTAATAGATAAGCTAAAGGGTAGATTTAAGTGAAAAGAGACTTTTCAGACTGAAGGGAAGTTGTTATTGAAAGCTCTTAATGATTGATCTTGGAACCACTCTTCTGTACTAATTTTACCAGAGACTATCACCCAGAAAGTGGAAATGTGTTAATGAAACTGGCTGCAACAGAGTTAGGAGTTGATGTCAGACAGACTGAATACCTGGAGATCAAGCAGATCAGGGCATAAAATGAGAGAAACTGAGAGAAATAGATGTGAAATTAGTCACGGTAAAAATAAATGTGAAAAGAATTCCTGCTATAAGTTCACCAGTCAGGAGTAGCTGAAAAGGAGGAATGAGATGTGATAGATATGTGATAACTGGATGTCACCAGCACTGTATGTATGTCAGTGAAACAGCCATCCAGGTCGTAGAGCATAGCAAGCAGGCTGTTTTCAGTATGTACATGTATAAATGCTATTGTGCTCAGTTGTGTAGTCTGACTCCTCGGGTGGGATACCAGCTGAAGGCATTTCTTTAACGACAGGCATTTTTGATTTGTCGTCAAATATTAATACAGCCATTTGCATGCATTACTCACCCTGTTCTTCCTCCTTTGATGCTGAGCCTGGGATTTAGAAGAACACAGCTGTTCAATGTTTCTTAATCCAAAATTTGGGTTTGACTGTCATTGGCAGGTTGTATTTTTAAGAAGCCTACATCAAAATGTCAAATCTCATCCCAATTGAAACGCTCTTACCTGCAACAGGGTTTGTGAAGCCAGTTCACTCAGGGTGTCTTGGCATGAGAAGACACACCACTGTTATCTATGGAGAAGAATCCTTGGGGCTTCAGCTAGAGGCAGATAAGAATTGTTTAGCTTTAATGTTGTATCCTCTACCTTTTTTCTCCATCGCAGCTACCAGCTACCCATTCCTCCGCTGTCCTCTCTTCTTCATAGAACACGTTTTGTTTTCCTTTCCAGTAGTAGCTGTCAAGATAATATGTGAAATTAACGATATCTGGAGTTTATCTTTTCAGTGTTTCATTACATTTTGAGATGCTGAAATAGAAACTGTATCTGCCTCTGTCTCTCTCTCTGATGGGCAGCATAACCCCTCCCCTTGGGCTAAGACAAACTTTATACCTGGAGGTTTACAACACCAGATTCTTCAATGTACTGGGAGTTAACTTCTATTTGCGCCCTTTGTCCTCTTGGATAGGGATGATTTGCAATATAGTAAATCTGCTCAAGGCTCTTCAAAGAGCTACCTCACTGCTGGTTTTGGCTTTTCCTTTAGATAAACAGTTGATTATGTCCACCACAAATATTTTGTGTTTGAGTGAGAGTGGTTTCTTCAATAGGAAGATTAAAGTGATCAAGCCTGGCTTGTGCTGCTGTATGTCATGTAGGCTTGTTATGGGTGGGGAGAACTGAGAAATATTTTTTGATCCTTTTGTGCTTTGAGAGAGGAAGGATATCTTCTGCTTTGGCTGAAATGGCACCTGAAAGTGTCTGTCACTTTCTCTATGTTCAGGACCAGTTCCCAGTCTGATCCGCTGCTGTTGCATGCAGAATAGGTATAGCTGAGAGGAATGCAAAGGATTTCAGTTGTTTGAGAAGAGGTGGGTGGGGGCCTTCAGAGTCCGTGAATTCATTAAAATTCCATGTTGTGTTGCAGGGTAAATGCGTGGGCCTTAATATGCAGGGCTCAAACAGGTAAATACTCGAATCTTGGATACAAGACATAGCAAGTTTTTACCTGCCCTTCATCCTAAAAGCTCACCAAGTACTCTACACCCACCCAAAAGGCAGTGTTCACCACTACCTGAATGTAATGCAAACTGATAGATGCAAGCATAGGTTAGTGGTAGTAGTTCACCTTTAAATGGATATCTGCCACAAGCGTGTGCACGTGTTTACACTTCAGAAAACTTATTCTCCGTTTTGAAGAAATCGGACACTCTTCACGTTGCTGTTCTCTTTGAATACACATTGCTTTGCTGACAGCGTCCATTTGTGCTGTGGATTGTATAAAAAACTCTCAGTACCTCCAGCAACCTTCCTAAACTCCAAAAGTCACAAAGCATCCACCAGGCAATTAGTCTCATGGACTAGAAGGGCAGAGAACAGGGGCCAAAGACTGCCTGCAGGCACCCTGCCTTTGTGCACTCTCGTTGAACCCTGTGAGGTAATTTGGCCCTTTTCAGGTGCAATCTGCTCTGTACACCCTGATCCTCCCATACTGAAGCTGGTAATTCTGCTCAGAGCAATTTCACTGTAGACTTGACTCCGCAGTCAGAAAGCCCATGGCAATGCTCTTGCGACAGGTGGGGCACTGAGAGAGTCATGGTGCTCTCAATCCAGTGTCATTATCTAGATGCAGTACAATAACTGAATTTGCTCTTCTCACCTGCAAATACGTGTGTGTAAAGGTGGCTTGTGGTGGACATGAGTCAGCAATGTGCCCTTGTGGCCAAGAAGGCCAATGGTATCCTGCGGTGCATTAGGAAGAGTGTGATCAGCAAGTTGAGGGAGGTTCTCCTCCCCCTCTACTCTGCCCTGGTGAGGCCACATCTGGAGTACTGTGTCCAGTTCTGGGCTCCCCAGTTTAAGGAGGACGAGGAATTACTGAAGGGAGTCCAGTGGAGAGCTACAAAGATGATGAGGGCTCTGTGGCATCTTTCTTATGAGGAAAGACTGAGAAAGCTGGGTCTGTTCAGCCTGGAGAAGGCTGAGAGGGGATCTTATTTATACTTATAAATATTTCAAGGATGGGTGTCAAGAGGACCAGACTATTTTCAGTGGTGTGCAATGGTAGGATGAGGGGCAACGGGCACAGGCTGAAACACAGGAGGTTCCATCTGAATGTGAGAAGAAAATTCCTCACTTGGAGGGTGCCAGAGCACTGGAACAAGCTGCCCAGAGAGGTTGTGGAGTCTCCTTCTCTGGAGATATTCAAAACCCACCTCGAAGCACTCCTGTGTGATCTGCTCTAGGTTGAACCTGCTTTAGCAGGTGGGTTGGACTAGATTATCTCCAGAGGTCCCTTCCAACCCAAACATTTTGTGATTCTATGAACCCATGGTGGCATAAAAAAGAGACCAGGTACACTCAGGAGCTGTACCTGTGGTGGCTCTCACCTGCACTTCTGCAGCTGTGGTTTTCCACAACTTGTGGGTTATCTGGAGGCTCGTCCTTCAGTCAGCATTCCTCTTCTGTAGTTACTTGCTCCTTTACTGGACAGCTCAAATGTGGGATGTGAAACCACACAGCTTTAGATGTCTTTCATTTATTTCTCTTTTTACAAATAAAATAAAAGGCTAGAACAGAGCCGTGGTCATAGAAATAAAAATATTTTCTACTGTAACAAGGGAATTAAAACATCTACACAAAGAGAAAACACTGAAAGTAGAGAACTGTGTTATTCTTGTGAGAGAATGTTGGGATTAAGGTTTAAAAAAATCTTTTACTTTTTAAGGCATACAGTTTCTAGGGGTTCCAGTTACTTCAGGGATTAGGCATTTAAAAGACATTTTCTTGATCTAACTTTTTTGCAGGTCCTGAGTATTTTGAAAGACTTCCTGCACATATGTGCCAGTTATTTGATCTGATCATGGTTTTAATAAAACTATTATTTAACTAACCACGAGTTAATTTCTTTAGCCTTCTGGGAGCCAGCCACGAATAGTAGCAAGTTATTGTTTAACCTGGCTAAAGCTGAGCTCCTTCTCTTCCTTGCTAACTCCCACCATTGACAACACAATTTAAAACTGGATTTTTTTTTCTTGATGGAGTTAAAGTATTATTCAGAAAAAATCTTATAAGATCCCAGAAAGTCATGTTCATGTAACCATTTTCTAATCCCTTCAAAATTGATTACTTCTGGTAACCTGAAAAACTGCATAACTTGGAAGGAATTTTCCTGATGTACCAGGACCTGGCAGCAGAGCGGAGGAGCAACAGGTGAGATAGCAGCCACAGCCTCACTGTCACACCTGTGCTGGACATGCTGCTGCTGTCAGGGGTAATCCAGTGGTTAGCAGCTGGCAGCTTTTCCACTTTGAAGGCATTAAGAGTAGCTGCTACTTAGCACAGACATTCATAGTGACATAAAGTGTTTCAAAACTTCCTACTGTGTTTCTAATACATCTTTGAAAACAAAAAGATGCCCATGCAAACAGGACAGTGAGAGAAGAGTTTGTTGGACACGATTGCATGAGACTATTAAGTTCCGTGGTGATGTGTTACTAAAATATGTATGGCATATGCAAGAAGTTCCATTTCTAGCAAACACATTCCCCTGGACACACGCATTAGCTCTGATGTGTACTGCTCACTGAGTCAGAATTGATAGCAGGCTATAGCTTAATTTCATAGGGTTATCAGAGCTGTTGCTCCAACATAGTGGAAGCCTGTGCTGACTTAGATATTTAATCTAAATGTGAAATAAAACAACCATTTCCAAAAAGATGAGGCAGCTGTTGTGCAGTCTGTGAGTGTAACATGTGGCTTTGTTTTATGGACAAGGTGTGTAGAATTATAAAGATCTCTTGGGGAAACAGCCTTGCAAATAGCATGCACCTGAATGCAAGCAAATAGTTGCACCTGGGAACAAAAATAGCTAGGCCATGCCTACAGAAGGACTCTGGTGACATGAACAGGGGTGACATATTTCCTGGAGGATACATGCAAAGGATTTCAGATCAGGGGGCAAGTAACTTCAGACAGCTTTCCAGGCTGTTAACATGGCTAGAAGGATGAATGCAGCCTTCGAATGAGAAAAACATCAGCTATATCAGGCTGCATCTTTTGCAAAAGCAGCCTGGAAGCACTTTCAAATAACTGCATGATAAGGCATTTACTGAACAGCCTTGTAGCTGTTCCTGTTAGACACTGGAGAAAAGGTTTTTCTGTTACCATTGGTCAAAGCTAGGCAAACCTTCCAGATTCTGTGCAGTAGGTAAAGCTGATCAAGGAAACGCAAAGAATACTAATGCTGTACAACTTGTCTCAATACCACCAGGCTTTAAGTAAATGATAAACACTCCCTGGAATGGTTTATGAGTATGCAAAAAAAAAAAAAAAAAACCAAAACAATTTAAAGGTGATAAAACTCTGTTGACATGAATACCACTCAGGTAAACCACCTTGGACATATTTCAAACATAAGCCGACACCTATTTAATTTAACTTTATCCCAGATGAATGAAACAATTCACATGTAAGGCTTTGCAAACACAGGTCTAATTTGCCTGCAGACTCTGCTGTCTGACAGCTGTCCTTGACAACAACCCTACACTTTTTCAAACCAGTTCAGGAAGCTTTGCCTCCACAGCAGTGGTTGTTGAGCCTCAGTCATGAGCTTTTGAGAGCATCACTTCATCTGCATCCTGTTGCCTAGAGTCAGTACAAGTTATGTGCTCGAGGGAGCTCTACTGCTGGACTTGCTCTCATCACTGTCCCTGGAAGCTGTAATTGGACTGAGAGGCAGAAGGAAGAGGTTTTTACCAAGCAAATAGTCTATGTGAGAAGAAAGGAGCCAATACCTCTGAGGGTCTTCAAGGGCTGCTTGGGGAACCCAAAGCCTTTCCAGGTTTAGTATCGCTTTAAAGTATTGCTTCATTGTTACAGAAGAAGTACAGAGGAATGAAGCAGGGATGTAGATGACCTTTCTGGGCTCTTCAGCTGTAAGCAGAAGTCCCCTCAAGGTGCCAACATCTGTAAGCTTTCTCTCTTAATAGAGTAGAGCTGCCATTGTAGTTTCCTACTCTGAAGAAAAAACGGTACTTTGCTTCACAACAGTTTTCAATGCATTGCTCTAATCTTCAAGTGAGGCTGCTTCTGTGGTGAGTGCAGAGCTTTAATGTGTACTGAAGAACACCCTACACACTGGGAAACATCAAGGTATTTTAGCACTGTTTCTCTTGCAGTTAGCTTCACGGATGGGTGTGGATGCTAGCTCGAAATGAAAGCCTAGTTTCTGTTGTTTTCCTGGATGAAAATCTAAAGCAGCTTCAATTCTGTAGGGGAATCTGTCTATATTTCATGTCCAAGTAATGGATTTGTCTCAGGATGCTTTCCTCTGAAAAATATGTTTGTACTGAAAGGATGGAATGATGCATACATAAACAGTAGCCCATAGTCATTGCTCTCTGCACCCATTGCTCTGATGTTACTATTATGAAATGCAGATAAAACCACCAAGAATTCACTATCCCTTTAGGTACAGTGAAAAATTAAAAATAACAAAAGCATGTTCTCCTTGATATAGAGAAATTCTCAGATTAATTATTTCCCAGGGACAAGAATGGCTGATGGGTGAAGTTTAAGAGTAAAAGGGCAAGAACATTTTTAGACAATGAAGAAATTCATTTGTGTATTTCATGGAGAGCTGAGTGGTTTTCCTCTATTTGGTCTTGCTCACCTCTGCTCATCAGTTTATTATTTATTGTGTTCTGAAGGGACACAAAACCAGTCCCTGGGAGGAGATAGAAATTGAAACAAATGCAGAATTTGAAAATGTGTCTACCATAAAGAATAAATGATATTGATGCACTGGAACAGGTTTGGCTATGAGGGATATTTAGAAGCCTTCAGGAGTAGATATAGAGAAATACATTGAGGAAATTACCCCACCTTGGGATACCAAGATGGGCCATATGATTTCTGGGTGTCTCTTGGAGGTTTATTTGTAACTAATAGCAGAGTAGTCCACTGATCTTTTTAGTACTGGAAAATCTCAACCTGAGGTAGTGACATGACCCTTTTTCTTTTGATCTTTATGTTTCCTGACTTCATGGTAAGACATTTTGTCCTTGCATAATTTATTTCCTTGTCTATACCATGGGGATATTTGCAGCACTTCCCCAAACAGCTTGGACTAATGTCCTAGAATAGTGTCAATATCCTAGTTGTGTGGGGGTTAAAGTCCTGCTTACAGGCTGTGACTGCTGCCAACAAAAAGAGGGACAGGGGGGGAGCTCTGGGCCACTGATCACCCTTCTTTACCTCTTCCTGGGCTTCTTTTGGGACCAGCCACCTGGGACCCTCCAGGACAAGTCCCTGGCTAGAGTCCTAACTTCATTGCCTCTGCTTATCTCTCTCCCTCTCTCTGAACTCATCTTGGGCTTGATTCACAATTATGTTAATACGGTTCAGCTTTGGTGTAGGCATGCTGAAATCACTGATTTGGGAAAATGCAGTAAAGAACAAGATTTTTAACAGGTTTGCTTATTATATTGGTCAGTGCTTATCAGGAACATTTTTCGGCATTTTTTATCTGTATATGGTTAGTGACAAATAATTCTGATAGTACTATATGCTCAATTTCTCTTGCTGCCTATCTAATGTCAGTGACATATTTAGTCCAGAAGTTCCTTGCAAGAGCTGGTGTACTCTATGCACAATACTAAACTAAATGGAAAGAGTGGAAATGAATTGGCTATGGAACTGTGCATAACATCAGCTTGCAGTGAAATTAGTGCAGCCAGAGCTGCACAGCTGGCCATCTAAATCCTGTAGATTCGTTAATCTGCCCTAGCTGGCTAATAAAGTGTTGGAGGATTTACGTTAAAACACTGTTTTTCTCCTGTTTCCCCTTTGATTTGTTGCATTCTGAAACCTACAATAGACAATAGGACAGTAGGCAAAATATTTTTAGCATGACACATTTAGACATGTTTAAACATAGTACGACATGTATTCTTAGGTGGACAAATATAGGAAAATATGTTATACATGTAGTACATATTGAAGGTATTTAAAATATATATGCAACATAACATAGTAATAATAAATAGTATATAAACAGAGAGACACACTTGTCTATCTGTCTGCATATGAGTATCTATGAAAAAATACAGGTGAAGAAAGAAATAATTATTAATATCAGCATGTATTTGAAGAGAAGATATGGAGTCATGTGAAAATGTGTTCCATATTTATTCATTTGTATTTTGTGCTGCTGGGAAAGTAGTAGCTACAACGCACATATTAGCCTGCATAAAATATGATCCAAATCTGCTGGTGCAATATTGGATCTCGGTTCATAGGTAGGTTTCTTGCTCAGTTTTACTACTATAAAGAGACATGGCTGGGTAATTCAGCATAATTCCTATCTGGATTTCAAGTACCAAAACATATGAGTGCTTATACAGTTTGTGTGTATACAAGTAACCTAAAGTTTTTATCTTTTTTTTTACAGGGGAAGAGGGTGGGATCTGCAAATGAGAAAAGAGTGCAGGTCAGAAGACAGGAAGACAGAAAGTTGGCTGTCTCTCTTTTAACTTAAACCAGGCTCCTGTGAACACAAGAGGCTATATATGCAGATCGAGGTTACCAAGGGACATAGACACCTCTGGCTTAAGCTATTTTCCTTATTAAATTGGCAATGGAAGAAGTAAGTGGTGTGAAATTCACTAGATCAACTCAAAAGCACTGAAAGATCATGTGTGCCCTGGAAAATTAAATTGGCTTTATGGTCAGACAATGCCCAGCAGTGTAATCCAGAGACACAAGAGAACTTGGATTGTAAAGTACTCAAATTAAAGGAGTGCTTGTGTTCTGGGAGTTTGATTCTTCCTGCCACAAATGGTGTTTGGTTCTGGGACTTTTGTTTGGACCTGCCTATGCCTCTTACAAAACCAAAACAAGCAAGCTGTCATTTTTACAAAAGCCCAGATGTATTTTCATTTTTTGCAAAGCCAGACAAATAGCAATACTAAAGTATTAAAAAACATAGGTACTAAAATGTGTCAATTTTTTTCTGTTCCTTCTCCCCCTTTCTATGTTTGCCGGCTTTTCTGTGCCATTCAACTTGTTTGCTTGTAAAATCTTCCTTGGGGCCACAGTTGTGCAGACAGACTAAAACGTTTTTGACTCTGAAGGAATCCCCTGAGGTAAAATTTACTCAGATAATATCTCAGTTACTACCTAACCTGTTTGGGTTATTTTTGTACACTATAAAGCGGTAGCACCAACAAAGAAAAACGGCATGGTGCATACCAGTAGCAGTTCACTTCAAGTAACTTATGAACTCTGCTTTTGCACAAAACAACTACATTTTGTGGTTCTCTGTGGATGTCAGAAATGAGAAACTGAAATGTTTGAGGTGACCTCCCCAGTCATCCATCCAACATATCAGAGCCTTTCCGTGAAAGCAAAAATACATTTAGCTTTACTTGATCGCAGACCCAAACAGGTAAAGGATGCCATGTATACATAACAGCACAGAAGTAATACAGAGGCTGCAAGATGAATGAACTGGACAAGCCTTGCTGAGTAATCACTTTAGAACTAGCTGTGATTAGGCAGAGGGCCCAAACCAAAAGCCAGGCTCTGAACAGGCCTGGATTTTCCGATTCAGATCAAAACCTCATGGCTCTTTGTTTCTACCAAGCGTTGAAACAATTCCTCAGTTCTTCAATTTGGAAATGGATTCAGATTTGAATTCCAAAGGTGTAGCTTAGCTTTATCTCTAATAACACTGATGTTCCACAGATTCGGATTTCCAGCCATTTCTCCAGATGTGTGTTTTGAGTGGGGTACTGTTCCAGAGGGGGCTGGTCACCTGGAGGGCAGCTCCTTCTGCCTTGTGTGTTGCTGACAACAGCAGCTCTGCTGATCAGCTCTGCCAGCACTCCATGTTGGGAGAAAGAGAGGAAAGTGATAAGCAAAGATTTCTTTGCCTGATAGAGGAAAAAAAAAAAAAAAAAAAAAATATATTATTTTTTAACTCTCTGCTGCTGCAAACTTAGTAGGGACCATAAATCAAAATTTATCTGTTTTGGGATTGTGAGACAGGCCCTAAAAAGGTGGGAAAGTTCTTAAAGAGAAAGCAGGCTAAAAAAAAAGCTATTGAGCATAAGAATAGACCATGAAGAACAAGTCTGGACACATTAGTCAGAATGAATTGAATTATAGTTATGCAACTCTTAAAAATATATCAATCTGTGGTAATCTCTACAGAACTATTCTGTAAGAGGAATTTCTATTGTGCAGGAGCTTTCAGGTTGTGTTAGGAGCACTATAACACATAGTTTCATCAGTCTTCTCTGCGGTGCTGAGGTATTTACCCATCAGCTCTCAGAGGAAGAAGCCAAGGCCTGGAGAATTCCGATGACTTGATGAGATTCACTTGCTGAGCCCTGCTGGGGTGGGGGCAGGGGAAAGAGCCTACTCCTCCTACAGACTGCTTTTATGTCTCTGCACGACAAGTGACCTTCTTTGAAGGCAACACATGTGCCTTTTAAAATATAAAGTGTGTTCTTTTGGGTAAGGATGGTGCTAGCAAAGTTTTCAAGGAAAGCTACTGTCTTGGCTCTATGTTTGAACAGTGCTAGCAGGGTTCAGGAGGACCCAGGTCTTGCTTCTGCACCAACCAAGGTAAGTATCAGCTGGGTGCATTAGTAGTTGCATGTGATCAGAGGAGCAGGCCTGATCCAGTGAGGAATTCAGCTGTGAAGAAGTTGGGATTTCACATTTTGGTGAGTTTTGTTAAAAATAGGGGATTGATCCTGCTCTTGGTTTTTAACTTCCATTGATTTAAAAAGGAGGGAGAGGCAGCACAATGTGTATAGGAATTTAGACTCAGCTTCGATTTCCTTTCTTTCAAATAAAATTGTTGAACAATTCACACAGTAAGAAGATGTTCCTCCGATAAGTTGATGGTAAAGATAGGATAAACTTTATAGTTTTGTAAATAAAAAGAAACCTCCAAGGATGAAGTTTACTAAGATAGATTTAGACTAAGATAGATTTAGAAAAATTTTGCCCCAGAACATTTTTTAAAGCTGCTTATCTATCAAAGCATGTAGACAGAAATCCTTCCTGGACGAATGCTGGTGGCTCTATTGGTTCTATTTTCTCTCTGCCAGATATAAATATATTTTTTTCTTCTAATACATAGGTTCTTCTACATAGATTCTAAGCTTGTCTTTCCCCCCCAACCTCCCCTCCAATTCAGAAATGTACTTTTGTTTTTTTTCATCTTGGGAGCCTAGATTGGAAAGACTGGAACCTTCTTTTAGGATTGGCATGATTTTAGTATGATTTCAGAGATTCAGAGAATTCTCAGAGTT